>NC_077227.1:464083834-464683834 GCF_027887165.1 Monodelphis domestica | reverse complement strand
ACAATTGCTCATCTATCTTCTACTCAGAGACTTCCAGGTATGGGGAGCCCATTCCATTTTTGCACAGCACTAATTCTTAGGAAGTTTTTCCTTTACCCGGAATCCAAATCTACCTCTTTTCAACTCCCACCCACTACTTAGAGTTCTACCCTTTGGAATCAAGCAGAGCAAGCTAAATCCTTCTTCCGCATGACAGCTCTTCAAATACTTGAAAACAGTTATCATGTCTCTCTTGTTTTTTCTTCCCTAATCTTCAGCCTATCTGTGTCTGAGACTACACACTATTAGTCCTTCCAGAAACACACAACTCATAGATTAACAGCCATTGTAGATGGCTTTGACATGGAGAAGCCAAGAAGTTCCAGAGGACAGTCCACTATGAGAGAAGACTCCCTGGAGCTCAGTTGACAAGGAGTGACTGTCCTCCCCTGGTGTGACCAAGGGAAGCTCCCATTTATGCACATGTTCTTTCCTTTGCTTGACCAAGGGAGGTTTTTTGAAATATACATAGCAACGTTTTAAGTTAAAAGTCTTTCTTCTGTGTTCAGAATGGCAGTCCATTTGCTGTCATTAGCTATAGATGGAATGATCTCTCCTGGAAGAGAGAGAGGTGGGAGTTACTCAGAATAATCAGGGCTGGTCGCCCAGACAGGTACACTGTTTAAGTGGGTCTTTCCCTAGTGGGGTTTCCTTTTCCAGGCTGCTTTTTGAATTTCTTCATCAGCTAAGCTCTTCTCTTCCAAACAGAGAGAATAACTTTGGGAGGACAGAAGTACTCCCACCCTCTAGCCCACTGCCTCCTTGGAGAGGCCTGCTCTATAATCCCACACTCGTGCTTACCATAGATTAGAGAAGGGACCCCATGGTGACCACTTGTGGGGACAGGGAGTCCTTTCTCCAGTAGTGTCAGGATCCAGAGAATTTCACCTGTATTCCCAAGAAACAATATTGCTTGACGGCAGAGCTTCCAACTTTTATAGACACTGTCCTATTTGCGATTTGCAAGAGTGGCTAGAGTGCTGGAGACGGGGATCAGGAAGACCTCCGTTTTGATCCTATCTTAGACACTTGTGAGCAGCTAAGTGACTGTTCACAGGCCTACAATAAGTAGCTTCACAAACCCAGGTTCACTAAGGGCAAATCACAGGATTTTAGCATGAGAGCCAAAGAGGATCTCCGAGGTCAGCTATTTCAATCCTTTCATTTTACAATCCAGGAAACTGAGACGCAGATAGGTTAATTGACTTGTCTGTGGTCACAAAGGGCTGGGATTCAAACCCAGGCTCTAGCAATTCAAATCCTGTACTCTTTCCACTGTCCCATATGTTCTTTCTGGCCTTGGCTTGCCAGACCCCAACAGGGCAAAACAAGGAGAAACAGAGGGGACTAGGTAGGTTCAACCATTAATAGCAAAAGGCATACCAAAAGGCAGAGTCACAACCACAGAGTGAGTGCCTGCCAATCAGCCAATTTCTCCTTCCTTGGTGCTACTTCACAGCCTAATACAAATGGAAAGAGCCCAGGGACAGCCTGATTTGATGTTATTTTAACTAGTCAACTCACATTTCTGATATTAAGCAAAGGAATAGGCTGGGTCTGGGGATGGGGGGCGCACAGGATTAGGTTTCTGGGATCCTCAAGGAAGCATCATGAAGTCCTGTTACCCAGTGGTAGGCTTCCTTTTGGACCTGGTAGCAGCCCTCCTTTGCAGACCCTGGCAAACAGTGGACCAATCAGACAGCAGTGGCACTGTCTGCTTCCTCTCTGCCCATCTGGAGCTGTTCAAAGCCAAATTTTCTTAGAAACAATGGGATATAATAAGTCAGTCCAATCAATATTCCACTGTAGTAGCAAGAGAGGGAAGAGAGTAACAGGCCGAAGAAGGGAAGGGATGAAAGATGTTTTGTGTAACTCCCAAGACTGGTTTGTCCTCCTCAGAAAGCATGAGCAAAAATGCCTTTGATGTTTTGTGATCGGCAGCCCCTCACAGATGGTTCCTCGCCTCCCTGGAAGGAGGCAGCCCAACTCTTCTCTAACTAATTGGTATTCACTAGGTACCCAAGAGCTGCACCCTCAGCAGAGTCCTGGCCCTGACATTTGGTGACAGCTTTAGGGGTGGGGCCATTAAGCAGCTTACTCCTAAAAGCCCCAGAAAGAAGGGAAGAAGCCACCTGAGGAGGGATGGTGTGGGATAAAGGGTCCTTGAACGACTCACAGACTTCAGATCTAGGTCCTTCTCTGTGTGATCCTGGAGCCACATTGCTGGGCTCCACCTGGGAGACCTTCCTTACTGGCCTGGTCACTTCAAAAACATTTACTAGATACTTATTGTGCACCAGGAACTTTGCTAGGCATAGGGAGTGAGAGGAGTGGTATAAAAAGGCAAAAATGTACTAATCAGGGGAAGCTGGGTGGCTCAGTGGATTGAGAGCCAGGTCCAGATGAGAGGTCCTGGATTTAAATTCGGCCTCAGATACTTCCTAGCTGTGTGACCCTGGGCAAGTCACTTAACCCCCATTGACTAGCCTTTACCACTCTTCTGCCTTAGAACCAATGCACAGTATTGATTCTAAGATGGAAGGTAAGAGTTTTTTAAAAAGTGAACTAATCACTGCTTACAAGAAGTCTGCATTCTACTTATTGAGAACAATACATATACTGATTTTAACAAACAAATTAATATACAGAATGATGAGGGAAGGAAAAACCCTAAAAACAAGGGCTTAAGAAAAGCCTAGTGTAGGATAGGGGGCCTGAACTGACCTTTGAGGGGAAGCAGAGTTTCCAAAAGACTGTGTGGAGGAGGAAGAGCATCCCAGGGATGGCAAAGACCCAGAGGCAGTCACATCCGTCTTCCTATCACTAGTCTTTCCTCTTCCCAATGACTTATCTCATTCTGATAAAATGATCGACTGACCTGCCATTGGATAAACATATTCCCCTAATTTCTTCTGCTTTCTCCTCTTTGCTCATGCTGCTCCCTGACTCTGGAAAGTCTTGTCTTCCATTCCATCTCCTGATGAATTCCTCCCTATCCTTCAAGCCTTAACTCTTCTATAGAAAATGTTCACTCATCTTCCTCCCCTCCCTTTCTCTTTCTTTCCTATGGATGCTCAGAGAATCTTATTCCTTTCCAGTCACCTGTTGGGAGCAGCTAGGTAACTCAGTGTATAGAGCGCTGGGCCTGGAGTCAGGAAAATCTGAGTTCAAATCTGACCCTAGACATTTACAATCTGTGCAACCCTGGGCAAGTCACTTTATCCTGTTTGCCTCAATTCCATCAACTGTAAAAGGGAGATCAAAAAGACACAAGCAGAGTTGTTGTAAGGATCAACTGAGAGGCTGTTGTTCTGTTGTGCCCGACTCTCTGTGACCCCATTTGTAGTTTTCTTGGCGAGATACTGGAGTGGTTTACCATTTCCTTCTCTAGATCATTTTAAAAAATTGTTTGCCGATTATTTTTAAATTTTTAATTAATTTATTTTTAAAATATTCTTCCATGTTTACATGATCATTTTCCTCTAGCTCATTTTTAACAGATGAGGAAACTGGGGTAAATAGGGTGAAGTGATTTGTCCAGGGTCATACAGCTGGTCAGATTTGAACTCAGGAAGATGAGTCTTCTGACTCTAGGGCCAGTGCTCTATGACTTGACCACCTGGATGCCCTCAAATGAGGTAACACTTGTACAAAGTCCTTAGCACGGGCCTGGCACATAGTAGGTGCAAGATAAATGCTGAAGAAGCATTTCTTTACCTCCTCCAGATCTTACTTTCCTCTCATAAAATGAGGGGGCTGGACAAGGTGATGCCTAGGATCCTCTCCAGGGTTAAGGGTCTGTAACATGCCTGTCATCTCTGGGTCTTCCCCAGAGTGGGGCACATCAGTGGGCTTTGAGGAGAAGCAAAGGGGGGATGGCTGGGACTCTCTTTTGCTGGCCTCTGTTCTCCGCGGAGCTTCTGATCCGAGTACCTTTGGTTGGGAGCCGTTTACCCCAGAGGCACAGGGTGCCCTGCCACAAGGCAGCAGGCCCATTTTTCCTCTGCCAACACCGGAGTGTTTTTCCTCTGAGCTGAGCAAGCAGATGGTACTGTTTCAATTCTGTCTCCAGCGCCTGGCCCGCAGGGGCCAAGCCTTCTCGAGTTAATAGGTCTTTGCCACCTCCAATACCTATGCATTCTTAACACATCCCCTTCAGGTACAGGGGAGCCCAGGCCTGCTGCCTTCGCGGGGATCTATCCACTCCCCATGCCTTATTTCTCCAAACCCAAAGCTGTTCATTCAGAATGGATTTTATTCTTAAACAGTAATAATAATAAAGGTGCCACCTGCCAAGGAGCACTGGGGTCCTGTCTTAGGCTGAAAATTCATAGTGAAGCCAAGCCACTTATTAACCCTTCACTTCCCTGCCCTCTCATCCAATAGAAGAAGGGTTCATTCATGAAACATTTGCCAGGAAGGTGCTGTTTACTGGCTGTCTGCACTTTGGGAAATCATTTCTCTCCTCTGGGCCTCAAGACCATGTCTGTAAACTGGATTAGTGGTCTCTAAGGTGGCTTCTGCGCTTATAAAATGAGGGGCCTGGATAGGGAGATGGCAAGGATCCCCTCCAGCGGTAACTTGTCTGTCATCTCTGAGTCTTCTCTCTATATTCTTCTATAGTTGTTGGTGTTCTCTCTCTTTAAATGACTTTGTGTTTACTTCTTTATCTGAGTTCAAGTTGTATTCCCCAGTAGAATGTAGGCTTCTTCAGGGCACAAATTTGTTTTCACATAGCCCTTTAAGAAATGGTTGGGGGGGGGGGGGGGAGATAGAAGGTGGCTAGGTGGATTGAGAGCCAGGCTTAGAGACAGGAGGTCTTAGGTTCAAATCTGGTCCCAGATACTTCCTAGCTAGGTAACCCTGGGCAAGTCACTGAACCCCCATTGTCTAACTCTTCTGCTCTTCTGCCTTGGAACCCAGACATAGTACTGATTCTGAGACAGAAGGTAAAGGTTTAAAAAAAAAAAAGAAATGGTTGGTGGTGGGGCAACTGGGTAGCTCAGTGGATTGAGAGCCAGGCCTAGAGATGGGAGATCCTGGGTTCAAATGTGATCTCAGATACTTCCTAGCTGTGTGACCCTGGGCAAGTCACCTGACCCTCATTGCCCAACCCTTACTGCTCTTCTGCTTTGGAACCAATACGCAGTACTGATTACAAGAAGATAAGGGTTTAAAAAAAAAGGAAGAAAGGAAAGAAATGGTTGGTGAATTGAATGGACTTGTTTCCTCAATCCATTCTTCAGGCCTAAACCAAACACATTCAAGAACTTACTACTGCCCCTTCCCCCCCCCCCCCCCCCCCCTTTAGAGCATGTTTGCTAACCCCTGGCCAAGGTGCTGAAATACACCAAGCAGGAAGCAGGGGATCTCACCTACCCCTGAGGGCTGTTACCACCCTACCAATGTCCCAGGGCTGGTAGCATTACAATACTGAAACCTTTTCTCCTGTTCTGGTGTCCAAGAGGCAAACACTGGAGGTGTACCTAGAAAAGGGGCCCTTCTCTTCCAGCCTCCAGGATATTTTATTATCTAGGTGGCAGTGGCAGATTGGAAACGTCTTCAAATGTACTCAATAGTGTAATGAATGGGCAGATTGCTGCACTTGGCATTGAGAAGACTTGAGTTCAAGTCCTGTCTCTGATATTAAGCTGAGAAACCAAGAATAAGTTGAATAACTTTTCTGAGCCTCTATTTCCTCATCGGTAAAATAAGGGATTATAATATCTGTTATGCTTATATTTCGTTGTGAGACTCAAATAAGATAATACATTAAGTACTTTGCAAGTGGAAAATTGTTATATAAATGTTGATTATTATTGGCGAAGGCTAAGCTGGTTGGCAAATGAGCCCATTACCAGAGGTTTAATAATAATTATTAATTTCACCTAGCCCTTTAGGATTTATAAACTACTTCTTCATACATCATCTCATTTCAAATAACAACCCTATGAGGCAGGGGATAGAACAATTATTAGCTCCATTTTCCAGTTGGGAAAACTGAGGCTCAGAGAAATAACTTTGTTTGCCTTTGCTCACAAGGCCAGTGATGACCAGAAGCAGAATTTGAAGCCAAGTCTCTCCTGACTCAGAGACTATTATTCTTTCCAGTACCTGCCAGTGCCTTTTTAGGAACTGAAAACATAAATGAAGAAGCAAGTGGCAGAGACTTTTCTGGGCTCTTGCCTTAGGCAAGTCTCCCTTACTTTCTAGTCCAGTTCAAAATTCTCAGTTGGAAGTTCCCTCCCCCTCCGTCATGCACATTTGTATGTGTCCCACAACTATTTCTGGGGCCTTGTTAGTATAAAATGTCTACATACAAGCATGGGCTTCCAGGAGAGAATTATGTAACCCAAGGCACTAGCTGCTGCAGTGGTAGGAATTGGAGGTCTGACGGCAGAGAAGCCAGGAAAGGACACCGGAGGCAGGGCTTCCCAATACTACTGCCAGGGTCCCCCACATTTATAGAAGCCACTTCATGGCTTCCAAATCTCACTGGATCTCCAAGACTCTCCTAAATTAGATGGGGTAGATATCGGTATTCCCATCTTACAGCTGAGAACACAAGCCTAAAGAAGGACTTGCCTGAGGTTCCGTGGCAAGTTAATGGCAAAGGAGCCAGGAGTCTCTTGACTCCCAGTCCTATGCTCCCTCTTTCTCCCACCTCTTGAGGCCATGGAGGCTAGCCTGTGGAGCCCAGAGCCAGCCCTGGCTCCATTGTGGAGGCAGCGGAGGGCAGGCCTTCAGTTCTATCCACTCTGTCCTGACAGGGTCCCAGAAGCCCCGGCTCTGATGGACAGTCCCATACCACCCCGTAGCTACTCCTATGTCCCTGTTGGCTGGTCCTTCCAAGCTCAACTCTCCCAGGTCCCAGGCGGTCATGAAAAATGTGACATCTCAAAGTGGGAAATTAAAGTTTAACGGAGGCAGATGCATATTTAATGAAACTTTGCAAAGCATCTTTAAAGACAACCACGCAGAGTCCTCTCTCCCTTGCTTCTCTCCCTCTCCTCCCCCCAGGACTGGAGAGCCACCTGAGCCCAGCTCCCGCCACCCTGGCAGGCCCACCTCAGCATGGTGGCCTCCCTCATCTGTTTGCAGTGACAGCCCCACGACCACTTTGCATTCTGCTCTTCTGCCTGCTGCGGAGCGTGAGGGTCTAAGATCTTTGAGAGAGCTGCCCTTTCATTATTAATATGATGATGATGTCTGAAGATCTGTGTATGGAGGGCCTATTCTCTGATTTTAATGGCCTGCTTCCAAGAACACGGCAGCCTGGCTACTCAGGGCCAGAGGCAGAGCTGCCAGCGTCTGGCTTGTTTTCTCTTTGTCTCACCTTCCTCTGGCCCTGCTCTCCTCTCCCTTCTCCACCTGGGCATTTCCAGCACGAGTTTCCTATCCTCTAGCTCAGACTCCCCAATGAAGCTTGAATTGAGGGTGACTGGAGCTGTGGGAGGATCTCAAGAGGATCAGAGAATTATAGACCCGGAGCCAGAGGAACCTCAAAAATCACCCAGCCCAACCCCTTCATTTGACAGTTGAGGAAACTGAGGCTCAGGAAGGTTGAATGACTTTCAGTTATACAGGGAGTTAAACAGCAGAGTCAGCCAAGGATAGGCTTGCCAACTGATTATACCTTACAATCATCAAGTGTCAGAGTTGAAGGACCCTAAGAATCATCTTGCTTCTCCTCATTTCACAGCTGGTGAAATGAGAGGACTAGAGCGAGGAAGTGATTCATCTCAAATCACCCAGCTGGTCAGTGGTAAAGCCATGACTTGTCTTTGCCCAGAGATCATTACTCGGTGCTAAAACAGAAGCCATAGCTGGGAGGAAAAGGCATTTTGCCCAGATGAACCCACTCTGGCCCAGGAGCTCAGGAACTTGGCCTGGCCATAGTGAACTCCCCAAAGATGTTGCACCCTCAACTGGCCCCCTTTGAGCTCTGGTTTCCTTATCGGTGATTCCCTATTCCCACAGAGACATCAGGATGAAGATTGATAAATGCTTGGCCACAAGTCCTCACTCTCCATCCTCTGCCTGGCCAGCTATTGGACACACAGGGGATTTGCAAGGTACCCACTCATTGCCAGGCCTTTATTCACAAAAAGTCAGGGGTGGTAGAGGACAGGGAGCATTGTTATTGGGTGGGCAGGCCCACCCCAGCTGTCTTGGGGTTATTGGACAGTGTATATGTGGGAAGTTATGGGCTGGGGATATGTATAATAGCACCTTTTGGCAAGCATCAGGGTCATCATTGGCTCCTTCTCTTTCACCCGTAGATGTTTGCCAAAGTTTCTGCTCACCCCCCTCGATATAACAGCAGCACTGAGAAACACTCTTTATTCCAGCCAAATGGGTCTACTTGTTTCTTATACATCATATTCTATCTCCCACCTCCAGACCTTTGAATATACTATATCCTCTGCCTGGAATGCCCTTCCTTCTCCCCTCTGCCTGTTGGGATCCCTACTTTGTTTTATTTTTTTAAACCCTTACCTTCTGTCCTACTCTAAGACAGAAGGGCAAAGGCTAGGCAAATGGGGTTAAGTGACTTGCCCATGGTCACCCAACTAGGGAGGGTCTGAGGCTAGACTTGAACCCAGATCCCCCAGACTCCAGGTCTCTCCACTATTCACTGTGACAGCTAGCAGCAGCACCTTCTAATATGTTTTTAAAACCCAAGGCAGATATTACCTCCTCCCTGAGGCTTTTCCTGATTTCTCCAAGCTAAAAGTGCTCTCTTTCTCCAAAAAATCTCTTTGTGTTTTCTGTGTACATGTTGAGGGAGAGGGGGAAGGAAGGGATCAAACATGTATTAATTGCCTACTCTGTGCCAGGCACTATGCTAAATTCTTTTACCTGTATTTTTTGATCCCGACAACAACCTGGGAGGGTTCGTCCTGTACCTGGGAATCAGGAATAACAGTAATAATATTAATTAGCATTTTGATAACATTTTAAAGTTTATAAAGTGACTTGCAAGTAGTATTTCATTCAATCCTCCTAACAAACCTGAGAGGTAGATGCCCCCCCCCCCCCGCCTTCTCTCTCTCTCATGACCTTATTTAAAAATCTGGCTCAACTATTTGCTTTACTATATGAACCTGTAAAAGTCAATTCACCTCTATCATCCTTGACATGCCATTAATATGCTAGCTAATTTTATTAGAGTTATTCCTGATTCCCACATGCAAGATGAAAGCTACCACTTAATAATGCCTCTGCTGTAACTGGCAGGAGAACGTAAGCTCCCTGCAGTCAGGGGCTATTTTATTTGTAATCTGTATCCTCAATACTTTGCACATAGTAGTTACTTAATCAATTTTGTTGAATTGGAATTTTGCCTCGTAGAACATAGAATATGAGTCAACCACTTCAGTGTGGCATAGTTTAGAAAGACTGGAGTCTCTCGGAAACATTAATTGGTTGGTTGGTCAGGGAATAAGTCCTCTTATTGCATTCCCACTCTCCCTGCTCCTCCCCTATAGCCTCAATAGCAAGGAAAAAGAAAAGGGACTTCCTGACACGACTTCTCCAAGGAAACTGAGGATGCTCTTTGCCAAGGTATAGAAGGATGCTGGGCCCCCTGGCTCTAGAGAGGCTGATCTTTGGGGAGAAACTTGCCTCTAGGCCTTTTTTCATATAATACTGTTGGAAACAGAATGGGACCTTGGTGGAGGCAGGGAATTATCTATCCCTTCTATGGGGAATTTCTCCAAAACAGATATGAAAAGGATTGGCACACTTCAAACTACCACCCCCATCCAGGGCTCAGACTTCCGACACCCACTTTTCTAAGATAGTACAGAAAAAAAACAAACCAGCATCTTTTCCTCTGATATCACATTTTTGAATTCTTTAATTTTCTCTCCTCCTTCCCAAAATGTAAGGAGATCAGGCAGGTAGAGATAATTCTCCAAATTTTATAGATGAAGAAATAGAGGCCTAAATGGATTCAGTAACTTGCTTAAGGTCACACAGGACTAGAAATTGGCTCTCCAGATGCCAGTTTTCCATTCCTACTCACCTCACACAAACCCCGTTAGCCAGCAGGAAGTAGGGGCCAGACCCAAATCTAAGGGTATGACCTAAGAGCATTCCTAGAATCTCAGAGCTGGCAGGAAGCTTGGACAGCATCTTGCCAAACCTCTTTTCTGTTTCAAGATTCCCTTCTCCATTCCCCCAACAGTAATCACGCCCCCTCCCCACCACTCCTCATCCCACCCTGAGCTGGGCGGCAACCCCCATGCTGGGTGCTGAGAGCCGGGTGAACCAGCCCACATCCATTCCAGGTGGTGATTACAATGACTTTTTCCAGCCCCATCTGCATTGTCAATCCTCTCGGTTCTGACGTCAATAATTGATGGAGGAACTCGGTGGGAGAGCCGAGCATCAGGTTGGCAGGGAGCAGCGTCAAATCTGGGTATAAAATGAGCGACCTACCTCGTAATCAGGCACTGCAGGGAGAGAGCCTAGATAGTCCTGTTTCGAGTGCCTAATAATCAAGGAATTAACAGGCCACTACACCCTGGGGTTTAGGGCTTCAAGGGATGGGTTGGAGGGGAGTTTTTTTTAACCCCTTTACCTACTCCTTAAATACCCATTTGGATCTGGCACCAGTCCTTGGGAATGTGCTGCTCAGAGACTGGGCATGAGAAGCCTGACTGGAAGGTGAGTGGTGGGAGCCCCCCTTCTGGGGCTGGGGTCCAGAGCAGACTGGCCTTTTTCAAGAATCCTTTACAGTCCCAGTTCATACAAAGCAAATCTCTTTCGTGCCAGTTATCTCTTCCTGAGTAGGCAGAAGAGAGACGATGGTGCCCTTTTCCTAGGGACTATGTCACGAAAAATCAGGAAGCCCAGTCCAAGGTTTCTCCTGGCTCAGGACTCTGAGCTGCCCTGCCTTCCAGTCCAGCCTCAGAATCCAGCCTGACTAGTGGTCTGGCCCAGCCCTGAGGCTGGGCAGGTGGGAGAGTCTGGAGGCAGGATGGTGGAAACAGCCAGTTAGGAGGGAAGAAGACTGGTTCTAGCATCAGAGGGCTTGACTTTAACTTGATTTTAATTTAATTATTTAAGTTCTTGGACCTCAGATTCCTCTGATGGTAGGGAGTGGGGAGGGCTGAAGGTGGGGCTGGGAATCAGACTAAATAGCATCCAAGCTCCTTCTAGCTCGGGATTTAGGATTCTCTCAGAGGCTGCTGTATATCCTCACCATCGCCATCGCCTCAGTTATTCTCTCCCCAGGGTCAGGGGTACTAAGAACAGACAGGAAGTTATAGTCTGTCCATAATACTGCCCAAGGCTTCACCAGTCCTGGGAAATGGTTAAGGCCGTGGCAACCCATGACTTTGCTAGTTAGTTAAGTGAAAATCCCCTCCACCTGGTGGGCCTTCTGATTAGAAACGACAGGGGAAGGGATTTCAGGAATGGTGTGATAGCCTTATTTCAATCAGTGCCCAAGCTGTTGACTCCCAAATCCCAGATGCTAATTTGCATATTTCTGGGATACAATTGGCAAAATGTCTTCTCTCAAAAAGCACAGACACCACTCCCTCCTCAATTCCTTTCTTGCTGACCCAACGGGGAAAATGGCAGGTTGGCTTTCTCTAAATACTAGTCTCAGTTAATGAGTCCTGACCCAAGACTTCAGAAGCCAGGATTACCATTCAGAGAGAAGACTTTACTTTTAGTTCTCTACCCTCTTTCCAGAGGCAGGCTAGGGCCAGTAGAACTGGCAGGATCTCAGATCTAGGTTTCAACGTTCCATGAGTGTGGCAAACCAGCTATGTGGTTTGGCCATGGTCCTAGATTAGACAAATCTGTCCTGCTACCTTCTCCCCATGGAAAATGTGGCCTTAAAAAAAATCCCATCCTCCTACCTTTAGGGAGGGTGTTACTGGGAAAGTTCAACCAGGGTTCACACCAGAGTCCCATGTAAAAATGATATGATGTGGCTTGACCAGTTATTTAATATGATCCCACAATACCTTTACCTGACATCTCCTGATCTCAACTGGTCACAATATAATCCATGGTCCATTACGAAAGGTTCTGAATTACCATTTCTACAGACTGGGATCAATCAGTTTGGGGAATTTATCATAGAAATTTCTTTGGCTCATGTCTTCACTTGGAGTTTCACCTAGGAACATCAGTATTTGACTCACATCTGGTTCTCCATAAAAAAAAAAAAAGCTGAAAAGGGCATAACTTCCTATGCAAGTACTCAAGCTAACACAACATCAAGTATAGGAAAGGCTTTATTTAGCCCAGCCTCAAAAAAAAAGAAAAAAGGCAAAGGACTCACATTTGAGCTCATAAACAGTCAAGATGTCTCCTTCCTTTCCTCAGGAGTTCCATCTCCCAAGGATCTATATAGACATGGGAGCGGTGGGGGTGGGGGGAAGCTCAGGATCAGTAGAAAGGTGATACCCTTTTCCTGGCCCTGCATAGTACACAACTCACAGTAAAAATGAAAGACACGGTTTGGATCTACTCCTCCATGTTGTGGCACTGTCCTTTGTTTTTCTTCTGTTCTAGTTCCTATTTCCTCTGGCAACTGCTCCACTGGGGTCCAGGAGGTATGGTCCTGGAACTCTTCTTACTTGCATCTTTTCCTCTGCCACTCATTCTTGGATGTATATTATTCCCAGGTGCACCTTCCCCTATAAAGACTTCATGGCTACTCCAGCCTCCTTCCAAGGAATCAAGTCGATATGTATTCATTTTCTCACTGAGAATTTCTTATAATTATATCATAGATACTAATCCATCCTCCCTCCTATCTCAATCCCCAGACACACCATCAATTCTAGAATGTCTTCATCAGTGATGGATGCTTTGGCAATGCATCACATGCAATTCTTTGAGAGAAGATGGAGTAATATAGATTAATGATGTTACAATTAGATGGATTCAAAACTGGTTGAATGGCCAAGCTTGATGTCAACATGGCAGGAGGTCTCTAGTAGAGTGACATAGGAATCTGTGCTTGGCCCCATACTATTTAAATGTTTTATTAGTAACTTGCATAAATGCATAGATGGAATGCTCACTGGATTTTTGAAGACACAAAGCTAGAAGAGATAGCTAACAGTGGACTATTAATAGCGCCAGAATCCATAAGGATCTTGATGATGTAGAACATTGGTTATAATTTAGTAAGATGAAGTTCAATAGAGATTTTAAGGGATGTTTTTAAGGGAAGTATTGCATTTAGGTACAAAAGATGGAAGAGTCATGGTTAGGTAACAGTTCTGAAAAAGATCTGGGAGTTTTAGTGGACCATGAGCTAATACGATCTTGAATTGCCTTCAGAGGGACAGAGCTTCCAAGAATAGGGAAGTATCACAGTAGCCAGTCTTTGTCAGAACTGATCTGGAGTATTGTGTTCAGTTCTGGGTAGCACTCATTAAAGAGGACATTGATAATTTGGAATGTGTTCAGAGAAGGGCAATCAGGATGGGGTGGGGGGAGGTCCTTGAATAATGAGAATTAGTTGAAAGAATTGGGCATGTTTGGAATGGAAAAGATTAAAAAAGACATGATAGCTGTCTTCAAGTATTTTAAAGATCTCCATGGAGAAGAGGGGGCAGCTAGGTGGTGCAGCAGAAAGAGCTCTGGGATCTAGTCAAGAAGACTCGTCTTCCTTAAGTTCATATTTGGCCTTGGTCACTTATTAGTTGTGTGTCTATGAGTAAGTCACTTTTCCCTGGTGGCCTCAGTTCCTCATCTGTCAAATGAGCTGGAAAAGGAAATGGCAAACCACTCCATATCTTTGCCAAGAAAACCTCATATGGGGTCATGAAGAGACAGATATGACTGAACATGCTCGGTGGAGGGATTAGACTTACTCTGTTTTTACCCATAGGGCAGAAAAGCAAGGGTATATTGGAGGGAGGGAGTCACAAAGAGAAAAATAGATGGGAATGGCCATTGGTCCTGCCAATTCTCAAATTCTGGGAGACATCATCAAAAGCCAGAACAAAATATTAGTCAGGCAATGCTGGAACAGATACATGACACTAAGCATAATGAAAGTTATCTAAAGAGTAACAATGGATGGTTTCAGCCCAGCTGGAATTCCTGTTACTTCTCTTGCCAAGTTGATTACAATGAAAACCACCCATCCCCCAACTCCTCCCCATGCTCATTCCTAGCCCCATCTAGCAATTCACCCCTTTCCTTGATACTAGGCTAGGAGGAGGGTTACAAGGAGCCTGGAGAGGTATTGGATCTACAAACCAAACATGGCAGGCTTAGAATGAAAGTTGATCAAAATGACTGGGAGCAACAGAAAGCACACACAACAAAATGAATTTTGTGTCTAAGGACCCAAGTTTAAATCCTAACTCTGCCATCTCAATCACTTTGTGACTTTGGACAAGCTACTTTACATTGCTGGCCTCAGTTCCTTCAATTGTTAAAATTTGGTCTAGTCATGACTCAAAGGTCTCTTCTAGCTTTAAATCTATGTTCCTATGTTCATCTCCAAGTCCTCAACACTCTCCTCAGCCCTTCTTCCCCTTCTCCATCTTTCATTTCTTCCTGTTTGAGCTCTCTCTGTCTCTCTCTGTCTCTCTGTCTGTCTGTCTGTCTCTCGCTCTCTCTCTCTCTCTCTTTCTCTCTCTCTCTCTCTCTCTCTCTCTCTCTCTCTCTCTCTCTCATCTCTCTCTCTCTCTCTCTCTCTCTCTCACACACACACACACACACACACACACACACTCTTCATGAAATGGAATGCTCCCCATTGGCTGTTGAGAGTCTCATATTGACTGCTAACTAGTTGTGATCCAGGCAAATCATTTTTCTCTGGGCCTCAGTTTCTCCACCTATAAAATGACAAGATTGGACCAGATGGTCTCTTGGGGCCCTCCCAGCTCAGAAACTTTGTTTCTCTGCCACATCCTCTCCTCTGTCCCTTCCCAAAGCCCATATCCTTCATTGGAGAGAAAATAAAAGGGGGGAAAACCCACCTCATCTAATCCTTTTTAAGTTTCTATCATGCTGTGAGCTCTCTTGCTGGCTACTCTGGGGAATGATGGAAATGTGAATTTAAATAGAGTTATGTTGAAAGAACATTACACAGCACGGTCCCAGCAGGGAGAAGTCCTACCGCGTGAGCTGAACCACACCGGGCAAACAGGGGTATTTATTAGCCGGGCCAACACCTCTGGACAATTACAATCAGGACCAGGGCGATTAGCTTCCCCTCTCCTTCCCCACCCCATGAATCTCTTTAATAGCTGCTTTTAATGGCGAGAATCGTGGCGCACCGCTCAAGAGGAGTGTAGATAATCTCTCGGGTGGCACCACCGCGACATCATCCAAGACTAACAGGCGCTGGAAACCAGCTTTGCAGAAGGGCTTTTTTTTCCACCCCCTCCCCAGCTGGAGAAGGCCGCTATCATCCCCAAGATAAGAATTAGTGCTTCTGGCTGTGACAGGCGCTCTAATAGTCCCAGGCTGTGATTTCCAAGCAGAACGGAGTCTGTTCTGGTTAGCGGGATAGTCACTAGGCGCCTCCAACCTCGCCCCGCCCCCAGCTTCAGCCAACCCTTTGAAGTTCTGAAAGGGGGACAGGTCTCGCCCGGAACTTATTGGGAGATTGAAACGGCGCGTGGCCTTCTGGAAGCAGTGTGGTCCAGTGGAGCGAGTGCTGGGTTTGGAATGAGGGGGGTCCTGAGTTCAAAAGAGACCTCTGACATTTACTAGTTGTATGGGCAAGTCTCTTAACCTTTCGGGATCTCTTTCCTTCATCTGTATTTTTTTTTAAGGCAGGGGGAAGGAGAGGAGCGTGATAACAGTATCTGTGAGAGACTCATCGGAGATAATGAATGTGATATGATTGCTTCCTCTCCAGCACCAACCTTCATAAAGACTCCCTTCTTCCAGAGAAGACTCCCCGAGGAACCCTACAAAGAGCGCTGATCCAGTCATGGCAGCATCTCCTTCTCTCCGCATAGACGCAGTCAACTCAATTCAATTCAATATTCATTTACTGAGCACTTATTAAAGGCCCAGTTATTATTAAGCTGACATCCCTACAGGAGCAAAGATGTAGAGCTAAAAGGGATCTTGGAAGTCATACAGTCTAATACATCCATTTCATTTTTACAGGCCGGGAAACTGAGTCTTAAAGAGACATTAAATAATAGCTAGCCTTAATAGAGCCCCTTAAGCTTTGCTAAGCACTTTATAAAGATGATCTCCATTGATCCCCACAACTCTGTGAGGTGGGTGCTATTAATAATGAGTAACATTTAAATAGTGCTTACTCCCTGCCAGGTCCTGCACTAAGTGCTTTACAATGAATATCCCATTTGATCTTCACAATAACTCTGGCAGGAATTATTATTATCTCCATTTATAGATAAGGAAATTGAGGCCAAGCTTGTGATTTGCCTAGGTCACATAAAGAAGTGTCTGAGTCAAGATCTGAACTCAAGTCTTCCTGACTTCAAGCCTGGCACTTTCTCCATTGCACCACCTACCTACCCCTGATGAGTTACATGACTTGCCCAGGATCACATAGCAAAAAGATTTAGGGGCAGCTGGGTAGCTCAGTGGATGGAGAGCCAGGCCTAGAGATGGGAGGCCCTGGGTTCAAATATGACCTCAGACACTTCCTAGCTGTGTGACCCTGGGCAAGTCACTTAACCTCCATTGCCTAGCCCTTACCACTCTTCTGCCTTGGAGCCAATACACAGTATTGATTCCAAGATGGAAGGTAAGAGTTTAAAAAAAAAATTTGAACCAAGTCCTCTTTCTTCAAAAACAGAATATCCCCTACTTTACAAGGCTGTCTTTTATATATGTATTGTACATATTTTGTGTTTTCTTTTTTAATAACCCTTACCTTCCCTCTTCAATACTGTGTATTGGCTCCAAGGCAGAAGGACTAGGCAATGGGGTTAAGTGACTTGCCCAGGGTCACACAGCTAGGAAATATCTGAGGCCAGCTTTGAACCTAGGACCTCCCATCTCTAGGCCTGGCTCTCAATCCACTGAGCCACCCAGCTGTCCCCATATTTTGTGTTTTCTATATGTTATCTTATAAGAGAGTCAAGTACAAGCAGCCTTGGCTATCTAGGTAGATTAGTTCATAAGGTCTTTGGGGACAGGACCAGCTTCTCAGTCCTTCTTTTCTGTGTGTGTGAGGGAGAGGGAGAGAGAGAAAGGAGAGGAGAGGAGAGGGAGAGGGAGAGGGAGAGAGAGAGAGAGAGAGAGAGAGAGAGAGAGAGAGAGAGGAGAGAGAGAGAGAGAGAGAGAGAGAGAGAGAGAGAGAAAGGAGAGGAGAGGGAGAGGGAGAGAGAGAGAGAGAGAGAGAGAAAGGAGAGGAGAGGGAGAGAGAGAGAGAGAGAGAGAGAGAGAGAGAGAGAGAGAGAGAGAGAGAGAGAGAGAGAGAGAGAGAGAGAGAGAGAAAGGAGAGGAGAGTGTGGGAGAGAGAGAGAGAGGGAGAGAGAGAGAGAGAGAGAGAGAGAGAGAGGAGAGAGAGAGAGAGAGAGAGAGAGAAGAGAGAGAGAGAGAGAGAGAAAGGAGAGGAGAGGGGGAGAGAGAGAGAGAGAGAGAGGGAGAGAGAGAGAGAGAGAAAGGAGAGGAGAGGGAGAGAGAGAGAGAGAGAGAGAAAGGAGAGGAGAGGGAGAGAGAGAGAGAGAGAGAGAGAGAGAGAGAGAGAGAGAGAGAGAGAGAGAGAGAGAGAGAGAGAGAGAGGGAGGGAGGGAGGAAGTCCTTTGGCAGTCTAGTGAACCTAGTGAACTCTATGGAACTATTCTCACAGTAAAGTTTTGATAGAATTAAAGGGAATTGGACTCTGCTTGAGAAATTTGAGCCTCAGGGGTCATCTAGTTCAATCTTCTCACAGATAAGAAGATAGACTCAGAGAGAAGTTAAATGTCCTCTCCAAGGTCACACAGGCAGAACAGGGCCAAGATTTGAAACTAAGTTGTGCTGTGGATTTTTTTTTTAACTCCAAACAGTGTTCTTTCCACTAGGCTACAGCTGCCTCCACTCAGTAAATGTCTAATGATGATGAGAAGGAAGAGCTAACACTTGTTGGGGTGCATGCATCCATATGAAATAGCTCCATAAGTCAAAAGCCAGAGTATCTGATTAAATATGAAAATGAAAGATACAACTTATTAGTGGTGGTAAGACTTCTTTTAAAAAATCTTTTTAAACTTGTTATTTATTTTCAACACTTTTTCTCTTTCAATTTTGAGTTCCAAATTCTCTCCCTTCCTCCGACCCATCTCCCACACCCACTGAGAAGGCAATCAACATGACATCAACTACACATGTGAAATCATGCAAAACATATTTCCACGTCAACCATATTTTTTTTTAAAACAAGAAAAATAAAGTGAGAAAATTATGCTTCAGGTTGTACCCAAGATTCATCAGTTCTCTCTCTGGAAGTGGATAGCATTTTTTTCACCTTCATTGTATTAATTCGAATAACCGAGTCTTTCAGAGTTGATCATCATTACATTGCCAATACTATGCAAAATGACCCTCCCCCCTTCTCATTTCCCTTTGTTCATACAGTTCTTGCTATGTTTTTCTGAAATAGCAGTGAGATTTAAAAAAAAAATTTACTTTCCATCTTAGAATCACTATTAAGTATTTGTTCCAAGGCAGGAGAGCTCTAAAGGCTGGGCAATTGAGGTTAAGTGACTTGCCAGGGTCACACGGCTAGTAAGTCTCAGGCCAGACTTGAACCCAGAGCCTCCCATCTCTAGGTGTGACTATCCACTAAACCACCTAGCTGCCCCTACATGTTATTTTAAATTTTTTAATCCATATTTTTAAATTTTAAAATGTATTTTTATAATATAAGTGACTAAGAGTATGACAATAGGGGGCCCCCAAATGGGATGCTTCTGTTTAAACTTCTCCATCATTTTCTCCTTAGTCCTGGCTTTTGTGAGGATAAGAGAAGGTCTGTGTCCTTCCTCCAAACCCTACCTTCCCAGAGGCCCTCACTGTTCAGTCATATGGGTTGCTAGGCCCTGGTTCCTCACTTCTGCTAAACTTGGGGTCCCTTCCAATAGAACTTTACTCATCCGCTGAATAAACGAACCCCTCCAGAGTGACGAAAGAGACAGCCAAAGTTAGAGACTCGAGACTAATGAGAGGAAAGGGTGCATTAGCCACTGTGGGGGGAGATCATGGAGGGCAAAGGGGCTTGGATTTTTCTCTGTTGGATATGATCATCATAAGCTACTTATGATTTAGGGAGGGAATTGAATAAATACGGTGTTAAAATTCATTTGAGGAGAGTTTCCTACTGGTCGTATCTTTTTTCCACTATTATCATTCTCAAACATGTATTGATTGCCTGCTATGTGTCAGGCCCTGCCCTTCAGGAGTTTATAGTCTAGCTCAGGGATGTCAAACAAAATAGACACTAATCTGCACCTAAGAATTGCTTTATGTGGAATATCGACAGTTTTAAACTATAGTATTATCTGTTTTTATTGTACTTTTATTTATTTTCTTAAATAATTTCCAATTGCATTTTAATCTGTCTCAGGCTACACCAGAGAGAGAGGTCCCTGGTCTAGCTATAGAAGGGGGAGGCAACTCTGTCCTTGGAATTCCTTGTTTCTTTTAAAATTCAGCTCAACGTGATAATACATGGATAACCCAGTGGAATTGCTTGTCAGACTTGGGAACAGGGAAGGAAGAGGGGAAGGAGACAACATGAACCATGGAAAAATATTTTTTTTAAATTATATTAAAATCTAAAAATAAAAAGGAAATAAAATTCGGCTCAAGTTTCTACCTAAAGCCTTTCCTGATCCTACCTATCCCCCAGCTGCTAGGACCCTCTCTTTCAAAACTACCCTGTATTCATTTTGTATATATTCTGCATAGACTTATTAAATATGTTCATAAGTCCTCTGTTAGAATAGAAGCTCCTTGAGCGCAGAGGCTGTTTCACTTTGCCCTTTGTGCCCAAGGAACTTAGAACAGTGCTTAGTACACAGCAGGCCTTTAATACATGCTGCATCATGGTGGTTTGATTGGTCAATTGGTTGTTTGTTTGAAGGGAGGATTCACTGATGGGAGTATGAAGAAGAAATGACTTGTGAGCTAGATGAAGAGTCAATGTTAAGGGCCTTGAATGCCAAGCTGAAGAGTCTTCACTTCTGAGTTTGGACTGTTAATCTCTGTATTTTCCATACTTGTTTGCCCATTGGAATGCATAGTCCCCAAGGTCAGGGACTCTGTCTTTTCCTTCCTTTGTGATTTCCCACGGGGCCCTACCTGCTGTAGGTGCTCAATCTATGTTGTCGCTTGGATCAACTCCCTGCTGATTTCCTTGATTAGAACAAGATGCAGTTAGTTCAAGGACTCTTGCTCCCTTCCCCCCTTTCTACACCAGGTTTGTGGCCCCAGACTTCTTAGTTCCCAAGTTGGAAGGACCCTCTTTTTGTCCCTCTTTCCTCCTTCCCTGCCTGCCTCTTTGGGGCAGAGGCTGTGTTTATCTCAGGACTCCTGCTTTCTTCCTTGGGGCCTGAGGGGGGTGGGATGTCATGCTATCATGCTAAGCTTTGGGATGGGTGCCCAGAAAAGCTGTTAGTTGGAGAGAAGCCTTCAGCCTGCCTGGAAAAGGGGCTGCAAGAGTTGGAAGTACTCTCCACTGTCTCCAAAGCCAGGCATGGGGTGTGGGACCAGAGACCAATATGGAGGTGGGGAGAAAGATTTGGAAAGATAGGCAGAGAGAGTGGTAGGTCTAGATAGGCATCAGAACATCTAAATAGGGACTGATACTAGAATGCCAGAATGAGAATTAACTGAAAATACTCTCTTCTCAGCTTTACTCTTTGAAATTTTACATGGGTAACACATACTGAGCCAACCCAGCATCCTTCCACATGGACCAGTTTTTCATGAATGAAGAGGGAATGTTGGGATGCTTCTATTACTGCTCTTACTACTACCCTGTGTGGATTCCACCTTCCCCTCCCCACCCCAGGATGAATCTGCATAAGATCCTCTTTTGACCATTCCAAGGATCCAAGTGATAGTGAATAAAGGGAAAGATTTGCCTTTTTAGACCAGAGAGACTTTTAACTTTTTTTTTGTATCAAGGTGGACCCTTTCTCAAAATAATGTTGTAAAATAAGAAATTCCAGTAAGAGGTTAATGAAAATAAAGTTGTAATTCTTTCCCATCCAAGTTCACAAGATGCCTTGAAACCTATCCACAGTCCGCAGACTGAGAATTCCTGTACTAGAGGCTCTCTCCCTGAAACAGTCATTGAAGTTATGCTTTACTTGCTCTCCATCTCCCTTTTTAATACCTTATATCTATATAGCTAGGTTTTGAACTCTGGTTCTACCACTGGATAAGTTATTTGACCTCTCTGCACCTCAATTTCCTTATCTATAAAATAGGAATGACGCTGCCTGTAGTTATATGCACAGATCACTACATATAAGATGTGAGAATTTGACAAGAGTGGTATCAACAATAAATGCTATAAGGAATATGAGAAGAGATGACTAGAGGTCTGAGTGCTCAAGGAAGGTTTCACAACAGGGGTGGGATTCAAAATGGACCTTGAAGGATGGAGAGGGTTTTGAACGATAGAAATGAAGGGAAAGCATGCCAGGCAGGGGGCAACATTATGAGAGAAGGCACTGAAAATAACAGGCTCTCTTGGTGGAGCTGTGGAAATTGCTCTGCCATTCTGGAAAGCAGTTTGGATCAATGCCCCCAAAGTTGTGTATATGTATGTATACCTTTGAGCCATCGATACAGATCTACTAGCAAACCTATAGATCAAAGAGATCAAAGAAAGAGGAAAAGGACCTCTGTGTACAAAAATATTTATAGCAGCACTTTTCAGTGTAACCCAAACCTGGGGGAAAAAAAGAGGATGCCCATCTATTGTGAAATAACTAAACAAATTATGGTATTATGAATGTAATGGAGTATTATTGTGCCATAAGAAATGATGAAATGGACAGTTTCAGAGCAAACTGGGAAGATCTCTATGAAATGATGCAGAGTACAGTGAACAGAACTAGGGGAATAATTTATACAATGACAACAACATTATGGAGAAAAATAACTTTGAAAGACTTTAGAACTCTGATCAATGCAATGATAACACAGATCTAGGGGACCGAAGATGAAACGTGCTACCTACCCCATCAGAGAGGTGATGGACTTAAAATACAGAATGAGAAGTATATTTTTGGATATGGCCGATGTGGGAATTTTGTTATGCTGGACTATGCATATTTGTTATGAGGGTTTTATTTTTCATTTTAAAAATTGTTCAGTTAGAGGGGCAGTGGGAAAGATAGTAAATAAATACTTATAGAAAGGAAGGTGGGAAATAGCAGGGAAGGAAGGAAAGAAGGAGGGAAGGAAGGAAGGGAGGGAGGGAGGGAGGGAGGGAGGAAAGGAGGGAAGAAAGGAAAGAAGGAAGGAGAAAAAGAGGGAAGGAAGAGAGGAAGGAAGGAAGGAAGGAAGGAAGGAAGGAAGGAAGGAAGGAAGGAAGGAAGGAAGGAAGGAAGGGAGGGAGGGAGGGAGGGAGGGAGGGAGGGAGGGAGGGAGGGAGGAAAAGAGAGAAGGAAGAGAGGGAGGAAGGAAGGAAGGAAGGAAGAAAGGAAGGAAGGAAGGATGGAAGGAAGGAAGGAAGGAAGGAAGGAAGGAAGGAAGGAAGGAAGGAAGGAAGGAAGGAAGGAAGGAAAGAAGGATGGAAGGAAGGAAGGAAGGAAGGAAGGAAGGAAGGAAGGAAGGAAGGAAGGAAGGAAGGAAGGAAGGAAGGAAGGAAGGAAGGAAGAAGAAAGAAAATAAAAAAGAATGAAAGAAGAAAAGAGCACTAGTGTGGAAAGATAATGTGTGTGTTTTGGAAATGTCAGAGATAAGCTTGCCTAGAGTAGAGAGGGGTGGGGTATGGATACAAGTAGGGGATAATAATAATAATAGATAACATTTATATAGTGCTTGCTATGTGCTAGGCATTGTGTTAAGTGCTTTACAATTATTATTTCATTTGTTCCTCAAAACAACCCAAGGAGTTGTAAATGGGAGATAAGACTGGAAAGATTAGTGGGCTCAGCTTGCAGAACTTCTTGGCATAGCAATATATCTGAACATCTGTGCAGGTACTACTAGGAAGGTCACTGGTTTAAGAGGGCAAGCATCTTCAGGGCAGGGATATTCTCCTTAGCTTGCCCCATCACATGCCTCTCAGTAGCAAAGACAAAACCATTCGACATGCCTGATGATGCCAGTCATGCCTCCTGCCAAGAATAAAGCTGCTGGCCCAGGGCGAGTCTGAACTAAACTGTGATCCTGTTAGCATTGCCTGCTCTGAAGCAAAATTCTTTGACACAGGGGTTCCCAGGAAACAAAGAATGACAGCCCATACACACCAATGCACAATCAATTAACAAGCCCAATCAATAAGGGAAAGGGGGCAAGTGAGTTTCTTAGGACCCAATGACCTGGATTGTTGATATCTCTGTCTGCAGCAGAGACAAATACAACTGACCTAGACCATCCCTGGAAGCAACAAGGATGGGGCAAAAAGCCAAAGATACAGGGAAACACAAGTCAGAAGACAATAGAAAAAAGGATTGAGACAAGTGAAGGGAGTAGTTGAATTAAATGATCTCTGAGGCCATTTCCAGGTCTGACATCCTATGTTCTATGGTTCCAGGATGCATAGACTCTGGGAATGGTGATGGAATGATGAGATGGTAGAGGGAGAATTATGGTCCCTGAAGGTTGTGCTCAGGCAGAATGAGAGGAAGATGCAAGGCGACCTCTTTGTTAGGCTAGTTTTCCCCTTTATATTTCCACTACTTGTAACTTACTCTAATTAAGTATCTCAAGCAGGGATTCTCCTATTAAGGGGGAAAGAGAATTAGCCTGATCTCATTTCTCAAATATATAGATAACTGAGTCAAAATTATAAGAATACAAGTCATTCTGCAAATGGTAATGGTCAAAGAACACATATAGGTAAGTTTTCAGATTAAAAAAATCAAAGCTATCTATGGTCACAAAAAAGTTCTAAATGGTTAGGGGACAACCAGGTGGCACAGTGACAGAACACCAGGCCTGAGTCTGAAGGGCTTGGGTTCAAATCTGTCCTCAGAACCTTCCTAGCTGTATGAATCTGGGCAAGTCACTTAACCCCAATTACCTTGACCTCAGATTTCAGTCTTAGAGTTGTTAGTAAGACAGAAAGGGTTTTTAAAATCACTTTTTAGATTAGAGAAATGCATATTAAAGCAATTCTGAGGTACCACCTCACATTTCTCAGATAGACTAATATGACAAAAAAGGTAAATGATAAACATTGGAGATGGTGTGGGAAAATTGGGACACTGATGTGCTGTTGGAATTGTGAACTGAGAGTAATTAGGAACTATGCTCAAAGGGTTCGTAAACCATGTGTGCCCTTTGATCCAGCAATAACACTACTAGACCTATATCCCAAAGAGATTTTTTTTCCATTTGAATAAGTTTATTTAGTCAACTTAGAACATTATTCCTTGGTTACAATAATCACATTATTTCCCTCCTTCCCCTCCACCCACCCTTCCCGAAGCCAACACGCAATTTCACTGGGTATTACTTGTGTCCTTGATCAGAACCTATTTCCATGTTGTGGTTTACACTAGGATGTTCATTAGAGTCTACATCCCCAACCATATCCCTTCGACCCATGTATTCAAGCAGTTGTTTTTCTTCAGTGTTTTTACTCCCACAGTGTTTCCTCTGAATGTGGATAGTGGTTTTTCTTGTAGATCCCTGCAGGTTGTTCAGGATCACTGCATTGCCACTAATGGAGAAGTCCATTACATTCGATTGTGCCAGTGTCTCAGTCTCTGTGTACAATGTTCTCCTGGTTCTGCTCCTCTCACTCTGCATCACTTCCTGGAGGTTGTTCCAGTCTCCATGGAATTCCTCCACTTTATTATTCCTTTTAGCACAATAGTATTCCATCACCAACATATACCACAATTTGTTCAGCCATTCCCCAATTGAAAGGCAGCCCCTCATGTTCCAATTTTTGGCCACTACAAAGAGCGCAGCTATGAATATTCTTGTACAAGTCTTTTTCCTTATTATCTCTTTGGGGTACAAGCCCAGCAATGCTATGGCTGGATCAAAGGGCTGACAGTCTTTTATCACCCTTTGGGCATAGTTCCAAATTGCTCTCCAAAATGGTTGGATCAATTCACAACTCCACCAGCAATGAATGAATGTCCCCACTTTGCCACATCCCCTCCAGCATTCATTACTTTCCATAACTGTCATATTAGCCAATCTGCTAGGTGTGAGGTGATACCTCAGAGTTGTTTTGATTTGCATCTCTCTGATTATAAGAGATTTAGAACTCTTTTTCTTCTGTTTATTAATAATTTTGATTTCTTTAACCTCAAAGAGATTTTTAAAAAGGAGTAAGGACTTATTTGTACAAAAGTATTCATAGCAAATCTTTTTGTGATGGCAAAGTATTGGAAATTGAGGGGATGTCCCTGGAATGACTGAACAAATTGTGGTATGTGATTCTGATGGAATACTATTGTGCTATAAGAAATGATGAGCAAAGGGATTTCTGAAAAGTCTGGAAAGACTTACATGAACTGGTGCAGAGTGAAATGAGCAGAACCAGGAGAACATTATATACAGTAATAGCAATAAGCAACTGTGAAAGACTTAGCTATTCTCAGCAATACAGTAATCTAGGACAATTCTGAAGGATTTTTTTTATGAAAAAATGCTATCCACCTCTGAAAAAAGAACTAATGGAGTCTGAATGCAGATCGAAGCATGCTATTTTTTTCACTTTATTTTCTTTGTGTTTTTTTCTTTAATAATGTGTCTTTTCCCACAACATGAGCAATATAAAAATATGATTTGCATGATATCACCTGTATTCTGACTTAGTGAAGGGGGCATAGAGACTTTGGAATTCAAAATTTTAGAAATTTAATGTTAAAAATTATTTTCACATGTAGTGAGGGGAAATATTGAGAGACATTTTTAAAATAAAAGAGGATTGGCATGAGAGACAGGAAATCTAATGCTTCCACTACCTCATTCTGAGACCTTATATAAGTTACTTCTCATTTCCAAGGGTTGGATTATTTCTAAGATATCTTCCAATTATGTATAGTGGGAGAGTGCTGAATTTTAAAACAGATAACATGAGTTCAAATTCTTGCTCTGTCATTTACTACTTTGTGATTTTGGGCAAATCATGCTCTAGGCCTCTGTTTCTCCATCTATTTTTTTTAAGTTATATAAGACCACTTCAAAGGTCCTGTCCCTTTCTAAATCAATGATCTTAAATCAATAAGCACTGTGCCATATCTGGTCCTAGGTGCCAGAGGTCCAAAGATAAATGCCTAACCTTCCTTCAGAGAGTTTACATTGGATTGTGGGAAATATAGATTAGAATATAAATATAAGGTAATTTGAGGGAGAGGGGCAAGGGGAAGCACTAGAAATTGGAAGGACAAGGGAAGACCTCATATAGCTTTGAAGGAGCTGAGGGATTCCAAGAGGATAAGGAAAGGAAGGAGTGCATCCTAAGCATTAGCTATGGCCAATGCAAAGCTACTTTAGATGGGAGATGGAATTTCATGTGTGAAGAACAAGAAATCCCGTTTGACTGCACTATGATCTAGCCTGTGTGATGGGGAGTAATATATACTAAGCCTCATAAAGAGAAGTTGGGGCCAGGTTATGAAGGGTCCTAAAAAGTCAAACAGAAGAGTTTGTAATTTGATTCTAGAGGCTATAAGAAATTCCAATTCTGACATTCTGTGCCTCTCAATTATAGGACCTCTCTGTGCATCCAAAATAAATAAATAAACAGAAGCAAGCCTCTTTAGAACTTGGAACCAGATACATGCGGTGCAGTCCCCCAACCCATAAATAATTGAATTTGTTTCAGAGCCAGCAGCACCCAGCCATTGCCAGTTCATCCAACAAGGGCTAAACCTTCTACCTGAGTCCTGAGGATAGTCTGGTCATTCTTTGGGTGGCTCCCAGCAGAGTAATAGAAAAATCCCTGGATTTGGTGCAAAATAATCTAGATTTGAATCTTGGCTGTGTGATTTTGGACAAAGCAATTCATGTCTTTGGACTTTGATTTCTTAAAATTGTTAAAATGAAGGGGCATCTAGGTGGCTCAATAGATAGAAAGCCAGTTCAAATGTAACCTCAGACACTTCCTAGCTGTGTGACCCTAGGGAAGTCATTGCACCCTGTTGGCCTCAGTTTCCTCATCTGCAAAATGAGCTGGAGAAGGAAATGGAAAAAACAATTCAATATTTTGACAAAGAAAACCCCAAATGCAGTCAGAAAGAATCAGACATGACTGGAATGACTGAACAATAGCATGGAGAAGATGGGACAGAGCTTGGCTTCTCAAGTACCAGCAAATCAAAGTCTTGTTCAACCTCCATTTTCTTCAGGAAGTATCCTCTGAACTATCCAGAGTTCTTCCCCACTCTGAATTCTTTAAAAAAATACTTATTAATGTATTTGGTTTTTTATATCACCAAAATTTCCTCCAGTATCCCTTCTTTTTTCCCTTCCAGAAAGTCATCCTATAAGGAATAATATTTTTAAATAAAAAAGAAAGAAACCAGAAAAATGGATCAATAATAATAGCTAACATTGATATAGCACTTAATATGTGTGAGGCCCTGTGCTAAGCTCTTCATAAATAGCTCATTTGATCCTCACAAAAATCTTGGGAGGGAGTAGGTACTATTGTGATCCCTATTTTACAGATAAGAAAACGGAGGCAAACAGAGGTTAAATGATTTGCTACAAAGCTAGTAAGTGTCTGAGGACTGATTTGAACTCAGTCCTTATTAATTCCACACCCAGCACTGTCCCTAGCATTATATTTTAAAAATTTGAAAATGTATGCAATGTTCTATCCTTATAGACCTCCAGTCTCTGAAAAGGAATTGAAATTATCTTGTTCTTTGTAATTTGGTTATTCTTTCCATTTACCTTGTAGGCACTGCGTGTGTGTGTGTGTGTGTGTGTGTGTGTGTGTGTGTGGCTCTGCTTACTTCCCTCTGCACTGATTAATGAAGATTTTCCCTTGTTTCTCTGTATTCAAAATTTCTTACAGCACAATAATATTCTATTATATTCATGTACTACAATTTGCTTAGCCTTTCCCCAATCAATGGGTATCTGCTTTGTTGCCAATTCTTAGCTATCATAAAAAGAGCTGTTATAAAATTTTTGTATATAAGAGAATCCTCTTTTTTATTTTTTATTAATTGCTTTTATTTTATTATATATATTATATATATGATAAAAATTGCTTTTTATTAATAATTTTTATTAATTGCTTCCTTAGGAGTCTAATATTCGGATATCTGGGTCAAAATAAGTAGAGGCATTTTAGTAATTTTATTTGTATTTAGTATTTATTTATTTATGTATTTAGTATTTAGTAAATTTATTTGTATAATTTCAAATGAGTTGTATTGATTCACAGCTCCACCAACAATACACCAGTGTGCCTCTCTTTTCTCAACCCTACCAACCATTGACTGTTCTCTTACCTGTTTTCCATCCCCACCCATATCCCCAACATATATTTTTCTACATTTTGCTCTGGAAAGCACGATCATATCAATACTATAATTTCTGGAAAGGATGTGACATATAAGCTTCCCTATGATTTTAATCAGCCTTTATACTGTAACCTTCTTGGCAGCAGGGACTGTCTTTTGCCTTTTGGGGGATAACTTGTACATAGGTAGGTACTTAATAAAAGCTATTTGACTGACTTACTGAGCATCCCTGTGATTTACAGACCAAAATACCACTTGGCCATTACTCCCCCTCTATATGCTATGTCTCCCTATTAGAATGTTATCTCATTGAAATATTAATTGTTCATGGACAGGCATAGTCAGTATAATAAAAACAGCAATACTACCTAAATTAATTTATTTATTTAGTACCACATCAATCAAACTACTAAAGAACTACTTTATAGAGCTAGGAAAAGTAATAGCAAAATTCATCTGAAGGAACAAAATGTCAAATATATAAAGGTACCTTAGACTTGCTTTAATTTGCATTTCTCTGATTATTGGTGATTTGGAGCATATTTCATATGATTATTGATAGCTTTGATTTTTTTAATTGAAAAATGCCTGTTCACATCCTTTAACCATTTATTAACTAGTAAATAATTCTTTTTTTTTAAATAACCCTTGCCTTCTCTCTTGGAGTCAATACTGTGTATTGGCTCCAAGGCATAAGAGTGGTAAGGGTTGGGCAATGGGGGTCAAGTGACTTGCCCAGGGTCACACAGCTGGGAAGTGTCTGAGGCCAGATTTGAACCTAGGACCTCCTGTCTCTAGGCCTGGCTCTCAATCCACTGAGCTACCCAGCTGCCCCCTAAATAATTCTTTAAAAATTTTTTTGACTTGGATCCCTATATATTTGAGGAATCAGACCTTTATCAGAAAAAAATTTACTGTAGGGATTTTTTTTTCTGTTTCCTGCTTTTCTTTTCATTTTGGTTGTGTTGGTTTTGTTTGTGTAAAACCATTTTAATTTTATATAATCAAAATTATTCATTTTATCTCCTGTGAACTTCTTTATCTCTTGGATGATTATTAACTCTTCCCTTTTTCATACTTTAGTGGTGAGTACTTTTTTCTATACTCCTACTTTGCTTAAGATATTACTCTTTATGTCTAAATCATGTACCCATTTTGAGCTTACTTTGGTATACAGTGTGAAATACTAGTCTATGCCTAGTTTCTGCCAGACAACTTTACAGTTTTCCCAGCAGTTTTTATCAAATAGTGAATTCTTATTCCAAAAGCTTCTTTAAGTTTATCAACACTATGTTATTGTGGACATTTACTTCTATATATTGTGTTACTTAATCTATTCCATTAATCAATTGCTCTATTTCTTCCCCAGTACCAAATTGTTTTGATGTTTACTACCTTGTAAATCTGGTACTTCTAGGTCTCCTTCTTTCACGTTATTTTCCTCTCATGCCCATCAGATAGGCTAAGATGATAGAAAAAGAAAATGGCAAATGCTGGAGAAGTTTTAAAATAGATACATTCATACACTGTTGGAGCTGTGAGCTAGTCCAACCATTCCAGAGAACAATTTGGAACTATGTCCAAAAGGCTATAAAACTTTTACTAGCACTGATATTAGGTCCCAATGAGACCAAAGGAAAAGGAAAAAGACAAATATACAAAAATATTTTAAATAGCACTTTTTATTTATTTTTTCTTTAGCAATATCCTTTATTCATTTCTGTTGGTTTTATTACCTTCATTTAAAAGTTTTTTTTTAATTTAGAATATTTTCCATAGTTAAATGATTCATGATTTTCCCCACCCCTCTTCCCTCCCCCTCCAGGAATTGACAAGCAACTCCACTGGGTTATAGATGTATCATTGTTCAAAACCTATTTTTGTGTCATGCTAAATGAAGTGAGCAGAACCAGGAGAATGGGCACAGCAATAGCAATGGGGTAATGATAATCATCTATGAAATGCTTAGTAATTGATTAATACAACTATCCACCACAATTCTAAAGGAACCATGTTGCCCTTTTCCAGATGGAGAACTGATGGACCCACCATGAAGTTTGAAGTGTCCCCCCCCCCTTTCTTTGCTTTCTTTTGCTTTTCCCCAGCATGGAATATCATGAATGCAAAAATATGTTTTACATGACTTCCCACACCAAGGGTACTATGTGTCTTAGCTTCTTAATGGGTGGTGGAGTGGGTGGATGGAACGAGAGAATTTGGAAATGAAAATATTTTTTTGGTAAAATGTAAGGAAAAAAGAATGTAAGCTCCTTGAGGGCAGAGACTATTTCACTTCTAGATGTGTTTGTATCTCCAGCATTTAGCAGAGCCTGGTACGTAGTAAGGACTTAGTAAATATCATCATGTGTCATTATGGATACAGTAGGAGGAGAGGGAGGGAAAGGGGAGGCTGACTTTAATACAGTGCTTTCTAGAGTTACAAAGTACTTTAGATACAACATTTCATTCAAGAGTCACAATAATCTTCTGAAGTAGATTGTGTAAATATTATATCCCAGAGTGTAATAATAACAAATATTATTATCCCAGAAAGATATATGAATTTGGAGTCAGAGGATATAGGTTTAAATCAAAGTCTTGTCGCTTATTCCACCCCCTTCCCCATGTGACCTTGGACAAGTTATTTTCCTTCTCAGTCTCCTTATCTACAAAGTGAAGGGAATAAGACCACATGATCTCTAGCATCCTTCCCAACTCAAAATTGATTCCCATTTTTTTAGATGAGGAAAACTGGAGCTTAATTGACTTGTTCTTAGTCACACAGCTAATAAGTGACAGAATCCAACCCTAGTCCTTCAAGGTCTAAATTCAGTATTTTTTTTTTCAACTAGAATGCACCTTGTATAGGGGAAGGATGGGAAAGGAGAAAGGAAAGAAATAGAAATTCAAAGACCAGTTATTCAGGACAGGTCAGGACAGAACAGGACACTTGGGGAGATTGTTTAGCCCTAAGTTAAGCTGACTCAAACTGTGTTATAGTATACAGGTATACAGTCTATACCATGCATATCCTCAAACTCCCTTTTGTTGGTATTCAGACATTTCAATCGGGTCTGACTCTATTTTGGGTTTTCTTGGCAGAGATACTAGAGTGGTTTGTCACTTCCTTCTTCAGCTAATTTTACAGATGAGGAAACTGAGGCAAATAGGGTTAAGTGATTTGTCTGGGGTCACACAGGTAATAAGTATCTGAGGCTGGATTTGATCCCATGTCTTTCTGATTCCAATCCTAGCATTCTAGTCACTGTGCTGCCTAGCTACCTCCCAAACTCTGACAAAATTATTAATTTGTGTTATGCAAAGAATCTGCTTGTGTGGAAAGGGACAGGGGCACAGGGGCAAGAGAGGAGAGTAATCTGTCCCAGAAGGCCAACTACCTGTTGAGCAGCTGGGATCTAAGTGATTGATGGTGGCCTGCAAGAAGCATCTCTATCCTTTTTGTAAACCTCAGATTGTGGTGGCAGAAGGAGGAGTTAAAAGACAGCCCCTAGCAAGCAGCAAGAAGAATGTAAGACAATAAACTTCCCAGTTCCTTACAATGAATCCTAACGGAGCTAAGGGAAACGAGCAGCATGGACTTTCTGGCATCATTTTGGATCCTTATTTCTGGTCAATCCAGAAAAAGAAAAAGAGCTCTTGGTCCATTACATGCCAGCAAATTCAGACCCATAGGAGCCTGAAGCAAAGCATCTTTTATAAGGTCCAGAAACAGGGCTAACATGAATTTACCTGAATTTTCTCAAGTTATTCTGTATGAGAGTCAAAGATACATCATATTTCGAGATGGATGGGACCTTGGGGATCATTTAGTCCAACCTCTTTATTTCACAAATGAGGAAACTGAGACCCAAAGAGATTAAGTGACTTGTTCATAGCCATGGAGGTTGCAAGTGATGATGTTGTCTTTCAGTCTTGTCTGACTCTTTGTGACCCCATTTGGGGTTTTCTTGGCAGAGACACTGGAGTGGTTTGCCATTTCCTTCTCCAGCTCATTTGACAAATGAGGAAACTGAGACTAACAGGGATAAGTGACATGCTCAGGGTCACATAGCTAAGAAGTGTCTAAGGCTGGATTTGAACTCGGGAAGAATCTTCCTGACTTCAAGCCCAGTGCTTCATTCACTACATCATCTAGCTGCCCTTAATCAGTAACAAGACTGGGATTCAAACATAGTCTGGCTGTACATAGTCTGACTCACCATATATCCAAATATTAAGCTAGATAATGGAGGTAGGGGGTTCCATAAAAATAGAAAGTATATGTTCTCTGAACTTCTTTTTTTAAAACCTTTACCTTCCATCTCAGAATCAGTATTGTGTATTGTTTTCCAGGCAGAAGAGTGGTAAGGGCTAAGCAGGGGGTTAAGTGATTTGCCCAGGGTTACCCAGCTAGGAAGCATCTGAGGCCAGATTTGAACTCAGGACACCCCCATGTCTAGACCTCATTGAAGCACCCAGCTGCCCCCACTCCAAACTTCTTAAAAGCCTGCATTAAGTTTGACCATTAAGTCCTGTTCAGGAAGGGCATCAGCAACCTATTACACATATGCTAAAAGATGGTTTCTGCAGTTAGTGTATGGGCATCACTGCCTTCCCTGGGAACTAGGGACCAGCAATTAGGCACGGCACTTTGGGAAGGCTGCCAGTCCCCTACGTGGGATGTGAGCCGCAGACTAGGCTTCCAGATGGAAGTGACTTGTTTTACCGCGTACCTTGTTGCTACTAGTATCTTGGTTGAAGTTTGTGAAGAGTCAAGTCTGCAAGTTAGATCTGCCCATCATTCCAGGGGAATCTGAGCCAGGCTCTCCTCAGAGCCAAGAGCCACCTCTGAGCAGAGACTAGATCAGAGTGCACCCCCACCCCAGCCAGGCCCACCCCACCCCCTCATCTCCCCTCATCCCTGAGCCCGAACATTCATTTGTTCTCTGCTAATTTCTCATCTGGGCTCAGCCTTTGATGGCAGGCTCTCTTCTGCAGTCTCTCATCACTGTTGACAAAGCAAACTTTTATAAAATAATAAAAATCCATCCTGTCATTTGGACTCTCCCCACTCCCATTTGGCAGCCTCCCCCCCACCCACCCTCCGCACCCCTCACTATTGTATTACGAGTTTATGTCAAGGTATGTTGGATTCTAAATTAAATGTCAGCCCAATGTACATTTCTGGCTCCAGCTGCAGAAAATGAGCTGCCGGACTTGGACACTCTCCAGTTGTTCAGCTCACCGTGCCTAACACTGAGGTATGACAAGCGCATTGAATCACCATGAGGCAGCCTTCCATGCCACGTGAAGCCACAATAAATTTATTTTTAATGATAAATTTGACTGTCGGAGTTAAGTTGAAACAGCTTTACACTCAGAGCTGACTGCCCTCCGAAACCCTGGGGGGAGCTGGAGGTGGAGGGCTGGGGGGTGTCCCTACTGATAAGCTGCGAAGTTTAAGTCCCGGAACTGGACAGAGGCACAGAAAGCTGGGCAAGAAGATGCCTGGGAAGAATCACTGACGTGTTTTATCTGCTCTGTACAGCTGAAGTGAATTTCACAGGTGTTTTCTCATTTGATCTTCTAAGGCAGGGAAGACATATTAAGGGCCACTTTACAAATGAGGAAACTAAGGCTCAGAAAGGTAAGCACCTGTTGGACTCAAACACAATAGGATCATGGAGTTAGGGCTGGAGGGGATCTTAGGGATGATCTAGTTCAATTCCTCCAGTTCTAGTTTGGGAAACTGGGGTGGAGAAAGATAAAATAACTTGCCCAAGGTTATACAGGTAATAAATGGCAAAGCTCCTTCCTTCCTTCTTCTGTCCCTCTCTCCCTTCCTCTTTCTTTCCCTCCCTTCCTTCTTTCCTTTCTTCCTTCTTTCCTCCTTCTCTTTCTCCCTCCATTCATTCTTTCGTTCATTCCTTCCTTCCCCCTTCTCTCCCTTTCTCTGTTCCTCCCTTCCTTCCCCCCTCCCTTCCTTCTTTCTTCCCTCCCTTCTTTCCTCACTTTCTTCCTTACTCTCTTCCCTCCTTCCTTCCTCCCTTCTTTCCTCACTTTCTTCCTTACTCTCTTCCCTCCTTCCTTCCTTCCTTCCTTCCTTCCTTCCTTCCTTCCTTCCTTCCTTCCTTCCTTCCTTCCTTCCTTCCTTCCTTCCTCCCTTTCCTCCTTCCTCTGTTCCTTCTTTCCTCCCTTCCCTCCTTCTTCCCTTCCTTCCTTCCCTCCTTCCCTCCTTCCTTTCTCTCCTCTTCATTCTCATCCTCCTCTTTCTTCTTTTGTAGTTTTTGAATGAGGGAAGACATAAGCTACTGGGGAAAGACCTTTTCTGGCATGTAAATTTAGTTTTGATAGAAGGTAGGGATTTGGAGAGGCAAAGGTGAAAAAAATACTACATTCTCAACATGGGAAACAGCCCATGAAAATAGGAGATGCAGTGTCCCAGCATGAGAAACAGCATTATGATCCCAGGTCTGGCTCTAAGCACAACAAGGACCAGACTGAACTTTAGATCAGAGGTCTAGAGGCAGGAGAGAGCTTGGAGGCCATCTAGTCCTTCTCTGTTTTAACAGATGAGGAGACTGAGGCCCAGAGGAGTTCAATAAAATGCCCATGGTTACAAAGGTAGCAAGTGGCAGAACTGATTCAAACCCAGGACCTTTGGCTCCAGACAATTAGACCTCTACACAGAACACATCCATGTAAGAAGCAAGGAGCCAGGGTGAGGGTACCTTAGGCAGTCTTCCAAACCGGCAGTATGTCTTTTTAAAATTATTATAAATATATTTTATTTCACCAATTATATGTAATAAATTTCCACATATGTTTTCCCAAGTTATATGTTCCAAATGTCTTCCTCACTCCCAACCCTCCCCCTCCCGGAGCTGGCTAGCAATTCAATCTGGGTTATCGACATATTCTCTCATAAAACATTTCCATAGAGTTCATTTTTATTAAGAAAATTATCACAGAATTCCCCCCCCCCAAAAAAAACTAGAGTGAAAAATCACACGCTTTGACCTTCATTCCAACACCAACAGATCTTCCTCTGGAGGTGGATGGCATTCTTTGTCGGAAGCCCCTCTGAATTGTCCTGGACGGAATTGCATGGCGGAGCGGAGCCAAGTCTGTCACAGGCAATCATTCCCCAATGTTGCTGTTACTATGTACCGTGTTCTCCTGGTTCCACACAGGCCGTATGTCTTGAGTCATCTCTTTGCTCTTTAGAGACCCAGTGCTGGAAAATCCAAGATAAAGGGAAAAGGACATAGAAATGTAGTCAGGGTTGGCTTCCTGGAGAAGGTCAGCCTTGAGCCTTGAACTGAAGTAAACTGATGCCAGTGGACTGTTGGTTCGGGAGAGGAGCTCCAGGGAGGAGGGAAGAGTATGAGTGAAGAGCAAGGGACATACTTTAGCTGGTGCAAATAGCCCACTGAGCAAAGAGAAAGAGGGAAAGAGGGACGTCCAATGGGTCAATGCCTCCAAGCCCTACCTCCTCCAACTCTGAGTCTTTGATCTGCAACCTTCCCAGGACCCCATTGTGACTTCTTCTGAAGAAGGAACCTTCTTCACTCATACTAAGGTACCAGCCACACTGCCCCAAGCCCCTTTCCTCCTCCCTCCTGAATAGACCCTATGAGAGCTATACTCTCAACAGACTCAGTGCATGGCTAACATAGAGCCACAGAATGTTAGAGCTGGAAGGACCTTAATGATCATCTGATGCAGGGCAGTAGGTGGCACAATGGATGGAGTGCCAGGTCTGGAGTCAGAAAGACTCATCTTCCCGGACCCATTTACTAGCTATGTGACCCTGGGCAAGTCACTCTACCCTAGTGGCCTCAGTTTCCTCATCTGTTAAAAGAGCTGAAAATGGAAATGACCAACAACTCTAGTATCTCTGCCAAGAAAACTTCCAATGGGATCACAAAGAGTTGGGCACAACTGAACAACCCAAAACCCAAGTGTTCAGAACCCTTGAGTGAATAGATACCAGGGAGTCCATGAGCTTGGATGGCATAGTGAATAGATAGAGCACTGGGTCTGGAGTCAGGAAGACATGAGTGCTAATTCAGCCTCTGACAGTTATTAGCTATGTGATCCTAGGCAGTTAACCTCTGCCTCAGTTTCCTCATGTAAAATGGGGAAAACAATAGCATGTCCCCCCACCTCTTAGGGTTGTTATAGGATCAGATGATATGATATTCGTAAGCTGCTTTGCACAGGATGTGGCATGTAGTAGGTGCTTAATAAATGCCCATCCTCTTCTTCCCACTAACCTCCAAAAGAAAGGTACCATTTCCTTCAATTATGAATCTAGGCAACAAACTGTGTGGTAGCATTAGCAGTACCTGCAACTTTGTCCCCAAAAGAAATCACAGATATTTTCATATCCTATTACAGTTGTTGCAGATATCTTGAAATATCGTTTATGCTCATCACCACTTTGAAATTACTGTAGTTATTAGACCCATAGCTAGATTGCACAAGATTGCAGTCTTCTCATCTACAGAAGATATTTCAATATAATTGGTTTCCCTTGTAATTCTACATATTTTATTTTATGTATTAAAAAACATTATTCTGGGGCAGCTAGGTAGCACAGTGGCTAGAGCACCAAGCCTGGAGTTCGAAGGACCTTCCTAGCTATGTGACCCTGGACAAGTCATTTAACCCCCATTGCCTCGCCCTTGTTGCTCTTCTCTCTTAGAATTGATATTAAAATGGAAGGTAAAGGTTTTAAAAACAAAAACAAAGACATTATTCTGAGAAGGGGTTTATAGGTTCCGTTCCACCAGATTGCCAAGGGATCCCTGGTACCAAAGAATGTTCAGAGTTCCTGATCTAGTCTAACTCCTCATTTTACAGGTGAAGAAGCTAACGTCAAGCCATTTGTAGCTGCAGTGTGATAGAAAAGCTCTGAAGTCCCGAGTTCAAATCCTTGTTCTATCTGTGTGACTTTGGACATGTTACAACTGTTCTGGGTCTGTTTCCTCAGATGTCAAAAGAGATGATTCCTCAGATTTCTTCCATTTCTAACAACTTCAAACCTATGGATTTGCTTCGGTCTCACTGTTAGAAAATAGCAGAGCTGGGCCTGGAGATTGCCAAGGTGAGTGCCGTCTCCTCTGGGCCATGCTATTCATCTCACAGGGAGCACATCTCTCCTCTATGCTGCTTGAGGTTGTTCAGTCATTTCAATCCCTTCTGACTCTTCATGGGTCCATTTGGGTTTTTTATCTTGATAAAGATGTTGGAGTGGTTGGTCATTTCCTTCTCCAGTTCATTTTACAGATGAGAAAACTGAGACAGAGTTAAGTGGCACAGGGTCACACCGCTAGTAAGGGTCTGAAGCCAGATTCAAATTCAGGAGTCTTTCTGAGTATTGGCCAGAATGATCCACTACGACACCTAGCTGCCTGCCAATTTGTTTCAGAGCCCCCAGTGCAAGTTCTGGCTGCCGGGGCTATTTTCTCTAACAATAGAAATGTTATCAATTTGACAACCCATCTAAAACATAATTAATTAGGAAATTGTGTCAACAGTGCTGGTGAGGGAGGAGAACCCTTTCAAAGCCCCCCAAAGGCAAAGATAAAAACTAGGATTATCCACCATTCTGCATTATTTGGAGTTTTCGTATTATCTCTGCCCCCTTCCCCTGTTGGCACTGATAACAAAGCTGTGAACATTTCTTACTCTTAAAGTCCATCTATTACAACTGTTGAATCATTCATGAATTGTTTACTGGAGGGGCCGGGTTGTCCAGAAACCGTTCGTCCTCTGATGTATCTTTCTTGCTACAGCTTCACACTCCAAACCCATCCTGCCCCAACACCAGGCCCAGTAGCCCAAATCCATCCAAGTCTTTTCCTGGGGTGTCCTCTATTCATTGAAAAAATACTCACAGCCAACATTTGCCTTGCCCCATACAAAGGTTTCCAAAGCACTTTCCCAATGGTAAGTATGTAGTGCCAACTATTATTGCTCCCATTTTTCAAAGGAGGAAACTGAGGTTCAGAAAACCCAAGTCATTTGCCGGAGGTCACACAGTGGCTATGAGATTCAGGCAGAACTGAAACCCAGGTCCTCCGGCTCCGGACCCAGTGTTCTTCCCACAGAAAACCCTCAGAGCATGTATGTCCCTGAAGAGGGAGAACAGGAGAAGGTAGCCAACAGAAATCAGGAAAGGATGCCTGCCTTTCAGGAGATCCTCAACCACTGGAATATAGTGCGGCAGAGGTTGGCTTTGGGATCTGAGGACCTAGGTTCAAATCTCAGTTCTGCTCTTTTCTCCCTGGTTCAGTCTTTTTTAGTCATGCCTGATCCTTTGTGACTCCATTTGGGTTTTGTTTTGTTTTGTTTTTTAACCCTTACCTTCTGTATTAGAAAAGAAGAGTGGTAAGGGCTAGACCAGTGATGGGCAACCTTTTGAGCTTGGTGTATCAAAATTCACCAAAAAAACAAGCATAACTCAGGTGGTGTGTCACTTCGAGAAAAAAAAACATAATTTCACAATATGTATAGTTTAAATAACAAAAAATGTACAATGTAATATGTAACTATTTAATAAACCAAAAACTAATTATTTAACTTACCTGCTTAGTGACTTTTTTGTTTATCTGTCAGCTGGTTTCTTTTGTTGGTTTTGATGTTATTTAACTTGTGTGGGGTGCCATGAACTAAGATAAGTGAGGGGGAGGAGGAATTCTTTAACTAACCTGTCTATTAGTGACTTTTTTGTTGCTGAATTTCATTGGCTAAATTTTCAGTTGAAGTTTGGTATTTTTTACATTTCAAGCCCAAGCAAGCACTACTAACTTCATCTGTCAATCTGTTTCTTCTGTTGGTTTTGATATTTAACACTGAGAACAAGGTCTCACAAAAGTATGTAGAGGAAAAAATTGTGAGTAAAGTCATTGCTATATTTTTCAGGGTGCTAAAAGTGTCTGGTAATTGGTTCCAGGCACTCCTCCATTGAACATTGGCTGGAGCCCCGCCCAGTCTTCCACTGGCCATCCCCCTTCCCCCAGCTGGGAGAGCAGCAGCTTCCAACCACCAGCCTGCCTGCCTGAACATGCTCCTTTCACAGGCACACTCTTCCTCCCCAACCCCACAGGAGCCCCATGTGCCCCAGCCAACTGCCCACCATTTGTCCCCTGCCCCCTTGGCCAGCTCATGGAACAGCCTTTCCACTGGGCCATGCCTTGGCATGACTCCCCAGGCAGCTCCTGGGCCTGGAGGCACACTGTGGCAGCATGTCATAGGTCACCACCAAGGGGCTAGGCAATGGGGGTTAAGAGACTTGCCCAGGGTCATATTTTTTTTTTTAATAAACCCTTACCTTCTGTCTTAGAGTCAATACTGTATATTGGCTCCAAGGCAGAAGAGTGATAAGGGCTAGGCAATGGAGGTCAAGTGACTTGCCCAGGGTCACATAGCTGGGAAGTGTCTAAGGCCAGATTTGAACCTAGGATCTCCCATCTCTAGGTCTGGCTCTCAATCCATTGAGCTACCCAGCTGCCCCCCAGGGTCATACATTTAGGAAGTCTGAGGTCAAATTTGAACCCAGGACTTCCCATCTCTAGGCCCAGATCTCCATCCACTACACCACCAAACTGACCTCTTTTAGAGGTTTTCTTGACAGAGATACTGAAGTGGTTTGCCATTTCCTTCTCTAGCTCATTTGACAGATGAGGAAACTGAGGCCAACAAGATTAAGAGACTTGCCCAGGGTCACACAGATGAGTCTTCCTCACTCTAGGCCAGGCACTCGATCCACTGCACTACTTCACCGCCCCATTTTCTACTTCTGTGACCACAAATAAGATGTCTTCCTCTTCTGAGACTCAGTTTTTTCTATATCTGTAAATTGAAGGGTCCAATTTGTGAATTGAATTTGTAAATGATAGCCAACCTCTGGAATCTGTCACAAAGGAAACCAAACATACCTTGCTTGCAAATACAGATCACCTAGAATAAGAAACAAGAGCAATAGCACCCATAATAGTAGAAGTCATGATTCTGAACTTAAAACCATCTGTACTTGGTGGAGCAGCATAGAATCATATCTCCCTGTGATGCCTATCCCCATTGCAGGTAGAAAAACTGAGGCATAAGCAGAGGAAGATGAGTAGGTGATGGGAGAGAAGAGGGAAAAGGACGGGGCCTGTGAGTTCCTTGATAATAAGGAACTCCTGGATGAGGACACTCCCTTTAGTCACACAGGTCAGTGCTTATAGTCCTAAGAGCCTTCTGGGGGCCGATGCTCAGGAGGTAAGACTTGATCTCAGGTCTTCCTGCCCTCATAAGGCCAGCTCCCCATTCCCTCTGCTACTCTAAGTGAATAGATAGGATAGCAAAACACTGCTGGAGAGGAACCACTTGGTGGCCTCCGTCTACTTCTCCAGGCTAACCCTGCATTCCAACCAGCCTGCTTTCTTCCCTTTGCCCTCCCTCCAGCACCTACATTCTCCCTTGCCTACCTTTGGGGCTGCTGTTGCCTCCATCTCCATCTCTCTCACCCTGACACCTTCCCTCATTGTCCTCTTGCATCTTTGGGATTAAGCAGGAGGCAAGGGGACATGGGAAGGGCTTCTCCAGAGCTTTAATGCCCAGCAGCCCTGAAAGAACTGGGGGCAGGGATGCCCCCCCACAGGCCCCCACAGCTACAAAGCAGGGTCCAGAAGGAGCAGAGGGATGGCATGGCTCAAGGGGAAACAGCTGGCAGAGTTCTGAACTTAGCATCTCACAGTGATTGACAGCTCCCTGCTTGGGAAAGCTAAGCTGAGCAGAAAGGTTTGCTGTTTTTCCCTCCCAAGATTTCCCCAGGCACATCCCCTCGGCATTCTCCCACCCGGTCCCAGGGTGGCCCACTCCCTGCCCCAGGGCTGCTGTTCTTGGCCCAATGGGAGAGAGGCCAGAGGAAGAAGGAGAAAAACAGTGGATTTCAACAGGAAATTCTGGGGAGCATTTAGGCAGGCGGGCGGGCCAGCAGACGAGAGGTGGGGGGGGGGGGGAAATATTTCACCCTAAGGAAAGGGGGAGAGAAAGGAGAGGAGAGGGCTAGCTAGGGTACTTTAAGAGGCAACAACGATAAAGGGGAGCAGGGGTGGGAGGCCGAGAGAGAGAGGCACAAAGAGTCGAGGGGAGGAGGAAGTCCCTGCTTTCTCTAGGGGTCCCCCAGATGAGGGGAGGGGGGCAAGTTGGGGCTCCTGCTTAATATGTGTGGCCTGCCTCGCCTCAGAAAGAACCCACAGTTGCAACTCATTAGAGGAGCAGATTAAGGACTTTGTAAATTACCACTAAAGGCTGCTTTGGGCAGATTAAAATGTTTTTTAAAAGTAGTGATAATGGGAGGGGGCGATTAAGAGGGGGAGAAAAAACCCTCGCCACAAATCCCTCTCCTCCCAGGCACAGGGAAGTGTGCTGTGCATTTCTGGTGAACAGCAGCCGGGAGCGAGGTGGGTAATTAGCCCGGGAGAGCTCAGAAGAGGATCAGCTCCTACATGCTGGCAGCTGTCGCCATCCAAGAAGTAGGCTGGCTTGGGTTTGTTCTCCTCCCTCCTCCTCCTCCTCCCCCTCCATCACCTCCTCCTCCTCTTCCTTCTTTTCCTTTCCTCCCCCAAAACCCCCTCCCCTCCCCTAATCCTTGAATCACCTGGACCCAGGAGTGAGTGGAGGCTCTAGTCTGAGACTAGCTTCATAGGACCATTCCCCTGGGAGAGGTCTAGGGGGAGGCCCAGAGGTGGGAGGACATGGCTTTGAGCCAGAGGATCCTTGGGGAGAAATCTCTTGGACTCAAGGACCTGAGTGAGCCACACCTGGAGACATCCCTGACAGGACCTGGATCAAGCCCTCAGAGATTTCCCTCCTCTAGGGAGTGGTGCTGAGGGGTAGTATTAGATCTCTCTTCCCCCCACTCTCCTCCTAATTTCAGGGTTTCTGGGATTAATATCCCATCTCTGCTGAGGAGAGAGGGGAGTAGACAAGACCTGGCCGGGAACAACTAGAGATACTGTCCACAGCTCAACAAAAACTGTCTCACACTGCAGTTCCCCTTTCTGGAGCTTAGACCCTATTTCTTTTAAGGTGACTTGAGCTGGTAGCTCTGGCTTAAGTTTTTGCACAAATTTGGGCTGGGATTTTCTTTTTTCTCCTCTCTCCAAAAAGACGGGGCTCAGGCTCAGCACAGCTGCCTTTCTTCTATTCTTTCTGAAGATTTTTTTTTTTTTTTGGTGGGTGGCTTGTTTGCTGGGCTTGTCTTTGTTTTGGGTTTATTTGTTTTGTTTTGTTTTGTTTTTTAACCTGAGTTTCTCTGTCTTTGACCACCTAGGGCAGCAGAGGAAGTGGGGGGGGGGAGTGGAGGGAGAGAAAGAGGGAACGGGAGGGAGGGATAAAGGGACAGAGAGAGAGGGAGAGGGACAGAGAGAGAGAGAGAGAGAGAGAGAGAGAGAGAGAGAGAGAGAGAGAGAGAGAGAGAGAGAGAGAGAGAGAGAGAGAGAGAGAGAGAGAGAGAGATGGAGCGAGGGAGAGGGTGACGGAGAGGGAGTGACAGAGGGAGGCTGACATGCCACAGGGTTGCATTAAAGCCAGCCAGGAAGAAGGGCAGGCAGAAGAAAGCTCAAATCCCTTTGCAAGATTCAGGTGGTTTCCTCTTCTGCATCTGTGTGTATCTAGATCCATTTTAAACATTTTTTCCACTGAGTCCTAGAAGATGGTAAATGACAGATGGAAAGCCATGGGTGGAGCCCCTCAACTTGAAGACGGACAGCAAGAGAAATCCCAGGTAAAGGAAAAGGATCAGGGGGAAGGAGGGTGGGCATGTGGAAGGCAGAATCCCTCACCCTCCAAAGGCATGATATTAAGGAGCTAAACAGAAGTCCTTTAGCAATACCTCTCTTCTTTTCCCCCTCCCCTCCCACCATGTAGGCAGCAGCTGGAGAGTGAGAACCGTGGAGTGCATGGTTGGCTTTTGACAGGCACGCCAGAGAGGGGGGCTAGGTCCGGGGCATCTCGGCGGCGGCAGCGGCGGCGGCTGCGGAGTTGAGATGCAGCCCCTGGTTTCTTCCTAGGCTGCCAGACTTCTAGCCCCTGGGAGGGCACCTTTCATAGTCCCCCGTCACCGCTTGAGAGGAGCTGGGAGGACACTGGTGGCTGTTGGCAAATTGGCACTGAATTATTGAGTTTCTTTATTTTCTGAGCGTGGCACCTCGGGTCTGTGGCGGGCTGGCTGAGGGGGAGGCAGCAGCAAACAGGTAAATAAACCCTGCACAGCCGCCTCAGAGTAACTGGAGCACATTGGAAATGCTTAAAGAACCTTTTAAATAGGATTTTGCATGTTGACTCCATGCTGCAGTGAGTTCTGTCTGCTTATTTGCAATCTTTGCTTCCTTTGTCCCATCTACTGAAATAATTCAGGTGCTTGCTTAGACTTACTTATTAAGGGGATGGCTTGGGAAGAAGGGAGGGGGAGGGGGAGAGGGCAGTGCCCACACAATTGTGTGTGTGTGTAGTTAGGAAGGCTGGGACACAGAGATGTGGGGCTACTGTGCCCGGTGGGTGAGCTACCAGAGATGCCAGCCCATGGCTCTGATTGTGCCCAGACAGGAGCTGGCATTGTGAGGCTGGTGAGCTCAGGACATAACCACCTAGCCCTCGAGCAGCCCCTGCCTCGTCTGATGTTCTCTAGGGACCAGGGTCAACAGTGAACACCAAACAGCACATGCCGCCCAGTGGGGCGAGGGTGGTGGTGGCACTAGAGTGGCTGAGGCTGAGGAGGAAGAATGGATGAAGAGAGAAAGATGGGGATGAGTTGTGGTCCAAGAGAAGCCAGATTGCTGAGGCTGATAATCTGACTTGCCTCTAAGGCTATGGAGGAAGGATTGGAGGACTTGGAAGCCCAAGCATAGCTTCTAAGGCTCCCCTTCCATCCCACCTGCCTGGGTCTCAATGAGAAATAACTCCCTAGCCACTGCTTTCAAGAGCCCCACTGCTGGAAACACTGTCACCAGGGCTAGGACCTTCCCACTGGGTGAAAAAAGCATAGCACTATGGCAGGAGTGTGGAAATTGGAGTCAACGGATCTGAGTTCAAAATCTTATTCTTACTACCTGTGTGATTATGGGCAACTCACTCAATCTCTCTGGACCTCAGTTTCCTATCTGTGAAATGGAGCGTTTGGACCAAAGTCTTTTAAAACCTCCTAAATCTATATCCCATTTTATAATCTATTTCTCTGCCCTTGAATTGGGCTCATCAGATTGGGACAGCAAAAAAGTCATCTTGCTCTCTCCCTAAATAAAACTTCCCCTTATTGCTGCTATCCCAGAGCCCTCAGGGACAAGGTTAGGGGCCTCCCTTATAGAAAGGGAGCCTTGACAGCCACCCTAAGGAGCCAATCCTGCTTTCTCCTAATACTGTCAAGTATTGCCAATGTGCACCCAATGCCACTTCAGATGGGCTTTTGTACAGGTGCCCAGTTTGACAAAGAAAAGGGGGGGGAAAGCATTTTAACATTTTAAAAATCTCACAGACATATGCCCATGGGGAGGGAGAGAGGGAAGGGAAGCAGAGGGAGGGGAGACAGCCCCTCCTTGAAAATGGTACACGCAGGAAGATGGGGGTTGTATCTCATTGCTACAGGCTGTTGGTTTTGGCTCCTTCTGGGGCTCTTTAGTTACAGTGTACAAAAGGGCTGCCACATCCTTCTTCTCCATCTCCTCACAAAAGCACTTTGAGGGAAGTGGCAAAGGCCATTGGTCCCATTTTACAGATGATGAAACTGAGACCAGTAAAGATTAAATGATTCCCATAAGGTCTTAGAGCTTTACTTACTGTTAGAACCCAAACCCACATTTTCTGACTCAAACTCATCCTTGCTACACTATCAGAAGGAGGGGAAGGGGGGAAGCTAATGGTCAGCAGTCCTTGCTATGAACTCTGATTATTCCTGTATTCTCCCTGTCTTTTATGCCTTTGGGCTAGATTGAATAATCTTGGAGCTAGATGACCTTAGAAGTTATCAAGTTTAGCCTTCCCACACAAGCCTCCCCCAATCCACTGAAGTCTTCCCAAGTGGTCATCTAACTTTGACTTGAAAAATGACAATGATAGGGGAATCCCTAATAATAGCTGCCATCTTTAGAATGCATTAAGATTTCTGCTTTGCAGGGACAGCTGGGTAGCTCAGTGGATGGAGAGCCAGGCCTAGAGATGGGAGAGGAGGTCCTGGGTTCAAATCTGACCTCAGATACTTCCTGGCTATGTGACCCTGGGCAAGTCACTTAACCCGTTGCCTAGCCCTTACCACTCTTCTACCTTGAAATCAATACACAGTATTGATTCCAAAATGGAAGATAAGGGTTTAAAAAAAAAAGATGTATGCTTGACATATATTATCATTTAAACCATTTAACAGCTTTGGGAGGAGGTTACTGTCATCCCCATTTTACAGATGTGGAAACTGAGACTCTGAGAGGTTAGGATTGAATCCCAGGTCTTCCTCACTCCACGTCCAGATTTTTATCTTCCACATCACATGTTCCATTAGGCAGCTTTCACTGTTAGTAAATTCTCCCTTCCACTGATGCTAAATCTGCCTCCCTGTAACAGTCCATGGGTTGGTCCCAGCTCTTCTCCATTGATGCTGCAGACAGTAAGCCTAATTTTATTAAGTCCCGGCCTTGACCTTTAAGCAGAGTCCCAACAACACTGTCCCAGCCTGAAGAGGATCTCCTTCTGAGAACCCCTTCTCTCCCAGGGGGACCCAGTCCTGGGTGTGGGAAAGATTCTAAAGACACAAAATCCCTAAAGAAATAAATTGGTGTCCTTTTTATTGTCTTTCCTTCTGAGTTTGGTGACTTTGGCAATTGTGCTCTTTGAAATTCAGCTCCCCAGATCCTCTGGGGGTTGGGGCTCCTACAGCTGTTCCCTTGGGGTACACACTCCAGCTGCTCACTAACACAGAGGTCCAGCTGTCTTCCCCCTGGCAAATGAGCACAGCCAGGCTGCCTGTTCTCTCTGGGGGCCTGAGCTTCCGGCCATTCTGCCCAGTGCTCTCCTCTTCTCAGACAGATGGAAGATGTAGGGGAGAGAGTCCTGGACCAGGGGCCTCCAGGATGCACATCAGAGTCTTGACTCTGTCTACTTGACCTTAGACAAGTCACTTTGCCCCTCTGGGTTCTGTTTCTTCCTTTGAATACTGCCCTCCCTGCCAGCTCACTAGCTGACTCTGACACACCAGGTGAAAAGGAAGGAAACAAATTGTTTTAAAGCACCTATTAGGTGCCTGCCACCATTCTTTATAGATATGACCTCATTTGATCTTTACATCACCCTGGGAGGTAGGTGCTATTATCATCCCCATTTTATAGTCAAGGAAACTGAGGAGTTAGATGACTTGCCCAGGATCATACAGCTAATAAGTGTCTGAGGCTGCATAGAAAGTCAAGTCTAGAAATGAGAGACCCTGGGTTCAAATCTAGCTTCAGAGGCTTCCTAGGCCTGGGCAAGTCCTTGATCCTGGGCAAGTCACTTAACTCCCATTGCCCAGCCTTTAACATTTAAAATTGATTCTAATACAGAAGGTAAGGGTTTTTTTTTAAATTAAATTAAAAATTTTAAGTGTCTGAAACGGTATTCAAAATCAGGTCTTCCTGACTGCAGGATCAGTGTTTAATCCACTGAATCACCTAGTCAGCTAGGTGAGAAAGGAAAGAATTATGCCCATGTGGCTCGACCTAGGCGATGTGTTTGAAATGGAAAATGTCAAACTTTTTGAACCAACTTTCACCCTCTTCCCAAACCCTGACCAATAGTCATAAGCCTAGGGAAATCCAGAAACATTCTAGGAACTTCTCATCTCTGAACTGTTCAGGGCAAATATTTCTGAATCTTCCCAGCTGGCTTATTCCTTCATTTGTTCCCTTAATGGCCAAGGAGCTCTTCCTGGCATCCAGCCCTCATCCTCCTGTTTTCATGAATGACACCTTTCTCCTTCTGGGGTTTGTCTCGGCTCCCTCTGGGGCTGAAGGGGGATCCTTTCCTTTAGTCCTTACCATATGGAGATCAATGAAAAGAAGGGCTCCTTAATGGGGAGAAGGGAAGAGTTAGGAGGACCCCAAAACTGTCAGTGAGAAGGAGACCCAGAGGGCCAATGTGGGAGCAATCACCCCATAAGCATAAGTGTGTCAGGCACTGAGCTTGCACTGAGGACATGGGGACAGAGCAAAAGACCAAGGTCTGCCCTCAAGAAGCCTTCAGCCAAAATGAGGAAGACAGACAACGTGTATATAAATATATACAAAACAGATATATGGTCACCTTAGAGGGGAAGACCCTACGTGCTGAAGGGGCCAGGAAGGGTCTCCTGAGGGAAGCCATGTATAAAGGGCTGGAAAGTCCGGAAGGGCTCTAATGTCAAAGTAGTCTATTTGATCTCAGGGAACAATTGGGAACTATAGGAGTTTAAAGGGGATGAGAGTTAATGGTCAGCCTTGTGCTTTAAGAAAATCGCTTAGGAATCAAAGTAGAGGAGAGATTGGAGTAGGGAAAGACTTGAGATCAGGAGACAAATTTGGGGGCTTCTGTAGCAAGCCCAGTTCATAGATGATAAAGACCTGAATTAAGCTGATGGCTATATAAGTAGAGAGAAGATAGAGAGTGTGTGTAGGCTGGTGGCTATAAGACTAGTGAGATGGGAGTGTGTATATATATACATATATATAATACATATATATCTGTGAAGATGACATGATTAGACATCTAATATGGGAGGTGAATGAAAGGAAGGAATTGAAGATGGCACCAAGGTTGTGAAGCTGGGTGGTGGCTAGGAGGATAGTGGCACCCTCTACGGTAATGATGGATCAGTTTTGGGGGCAAAGATCAATTCTGTTTTGGACATGCTGAGTTTGGCAGTTTGTAACATGGGACTTACTTAGAACCCAGGAGAAGGACTAGAGCTGGACTTTGGTTTGTCCTCCACACTGGAAGAGGACTGATGGCATCATGATGTTTGAGGTCAGGGTACAGTGTGTTCAATTATGACTGATCAGTCCAATATTAGCTCAGAAGACTCCACCACCAGTCAGCCTTAAGTTTCTGGAAGTCATTTGCTTGAGCTGATTATTGAGTTGAGATCACCAAGAAAGGATATAAAAAGAAAAGAGAAGGTGGTCAAAGACATGGAGATCCAGCAAAGAGACTGAAAAGGAGGGGTAAGGCAGGTAGGAGGGAAACCAGCAGAGAACAGTGTTACAAAAACCTGGAGAGTTGAAAGCCTCTGGTAGGAGAAGGTTGCCAATAGTGTCAGATAGAGTTAGACAGGTGAGGACTGAGAAGAGAATAGGCAGGAGGAGGAGGGAGAAGGAAGAATGGGGCAAAGTGGGAGAGAAATGAGGATGAGGGAGAGAGAAGTCATTAGATTTGGCAATTAAAAGACAACTGGTATCTTTGGAGAAGGCAGTTTCAGTTGAATGATGAGGTTGGAAGCTGATTGCATAGGATTAAGAGGAGAGGGTGACGAAAGGAAGTGGAGATATTGGATAAAGATTTTTTTTCCCCAATGAGTTTAGATAAGATGGAGAAGGGAGATATAGGGCAGTAGCTAGTGGGGAGAATAGGTTCTAGAGTGGCAGATACTTGGTCCTCTTTGTAGGCTAAAAGGAAGACAGCAGCAGATAGGGAAAGTTGAAAATGAAGGAGAAAAAGAAGGCTTTATAGTGGAGGCAATCTACTAGATAAGATGGAAGGGACAGGATTAATGATACATGTAGATGGATTGGCTTTGGCAAGGAGAAGGGTCACCTCAAAGGAGGAGATAATGGGAGAGCTATTAGGGGGATGTTATATAAAGAAAAGGAAGAAGAGGGAGCTTAGTGAATAGCCTTATTTTTTTTCCAGTGAAGTATTAGGGGAGCTGGATCCTCAGCTGAGAGAGTAGGAAAAGAGGATGCTATGGGGGTATTGAGGAAAGGAAGGAAGATAATAAAATTTAGAAAAACTGCTGTGGTGAGTGAAATAGATAATCAATTGGGGAGAAGTAGAAGAACTGTCGTGACACAGTAAGGGCCTAGTTGAGATCAAGCAACATTAATTTGTAGCCAACCCAGTCAGCATAGTTGTATGACTTCTTCCAGCTCTGTGAGTGGGAACACAGCAACTCCCAGTGCTAGCCTTGAGGGTGAAGACTGGGAGGAGGGAGATTGAATCTTCCACTCATCTGCCTTCTTCAGCAAGGATCCAACGATCCATTAACCGGGGCCCCTACACCAGTTGTTTGTGTATTCCTAGCCCATCTTCTCCCTAATCCCAGTGATATTGAACAAGAGATGGAAGGCAGTGGCAGTAATGTAAGGTTGGGGTTTGAGGAGCAAAAGGATGAGGGACAAGGGGGTTTGAGAGCAGAGGATAATGTAAAGTTGAACTGGTTCACCAGAGAGTTGAGCCTGGGAAGGGAAGAAGAGAATTTGGCCAGAGGATCAGTGACAACCTGGGACACTCCTGAGGGGGTAGAAGGATTTGAGATCACATTGCAGATGAAGAATAGAATTAGGATTAATTAATAAGGCATTGAGAAAGATGGAAGAACAAAAGATTATGATCACAATAAAGGGATTTTGAGATACTTGAATTTGGAAGTAGAATACTTGTGGGTGATGGCAGGATCAAGGATGGGACTACTGTTGGGTGTGGATGAGGTGAAGTAGAGGAGTAGGTCATAGGACTGAGTAGATTGAGAAAATGGGAAATGAGTATGTTTGAGGGATCATCAGCATGTATGTTAAAGTTCACTAATTTGAGGGCAGAAGTTGGAATGGAAAGTGAGGTGGTGAGCCAGGCACTGAACTTATAGAGAAAGGAAGATCAGTAGATAATAACCACCAGGGTCTGAATTGGTTGATTGATTTGGATAGAGAGAACCTCAAAGAAGAAGATGGTGTTGTATGATGCGGAATCTAGAGGAGTCTAGAAGAGGCAATGGGGAGTGAGGAATATTGCAATTTGCTCCAGTGAGTTAGGGGGAGAGGAGGCTGGTATGAAAGAATCCACCCAGTACTGAAAAAAGGATTGCCAGGGATATAATACCACCTGGAAGAGAGCCAGAAGAGATAGAAATATGAGAGGTCAAAAATGAAAAGAAAATTTATAATTATAGAGCAAGAGTTTCAGAGGGCATCTTGAAAGGGGTGGACATATATGGAGTAGCATATGTGGTTGGGGTGAGGTGGTTGGAAATGATAAAATGGAAAACGGGGATTTGAAAGGGGAAGTTGGGTTGTCAATAGTCCTGGGAGAAGAAGAGGGAGGATTTTGCAAGCAACTGACAAAGGAGTCCAACTGGAATATTTTGAATTGTTGCAACCCTACTGTAGAAGGATGATCAGAAAGTTCAAGGTCTCCTCCTATTCCTAACCTCAAGGTTAGCACTGGGAGTGTGGTGTGTGCTCAGGTGTCAGGAAAACTGGCCAAGATGCAGGAGCAATGAGTAGAAGTTGCTGAGAGGTAAATTTAGGTTAAATGTAGAGGAAACCTTCCTAACAACTAGTACTGTTTAAAAGTAGAAATAGGCCACTTCAGAAAATGGATTCTCCTTCTCTAAAAATCTTCAAATAGAGATCTGATGACCATTTGTTGGGGATATTGCAGTGAGGATTCCTAAGGTGACTTATAATGCTTAGATCCTGTTATTCTAGGATTCTAGGAACCCTGGTTTGGCCAAGATAGGTGGTTACCAGTTTTATAGGCAAGAGGCCTAGTGGCTACTCCTCTCTTGAATTTATTCCTGGGCTAGGCTTTTTGCAAAGCTCTAAGATGTTCTAGTTCTAACACCACTGGACACTGAGTTAACTTTCTATTTGTGTTTTCCTGCCACAAAATGTTAGAAATAGAAGAACCCTCAGATATGTTAGAACATAGATCAGAGAATACGTAAGGTGCAAATGTCTCTGTCTCTTGGTCTGTATATTTCTCCATCTCGACACATACCTCTTCCTTCCCTCCTCCTCTCTCCTCTCTGTCACTGTCTCTATATCTGTCTCTCTCAACATTCTCATTTTGCAGACGGAGAAATAAAGGCCCAAAGGAATAAAGTGAGTTGCTTAAGATTGCATAGTTTGTTAGTGGAAGAATCAAAATGATCTTCTGAACTAGCCAGAGACAACTAGGTGGCACAGTAGATATGGAGAAAATTCAGGAGAGTACTAAGCCTGGAGTCAGGAAGATCTGAATTCAAAATTAGTCTTTAGATATTTACTAGATATGGGACCCTGGGCAAGCCATAATCTCAGCATTCCTATTTCCTCAAATTAAATAGGGAATATTAGCACCTACCTCCAAGGATTATTGTAAGGACCAAATAAGGCAATATTTATAAGGTGCTTAGTTCAATGCTTGGCACACAATAGGCTCTTAATAAATGTTTCCTTTTCTCCTTCCTTCCTTCCTCCTCTCCTTCCTTCCTTCCTCCTCTCCTTCCTCCCTCCCTCCCTTCCTTTCTTGTCTCCTTCCCTCCCTCCTTCCTTCCCTCTTTCCTTCCTTCCCTCTCTCCTTCTTTCCCTCTCTCCTTCTTTCCTTCCCTCCCTCTTTTCTTCCTTCCCTCTCTCCTTCCTCCCTTCTTTCCTTCCTTCCTCCCTTCTTTCCTTCCTTCCTTCCTCCTTTCCTCCCTTCCTCCCTCCCTCCCTCCTTTCCTTCCTTCCTTCCTTCTTTCCTTCTTTCCTTCTATATCCTTCCTTCCTTCCTTCCTTCCTTCCTTCCTTCCTTCCTTCCAACTGCAAATCCAATGCTTTCTATTCTACCCTGATGCTTCCAACAGACGTTACTTTATTAATAATAGCAATAGTTCACATTTTATATAGCACTTTAAGATTTATGAAGCACTTTCGCTTATATCTTGCCCAAGAATAATCAGCTCTTGTAGAAACATGAAGACAAGTAAAGATAGATCTTTAAAAAAAAAACAACTTCTCTGGTTTGGGTCAGCCAGCTAAGTTATGTAATTTCTATGGAAAGCACAATAGATTCGAGTCATGTGGTTCTCAAGGTACTCCCCAGTCTCCCTCCACTGCCAATAAGCATATTGGGTTCTAATGGATAGCGAGCTGGTGTGGGTGGCAGGGGACCTTGGCTCTGCTCTCCGCTCTGTTGCTCATTTACTGTGTGACCTTGGGCCAGTTGTTTAACCTCTCGATATCTCAGCTTCTCCACTGAAAAATGAAAGGATTTCTATTTTCCCCTGTTTCACAAGGATGAGGAAAGGAGGGATGGGGACTCTGGAAAGAAAAGTAGCTCTTGTAAACCTAGCATGAAAGACATTCATTCACCCTCTGACTGACCCTCCCCCCGGGTTCAGGGCAAGATTGTCATTTATCCATCTAGGTGGGAGAATTCCCCATCCCTTCTCCAGCTCCTAGAACAGGGCTGTCAGACTCAAAAAGAAATGGAGGAGAGGCTCAGTGGATTGAGCACCAGGTCTAGAGACAGAAGGTCCTGGGTTCAAAGCTTCGTGACCCTGGGCAGGTCACTTAACCCCCATCGCTTAGCCCTCACCACCCTTCTGCCTTGGAACTGATACCTAGTATGGATTCCAAGAGGGAAGATAAGGGTTTTAAAAAAGAATGAAAGCTCTGGTGGCCTCTAAACCATACATAGGGGACCCCACCAGGCCACATATTATTGACTTAGTTTTAAAATGTAATATTATCTGTGCTTTATTGTATTTTTATTTCCTTTGTTAAATATTTCCTAATTACCTTTTAATCTGGTTCTGGCCACACTTGGGAGTGTTGTGGGTCCGGCCTAGAGATTCAGACCTCCCCTTGGCATCCCGCTACCTCCCCACATTTGTCATTCATGAATCATTTCTGAGGTCACGACTAAATCTCCCATGCTTCAATGTAAATCTGTTTCTCCTTGTTCTATTATTAGTAGAGTTTTCACTTAATTCGCCATGTATTTATTGAGGTACAACCTATATGCCTAGACCCGTATTCGTAAATTGCTGAAGGAAATTGGAACACAGAATGTTAGAATTGGAAGAGACCGTAGAATACTCATTGATTAATTCATTCAGCTACATAATAACCTTTGAATAGAGACTTCTCGAGCCAGAAGTGATATTAGACATTACTATGTCCAAATCCTTCATTTACTGATAGGGAAATTGAGGTCCAGAGGGAGGAAATGACTTGCACAAGGTCACACAGTTTGTTCTCTTAGACAGATCACCCAGGAGGGTGATGCTTCCTTCAGTCATGCACACATGCTAGTTGGCCAATTTTCTTTCTAAGCCCAAATGTGGTATTCCCAATGACTCTCTCCATTAACAGAGGCAGTGTGGTGTAGTGGATAGAACGCTGGATCTGGAGTCAAGAAGCACTGGGTTAAAATCCTGCCTCAGACACTTACTAGCTGTGTGTCTCTGGGTAAGTCACTTCATCTTTCCGAACCTCAGTTTCTTCACCTGTAAAATGGAGGTGATCATTACACCTACCTCACATCCTTGTGGTGAGAATCAAATGAACTTATATTTTTACAATGTTTTATAAATCTTACAGTGCTGCATAATAGCTATGATGATGATGAAGATGAGGAGGACAGTGGACCGGGAAGAGAAGGGGAGGCTGCGATAGGAGGAATCACTCTGTTGGTTTTTAATATTGGGGCTAAGGGTCAATTCTTCTTACTTAAGGGACAACCCCCAGTTTTGTCCTTTGTGAGGCTGGTCTAGCACAGGAACCTGGGGAGGGGATGAAGACTCTCTGAGGGGAGGGGTGCCTCTCTCCCCCCTTGTGGTGGCTCGATGATGCAGCTGAAAGCCATTTGCCTGACATCAGGGAAAATTCTTGAGCTTGGGGCTGCATGCCGTCCCAAAGGGGCCAATGTCTCCAGAGAACAAGGTGCGTTTAGGCCAGGACTCAGGGGAGAAGTCCTAGGCAGCCTCCCCCTCTCTGCCCACCCCTATCCTCTCATTGGAATCCATGAGATATTCCTTGTGGCCCCTGGAGCACAGCCCTGGCTGGTCTCTAGGGCACTTCCCATGGGTTCTGCACTCGCTCTGCCCTTTGATTTTCCCCCAGCCAAGACAAATTTTCTGTCAAAAGGAACAGTTGTTCTCTTCTCTGGCTCCAGCGTTTTGGGGGGAAGCAGAGAGGCAAAGCAAAGTGTGGGTTCAAAATCCCTGCTCTCCCCGCCTCTGTTATCAGTCAGGTTCCATCCCTGAACAGGGAGTCAGGTTTTCTCCTCACGATCCTTTCATTCAAGGGGTGTAATCTGTCAATCAGGACAATACTCAGATCCTTTCCAGAGGCGATGAGAAGAGAACATCAGGGAAGAAAGGAGGCTGCTGGCCCAGCTCTTATGCTAGCCTTGGGAATAGATCGGCTCAGCTCCCAGACTTGGCTAAAAAAGGAACAAAGGATAGAAGCATGCCGAGGTTTTATTGTTTAGAGGGAAGCTTGGGGAGAGGATGCTACCCAAGCATCTCGGGGCCTCAATGTCCCCAGCAGGTCCTGGAAGCTTCCATTCCCTGGTGGGGTCCTGGGTAAGTTTCCCTCGAAGTCTGACCCAGGAAGGACTCAAGACCGATCCTCTGCAAATCCCTAAAGGGATCTCATGCTCTTATTTCCCCTTGACACCAAACTAGCCCAAGCTTTGCTGGTTCATTCTAGGATCTGGAACCAGGCAACATCTTCAGTAATCATTAACAAATATCACTCAATGCCTCCTATAGGCCAAGCTCTGGACCAGACCTGGAGAGGTTTCCAGAGGAAGATAAAACACAGTCCAAGCCTTCAAGGCACTTTATGGTTTGGCTACAGTCCTGCCTTAAAATGGCAAAGTTCCCCTATTGGGGCATGCTTTCAGGGTGATGAGGCAAGAGTCATTTTTTTTATCCTCACCTTCTGTCTTAGAATCAATACTATGTATTGGCTCCAAGGCAGAAGAGTAGTAAGGACTAGGCAATGGGGGTCAAGTGACTTGCCCAGGGTCACACAGCTAGGAAGTGTCTGAGGCCAGATTTGAACCCAGGACCTCCCATCTCTAGGCCTGGCTCTCAATCCACTGAGATACCCAGTTGCCCCCTCTTCCTGTTTTTTTTTTACAGTATTATTTCATTTTTCACCAGTTTATAAAAGTCCTGCCCTACTATCATCAATTTTTTAAAGGGATGAGGTTAAGTTAAGCTAAACCTTCACCAATCCAGACTTTGGCTTCCAGCTTGACATATCTTCCTGAACAAGTTAAAGCATTTATGAAGTTTAGGTCCTTCTGTTCTGTGATCCGCACCCCAGGTAGCCATGTCTTATTCTATACATCCCCTCTCTCCTGGCCACCTTAGCCACAGGGTAAAATATAAGACTTCTGTACTAGTGAGACTTCAGAAACATTTAAGGGGCACATTCAAATGTCAGGAAAAAATCCCATCCTTTCTCTCCACCACTGTCACCAGCTGCCGGAGGTGTCAATCATCATCAGTCCGGCCAATGATAGATTTAATTGGGCATTGTATGATGTGGATTGATAGCTCAGGCAGCCAGTAAGAAGGGAACACAAGGATACTGGAGGCCTCTCCCCATCCTCCTCTGTTTCTCCTTCCCTTCTGCAGATCCAGTATAAGAAGGTCCCAGAATTGGACGCCAAAAGCCCCTGCTATTCAGGAATCACCTGAACAATAGCAGGCACTACTGAATTTCTAGGCTGCTGCTCATGGTCTTCCTGACTGCCTTGGAAGTCACTGGTGACAGAGGAGGACTTCTAGCTGGGACCTGGCTGTTGCTTAATGGAGGATCTGCCCCCAAATGCCCCTATATAGTCACAGTCCTCCACAGCCTACAGTTCCAATCTCAAGACACAATTCCATGCCAAAACCTTGGAACGTAGGCATTATCCCCTCTTCCTAGGCACCTACCAGAGAGGCTGGCCTTACGATAAGGGGGTTCTGCGTGTGATGTGGAGGACCACAGAAATATTCCTTATCTCCAAAACATCTACCCTTCACCCATGTCCCAATGCCAGAAAGCTCCTCATCAGAAATCCGTTTAGAAAATCACAGAATGCCAATACTGAAACGGAACTTCAGAGGTCATCTAACCCAAACACCTCATTTTACAGAAGGCATAACTGAGGCTGAGAAAGATAAAGTGACTTCCCCAGGGTGACAGATCCAGTAGGTGGCAAAGCCAGGATTAGGGCCCCCGTTTCTTGTTTCCCACCTGGTGTCTTTCCCCTGAGCCACACTGCCTCTTACCACTTTGATCGAAATTCCTGCTTCTCCATAAGCCCACCCCCTCGCCAACTCAGGGAGCCCAGATTTGCAAAGGGCTGCTCTGCTTAGAACGCCCCCAGCCTGTGTGCTCAGCTCAGCAAGGATTGGCAAAGGCCTCAATTAATATACTATAAGCCCAAAGCAAACTCAGGAAAGGTAGCTCTCTAGCAAAAGCCCCTCTTATTATCTTGGACAGATTTCTTTGCAACGCACGTAAAAGGCAGCCTATAAAAGTGAATGGCACTTTATCTTTAAGGTGGTCCCTGAAGACTAATTCTCCTATAAGCTGAGTAGCCTCTTTCATCTCTAGTCCCCACCACTACCCCCCTCCTGCCTGCTTAATTCCCATCATCCCACTCCTTCCTATTTTTCCAGAACCCCCTTATTTGCCTCTTTCTTTATCAAGGGGCCAGGTATCAGGAGGGGGGAGGAGGAGGAGGGGCTCTCAGATTCCGAAGCATAAAGGGTGGTAGGTCAGAGGGAGGCTCCCCTTGGCAGGGGCACCTGAAAGCCAAATGGTCAGAGTGTCGGGGCGAGGGTGGCTCTGGGGAAGGTGCCACTCTAGATAGATCTGTGCTGAGGGGAGAGGACCAAAAGGAAGGGCTGATGACAGGGAGGCTTTGCTGAGGCAGCACTTTGGATTTGGCTTTCAAACTCCAGTTGTCCTTTGTCTCTGAGCACACCGGGCTCTCCCAGCCTTCTGCTCCCCGGAGGCAGCGCTCTGGTGTAGGTCAGGGAAAGCCGCTGCCTACCATGGAGTGGGAGGAGGAAGGGAGGACCATGGACAGCACCTGCCTAGCGGCTGCCCCACACTGTGGGAAGGCTGGAGGGAAGGGCATGATAGGATGCCTCAGTAAATGGTTGGCACTCTGGGAACTGGTTAACTTTTCCCGTCTGGCAGAAGGGGTGGGATGGGGGAGGGTGACTCATTCCCACTCTGCCTGGCACAATCAGATTTGACTAAATTGCCAGCAGCAGCCTGGCCTCTTTTCCATGCCACTTAACCCGAAAGGGGCTGGAAGAGGGTCTGGATTGGCAGCAAGGCCAAGCACCCATCACAAGACCCTTGGTCCTGGGTATCTGGGAGCTGAGTCTGGAGCTCACGGCCAGGAAATTCCGCTCATAATTCTATGCCGTTCTTGACTGTCTGCTCTTTGATAAAATCCTAAGTTTCCTAGCATCAGGCACGCTGTCTTGTGCTGCTTTTCGTCCCCCGTAGCAGCGAGCACAATACTAGCCATAGAGTAAGAGCTGACATTTAACGTTTACATCTCATTGGAGCCTCATCGCAACCCTGGGAAGTCAGCTCTTAAGGCTTTATTTTCCCGTTTTACTGATGGGCAAACAGGGTCTCAGAGCTGAAGGGACTTGTCAGGGGTCAAGAATCTGAGGAGGAATTTGAACTCAAGCCCTCCTAACTACAGATTCACAGGTCATTTCACTATATTATGCTGCTTCTCACCGGTACTCATTCAATATTTTTCATCCAGATTAATCAAAGAGAGGCACGATGGGGTAATCATAAAAAGATTTTGGAGTCGGGGGCCCTAGATTCTAGCCTTAGCTCCCCGAGGAGCCACCCCAAGCTCCTAACTCCCCACCAACCCCAACTGATGGTACTCAGGGGGATTATGTTGCATGGGCTTATTTTGGGCAGATGTTGTATCCTCTAAATAGAAGGCAAAAAAAGTCTTGAGGCAGGGATAGTTTTCTTTTTTTGCCTTTGTAGCCAGAGCATCTGACTCAGCTTTGAGTCTGGTGGGCACTAATAAATGTGGAATTGAACAGAATTATGACCTGGAGGGAGTGGCTTCTCTTATCTGGACCTCAGTTTCTCCACCTGTAAAATGAGAAGTTAGACTATGGGATGTCCAAAACTGCTTCTAGCTCTAACAGCTTCTAATCTGTGCTTCAAAATCTCTGGCTTGCTCGGTTCTAGCCACATCAGCATGGATTGAGAGCCCCAGAGAAACAGCCCGTAAAGCTGGCTGTGCCTTTCCCACAATGCCAGGTCCTGGGCTATCTCAGCAGACGTAGAGCCAAGCGGCGACAGGGCTGTTTCTTTGGCTAGGACGATGGCTCTCCTCCTGTCCTGCCTCTCTGGATTCCTTCCTACCACACACTAATAGGTGACTTGTCTTCCCAGCCTTCTGGGTGATTTGATTGGAACTGTTAACCTTTGGTGCTCTTGGCTATGTCAGCTTTACGGAAATAGAAAGGAAAGGGGGAGGAAAAGAGAGGGAAAGGAAGGCAGATGGAAGAGGTACTTGAGAGTTCACAGTTTGGGGGAAGGGGAGAAGTACCTGAAATTGTGCCCTGGGGAGCCAGCTACCTGCTGACTTTGACACCCTTGTGCAGAAAACAGACTGGTCTACAGCTTCCTCTGCTTCTATGGGGAATTCAGATTATGGTGCAATATTCATTTAAGCACCTACTATGGGAAACATTTCTATGGTGTTTTAAGGTCTACAAAGTAGACTTTCCCCATAAAATGCTTGTGAGGCTCATAGATATCAAATGAATTGCCCAGGGTCATACCATGTCAGAATGGAGATTTGAATTCAAAGGAGACACCTGGCATGGGATGTGGAACCCATCAATTTTATTTTTTTAAAAAACCCTTACCTTTCATCTTAGAATTAATAGTGGGTGTTGGTTCCAAAGCAGAAGAGTGGGAAGGGCTAAGCAATGGGGGTTAAGTGACTTGTCCAGGGCCACACAACTAGGAAGTATCTATGGCCTGATTTGAACCCAGGGCCTTGTGTCTTTAGGCCTGGCTCTCATCCACTAAATAACCTCGTTGCCCCCCCCCACACACACACACACATACAATCCCCTTAGCTTTAGAACATTTTTAAAAGCATCCTATTTTCTGTATTAGTAACAATTCTAAAACAGAAGGACTAGGCAAATTGGGTTGTGACTTGCCCAGAGTCACATAACTAGGAAATATCTAATTTGAACTCAGGTCCTCCAGAGTCTAGGCCAGGTACTCTATCCACTGTTTCACCTAGCCTCTCCCCAACCCCACCACCATTGACTTTAGAACAGTGACTAGAACATGTTCTGTGCAACTTTGGGGGAAAAGATTTCATTTCTCTGAGTCTCGGTCTTCTGATGTGTAAAATGAGAGATTGGGACTAGATGATCTCTTAGGTGCCTTCTAACCCTTAAATTCTTCTAGGACAGTTTTATAGATAAGAAACTAAGATGCTAATAATACCATACATTAGGATTTATAAAAGTTTATTTTGTTAGCATTTCTTATTTTTTATTTCTTATTAGATTTCTTAGCAATTCTGTAAGTTAGATAGAATATATTGCTGTTATGATTAATCAGTATTCCCATTTTGCACATGAAGAAACTGAGGCTTAAAGGTCAATGAGCTAGCACATGTTGGAGCCAGGATTTGGACCAAATTCAGGGCTTATTCCATTATACCAACTGCCTAAAGCTAAGTAAGTGTCTTACCTAAGATCTCCTAGTCTTCATTTTCTATAATTTATAGACTTGTACCCACGCATGTGGCGATATAGTCGGGGCACATGTAGAAGTATATTATGCATATCTCTACACATGCACGCACACGCACACACACACACACACACACACACACACACACACACACACACACCTAGGCTATCAGCCACATAGCCTGTGGGCGGCACATAGCCCAGCCCATTACACTCCCCAGTGCAGCTTAAACCAGATAAAAATGTAACTGGGAACTATTTAGCAAAATAAATATAAATACACTAAATATAGGTAATGTTGCATTTTAAAACTAAGTCGATCTATGAACTCCACTCATCCTTATATACAGATCTTAGTGGCTCCTGTTTTTATTTTAGTTTGAAAGCACTGACGTATATTGGGCTAGACTACTTCCTTCGGAGGGAAGAGGAGAGACCCAGTTAGAATTAGCTAGAAGAACCAATAAATCCGGGCATAGCCTTTTGACACAAAAGTTCTTCTTTTTTTTAAGTTTATTGGTTTTATTTGTACTTAAAAAAAAAAAACCTTCCCTACCCTCTTAGAATAAATATTGTGTATTGGTTCTAAAGCAGAAAAGCAGTAAGGGTTAGGCAAGGGGATTCAGGCCAAATTTGAACCCAGGTCCTTCCATTTCTAGGCCTGGCTCTCCATCCACTGAGCTACCTCACTGCCCCCTTGTACATTTTTTAACATTCTTTTAAAATATATTTTTAATTCTAAATTCTTTCCCTCTCTCCCTTCAGCCCCTTCCCAACCCCCTTGAGAAAGTAAGCACTATGATAATCCATTATAGATATGACACTGAAGTTCTACCAGTCCTTTGTTTATCTGGGCGATTCATGATTAGTATATCAAAATGTGCCCAGCCCCTTCTTACCCAACATTAGTACATTAAGTCTTTAGCCTCTCTTTGCATACCTAAGTATAAAACCTCCCAGACCCTAACTTCCAATGGACCACTCTGGCTACCATTTTGGATAGAGTTGGTTTCAAGGTATGTAGCTTCATTTCCCAGAACCAGAACAAGGCTGAGACCAGAACATAGCAGTGATGTGGAAACACCTATTTCTTTGTAGCTGTGTGAGTGTGTGTGCGTGTGTGTATGTGTGTATGTGTGTGTGTGTACATGTGTGTGTGAATGAATGTGAATGCTTCACCAATGGTTTATGGGCTGTTAATAAACACCATAGTTAGAATAGAGGTAGCTATGATTATTATTTCTATTCTTCAAGTTCTGGAACCTGATTAATCAACTACAGAGGCTTAGAAGCCCTTAAACAGTCTTCAAAAGATCAACCCAAAAGCCACACATAATCTGAAGGCTTCCATTAGCCTTCTCCTTTCTCTGGTTTTACTGATTCAGTGAAGGGCATCATAGAATATTTTCTGGGACCTCAACAGGGTCCATCAAATATCCAATTGATAATACCCCAACAACTAACATCTCTGAAAGATGCCGTTGGCTTATATCCCCTATCTGGAATGGTCTTCCTTTTCCTTTCCACCTATTCAAATGGTGGTACCCACCCATCTCCGAGGCTCATCTCCTCCACACAGTCTTCTAAGACCCTCCAGACACAACCAGCTCTCCATTTTCTGAACCCCTGCCCCACGCTTGACACGAATCACGCTGATCTTGTGTTATTTTTTAAGTAGTTCATAGGATCCTAGAACCTAAAGCTCGAAGGGACTTTAGCAATGATTGAATCCTTTTCAGAGATAAGAAACGTGAGTCCCAGAGGGCAGAAGGGATCTGCCCCAGACCACACAGAGAGTGCGCAGCTGAGCTAAAAGTCTAATTTACGCCCTCTGTGTCCAAACCCAGTGCTCTTTCCCCTAGAGTACAATGCCGACATTAAACCGGATGGTCCTTAAAGGCAAGGACTGCATCTCCCAGTTCCTGGTTATCCTCTAGATTAGAGGAAGTGCTCTCTGAAGTCTCCTTTCTCTTTCCACCAAATACCACCTAAGCAGCTCCTCCCTTGCCGGAGGGCTATTGATCTTGCAATGAACAGAGCCACGAAAGAGAATCTTTTTCTGATATTTTGATGTGAGGGTCCAGAATTTCTACCTTGTCAGATGTGGAATGGCCAGGATAGAGCTGGGCAGGAAGAAAAAAATGGGGAAGGGATGTTGCCCGTCCTCATTCACGATTGCCTGACGCCTCTCTTTCCCTCTCTGCCTTCCTTCCCATGCCCCTTGTCCATTTTCCTTTGCACAGCGCATGAGCTGCGGTTACATCCTGTGCACGGTGCTGCTGTCGGTGGCTGTGCTGCTGGCCGTGACGGTCACCGGTGCCATCTTTTTCATGAACCACTATCACACGCCGGTAACCGAGCCCCCACCCGTCATCAGCACCAACCCTGACGAGGACAACAGTGCCCTGGTTACCATCGAGAAGGCAGACAGCTCCCGCATCAACATCTTCATTGACCCGCGGTGCCCGGACCACGCCGACAATTTTGCCCGCCTGGAGGGTGCCCAGGCCTCTGTGCTTCGGGCTCTCACAGACAGAGAAACCGAGTTCAGGGTGACTGGTGGTCGGGAGCAGGCTCTGCTGGCCACACTGGCTGATGAGGGTCCCCAAACTTTTGGCCCAGGCCATCGAGCTCCAGGAGGACTGTGAGGGCCTGAAGAGGGGGCATGGCACTCTGGGCCAGGGGCTGAATGCCCTGCAGAATGAACAGGGCCGACTCATTCAGGTAGGAGGGAAAGCATCCCTAATAAATCATCTTGTAAGGGAGGCAGGAATAGTCTTGGTGCCACTGCTCAGGGCCCTACCATGACTGAGGCACTTTCCGTCTCTGGGTCTGATTTTTTTTACTTCTGTAAAATAAAGGTTCTGACTTTTATATCTAGAGGTCCCCTCTAGATATAAAATTATTCTGTACCCATTGTATAGATGGAAAGGAAGGAAATATGTATGAAGCACCTACTGTGTGCCAGGTCTATGCTAAGAGGTTTCCAAATATTTGATCTTTACAACAACCCTAGAAGGTAAGTTCTATTATTTATCCCCATATTATAGTTGGGGAAACTGAGGAAGCTGGGTTAAGTGACTTGCCCAGAATCATATAGGCTAGTAAAAGTCCATGTTGGATTTGAATTCAGGACTTCTGGACTCAAAGCCCAGTATCCTATCCAATGTTCTACTAAACTCCTTCAAAAGGGGAGCTACCAAATTCAGATCTCCTGATGTCCAGTCTGGCTCACTTGCCACCGTATCATATTGTCTCTTGGGCCACTGGATTCTGGTGACTAGGGAGCCTTGTGGGGTCTTCAGGCATTTGCCCCTCACCTTCCTACAGTCCCACATGGAGGCTGTTCTGTCCATTTTTTTTTTGCCCCTCTACCCTTTGGACACAGACAGCAAAGATATACTAGAAAGTCTGATTACCTAACAACTGGTGGATGATGAACTTTATTTCTCTCTCTAAGCAAGCTGTGGCTGGAGAAATGATGCTCATTATCCCCCTGTCCAGAGTGGGGTGAGAGGGGTGAAGGAGACCCAGGGCTCTGAGCAGGGTCAGAGGTTCCCACCGGTCACCAGCTCCCCAGAACATGGACCTGAAATATGCATAATAAACTGACCAACCCAGGCATGTAGAGCAGCCCATTGGCTGGCCCTGGTCGGAGATTCTATGCCACTGTTCCCTTCTTTCTGAACACAGGTGTGCCTCACTTTACACATCAATTATGTTCCCCCCAAAAGTCATAGTTTGTTTGGTAAATCAGATCCTGTTTTCCCTATTGACTCATATTCTGATCTCAGAGATGCTTTATCTTTATTTCTGGTGGACTGTCAGTCGGCAGTGGCCCCTAATGCTGTGAATCTTTTTATAATGCAAGTAATCACTCCCCAGTGTGTCAGCTTTGCAAGTTTGAATTTTCTTTCATGGACTTCCTTAAAGGGGACGCACTGGTAATGTGAACCCCTGCCTCCAGATCCCTGCAGTGCATCAGTACTTTCAGCTAAAATGGCACAGTTAATTCTCAGACTAATTAGAGTCATGTTTACACGATTAGTGTCAACTCTCATCATTTGCTAGTTTCAACAGAGTTTCCCAGTTTTGGTATTGGCAACTTTTTTTTTAAGCCCTTACCTTCCATCTTAAAAATCAATATTGTGATTGGCTCCAAGGCAGAAGAGTGGTGGGCTAGGCAGTGGGGGCTAAGTGACTTGTGCAGGGTCACACAGCTGGGAAGTGTCTGAATCCAGATTTGAACCCAGGACCTCCTTCTCTAAGCTTGGCTCTCCATCTACTGAGCCACCCAGCTGCCCTTCTTTATTTTATTTTCAATATTTTGCCTATGTAGATACTTTTTCCATCGATGTACAATATAGCCACTCTTCTCTGTGGGTCACTGTGGCAAAAAACCTCATCGTTTGTTGGTCGGCCTTCTAGTGGCAAGCCTCTCCACCCTTAACTAGCCTTGTCATCAAGTCCGTGGCCAGGTTCCCACTCAGGCCTTTCCAACTTACTACCACGGTTTTTACCACCCACCAGCATAGTCTTCTAAAGCTCTAATGCACTGGAGGCTTTGTTATAGCCTTATTATTTTATTTAATTTATACAAATTAATATGATAGGAAGACCAAATGAGTATGGTCTCCAAAAGACCCTCAATTCTAATTTGCATGCACTGTCTAGGAACTTGAAGGGGGTCCCGGAGGTGCTCCTGTAGCCTTCTGCCTCCTTCCCCCCCTCTCTCCTCTCCCCCTTTTTTCTTCCCCCATCTCTTCTCTCTCTCCCTCTCTCTCTCCCTCCTCTCCCTCTCTCTCTCCCTCTCCCTCTCTCTTTCTCTCTCCCTCTCTCTTTCTCTCTTTCTCTCTCCTCTCTCTCCTTCTCTCTCTTTTCTCTCTCCCTCCCTCTCTCCCCTTCTCTCTCCCTCTCTTCTCTCTCCCTCCCTTCCCCTCTCTCTCCCTCTCTCTCTTCCTTTCTCTCTCCCGCTCTCCCTCTCCCTCCCTCTCCCTCTCCCTCTCCCTCTCCCTCTCCCTCTCTCTCTCCCTCTCTCTCTCTCTCTCTCTCTCTCTCTCTCTCTCTCTCTCTCTCTCTCTCTCTCTCTCTCTCTCTCTCTCTCTCTCCCCTCTCTCTCCCCCCTCTGACTCTCTCTCCCCCTTCTTCCTCCTCCCCCTCTCTCTTCTTTTCTCTCGTCCCTCTCGCTCGTCGCCCCCCTCTGCCCTCTCTCGTCCCCCCTCTTCTCTCTCTCCCTCGCCTCTCTCCTCGCTTTCTCTCTATATGGAAAGGAGAGCCTGGTCTTGGGAGAATAAGGTTTGACAGGGGAGGGAAGTGGAGGAAGAAGAAGAAATAAGAAAGCAGAAGTGATTGGGAGGAGATCATGTCATTGAGGCCATGGTTGTTATCAAGGGAATAAGTAGGAGTTACCAATTAAGGGCTCATATTGGCTTGGACCGGAGGATAGCAGTAGGGGCAAAGGGTTGTGGGGATCCTGTGCATCAGAGGAATTCAGAGTTAGAAGTCCATTTAGTCTGGGCAATTCTTAACCTTGAATGTCAGGAACCCCCTTTGGCAGTTTGGTGAAGCCTATGAACCCCTTACATAAATTTGTTTTTAAATGAAGAAAATAAATTTACAGAGGAAGACAATTGCATTTACATGGAATTATCAGAATTTGAAACAAGAAAAGCTAATCATATTCTTGGCTCCTTAGCTAAGAACCCATGGTGAATCTTTGTCTCTGATTTTGTAGATGAGGAATCTATAGGCCACGTTGATTCCTTCCCTACTCAGGCTGGAATTCTCAGAGTATTAAGCCTGACTCTACTCCACTCCAAGGCCCACAGGACCACAGGTTCTGAACTGAAAAGGACATTAGCCAATATCTCTTTAGTGCAATCCCTTCATTTTAGAGATGAGGAAACCATGCCCCAAAAGAGCGGGCAGCTTGATGAAGCCAAGCCCAAGGATGAATTGCTTGCCCGGAGCATCTAAGGTCTCTGCCTTTTGATGAAATAAGTCATCATACAGATATAGACTCCCAACTTATTTTTTTTACTTTTTTTTTTTCAAAAGCATCATCGTATACAGCTCCCTGACCCTTATTACAAACCTCTTCCCAGTTCATTAAGTCATTTCTGCTTGCTATAGAAAGGACTTGAATGTCACAGGCATGTGTTAATTGTGTATTTTCTGCCTTCTTGGTAGGGTTCCACCATCAGCCAGGATTTGACTTAAAACTAACGATGGTAATTATCATTGACATTTATGAGTTTCTTTAAGGTTCGCAAGTCATTTTATATACTCATCTCATCTAAACCCCAAAAGAACCTGGTCAGAAATACTACAAATATTTCTGTTTGGCCATTTCTTGGCCAGTCATGAGTAATTTCATTGGTCAAAGAGAGTTCTGGTGAGGAACTTCCTTTACCAACCCAGATCCACCATCTTCTCTACAATGAGAGTCTTGGAGAGTTGTCTAGGACAGGAGAGATGGTGTTCTGTTATCTCCAGTTTACAGCTGGGGAAAGCTGAAAGCGAAGCTGGACGTTGTTCAAGGTCACACAGTCAGTGTCTCTTTTCTCCTGCTTCCAAGTCGTTGTGGCTTCTGCCTCTATCTTCACTAACACTTCCACAACTGATGCCTTTCTTCACTCGTACAGCTACCACCCCAGTTCAAGTCCTCGTCACCCCCCTTTCCTAGACTATTGCAACCCACGTCACTTACCAACTGGTCTCCCTGGCTCCATTCTCTCCCCACTCTAATCCATCTCTTACAGCCACCAAAGTGGATTTTTCTAAAGCATAGATCTGACCATGTCTCTCCCTCCTCCCCTGACCACTCAATAAACTCCAGGGTCTCCCTATTCCCTCCTGGTTCATATATAAAGTTCTCTGTTGGGCTTTGAAACTTTCTGGAACTCTTTTCTTCCCCATAGTTCTAGTCTTTCTACAATAATTCTCCTCTATGAATATGAGAAGTCTAGCAGCACTGCATATGTGTCATCAATCTCCATTAGTACTGTATCTAAACTCATAGCTTCCTTGACTTCCTTCAAGACTGAATCCTATTGTACAAAGATATTCATAGCTGCGCTCTTTGTGGTGGCCCAAAACTGGAAAACGAGGGGAAGCCATCATTGGGGGAATGGCTGAAACAACTGTGGTATATGTTGGTGATGGAATACTATTGTGCTCAAAGGATAATAAAGTGGAGAGTTCCATTGGAGACTGGAACAACCTCCAGGAAGTGATGCAGAGCGAGAGGACAGAACCAGGAGAACATTGTACACAGAGACTAATACACTGTGGTATAATCGAACGTAATGGACTTCTCCATTAGGGGCGGTGTAATGTCCCTGAACAACTTGCAGGGATCCAGGAGAAAAAAACACCATTCATAAGCAAAGGATAAACTATGGGAGTGGAAACACCGAGAAAAAGCAACTGCCTGAATACAGAGGTTGAGGGACATGACAGAGGATAGACTTTAAATGAACACTCTAATGCAAATACTATCAACAAAGCAATGGGTTCAAATCAAGAAAACATCTAATGCCAGTGGACTTTACGCGTCGGCTATGGGGGGTGGGGGGAGGAAAAGAAAATGATCTATGTCTTTAACGAATAATGCTTGGAAATGATCAAATAAAATATATTAACAAAAAAAAAAAGACTGAATCCTAGGGACAGCTAGGTGGCTCGGTGGACAGAGCCAGGCCTGGACCCAGGAGGTCCTGTGTTCGAATTTGGTCTCAGATACTTCCTAGTTGTATGACTCTGAGCAAGGGTCACTTAACGCCAACCACCTAGCCCTTACTGCTCTTCTGCCTTGAAATGGATGGGTCTGTTTCTCTTTTTGGTACTGATTCTAAGACAGAAGGTAGGGGTTAAAAAGAAAAATGAAAGGCTGAATCCTAGCTTCTGTAGGAGGCCTTTCCCAGTCTCTGTCGCCACTGGTGCCTTCCCTTCTGAGATCAGCCTCCACCGATTCCACATATATCTTGTTCATGCCCGTCCACTTGCATTTTGTTCCTCCCAAAATGGGAGCTCCTTGAGGACAAGGCCTGGTTTTAGTTTTCTCCATCTGCCCAATCCCTTAACACTGTGCCTGGTACACAGAAGAGCTTCATAAAGGCTCCCAGGGCAGCCCTCACAAAGTCCTGAGTTCATATTCTACCTCTGACACTTACGGCTTGTGTGACATAGTTTGTGTGAGCCCTGGTTCCTTCATCAGCATCTACCTCCGGGAACTCTTATCAGATTGAAAAGAGACATTTTTGAACTTCAAGGCCGCCCAATACACTCGATGTTATCCTTCCTAACAAAAGCCTCGTTGACAGCCGTGCTAATAACCAGGTGCAGTAATCCAAGAAAGTTGGTTTTTAGCCAACAGCTTGTCTCCTTGCCCACCATCCCCCCAGCTCCCCGCTTGCAAAAGCAGCTGGCCAACTTTCTCAGCTTTTCCCAATTCGCTGGGCCTGAACTCTCGCCCTCTTCCTACGCCGCCCTCGCCGCGGTGTCTTCAGACGAGGCCGGTCTCAAAGATGTTGCCATGGAACACAATGGAGAAGCTGGCTGCCTTCTTCCACTTCCTCCTCCCTTTCTTCCACATGGTTGTGTGCGTCCCCTAAATGCTAAGCACGGTGCTGAATAACCTCCTTCACTGAGGTTAAATCAGCAGGGGAAGAGAAAGAATCGGCGTCTTATTGCCTTTGGACGAACGAGGGAAATGGGAAAAAAGAAAAATGTTCGAGCCGGTACATGTCTACTTCCCTTTCTCAAGTAAGCTATTATCTTCCAAGTGACCGACACCGAGTCTGAAGATGGGGCAAGTTCTCCTTGAACTCTCCAGCAGACTCGGGCTTCACTCTGATTTCTCCTCCCTCCTTCGGAACGAGCTCTGAGCCTGGACTCTTGGTTTTGTCCAGCGTGTCATAGCCTCCTCCGGCCGGAAGAATAGAGAACAAAAACTAGACGCCCCACAACCCCCAGTTCTGTTCAGTGCTACTCTCCGGCAGAGCATCACAGTCCTCCGTCTGGAAAGGAGCTCAGAGGCCATCTAGGTGCCAACTCTGCTTCTCCCTTACAGAGGAGGAAGTTGAGTCCCAAAGGGACAGAAAGGACTTGACCAAGGTCATGCGGTGTGAGTTAGAGATACAGGGACAAAGATATTTGAAGAGATGTCATGGAAAGACGTTTTTCTGTTTGCTAGGAATGATTGTAATCATCCTAGGACCCTGGGACAAGTGCGTCAGAAGTCTGCTGGTCTGTCTCTATCCTTCCATTTCACAGATGAAGAAGGGTTGAGTGAATTGTCCAAGGCAGAGGTAAAGAGGCAGACTGGGCATCACTCATCACAATAGTAATGGCTCAAAGGGGCTCTAGGGATAAAGTGCTATACCTGGTGTAGGGAGGACCTGGGTTCAAATCTGCCTCGCTGGGTGACCCCATTTGCCTAATTCTTGCCTTCTGTCCTAGAGTTGTCACTAGGACAGAAAGTAAGACTTTTAATAGTAGTAAAGGCTTACTTATAGAGCTATAGGATTATTTTCTTGCTGGGATTTCATTGGTTGGGTGAACTCCAGGGATGGAAACTCTTTCCATTTATACCAATCAGGCAAAACTTGCTCTTTTTTTTGTTTTTTAACCCTTGCTTTCCATCTTGGAATCTATATGGGTTCCAAGGCAGAAGAGTGTAAGGGTTAGGCAATTCCCTCAACATTTATAAATCACCACATGAGTTGTTTATTACACCCAGCAAGGAATTATGGACAGAACCCCAGAATGATCAGTGAGGGACCTTTACTCAGATTTTAGTCCCGCCGTTAATTTGTCATGGAAATTTAAGCAAGTCCTTTTCAGTATTTAGGTCTCAGTTTCTCTTGCTGTAACATGGGCATAAAAATGCTTATCCCAGAGAGGAGAAGGGATGTAACCAAAGTCACACTGTGAGTTAGCAACAAAGCCTCCTTCCTTGGAAAGTTGTGAGACTTCAATGATTTAATAAATGTGAAAACACTTTGAAAAGTTCAGAGGGCTAGACAGGAGGTCTTGTTCAAATCTGGCCTCAGAAACTTCCTATCTGTGTGTCCCTGGACAAATCAGTAAACCTCAATTGCTTAGTCCTTACCACTCTTCTGCCTTGGAACTGATTCTTCATAATGATTCTAAGGAAGAAAGTAAAGGGGGGGGGGGGGCAGCTGGGTGGCTCAGTGGATTGAGAGCCAGGCCTAGAGACGGGAGGTCCTAGGTTCAAATCTGGCCTCAGACACTTCCCAGCTGTGACCCTGGGCAAGTCACTTGACCCCCATTGCCTAGCCCTGACCACTCTTCTGCCTTGGAGCCAATACACAGTATTGACTCCAAGATGGAAGGTGAGGGTTTTAAAAAATAATAAATAAATAAATAAATAAGGAACTCAATCTGAGTTTTTTCCTGCTGTCTCATACTGTCCTTAGTAAAGGGACTCAAAAGCACTGGAAATTTCATATGGACATATTTCAACATGTTGATTTTCCTGGTAGAATGTAAGTTCCTTGAGGGCAGAGACTTTTCCTTTTGCCTTCCTGCCTGCTCTCTTCCCAAGCTGACTGGGTCTCCTTCCTTCCCTCCTCACTATGGTGCTGCTGTAGCTGCTCTCAGAGAGTCAAAGCAACATGGCCCACCTGGTGAGCTCCGTCAGCGACGTCCTGGACACTCTGCAGAAAGATCGAGGGGCCGGACGTCCTCGAATCAAGGCCGACCTGCAAAAAGTTCCCTCCAGAGGGGCCAGACCACGGGGCTGCTCGAATGGTGAGTGAGCTGATTCTGTCGGTGCCCATCAGGCCTCCTTTCCCCAATCTCTACCCCACATTGGGCCGGGAGCCAATGAAGGAGGGACTGTCTTTTTGTCCTTCTGTGTATGCCTGGCATTTAATAAATGTTGACTGACTACCTATTCTGTTTTTAAAATTATTATAAAGACATTTTATCTTACCAATTACATGGAATAACAAATTTCTACATAATTTTACCAAGTTACATGATCCAAATTGTCTCCCTTCTTCCCTTCCCTCCCTGTTCCCAGGGCTGGCAAACAATTTGATCGGGGTTATACCTGTATTATCATGCAAAGGTTATTTCCACATTTTTCATTTTTGTACGTGAGTAATCTTCTAAAACCAAAACCCCAAAGCCAAAACCCAAATAATCAAGTGAAAAATCACATAAGTTGATCTATATTCCAACTCCAACAGTTCTTTCTCTGAAGGTGGAGAGCATCCTTTGTCCTAAGTAATTGTACTGGATCATTGAGAGCAGCTGAATGACTGCCCATTCTTAGGGCTTCATGTCTGCGCCCAAGATTACTCAGTCTTGTCATCTTGGTCTTACACACACACACACACACACACACACACACACACACACACACACACACACACACACACCTGCCCCAAACCCCAGGACTGAAAGACTGACCCACAGGCAAATGGAAGCACAGACCCTAACGAGGTTTAGTTGCCTGCTAGAAAACAGAAAGGACTAGACAGGAATCTATGTCATAAAATTTCATCACTTGCCCAGCCATTTGTCTCCCTATCCTAATGCTTCTGGCTGTATCTCCCCTTTCAGGTTCCCGCCCAAGAGATTGTCTGGACATCTATGCCAGCGGCCAGCAAGAAGATGGGATTTATTCTGTTTTCCCCACTCATTACCCTTCAGGCTTCCAGGTGTACTGCGACATGAGTACTGACGGAGGGGGATGGACGGTGAGTCCCCCTGCCCCACAGGCAAACTCTTCCAGACATAAACACTCTCTGTGGTCCATGAAGTGTCTGGGATATGACTAAGGAAGGCTTGCAGATAAATTCACAACATGCTAGCCTACAGCCTTCTTTGACCAGCCCATCCTCCCTAAGGTAGTAAAAACAAGTATAACCCATGGGTCAGAGACAAGAATCAATGTCCTTTTTACTCCCCAGGCATAACAAATTACTTGCCTTCAGTGGGTGGCTATTATTGTTAGGGAGATGAGCCTGTACTTGTCTGTTTTCCAGATGCTCAGTAGAGGAAAAGAAGATCAATATGCTTCCTAGCATATTGGATTGTCAGTCAGTAATAAATAAACATTTATTAAGTGCCTATTATGTGCCAGGTCCTGTGCAAAGAAAGGTGAAAAGACAGACTCTGTTGTCAAATAGCTCATTGTCTAATGGGAGAGACAACATACAAACAACTTTATACAAACAAACTAAACAGAACAAATTGGAGAAAATCAATAAAGGAAAGGCCCTAGAATTAAGAAGGATCCAGAAAGACTTCTTGTAGAAGGTGGGGTGTTAGACTGGACTTGAAGGAATCTAGGGAAGCTGGGAGGTGAAGATGAGGAGGGAGAACATTCCTGGTAGAGGGAATATCCAGGGGAAATGTCTTGAGTCAAGCACTGGGGTATCATGTTCAAAGAACAGCAAGGGAGCCAATATTACTAGATCTCAAGATGTGGCATTAGAAGGTCTACAGTGATGGTGAACCTTTTAGAGAGCGAGTGCCCAAACTGCCTCCCTCAAGCCACGTGTGAGCCCCCGCCTTACCTCAGACAGGGAAGGGAGGAAGCACTCCTACTGGGTTGCTGGGCAGAGGGGCGGGTGATGGGAGAAATGTCCCAGGTGTGGTGGAGAGCGGGAGGAGAGCAGCCTCCTGGAACATGCGTGCCATAGGTTTGCCAACAAAGGTATAAGAAGACTGTAAAGGTGATGGGGCAGCTTATGAAGAATTTTACATTTTAAACAGAGGATTTGATTTTTGGTCTTGGAGGTAATAAGGAGCCATTGAAGTTTATTAAGTTAGGATGGGGGTGGGGTAACATGATCAGATCTATGCTTTAGGAAGATCACTTTGACAACTGAGTGAAGGATGGATTGGAATGGGCAAAGATTTGTGGTAGGGAAACCTACCAGCAGGTTATTGCAATAGTCCAGGCTCAAGGTGAAGAAGTCCTGCATTAGGGTGATGGCAGAGTCAAAGGAGAGATGAGAGATATGTGAGAGATGTTACCGAGGGAGAATCAACAGGACTTGGCAATTGATGAAATATGGGCTGTGAAAGAACAAAGATATAACACCTGAGTTGTGAGGCAAAGGGACTGGGGGGAGAGCACCCTCAACTATAAAAGGGAGCCAGGAAGAGGAGGTCTGTGGGGCTAGGGTTTGGAGAGAAGGAATAGAATGAATTCTGTTTTAAACATGTTGAGTTTGGATTTTTCTAAAACCCTTATCTCCTGTCTTAGACCCAATACTGTGTATCGGTTCCAAAGCAAGAAGACTGGGAAGGGCTAGGCAATGGGGGTTAAGTGACTTGCCCAGGGTCACACAGATAGGAAGTGTCTGAGGCCACATTTGAACCGAGGATCTCCCTTCTCTAGGACATATTAAATTTTAAATGTCTGCAAGATATTCTGTTAGAGATATCCAATAGGCAGTTGGAGATGTAAGGCTAGAGATCAACAAAGAAAGAAATTACAGCAAGCTAAGTAGATTTGGGAATCATCAATGTGGAGATGAGAATGGAATCACCTGATGATTCAATGAGCTCATGAGATCACCGGATGAAATAGTATAGAGAAGGAAGAAAATAGGATCTAGGAGCAAGTCGTGTGGGACACCGTGGTCGGGGGGGTGACAGCAAAGGGGATGGAGAGAGCAGTCCGTTAAGAAAAGAACTAAAAGCAATCAGTGTCATGAAAACCTAAAGAGGAGAGAGTGACTGACAGTGTCCTAGGCTGCAGAGAGCTCAAGGAGGGAGAAAAGTCCATTAGATTTGGCAACTAAGGGATCATAAGGAACTAGAGAGAGACGTTTGGGTTGGATGATTAAGTCAGATTGAGGAGAGTTGAGAAAAGAGCAAGAGTAAAGGCAACGGCAGGACCTATCGTAGACAGCCTTCTCAAAGAGTTCAGCCACAAAAAGGCAAAAAGAAGTGGAAGGATAGCCAGGAGGAATGGACGGGGAAGAAATGGCATGTCTGTAAGCAGGAGGGAAGCAGCCAGTAGACCGAGAGATTGAAAATTAGTGAGAAAATAGGGATGGCCAAGGGGGGCAATCTCCTGGAGAAGGCAAGGCAGAATGGGATCACTTGTGCAGGTGGAGGGGTTGGCATGGGGAAAATCAACCCGTGTGAGAGGTTGTGAGACAAGGGTAAAAGAGGAGACAGAGGCGGAAGGTGTCTAAATGATAGGGGACGAAAAGGAGAGAAGAGGGAGCTGTCAGCAAACGCCTCCAGTTCTATCAGTAAAACGAGGTGAGGTTCTCAGCTGAGAAGGTATGGGGAGAGAGGACCATGGGAGATTTGAGGAGGGGTGATAAGGTTAGAAGAGCCACTATGGATAGCGGGATATTGAATTGATTAGGGAGCTGTAAAGGATTGCCTCGCAGCAGTGAGGGCTCTGTTGAGATTATGGAATATAAATTTGTAGTGCATCCAGTCAGAATGATTGGGTGATTCTAGTTTCTGTTCTGACCCTGACAGCCAATATGACTGTGGGTAAGTCATTTCCTCTCTCTTGAACTTCATCAACTGTAAAATGAGGGAGGAGTAGAGTAGGTGATATTTAAGGTCCCTTCTACCTCTAAATTCTAGGAGATGTTTTTCTTCCCCTCTCTGTCTTTTTCTGTCTCTCTGTCTCTGTCTCTCTGTCTCTCTCTCACCTCCCTTTTATTTTTAGGAGTAGCTATGCACCTCACTCAGTGGATTGAGAGCCAGGCCTAGAGACAGGAGGTCCTGGGTTCAAATCCAGCCTCAGACCTTCCCAGCTGTGTGACCCTGGGTAAGTCACTTGACCCCCATTGCCTAGCCCTTACCACTCTTCTGCCTTGGAGCCAATGCACAGGCCTGATTCTAAGACAGAAGGTAAGGGTTAAAAAAAAAAAACCACTTGCCTTCTATCTTAGTAGCAATTCTAAGACAAGAGAGTCACAAGGGCTAGGCAATCAGGGTTAAGCGACTTGCTCAGGGTCATACAACTAAGAAGTGTCTGTGGCCAGATTTGAACTCTAGGAGGCCTTTCCATGGTCTGGGGCCTGGAGCCCTTCCAAAAATGTGTTCCCTCTCTTCCCACCAATCTAAACCTATCCACAACAGAGTATCAAGCACCTTCAGGAAGCAAGGCCCAGGCCATAGCTTCTACAAAGGGAAAACAAATGGATTTACAGGATCCTAGGAGCCAAAGGAGATCTTGGGGCTCACTGTATCCAAACCCTTCAGATGAAGAAACTGAGGCTAAGAGAAGGGAAGTAACTTGCTCCTGTTGGATAGTTAGTAAGTAGCAACATCAGGATTCGAACACAGGACTTTTAACTCCAAATTTAGTATTCTCTTCTATCTACTTTCCTGACTCCCAGCGTCTAAGGTGGCCCAAAGTTAGTACCATTGAGTTCCTAGTAACCTGTGATAATAGATTCCACAGTATAAACAAACCTTACTCTCTCTGTCTTTAAAATTCTCATGAGCATCCTTGACTGTATATCCTGGTATTTTCCTGATGAGAGGTTACTTCTGATTTCCTCAGGGCTGGAGGGGTTGTGGGGGAAGATGGAGAAAGAGAGACAATCAAGAGGAGGGAAAGTGCCAGCCACTAATGGACTGTGTATGGGTGTTTTGCTCAAGAGGTTAGTTGCTGATAAGGGCTATGGGGCAGGACGACAGGTTAAAAGACCAGGTAGGTCAATTAAAGCCTGAATTTTAAAAGGACTTTTTAAAAGAATTTTCTGTATTTTAATTTTTTTAATTTATAATTTTAAAATAATTTTGCTACAATTTCTCTCAATGATGCAAATGTACTTTAAATACAAGTCATTATTAGCAGATATAATTCTACTTAAAATTTTTTTTAAACCCTTACCTTCTGTCTTAAAATCAATACTGTGTTATTCACATCAAATCAATATATTTTTCATCATCATCATCATCATCAAAACATATATCAAATCAATACAGATTTGAACCTAGGGTCTCTCATCTCTAGGCCTGGTTCTCAATCCACTCGACCATTCAGCTGCCCCCTATAATTCTATTTTAAAATAAAAATTTTACTCTTACTCTCTCTCTAGTGTCTACAAATATACCATGTCAACTGACACAACTGTCCCTTTTCAACTAGGATACTCAGTAAGGCATGGAAAGGGACATTCGAGATATGGATAGGTGGCTCAATAGATAGAGAGCCACGCCTGGAAACGGGAAATCCTGGGTGCAAAGATGGCCTCAGACATTTTCTAGCTGTATGACCCTGGGCAAGTCACTTAATGCCCAGTGCCTAGCCCTTACTGCTCTTCTACCTTGGAGTCAATATAAATTGGAATATTTGGAACCTGTATTGATTCTATGACCAAAGGTAAAGGTTAGAAGGGGAAGGAAAGGGGAAGGAAAGGGGAAGAAAAGGGAAAAAGAAAGAAAAGAGAAAGGAAAAAGAAAGGAAAGAGAAAGGAAAGGAAAGGAAAGGAAAGGAAAGGAAAGGAAAGGAAAGGAAAGGAAAGGAAAGGAAAGGAAAGGAAAGGAAAGGAAAGGAAAGGAAAGGAAAGGAAAGGAAAGGAAAGGAAAGGAAAGGAAAGGGAAAAAAAGATATATGATGGCAGCAACCAGCTTGAATGTCTGTTGGATACAACCCTGAGATTTATTGGTAGATTGTGATTGGGAAACCACATTTTAGAAGGAATGGGGACAACCACCACCTTATAAAAGACCAATCTCCAGAGCTGATTGGCTCCTGAACCTCAGAGAGAGTCCCCTTCCCCTTGCACCCTCAAGGCAGGGAATAGAGAAGGATATGACTTAGCTGCACATTGATGATGGAAAAATGAATAGCTTGAACCAGAAGCTTCTCTAGCCTTCTAAGTAGAATATGGCTCCAAATTTGGGTCAAGTAATTAGGCTCATTTGCCCAGCCTTGCCATGAGTGCCAGGATATGCTGGGCAAAGGGCAGGCTTTGATGCCTAGGAAAGATATCTGTGATAGATGAAGTGAGCCACCAACCACAATACATCTTTCCTCACAGAGGAAGTTGATGTTGACTATTTTTAAAGTATTGATTTCCAAGCCAAGAGATGTCTAGGGAGAAGGTTGGCTTCAAATAAAATAAGGGACCGAAAAGAAGAAGGAAGAGGTTTCGTCAGGGGGATGAGAGAGTGGCTGGGGGAGGGATGGTGACTAGTTAGTGAAAATTGAAAGGAGGAGAGTGTTCCTGTGCCATCTCCAGAAAAGGAAGGGGCCAGGGTAGGGAGAAGTAGAGTTTGATATAAGGCAGGTCATTAGGAGCTAGTGATACAGGATCTTAGACTTCTCAGAAGAGTTAAAAGACAAACACGTCGCCAATCATGTCTTCAGGCTCCAAAGGAGAGATTCTGAATGCACTCAGTACGCGTCTGGAGGTTGAAAGCTCTTTTGTTCTCTGTGTCCACAGAGGAACTGAATTATGGCATATCTCTGCCTTCAGAGATTCCTAGGAGTGAGGAATAGAGGAAAAAACTGCTGTTGTAGCCCAGAAATCAGAGTTAAGGGTTAGGACAGTCTTAATAAAAGACTGAGACACCAGGAGAAGCGATGGCTCTTCTCTCTATTGGACTTGGGACTAATCTCAGGGGAAGTCAATCAGGATTTGGGCTGGAAGGCGGGTAATTTCAACTGAGTTAGGATCAGGGAAGGTTCCAAGGGATGTCAATAAGGAGCTCTGATATGACACCAATCTTCCACTCAGGGGCAGGGTTCGGGGGCTCTGGCATGAAAACCTCCGAGAAAGCAGTTATCATGTGAATAGGACCAGCCACAGCAAATAAACATTAATATCCATTCAGGCTTCCATCAAAACCAATCTCTCTCAAGGTACCTACAGGCATCTGTTAAGATCAGTGCCCTGCCAAAGCAAATCGCTTAGAAACTCAATTGCTGTTTGGGCGAGAGACAGAAGCCCCTCCTGCCACCAGTTACCATCCATTCTCATTATGGCTCATGTCCAAACTGCCTGTCCTCAAATTTCACCTCCTGATTGCCCTCCCAAGCAGACCAACCAGGCTGGAGCGGTAGCTTCCCCAGAGAGACAGACTGGAGCATCTTAACCAGAATCTCACACCCAGGCGAAAGCAGAGAAAGAGGGGACTGGAAGAGAGCTTTGGGCCAAAGCCTGGAGTACTGCATGGAAGTAGAGGAGCCCAGCTTGATCCCAGCTGCTTTCTAGCTCCCCAAACAGAGGTTCCAGGTCAGACTGGGGTTGATGACCAGGACTCAGTGGTGTTTCTCATAGTAGGACCCAGCAACTGGGAAAGCGTCCTGAATGCCTCAGACAAGACCTGAGCTTCAGGTGAGAACCGAAAGCCCTCCAATACAGGGACCTCTTAGGATTGTTGGGGGTTTTCTTACCTTTTTTTTTAACTCACCCTGAACAATCCCCAGATCCTAGGGTGGCATCCAGGCAAGTGACAGCACTCACAGGAAGGAATCTCTTCATTTCTGATCTGGGTAGGATCATAGACTCACAGAATCTCAGAACTGGAGGCAGACCTCCATTCAATCCAATACCTAAGCAGGAATCTCTGACCTAGCACCCCAACAAGTTGTCATCAGCTTTTACTTGAAGACCTTCTGTGACAGGGAACTCACTACCTTTCAAGGCAGTTGTAATTAAAATTGATTTTCCTAATATTGATCATTAATCTAGTTCCCTCTAACTTCCATCCTCTGAAGAGCAAGCAAAACAAATCAAAGCCCTTTCCCTCCTTATAGCTTCTTCAACCCTAAAATTCCTGATCTAAAAAATAAAAGGGTTGCACAAAATGACTTTCCAGCTAAAAAGTCTATGATCATGCAAACTCTTAAATATGTGGATATTTATGTATACATATAAATATGGATTAAAGATGTGGATATTTAGATAAGAGTGGGTGGGGCAGAGAGAAGAAAGGAGTCAGAGGATCTGGGTTCCAATCTTGCCTCTGCTTCTTACTAGTTGAGTGACCTCAAGCAAGTCATTTTACAAAAGATTTCTCTGTAAAATGAGGGGTTTGGACTAGTTACTTCTAAGATACCTTCCAGTTATGTTTTTTTTTTTTTATAATCCTTACCTTCAATCTTAGAATCAATACTATGTATTGGCTCCAAGGCAGAAGAGTGGTAAGGGTGAGGCAATGGGGGTTAAGTAACTTGCCCAGGGTCACACAGCTGGGAAGTGCCTGAGGTCAGATTTGAATTCAGGACCTCCCATCTCTAGGTCTAGCTCTTGATTCACTGGGTTACCTAGCTGCTCTCTCCAGTTCTAAATATATAATCCCATGACCATTTCCCTCTACCCTTTCCCTTTCCCCAAATTCCTTAAACTGATTCTTTTTCTTTTTAAATCCTTACCTTACACAGTATTGATTCTAAGGCAGAAGAGCAGTAAGGGCTAGGGAATGGGGGTTAAATGACTTGCCCAGGGTCACACCCCTAGGAAGTGTCTGAGGCCTGATTTGAACCCAGGACCTCCTAACTCTAGGCCTGGCTCTCAATCCATTGAGCCACCCAGCTTCTCCCCACCCCCACCCCCTTTAAACTGATTCTTATAGGACCATGTTGGCAAACCTATGACACGAATGCTGGAGGGGACCGCTTCCCTCCCCCTCTCCATCCATGCCTGAGGACATTCCTCACATGACTCATCCCTCTGTCCAGCAGCCCAATGGGAGTGCTTCTTCCCTCCCCTGTGTTACAGGAGATGGGAGGTTCTGGGTTCAAATTTGGCTTCAGATACTTCTAGCTGTGTGACCATGGGCACATCACTTAACCCTCCATTGCCTAGTCCTTACTGTTCTTCTGCCTTGCTTAGTATCAATTCTAAGACAGAAAGGGTTAAAAAAAATCCCTACAAATTCATGGACCCATTGACATCTATCCACGGAGAAATCATCATGGGTTGGAATGGTCAGGGAAGGCTGGGAGGCCAAGTCAGTCCTCTTCAGTCCCTTCTGCTGAATGACAGGAGCTGCCAACTCTTCTAAGTTTCCAGCAAAATTCAGAGGTTGCTTCAATGTGGGGAGGGGAAGTGGCCTGGGAGGAATGGGGAAGGGAAGTGGCCCAGCAAGGGAAGGGTTAACTTGATGCTGAGAAACATCAACATCTAAGGAGGGATATTTAAAGAAAGCCAGCTTGCTAGTCCTGGATGTGCTGGGAACACTTAGCACATCCTGATAGAAGTCCCCAAAGAAAAGGATCTGGCGGCTGGGCTCCATTAGGGCTGACAAGCCCAGGGGCAGCTTCTCTAAAGGACTCTTTATCTGTGCAAGAACAGTGCAGGCAGAGGGCTCCTCCTGCAACCCCCTCCCCAAAGAAGGGGAAGCAGAGCATAAAGGGTGCTGGAGGGGAACTCAGAAGGTGCTGGGACCTTGTCCTGGCCCCCGACCAGTCCCGTTTTGCAGCCTCTTGCTTGAAGAAGGTCCTAGAGAGGGGGCAGCTGGGTGGCTCAGTGGATGGAGAGCCAGGCCTAGAGATAGGAGGTCCTGGTTTGATTTTGGCCTCAGATACTTCCTAGCTGTGTGACCCTAGGCAAGTCACTTAACCCCCATTGCCTAGCCCTTACCTCTCTTCTACTTTAGGACCAATACATAGTATTGATTCTAAGAGAGAAAGTAAGGGTTAAAAAAAAAATCCTAGGGAAGTAAAGTCTTTTCTCCAGAAGAGGTTTCAAGTTCTAGCTGGACTTGTGCTACTTTCTCATGGCCCCTGATCTCTGCTGCTCCTAGGGAGACCCAGGCCAGTGGGTCACTTGAGTTTGGGAGTTATAAGCTGGATTGTTGCTGTTTAGTCATTTCAGATAAATCCAACTCTTGATGCTCCCATTTGAGGTTTTCTTGGCAAAGTTACTGGGGCAATTTGCCATTTCCATCTCTAGCTCATTTTACAGATGAGGAAACTTAAGACCAACAGGGTTAAGTGACTTGCCCAGGGTCACACAGCTAGTTAGGTGTCTGAGGTTGGATTCGAACTCCGGTTTTCCTGACTTCAGGCCTGGTGCTCTAACTACTGCACTACCTAGAAGATTTGAGTATAAATCCAGTCTGAGATACTTTCTAACTATGTGACCCTAGATAAGTCATTTAATTCCAACTTGCTTCAATTACCTCATCTGTCAAATGAGAATAATAATAGTATCTTCTTCCCAGGGTTGTTGTGAGGGTATTTTAAAACACAGTACCTGACATAATAAATATTCTATGTTGTTAAATCATTTCAGTCTTGTCCAGATTTTCATGACCCCTTTTGGGGTTTTCTTGGCAAAGATATTGGAGTGGTTTGCCATTTCCTTCTTCAGCTCATTTTACAGATGAGGAAACTGAGACCAAAAGGGCTAAATGATTTGCCTCAGGTGACACAAACTAGTAAATATCTGAGACTAGATTTGAACTCAGCTCTTCCTAACTCCAGGCACAGTTCTCTATCTTCTCCACCCCCTGCTGCCAAGTATAATATAAATGTTAGCTAGTTATAATAGTAGTAGGTCTAAAGCCAAAGAGTATCCTTACCAAGTCCAGTACCAATATGGCGGTGAGTCCCCTCCAGTGGGGAGTCACTAGGCTGCTGCCTGGGGAAGGGCAAAGCTGGCCCAGGTCAGAAAAATGGTACAGATCAAAGTTTCTCCTCTGAGTAGCTCATGGTTCTGGTCAGTCCCCATCAGGTCCATGAGTGACTGTTCCACTTTCAACCAGAGCAAGAGAGGGAAGCTGTCCCTAAGGGATCAAGGCACCAGAACACCTCCTGTTTGTTTTATTTCTTTCTCAGGTAAAAATTAATATCCCTAAAGTGATAAGTCTGAAAGGGGCCTCCAAGACCAACTAGTCCAATCTTCTTATTTTATAAATGAGGAAACTGAGGCCCAGGGAAGTTAAATGACTCCCCCCCTTCCCCCCCAGGGTCACAGACCTAGTAAATGTCTGGGGTGGAATTGAAACTTGGGTCTTCTTGACTCCAGGTCCAGCACTGTCCACTTGATCACCTAGTGGCCTGAAAGAAGTTTAAGGGACTTGCCCAAGGTCACATGGACAGTGAACGGCCAAAGCCCTCTAGCTCAAAGCTAAGGGATTTGTGTTTTCTTTTTTCAATTACACGTAGTAACAAGTTTTTACAATTATCTTCTGACATTTTGCGATTCAGACTCTCTCCCTTTTCCCCTTCTGCCCTCAAAGCCAGCGCTTTTCTTCATTGTGCCCACGTCCCAGGGCAGAAAAAGAGGACGACCAGGAGTCTAAGGAAGTATGAGGAGCAGGGAAGGGCAGTTACACACTTCCTCTGTGTTACGGGAGCCCGTCCTTTCCCTCCACTTTAAATACGCATCCAATTGGGGCCAAAAAGCCAGGGTGGTCCGTCCATTCCTTATGCCCCTCCCCAGGAGCCTTCATTTTCCGGAGGGCGTCCTCCCAGGAGGCTTCACAACTGACTTCAAATTGGGAAACCTGGGAGGAGCGCGGTCATCGCTGGGGATCATGGGAAACAAGGGCCAGTTCTAAAGGTGCCTCTCACAGCAGGCTCTTGCGGGCAGAATCAATCTATCCGTAGAGCGGCTCCTCTTGCAGTCCCATCACTGCCAACTTTTTCCATCAGAGAAGTGCAGAGAAGCCAAAAAAACAACAAAGGTCCACCTTGTCAGTGAGCTGCAAGTTCTCTGAGGCATTTAATGCCACATCAGGTCAGCCGGTTCAGAATGGTTTCTAATTGGCTCTCCTGCAAGCCATTTTTTTTTTCTCCTCCTTTTCACACGCCCCCCTCCCCCCCCTCTACCTGCAGCTCTCAAAGAGGGAGGAAAAATTCTTTCCTCTTTGAACACATCAAAGAAGCAGCTTCCAAGCTGATCCCTGACTGCCCGGGGATCCGTCTTGGTGAGAGATAAGAAGCAGACTGGGCTGGACACTGAGATTGGCTTGGGCGCCCACAGGGGCTGCAGCCCCATCCCAGAAGCCCAGTTCCCGTCCCCCAGACTGCTAGGAAGCGGGAAGGAGATTGCCCAATTAGGAGGCTGAAGCTGCCTCACCCCGGCCCGCCCGGAAGAAAGACAGATTTTCCCCTTGGGTTGTGAGGTTGTGATGGAGGGCAATCCTGAGCCCCAGACCTCGTTGTCGGGGGAATGTGGCACTGCCGGGGCGGCTCTGGGTTAGAGCTGTGACTGAACACCCGGAGCCTGTTTATCATTACAAAGAATAAACATTTATTAAAATTGATAATAAGCAGCAACCACAGCCGAGCAGAAATCGATCGTGGGATGAGTGTTGTCTTCTGAAGTGGTCCCCTGGGGAGAACTTGTTCAGAAGAGAGTGCCATCGCTCTAACGGCATGGTCTAATGGAAAGAGTTCTCCATCTGGAGTCAAAGGACCTAGCTGTAAATCCCAGCTCTGGCTGCCTATTGCCCTGTGACCTACAGGTAAATCAAGGCTTAGGGGAAATCATCAAATCCTACCTGTTTAGGAGAAACTAAGCTTCCCTTCCATCTTTGAGCCTCCAGTCCTAAGCATCTTGGGATCTAGATCTTCCAGGCCCATGACTGGAAATCTTCTCCCTCGTGGACGATCTTCACCCTTTGTGGATAGCCTCAATTTTAGGGAGTTAAAAGCTAGGTGACCCGGCATTTCCTCGCTGTGTGACCCTGGGCAAGTCACTTAACCCCCCTGGCCTAGCCCTTCTCACTCTTCTGCCTTGGAACCAATATATAGTAATAATTCTAAAGACAGACAGTAAGAGGTATATATTAAAGAATAAATAAAATAAAAGCTAGGGTGAGTGCTCACTGGACAATGCAGTTGAGATAAAAAATAAAGGGTGGTAAAACCCTGAGACTAGTCTTTCTGGGTCATTTGCAAAATGGGTCTGAATTTGATAAGTCTCAAGGAATAATCATACAAAGGTATAAAGAATACTGGATTTGGATTCAGGGGATAGAGGTTCAAATACTGTCCCTGTCACCACCTGTATGACCCAAGAGAAGTTATTTCATCTTTCCAGGCTTTCCTTTCCTCATTTATTTTAAAGAATGAGAAGAGACTCACTTATTTAGAAAGTCCCTTCCAGTTTTAAATAATAATAGCAAAATTTTAAATAATAATATTTAAATAAATACTAATAGTAAATAACTATTTCACACATATACATATATAGCTATATAATTTTTTTTTAATCCTTCTCTTCCATCTTAGAATCAATATTGTGTATTGATTCCAAAGCAGAAGAGTGGTGAGGGCTAGGCAATGGGAGTTAAGAGACTTGCCCAGGGTCACACAGCTAAGAAGTATCTGAGGCCAAATTTGAACCCAGGACCTCCCTGCCTCTAGGTCTGGCTCTCAATCCATTGAGCCACCCAGCTGCCCCCGATATAACATTTATATATCATTATAAGGTTTGTAAAGCACTATGCATATATTATCCCATTTTATCTTCATAGCAACCCTGGGAGTTGGGTGCTATTATTAATGTTATTTAAAATGGGGATATATTATTAAAATATAGGGCCTGGATCTGCAAATTTACTGGTATCAGTGTAGGTCCTTGTCTTCTCTGACACTTCTAGTCTTAGAGTTATTCAGAGCACAGAAAGATTAAGAGATTTGCCCAGGATCACATAGCTAGAGTGTGTCTGCTTGTGTCTTAAACCCAGGTCTTCCTGGCTCCAAAGCAGGTTCTCTATTATTTTGGCAAACTGTTTCTCCAAATTTTGTTGTTTAGTCGTGTCTGACTCTTCGTGACCCCATTTGGTGTTTTCTTGGTAAAGATAAAGGAATGGTTTATTTCCTTCTCCAGATCACTTTACACATAAGGAAACTGAGGCAAACAGGGCAAAGTGACTTACCCAGGGTCACACAGCTCAGAAAGTGTCTGAGGCCAGATGTGAACTCAGGAAAATGAGTCTTCCTCTTTCCAAGCCTTGTGCTCTATCTACTTTGCCACCCAGTTGCCCTTCTCTAAATTTAGAATTCTACAAAATATCATGAGAGAGGAACGAGGAAATAAATATGTGTTAAGTGCCTACTATGTGCTAAGAATTGTGCTAAGCATTTTAACAAGATCTCATTGGATCCACAAATGATCGCCTCATTGCTGTGGCCAGTGGACATCCTCCTCAGGGACTCCTTTGGAAGATGACACCCATTTGGATTTACTTACCTTTGCCCAGGGACTTACCAAGTCATCTTAGAGCCATAACTGCTACTACCCCTCCCTTCCCAGAGGACGGAGCTGTGGTGGGGTAAGAGGGGGGAAGCATCTAGTTCAGGAATTCTCCAAGTATAAGCTGCAGGTTGGTATCCTATAGGAGTACTGATCTAAACATGACCATTTCTAGGCTTTTGTTGGTGGCCCAGAGGATCAAGTGCCAGCCTGGAGTCAGGAAGATTCATCTTCCTAAATTCAAATCTGGCCTCAGACATTTCCTAGCTGGGTGACCCTGGACAAGTCACTTAAGCCTGTTTGCCTCAGTTTCCTTATCTGTCAAATGAGCCAGAGAAGGAAATGGCAAACCACTCCAGTATCTTTGTCAAGAAAACCCCAAATGGGGTCATGAAGAGTCAGATGTGACAGAAAAATGGCCAAATGGCAACCTCCAAATCCAGGGAGGTGGCAATTTAGGTGTCTTCTACCTTGGTTAGACCATATCTGGGGCATTTCATTCTGGGCCCTAAATTGTAGATCGTTTGATGAGGATGAGGATGACTAGGGGTCTGATGGCTGTGGAGGTCGGGCATTCTCTACCAGGATCACTTCAAGAAACTGGCAATTCTTAGCCTGAAGAAGAAAGGACTTCTAGGGGAGGGAACATGATTACTGTCTTTTATGGATTTTTTTTTTTAAACCTTTACCTTCCGTCTCAGAATCAATACTAAGTATTGGTTCCAAGGCAGAAGAGTGGTAAGGGCTAGGCAATGGGGGTAGTTAAGAGACTTGCCCAGGGTCACCTGGCTAAGAAGTATCTCAGATCAAATTTGAACCCAAGACACCGCCCCCCCCCCATGTCCAGGTCTGACTCTTTATCCATTGAGCAACCTAGCTGTCCCTTATCTTTTATATATTTTAAGATGTGTCATAAGAAAGAGGAGTAGACTTGTTCAGTCCCAGAAGGCAGAACAAAGAATTAATGGGTGGAAGTTACAGAGGGACAGATTTAAATTTAGAATAAGAAAAAACTTCTTGACATTAAGAAGTGTTTACACGCAGAGTGTGTTATCTCAGGAGGTAATGGGTTCCCCGTCACTAGACGTTCCGAGATGGAGCAACCATTTGCTAGGTTCTAGGTAGTACAGAGAATACTTGTTCAGGGCTGTGTTGGCTACACAGCTTGGGAGGGCCCTTCCAGTTCTGAGCTCTTGTGATGAGCCCACCAAGGTCCTGGAAGCTGGAGCATGGGGGTCACTAGGACCTCCAGGGATCACCAGAGTTGTCCCATCAAACCTGCAAGAGGCGGACGGATGAGGGGTGAGGATGATGAACATAAAAAGGATCCAATCTCACCTTCCTTCCCCAAAGTCTAACACCCAGACAAGAAGACAGCAGGCCCAGAAGAGCAATCCGGGTTTAGGGGGGACTCACACCCCTAGCAGGCTCAGGAGAACAGCAGCACCCCAGGAAAGCCAATCCGCGTCTTTTCCACCAGGGCAAACAATTGCCAGCTTCTGACAGAGCCCTTTTCACGCCCACTGGCTCAGCACCCAGGCCCGTGGAGCTCAAGGTTGGCTGTCAGAGGATTGGAGGCAAAGCTCAGCATCTTGTGTGTTTTTCCTAACCCACCTGGGGCTGTGTCTGACAAATACACAAAACAATTAGATGATCTGGCCCCAGGTTTGTGTGGGGATTTTTTTTCCTCCCCTGCCTCAAGTTAAGCTTTTTTTCCCCTTCTTTTGAAACCACCAGTCACCATATGTAGGGCCATTTGGATCAGAGCTAATCCCTTGGCAAACACATCTCTCTTCCAGGCTGTGCGGGGAAGAGAAGGGACCAAAGTCTGCCTGCTTTTGCTTTGCTTTTGAAAATTTTAACCAAGAAAAAAAAATTCTGACTTCCTGCACGTGGCTCTAGCCCAAAAGGAACATCGGGAAACAGAGCCCAGTTTTTCTGTGCATCAATAACTTTACAGTTGGAACCAAAAGGGAGAAACTCCAGGAACTTGGCAAATTAATATTTTAGTTTTAAATAAATAAATAACTATTTTGTATTTTGTATTTTCTTAACCTAAGAGGGAAATTCATATTTTATGAGCAAAGAAGGGAGAGAAAGGGAAAGAAGAGACCACATTAATCCCCTGGCCCAGCTTTCTCCTCCTTTCCTCCCTTCAGAAGACCCATCACTTTTTTTTTTCAAACCTTACCCTGTACGTTCCAATCAATATTGTGTGTTGGTTCCAATGCAGAAGAGCAGCAAGGGCCAGGCAATGGGGGTTAAGTGACTTGCCCAGGCTCACACAGTTAGGAAGTGTCTGAGGCCAGATTTAACCCAGGACCTCCCATCTCTAGGTCTGGATCTCAATCCACTGGGTCACCCAAGTGTCCCTTGGAATGGTCACTTCTGATCATCTCTGAACAGTCTGACATTAGGCTAAAAACTCTGCCCCTTCCTTCCTGACTTTTATTCCTGGTCCTAAGACTTGCTGTTAGTCACTTGTACTCATAGTCACCTGGTAAGAGAAGACCGTGATCTTCATTGGCAAAGAGGTAGCTGAGTGCCTTCCAACTAGCCCACTTGTCCTCCCCACAAAGGGGCTGCCAGAGGAATGGAGAAAGATGTTCTGGTCCCAACCCACAATGTTGTCTCCTTCCATCGCTGGAGGGATATAGAAATCTTTCAAAATTCCTCATCCAGGAAACCTTACTAGATTCAATTCCCAATGATCTCTCCTTCCTTTGGTAATTCCACGAAGGTGCAATGCTACAGTGCTAGACCTGGAGTCAGGAAGACTCATCCTCCTGAGTTCAAATCTGGCCTCAGATACTTACTGGCTGTGTGACCCTGAGCTAATCACTTAACCCAGTTGGCTGAAATTTCCTCATCTGTAAAATGAACTGGAGAAGAAAATGGCAAAATAGCAGTTTGTCATTTCCTCCTCCAGTTCATCTGATAGATGAGGAAACTGAGGCAAAGGGACTTGTCTTGGGTCACATGGCTAGTACGTGTCTGAGGTTAGATTTGAGCTCAGGAAGATGAGTGTTCCTGACTCCAGGACCTCCACAGAACAATGTCTTGCCCTGACATTTTTTACATCATTCTTGTCAAGGACTAACCAGTTTCTACAAGGATAGGTACGCTTGTTCAGCGTAGGAAGCTCTCCTTGCTAAGTGATTAGGGTCTATGAACTGATTAGGATCAGGCTAAGAGAAGGCAATAATATTTGATTAATTAAGTTAATAAAAGTATCTCTCGAGTTCACCTTTGACAAGGCTGAAAGAAGGATACTTTGAGGGAATGGTTAAAGAGGGATTGAATGGTTTTAAGAAAATGATTCTGAAAAAGCACCAGTGGTTAAATGGCTCTTGTTTTGTTCATTAAATTAAAACGGTTACCTGAACTTTCATTTCCATTTTGTTACTATTTTTTTGTGGAATTTAATCTTTTGTTTGGGAATACTATAAATTGTAAGCTAAAATGGCTTGCATCAGAGAGATTTTCAAAGGCATGATGGATGCCTGTCCCTTTGTGTTTTGGCTCTAAGCAGAGATGCTTAGAATTACTTAATTAACAAATCTGACTCTGGCAGGCTTGTACCCAAAACGATGAGTACAGAATTCTTCTCCCATACAATTAAATAATTAATTTCTCCTATACATTTACACAAATTCCTTTTTTTTGGTGGGGAGGGGAGGGAGGCTTCTATTAGTGGGAAGGAATCAGGAAAGGCTTCATGTAAGAGGTAGCATTTGAACTAAGCCTTGAAGGAAACTCCAGAGGTAGGGAGGGCAGGATATCCTGGACAAAGGCAAGGAGGCATGCCCTGAGTAATGAATAGCAAAGCAGATCAGTTTGGCTGGACTTGTAGAAAGTATAAGGAGGAGTAATGCATAATAAGGCTGGAAAGGTAGATTGGAAACAGGTTGTGAAGGGTTTTAAATGCTGAACAGAAGACTTTGTAGTTAATGCTAGAAGCACACTAGATGAATTTCAAGAAGGGAAAGAAGAGCAGGCTGGAGTGATAGTCAGGAAAAGCTACATGGAAGAAGTGAAACTTGGCTAGGTCTTGATGGTTGGGTAGGGTTCGAATTGGCAGACAGGAGGATGAGGAAATAGAATGAACAAGTGCAAGCCTTCTCCCCTCCAGCCAGAGAGTAAGCTGTTTGAGGGCATCACTGACTGAGACTTTTTTCTACATCTCTCACGGTACCTAGAACAATACTACTAGGTACCTAGTAGGTGCTGTAAAAATATCCAACTTATAGAATTTCCCTCTCTGGTATAAACAGGATGGTGCCTGAGATGGAGAATCATCTTCCTTGCTTAAGGTTAGAATCAGAATTTGGAACTAAAAAAAAATTTTTTTTAATGTTAAAAATAAATAATAATATTTCTTAAAAAGACAGATTATAATAATACAGGAGAAAAGTGATGGAAGATGGAATCAGGGTGAGGATAGTGTGAGTGGAAAGAAAGGGGATGAATTCAAGAGATAAGCTGAGATAAACTTAACAAAGCTTGGAAATGATTAGATATGGGGATGGGGAAGGGAAAGGGAAAGGAGTGCTGGGTGAGGGCTCCAGAACCCTGCCAACTCTTCATTTCCCATCTGCTATACTCTGGATTTCACTCCACTATCATTACCACTCTAGCTTCCTTTTATGTATTGAGTTCTTCCATTAGACTGTGAGCTCCTTGAAGGCAGCTATCTTTCTTATTTGTACCCCCAATGCCTAGCACATAGTAGGCACTTAATAAATATTTATTATATTGTATCTTTTTAAAAATGGAATTAGCCATTCTTTTTCAATAGGACCTAGAGCTAGGGAGATGGACTAAGAGCCATATGGTCATAGAATGATATAATTGTATAAGTTTTAGGACATAAAATGTTCAAGCTAGGAGGGACTTCAGAGCATAAAATGTTAGAGCATGCGATACCAGAACACAGAACATAGAATGTTAGAGCTGAAAAGGACTTTATAAATTATCGAATCCAGTGGTTCTTAACCTAGGGTTAAATGGAAACATTTTAGGAGATTCATGAAGTGGGATGGGAAAGAAATTAAATCTACCCCCCTCCCCACTAACCTTTAATTATAATTTGGAATTTCTTTCAATTATGAATGTAGGCAACAAATATTATTCTGAGATGGAGCCCTTAGGCTTTACTAGAATGGCACACAAAAAAGTACAGATTCTCTGATTTAGTCCAACCCCCTCATTTTACAAATAGAAACTTGGGCCTAAGTGTCTCCTCTGGGTCCCTGTGTTTCTGCCAAAGATTAGGACTTAAAAAAAAAATGCACGTGCTTAGGGTTCAAATCTCCAACTATCAATACCTTTCCCACTTACATCTCAGATCTTTTCAAATCTTATTGGATTTCCTTCCATGCTGAACTAGCCCTTTCTGAGGATTTTTAAAATTCAATGTTTCATCGGATCTGAGGTACCAGAGCAAGAAAAAGATGTGTCATCTTCCTCCATTTTCCTCATGTAAAAGCTGCCCAAACAATGAAATTTGACATTTCCCCAAAGAAATTAACTAGCAGTCCAGGAGCTAGTAAGTCTGGGAAGCTCCACTCTGCAAAAGAGAACCTTGTATGAGGTTACAAAATCAGAACCAAATCGGGCCACTGGACAAGAAAAGTGGAAAGTTCGAATTAACTAGGGGTCACTCTTTGCCCCTCAATAGGCCTCAGTTTTCTCATTTGCAAAGCAAGGATGTTGGACTAGATTTACTCTAAGGTCTCTTCTAGCTCTAAGTCCCTCAGATGCTGTGATCTCTGACTAATTGAACATGTATGTCTCAGTGAGGAATGCTGACTAATACTCATTCTACCTCTGATAAATAAATGCCAAAGTAACACACAGGAAGGAAAACATTGGCTAATGGGAACGATTTATCTGTGTGCGCCTGTGTGTGTGTGTTGCAAGTAAAGAACAGAATTGTCAATGAGTCTTGTAAAGACTCAAGTCAGCTCTGGCACGAACCAGCACAGCACTTATTTCAAAGCAATTTAACCGCTGGGATTCCCAAGTCCCAAATCAAGGATGTTATTAAAAGGAAGTGCTGCAAACACCACAGGGGCTCATTGGCATACCAGGCACACCTTGGCCAGAGACCTGGGCTTCCCTTTCCCTCTCCCCCCTTGTTGTTCTCAGGGAGATTCTCCGTCCCTGGCTCCCTCGGTGACCGCTGACACCTTTGCCAAGACATGGCAGCAATTTGGCTGTTGGCATGCCATGTAATTAGTTGGGGCCCTGTGGGAGTCAGGAGACATGAGAGGAGATTCCAAGCTCTTGCTATTTGTCAAAGAAAAGGATATTATTTTTTAACAGCATAGGGGATTTTTTTTCCTTTTTCCTTTTTTTTAAACCCTTGCCTTCCATCTTGGAATCAATACTGTGTATTGGTTCCAAGGCAGAAGAGCAGTAAGGGCTAGGCAATGGGGTCAAGTGACTTGCCCAGGGTCACACAGCTGGGAAGTGACTGAGGTAGATTTGAACCCAGGACCTCCCTTCTCTAGGTCTGGCTCTCCATCCACTGAGCCACCCAGCTGCCCCTTTTTCCTTTTTTTTTTTAAGCAGGAAAGATCCTTGAGGTAATATTATCCATCTCCTTTACTTTACAGATAAGGAAATTGAGGTCCAAAGAGGGTCTTCAGATTGAGTTAGTAGCAGAATAAGGACTAGAATCCAGGTCTCCAGATTTTTCTTAAATGGAACACCCTCAGTAGAACCTCTCTGGGAAGTATGGAATGTTTGAACCTTAAAGGCCCTGCCAGTAAGGCCAGAATCTGAGCCCAAGAGTCGTGAGAGATCTCAAAATGCCAATGGATCTCATCCGATCATTTTACAAACGAGGAAGCTATGCTAGAGGGAGATTAACTGACTGACTTGCCCAGAGTCCCACAGGAAGTACATGTTAGAGGTGGAACGCCTCCACTCTGGGGACAAGAGTTCTTTCCCAAGAAAGGCAGGAGACAAAGATTCAGCTGTGATTTCCAGGTTAACCAAATAGAGCAGATACAGCCAACGGGAGCCTTTCCAGGAAGGTTTGCCCACAAACTGACCATCGTGAGGAAAGGAGGTTCGGAGAGTGGAGCTTCGCTTGATCCCAGATCAGCCCAGGATCCACAGCCCACAAGCTGATGGCAACTCTCCTGGTCCTGCCATCTGGAGGCCGGAAGAGAGGAATTCCCATTCTCTGAGATGCCAGTCTTTCATTTTCTCTCCTCCTTGGTCCCTCCCGAATAGGTTTTCCAGCGTCGGGAAGATGGTTCTGTCAACTTCTTCCGTGGTTGGGAGGCCTACAGGGATGGCTTTGGCAAACTCACCGGAGAACATTGGTTAGGTATGTACCTCTCAGAGGCCTCCTATGTGATTCGCTCCTGGGGTTTCCTACATCTGTCCCAGCTCTAAAGCTGCAAGCTCCTGGCTCCCAGAATACTGCTCTTTCCATGTGGGTGTTACCTTATGGTGCATGCAGGCCTGAAAGGTCCTTTTTGCTGAATAATAATAATTACTGACATGAATGTAGCCCCTTCAAAGTTTGTAGAACACTTTGCATCAAAAGCACTTAATGTCTATTAAATGTAAAAGGGAGTACCCATGAATGCTAATGTGTGAAAGGAAGGAGAAGGGAGGGTGGCCAAAAGCACCAAAGAGCAGGAATTGTGCTCCCACAGCAGGGATGCTGGACAGCTCCCTCCTCCCTGGAGCAGTGACCCAGGAGAAAAGGGCCCCCCATATATATCTGAAAGCATTTGTTGGTTTTGCATTTGTTTACTCGGTTCAACTCTTGGTGATCCCTTTTGAGGGTTTTATTGGCAAAGATACTGGTTTGATGTTTCCTTCTCTGGCTCATGTTACAGATGAAGAAATTGAGGCACAAGAGCTAAGTGACTTGTGTAGAGTCACACAGCTAGTAAATGTCTGAGGCTTTCTGACTCCAGAGCCAGTACTTTATCCACTGCAACCACCTATCTGCTCCCAAAGCATTTATTAGACCCCTGCTAAGAGCCAATGGGAAGTCCATAGGTATAATTTGGGGAGGTAGGAAATAAAACATCTATCAAATTAAATAATAAAATAAGAATGATTGTAAGGCTATACCTAATTAATTTCCAAATAGAAAACAAAGATTCATGAGAGGCTGTGTGGTTGTAATGGATAGAGAGCTGGAATTAAAGAGGATCCAGGTTTAAATCCTCCCTCTGATGAGACTTATGTAGCCTTGGACAAGTCCTCATCTGTAAAGTGATAAGTTGGACTAGAAATCAGCTCTTAAGCTATGATATTATGACCCTCTGTGACAGGCAGTATAGTGAATGGATTAAGTCAAGAAGATCTGGGTTCAAGTCCTGACTTTGACATATTCTGGCTATATGACCCTAGGCAAGTCATTTACCTTTCAGTTTCCACCCCCAGGCAACCATCTGAGTTTTTTTTGTTTTTTTTTTAACCTTTTAAATCTTTGCCTCCAGTCTTAGAATGAATACTTAGTAGAGGAGTGGTAAGGGCCAGGCCAAGGGGGTTAAGTGACTTGCTTAGGATCACATAGCTAGGAAGTATCTGTGGTTACATTTGAACCCAGGATCTCCTGTCTCCAGATATGGTCCTCTGTCCACTGGGCTACCTAGCTGCCCACATCTGAATTTTTAAGCTGTAGAACCCTTACTTATCTGCATTAGCAGAAAAAGTTTTCAGTCCACCAGTGATATCGGGTCCAGGTCACAACATAGATCACAAAGCCCAACTAGATTAGAAGCAGATAAGATTTATCTGTGTGGGTTACTGTGGTGGTCTATGAAGGCTACCTGGAGGAGGAGAGATTTGATATGAGCTCTGAAGAAACCAAAAGAAGGAAACTGAGCATTATGGGCCCCTGAAGAGGTTAGGTCAAGAGTTCCTAACCTTTAAAAAATATATATCCTGGACCTCTTTTTCAGTCTGGTGAAGCCTCATCTCCAAGTAAGGCTTTTATGTATAAAATAAAATATATAGCATTATAAAGGAAACCAATTACATTGGAGTACAGTTATCAAAATATTTTTTAAACCCCCAATTCGTGCTTTAGGAATAGAGCTCCGAGTGGGTCTAACAACAGAAAGTAATTTAAAGTAGTGATGAGCAGAAATGATATTCCAAGATTATCTGCAACAACTATAATTTGATATGAAAATGTTTGTGATTTCTATTTGTGGCCCTGCTATGGATACAGCTGTAGTTTGGTGTCTCTACTCGTAATTGAATGAAATGTTCCATTTCAGTGACAAGTTAGTTAAAGATGTCATTTTTTTTCTCCAATCCAAGTTCACGAACCCTTTGAAATCTATGAATCTCAGGCTCTGGCCCTCTGGTAGAAACAAAGTCCGGCAGGCGGAGGAGCCCAGGTTGCCCGAGAGGGAGATGGAAAGGAGAGCCAGCCGCCTGCGGTGGTCAGCATCCGACCCGGGACCTTCGGAAGATAAGGCCGGGGAGGGAGGAGGGCTGGGGCCAGAGAGCGCTGAGCCGAGTCTTCTGATGAAGGAGTAGTTGCGCTAGGAACACCCTGAGGCCCAAGAGGAGAATCCTGGAGAGGAGGGACAGGACGGGAGGAGAAGCAGAGATAAGCAGAGGCTGGTGGCGGTGGGCGGAGGGCGGAGGGTCGGGCCTCTTCACTTCTCAAGCTACTTCCTCCGAGGGGACTAAAGGTCCTTGAGGGAAGCCGTGTGCTGAGAAAGGAAGAGAAGAAAGAGGAGGGAGGGGAAGCGAGGGAGGGGAGAGAGGGAGAGAAGACAAGGTGCGGTGCTCCCTGGCATCTCCTTCCCCCATCTCCCTTTGCAGCAGATTGGAGCTGTTCTGGCTGCAGCATTGGTATTAAGGCATCTTAATTGAAATCTATCCGCAGCTTCGAAAAGGTGCGGGAAGGAGCCGTTTAGTCGGGCCCTGATTAGCTCTTGGCAGGCGCTGGAAGCCCTGATGTGAATGTCAAAGCGAGAGGGGCGGCAGCTCCGGCACAGAAACCCCCGCAAACTCCCGGTCGGGTATGCGGTGGGTTATTTATTTTTAAGCCCACCCATCTCTTCCCCACCCCCTTTCCCTCTCCCTCGAGGGGCTCCTTTTTAATTTGAGTTCCTGGGGAGGTAGGTGATGGCTCGCACACCAAGCCTGGGGAGGGGCTGGGAGAAGGGAATGAAGGAGCAGTTAATTAAACCATGTAAAGGTGACGGGGACCAGGGTGGGAAGCAATAAGGGCAAATCAATAAGGGGCTGGAGAGGAGAGAGCGCGGGCATAGAGAGAAGAGAAATCAGCCCTTATTCCGCACCCACCCACACCCACACACACTTTTTTTCCTCTTAAAGAGTTGGAGAAGGGAAAAAAGGAGCTGGTTTGACCAGGGAAGAAAAGGATATTAAAAATAATTTCTTAACTCCTGCAGACTTCAGGAATCCAAGGGGTATCTCAACTCTTGCTTGGATAAATAGATTTTACAGCTGGTGATCCCCAAGGTCCCTTGAACTCAGAGATCGCTATGTTGTGTGAGAGCTTTGAGGTGAAACCCTAGGTCTGGGACGGATTGCCCTTTGCAAGAATGTAAGACTCCATAATTAGCTTAAAATAAAAAGAGAAATTTATTCATTTGGAGGCTGCGTAGAAGACCCTGGAGACACTTCCTCCCCGAGGAGATAGGGTCTGGGGTATTTTATACCCCTTTGACCACAGGGATTACAGGATAAGAAGGGGGGAATCAGGAATGAGGTAATTCTTTGGGTTGGGGGGATAAGGGATGATCTGTGGAATTCAAGGAATGATTAGATTAGGTACCACCTTAGAGTTTATCAGAGTGGAACTGGGAGGTGCATATCTATGTTAATTGAAGATCTAAGGGAAAATCCAAATCGGGAATGTGCCTCTCAAGTAGCAGAAAGGAATTTCCTATGTCCTCTTTAACATCTTAGAATATTTCTGGAGTTTGGGATGTCTAAGAGGAAACCTATCCCCCCATATCAACTGGATCATAGGTTTCAAGGTGGAAGAGGTCAGTGGATATTGTAGGATGGAATATTTAGAGGCAGAAGAGGCCTTGCAGGTTATGGAGTCCAACCCTCTCATTTTACTGATGAGGAAATTGGTCCCAAGGTCCAAAGTGACTTGCCCAGGGTCACACAGAGAGTAAGAAGATTTAATTTTTATAGATTTAGAAACTGAATTCCAGAGACATTAATCCAGTGATTTGATCCTCCAGGTGGTAGTTGGCAGGTAGGATTTTAAAATGAAGTCCTCTGACCCCCAAACTAATGCCCTTTCTACTGCCTTCCAAGTTTGTCCTCAGCATTAATCATCTGCCCATTCAATGATCCTCCTCCCTTCCCCAAAAGACACTCAGAGCTTTCTTGCTGCTACATCCCTGGGACTAAAGCATTTAATAAATTCATTCACATTCAGGAGTTTGCAACATGAGAATTTGCATTTTGAGAGGCTCAAGGGAGTGAGCAATGTTCAACACAAAAGATTGACTCATTAAAAGTAGATTTCCAGACATCAGGGACAGGTTAATGGGTAAGATGTTTCAGGAGCAGGGTGGGGCCTTCCCTGCCCGCCCCCCCCCCCAATTCCCATGTGGCCATTTATAGAATCCTAGTGATTTACAGATGAGGAAACTGAGGCTCTGAGAGATCAGAAGACCTGTCTAGCATTGCATTCTTATCCCATTCGTTGTATTATTATGTTCTGTCTCTGTCTTATCTCCAATTAGTAAGCTCCTTAAAGTTGAGGGAGGAGGGGGAGAACCATGTGTTTTTCTCATCTCTGTAGCCCTTCACAGTGCCCTGAACACAGTTGGCTCTCAGTCAATTTTTGCTAAATGATTGAATGAATGAATGCTGGCAGAATGTAGCAACTCAGTGGAAGAAAAAGGTGTTAGGATATTTGAAGAGCTTGAAGCTAAAGCCAAGCTGGGATCTTATGGAAAGGATTCTGGAACTAAACTTGTTAAGAATGGCATATAAGTTTAATTACTGCAAGCAGTGAAGGTAAAGGAACAGTCACTGTGGGGCTATGACTAGGCTGGAGGGACCTTGGGTGGTCACAAACTTTCTCTTCCCCTCTCCTTTCTACAGTCAGGCATCCCACTTGGTGTAAACAGAACAACTAGAAAGCCATACAGCTTGTTTTGGTTTAAAAAAAAAAAAGCACAGTTTTCACCCTAAGATACTTAAAACATAGGTGGGAAGTGTGATCATTGAATAATAAAGACTATTTTACAATAGAGCAATTTTTTGTTGTTTAGTCATTTTCACTTTTTGTGACCTCATTTAGGGTTTTGTTAGTAAGATACTGAAGTGGTTTGCCATTTCCTTCTCCAGTTCATTTACAGATGAGGAAACTGAGGCCAATAAAGTAAGGTGACTTGACCAGGATCACACAGCTAGTTAATGTCTGAAGTCAGATTTGAACTTGGGAAGACAAGTCTTTAGGCCTGATACTCTATCTACTACACCAGCTAGCTGCCCCAACAAGAGCAATTAGAGATTTGGCATTAGTAATTACCATGCAATCATGTTGATGACAAAATTCAAAATGGTGGAATCCTAGCTATCTTCAAGTATTTGAAGGGCTGTCATGGAGAAGAGAGATTAGGTTTATTCTTTTTGGCCCCAGAGGAAAAAAGCCAGGAGAAAAGGATAGCTGTCATAAAGAAAGAAGAAAGGTTACATGTCAGGTCAAACTTCCTAACAACTGGAACTGTCCACAAATGAAATGGGTGGCCATTTACATTTAATGGCAGGAGAGAGATGGGCTGCTCCCTCGTATTAGAGACTTTCAAGCTGAGGAGAGGTGATAGGAGATCACTAGTCAGGCTTACAAGAGTGAAGATTCCTACTGGTCATGGGTTGGTCTAGTAGGCAGGCCATTGAGGTCCCTTCCAACTTGAAAATTCAGTGAGTCTGTGAATGCCAACTGACACTTGTGTGAAATAAGTGAATTTTAAAGATTTGTTGGAAAAAATGGGCAAGTCAGAGTCACTGGAAGGATTTATTTGAGAGTAAACAACCAAAAAACTTGGGTAGCCACTGCTGGGCACATGATAAGTTTAAGTTAAAGGTTATGAGGATACCTGACCTACAAGATGGGGAGAATGAACAAATATAGAAATATGTATGCATGTAGGTCAGCTTGTGGCCCATCAGTCTCAGAAATGCATAGGCACTGATGGCAAACATTTCAAACAGTTGGTTCATTAAGCTATGTGCTGTCATGAATTAATATCAGAATTTTGATTAGTGACCAGTACATTTATTTCTACTTTGATACTTTGAGGAATCTGTGATCTTTTTCATGTATCTCCTCCTGCTCCAAGAATTGCTGATTATGACTTCCTATGCCAGTGATGGCAAATTTATGACATGGGTACCAAAGATAGCATGCAGAGCACTCTCTGTGGACACTTGGCCACCCCTCCTATCCCCAGTTCATTACTAAAAAGGCAGAGGGACTCAAGCAGAGCTGCTCCCCTCCCCCTTCTCCACCTTACCTGACATTTTTTCATATCCCTGACCCTCTGCCCAGCAGCCAATGGGAGTACACAGGGGATGAGGTGGTCGGGTCACAGGCAGCAGAGCTGGAGGGGAGCAGAGCACTTGGGCCACTCCCCTTCCCCTCTCTACACTCACTGATGACATTCCTCACTTCACCTGCCCCTTTGCCCAGAAGCCCAATGGGAGTACTTCCAGCCTCCGCTGTGTGGGATAAGGTGGGAGGGGGCAGGGCACAACAAAATATGGGGGGAGGGGGGACACAGCACTCAATCTGGGGGGTGGGGTAAGGGCAGGGTCTGGCACTCCATCTCTAAAAGGTTTGACATCACTGCCCTATGCCTTCTCCTGCTTTGCAACTCTCATCCATGATCTATCATAAATCCTCCAGAAAGGGGTCCATCCAAGGTGTTGATAGCCTTCCTCTAGAAATGTATATTTTGTGGAAACCAATGACTCATGTGGACTCTACAATGGTTAGCATTCTCTCTCTCTCTCCCTCCCCACTTTTCTTTCTCTTCTTCCCTTTATCTCTTTTGTTCTCCCCTATCTTCTCTTTCCCTTTTTCTCTTTTTCTCTCTCCTCCACTTTTCCTCTTTCTATCTCTTTCTCCCCCCTCTGTCTTTCTCCCTCTCTCTGTCTGTTTCTCTCTCCTCTCCTGCTTTCCCTCTTTCTGTCTCTTTCCCTCCCTCTGTCTCTGTCTCTCTCCCCTCGTGACTGCCCTATCTCTTCTAATGTTCATACTTTTTGATCATAACTGTTTCCCTTCATTACTCTTCACTAGTCATATGTTGTTGCCTGTCCATTGTTCTTTGGTTGATCTGAAACTTTAATTCTTCAGAGATTTTGCTATATTCCATGACTTACAACCATATAGCACTCAGAAGAGAATATTTGTTCACTAAATATGGGCTCTCTCTTACCGAAATTACCTCTTTTTTGGTCCAAGCCTACCACACAGCCCTGGGCATCATGGGAGAGAGAATTGAGTATAGCAGGGGTCCAACAGATTTGAGATCAACACCAGCAGGTTATCAGCAGTGGCAAAAGATTGAATGCTACTAAACTAGACATTTTGTCTTCTTTCAGTTGGAACTGGTAAGTGGAAGGTTCCTCGCTGAAGCTAGAGAGGGGAAGATTCTTGCTGTCTTCTCTTCCCATTAAAATGCACACATTAAAAGCACAGGGCTTAGAGTTCTGGAAAGAGAGGCAGGAGGGAGAGATTGAGAGAGATGTAAACCTCACTGATGAAATGTCACTTGCTGCTGATAACTCATAAGGCATTTAATTAAATGCCCTCTTAATCAAGAGCTAATCAAACCAGCAGGAAAGCTGTATGTGGGGGGTAGTTATGTGTGCATGTGCCTATGAGGGGGTGTGTGCTCACGCATGCAAGTGTCTGAAGGCAGAGGTGAAGCATGCTAAAAGAGGGAAGAGAGAAAGAGAAAATGAGGAAAGTGTGGTAGATGAATTTTAGGGCTGGAGGAGACTTCAAAATGAAGTAGTAGATCTCAAAGGAACTTTAAACCAGAGAACATCAGAGCAATCAAGGACTATAGAATATGAAACAGTAGAGCAGAAAGGGACCTTGGGACACAGCAGAGCTAGAAGGGACATTAGATGCTCTTCTACTTACCTGGAGAAACTTGGAGAAGAATTCAGGGCATTGCAGCTATGCATAATTAGAAGTATCACTTTCTGCTCTCACCATCTTAATGCTGTTAAGTTTGGAGAATCACTCCTAACCACGTGTCTTTGGTTGTCCTTCAATCATTTTTCAGTCATGTCTGACTCTTCATGACTCCATTTGGGGTCTTCTTGGCAAAGATACTGGAGTGGTTGATCATTTCCTTCTCCAGCTCATGTTACAGAAGAGAAAACCGAGGCAAACAGAGTAGTGACTTGCCCAGAGTCACATAGCTAGTAAGTGTCAGAGGCTAGAACTGAACTCAGGAAAATGAGTCTTCCTGACTCCAGACCCAGCACCTCATGCCCTGTACCACCTACTTGCCCAAACATGTGTCTACCTAACCCAAAGAACATTCTCTATTAGGGTCTAGTTCCTTGGGGGCACAGTGGAGTGGCAAGTTTTAGCTCCACTTTTATGACTAATGATGGTAGTTATTAACTTAGGGAAGTCCTTCCTCTCTCCAGGCCTCATTTCCATCTGTGAAGTGAGGAAGGAACAAGGAAAGGGATTTGATTAGTGGACCTCTAAAGTTCCTTCTAGCACTGCTATTCCTCAGGTCCTTTCCAGCTCTGATATCCTATATTCTACAGTCCATGATAGCACTAATAGTCTATGGTTTGAAGCTCCTTCAGGCTCTAATACTTCATTTTAATGTTCCTTCCATCTACAACAGTCTATTTTTAAAACCCTTACCTTCTGTCTTGGAATGAATGCTGTGTATTGGTTCCATAGCAGAAGAGCAGTAAGGGCTAGGTAATGTGGGTTAAGTGACTTGCCCAGGGTCACACAGCTGGGAAGTGTCTGAGTTCAGATTTGAACCTAGGACCTCCCTTCTCTAGATTTGGCTTTCAATCCACTGAACCACCCACCTGCCCCCCATGTTCTATATTTTAAGGCCTCCCTCTAGCTCTAATAATCTAGAATCTAAGGTCCCAGGAAACTAACATTATAGGCTCTGACATTCTATGTTGTCAGGTCTCTTTCAGCTCTATCGTTTTATAATCCTGTGAATCCATTCTAAAATAGATAATAATCCATAAGAATTTCTGGTAAAGTTTTTGTTTTGTTTTTAATATGGACTTGGGATTTCCTAGGAATAAGGAACTCCCTCCACCAACAGAGTGGCAGCTCTTATGGAACTTTTGGTCCTAGGGCCACAGGTGAGTGGCCTCTGCAGGAAGGCTTGAATCTTGAACCAGGTCTTCCTGGCTTGATAAGACCAGTGGTCTCTCCATGCTACCTCTTTTTCATAAGTTATTTAATTATATATATGTATGTATATATATACATATATATATATATATATAATCTTTAGTATTCCATAAAAACCTTTGAAGACAGAAGTAAATTGAAGGAGGGAGAGCCCAGAGATTACCTTCTTCCACCAGGCAACATATCCATCAGCAGACATGCACAGGAAGAAGGGAGCACCTATGTGGTGCCATAGTGCATAGAGTGCTGGGCCTGGCGGCACAAAGACTCATTTTTCTGAGTTCAAATCCAGCCCTTGACACTTACTAGCTGTGTGAGTCTGGGCAAGTCATTTAACTGTATTTACCTCTGTTTCCTCACCTCTAAAATGAGCTGGAGAAGGAAAAGGCAAACCATTCCAGTATCTTTGCCAAGAAAACCCCAAAAAGGGTCACAAAGAGTCAGACATCAATGAAAAATGAATGAATAATAACCACAAGAAGAAAGACATAGTGTGAGGGCCAATGGAGTGATTGTAGTACACATGTCCACTCAAAAAGCACGGTTCTGCTTTCTGTAACTATAAAGCCTTGGTTCCCATGATGTGCTTCACCCACCACAGATGCTTATCTGTCTCCCTCATTTGTCTCTCCTGTTCTTAGGGCTCAAGAGGATTCATGCTCTGACCATGCAGGCCAACTATGAGCTGCACATAGACTTGGAGGACTTTGACAATGGCACTGCCTATGCCCACTATGGAAACTTTGCTGTGGGATTGTTCTCTGTGGACCCAGAAGAAGATGGCTACCCCATCACCATCTCTGATTACTCTGGCACGGCAGGTATGGCTTAGGGTTGGGCTAGCTCAGCAGGGTCCAGTTTAGATATTGGTAGAGCGAGACATTTGCATCGGAATCATCCGGTGGCGAGTCGAAGACAGCATCCAGGTAGATGGAGGTGTGTTCTGGATAGATGTTCTCCCCATTAACAAAGTCCTGTCATGTGGATGACCTATAAGTTCTTTTTTCCAATCTAGACCCTGGGAGAGGAAACATGCTACAGGAAGGCAGAATTATCCTAATGGTATAGGAACAAATCAAAATAGTCCCTGAGGTCCTGGGCTTTGGGGGACTAAGTAAGATGGGCAGTGGTCCAGAGAGGAGCAGGCACACGCACACACGCACACAAGCTTTCTTTTGTCCTGAGGATGACCCATAGGACTAAAGCTTGTCCCATGAGCTGTTTCAAAGGCTGGATTGCATAAAGAAGGAAACAGATCCATCAGGCCAGTTCAGAGGTGGCCAGAGAGGAGTGGGCTAAGGTCATTGGCAGAGTTTAAAGATAGACTTGCTCTCAGATCTGACCACTCTTATACATGCAGATACTAGGACTATAGGTGCATCCTGGCTATTCAGGGTAAGAGTTCTGGGGGCTGTCTTGGCAGGGATGTACCTGGTTTGGGGTATAGTGAATGAGGGTCAGGAGGGCAGTGGAAGGCTTTATCCTCCCGTAGCTTAGACAGAAGAGTCTGGAGTGGAAAGAATGCTATGCTAAGAGTTGGTAGAGCTGATCTTCACCTGGGGAAGCCAAACCAGTTCTTGGTTCTCCTGCCAGTTCAGTTCAGGTGCTCTCTTAGTTCTACTCTGCTAAATTTTTCAGAGGAGGAAGGTGAAGCTCAGAACGGTTGTCACTTACCCAAGGTCACCAAAATAATAAAGGCTGGAGGCAGGATCTGAACTCACGTTTTCCACTGTAAATGTCAATAATAACACTCCTTTTCTATTCTCCCATTCCATAGAGCTTCTGTGGAAAAATAGCTTTGAAAATCTTGAAGTGCCAGAGAAATGTGAGCTATGACTTTTGTCTGTGTTTTATTTATGCGTGTATATGTGTGTGTTGTCATACAGGTGATTCCTTCCTGAAACACAATGGTATGAAGTTCACCACCAAGGACCAAGACAACGATCACTCAGAGAATAACTGTGCTGCTTTCTACCATGGGGCTTGGTGGTATCGCAATTGCCACACCTCCAACCTCAATGGTCAGTACCTCAGGGGTCACCACTCCTCCTATGCGGATGGCATCGAGTGGTCCTCCTGGACAGGATGGCAGTATTCCCTCAAGTTCACTGAAATGAAGATCCGGCCAGTCAGAGAGGAAAATTAGACCGGGACCTCCAGCATCCACCCCATCCTCACTCGCCTCTCTCTTCTCCCCTCCTTGCTACTCTGCCCTCCTCTCTCTCCCCAAACTCTTGTGTTGTTTTGTCCATGAGTCAGAGTGAACCAGCCTCCCACCGGTGATGCTTTCACCGTGGTCCCTGCAGGCAAAGAGTTGAGAAAAGACAGTCAAAGGCTCTTCTCCAGGTTCAGAAACATAAAACTTTTCTCTATCAGCTGGTGGGAGGCAAATTTTGGAGATGGAAAAAATAATATATATCAGGGTGTTTATATATATATATGTACACACACACACACACATATATATATTCACACACTGGTAGCTATAACTAGGGATAGAGAAAAACTATGAAGATGACTTTAAAATCCATATTTTATACCTGCCCTAGATTTTGACTCACCCAATAGGTATTCTTGCCAGACCTGGATCTAATTAGATTTGTCAGAATTCTGTCTCCCTGTATCAAACAGACACAGTGGTAATAGCAGGTCCCACCAGAGTCGGGGTGCAAAAAGATGGGATTGGGGGTAATGAGAAAGGATGGGCATCTCAGATGATGTGTGGGTAAAGGGTCCCATCAAGGGAGACATGAAGTTAGGGGCATGGATTTATTTTTACTTGGTTCTCCTCTCTTGGGAATGGGAGATTGGTGACCTGAACCCAGCCAGGCCAGCCCTCAGGCTCAGCAGTCCTTCCTCAAGTTCTCCTCCTTATCTGCTCTCTGACTTATCAATGGTGAATAGAGGCTGGCCTATCCCCCTAGAGCCATGAGAAGCACCAGAGATGGTGGAGACTCCCAAGCACCTAGCCAGGTGTGGTGGGCACAGATCAAGAATCATGGTGAGTTGCAAAAAAGTCATATTGGCACAAGATAGTGAGGAACTGGGGGAAGAGGCATTGGTGAATTTGGGGGGCCTCCCAGGAGAGTTCTTTTGCTCCATACCTTGAGACTAGCCTAGACTTCCAAACTTTCCTCTTCAGGCATCCGGCAGGTCTCCAGCCTCCCAACCCTCTCTGCAATCAGGACTTTTAGGCTGGACCTCTTTGCAGCATCCCAGCCCAAACCGATGGAGGTACAGTGGGATTCACCCCCAGCCCTACTGTTCTTCCATCCCCGGCTCTTGTAGCTGAGGATAGCTAAAGCCAATGGCCCGATAACTTCATTCTCTTCTTCCCTGCATGGAAGTTTCTGGCTCTCAGACGGGTCCCCGGAGCAAGGCATTCCCTCAGCCAAAGAGGCCTGAGAGATTCTAGGCTTTGACGGTCAAGGTGGTGGCGTGGGATCCAGCCTGGGCAGGGCTGGACTGTGACTACAGCCCGAGCCTGGCTTTCGAAGACTATGGAAAGAGAATCTCAATTCAGTCTCAGCACAAGCTCTTGTTTCCTTTGGAGAGAGGTCGGGGCCCCAGAGAGCCCCTCCCTTGTTCTGCCCCTCTCCTCTCCCCAGATGGGCCTCCTGTTTGCACCCAATCTGACACCGGGGCTTTCTGCGTTGGTCCCAGAACAGGCCTGGCCTCGGGGAGACCGTTAGCCCAACAGAAAGAGGGGTGGCGAACGGAGGGTGCGGGGTGGGATGGGGCACCAGAGAGATATGGAAAAGCTGCTGGTGTGGCCCCCAAAAAGCACCTGGCAGAAGCAGATTGAGCCGAGTATTTTCATGCGTGCTGCTCTATCCCAGATCCCCCTCCTGGGCAAGCTCTTTTCCTCTTGGGCCCAGGAGGTGGTTATCAGCACAAGCTGTTTGGGGCTGAGCCCAGATGTTCCAGAACGTCTCTTCCCTCCCACTCCCTGGTGGAGAGGCTCAGCCTCGGGCCCAGGGGCCACTTGCATCAGGCCTTCTGAACGACCCGGGCATTGGCGGGACGGGCACGCCTCTCCCTGGAGAGGCGCCCTCATTCACGGGCTCCACGGAAGGAGGCTCTATCCCTCCCCTTGCCTGTGGGCCCTGCCATCACGCACAGGCCTCCCAGCCTCCGAGAGAGCTCCAGACCGGGAACGAGGAGTCCCCACAGCCCCGTGTTCCTCATTTAAGAAGCAGGGGAGGAGGCAGCCCCATCCCAGCCCTTCCTGCTGTGATTGCAGACTGTGGGTCCAGGTTGACAGAAATTCCCTCAGTCAGGAACTTCCCTCCGGCATCCTCACCCTCATTAGCAGGCAGAAGTAGTCATGGTTCAGTTGTCAGAGATGGTGGGGTTTTTTCCTTCTGCTTCTTTTGAAGTCACCTTCCCTGGAAATACAGCAAGGCCCTGCCCGCTGCTCACAGGGGAAGAAGGCCTTCGCTGTTCCTGGGGTTTGGGGCTTATGGCTGCAAGGGACCTCAGAGATCATCGAGTCCCCCCTCTTCCTTTGACAGGGGAGGGGGCAAAGTGACCTGCCCAAGGACACACGGCCAGGAAATGCCCGAGCCGCGACCTCTGACTTTAAATCCTGTCAGTCCGTCCATCGCACCATCCCTCTCCTCTTCTGCTCTGGTCAGCTTTCATTCACTCATTTCATTCTCCAGGTAAAGGAGGATTTGCTGACCCGCCGGGGCAGAGAGGTCGGGGCAATGGCCCAACTCTGTCAGACTGACCCCAGGGAGATCTTAGAGAAGTCAGAGTGGCTGGTCAGCTTGACCAGAAGGGAGACGCAGCAGCTGCCTCACCTGGTGGGGCTCATTCCCTGGGGATGAATGGAAATGGCACGGCGAGCCCAGGTCCTGGGCAAGAGAGCAGTGGGTAAGTGGGTGAATGAGGAGGCCGGAAGGAAGAACGCGGTCATCTCAAACTTCCACGCCAGGTCTGTGGCTGCCTCCCAAGCCCTTCACACACTCACACACACCATTCCTTGAAAAATGTTTTCAGATCAAAACAGAAGGTATTATGGGAAAGCCCTCAGCCAGGAGGCAGGGAGCTTCCATTTTGATCCTACACTCTGCCATGTTGGATGATCTTAGACACATCCCATGACCTCTCTGGGCTGGAGTTTCCTCATTTTTAAAATAGAGTTGGACTAGTATAAGGTTTGTAACCATTATTGTGTCATGGACCCCTTTGACAGTCTGGTAAAGCCCGTGGACCCCTTCTCAGATGAATGTTTTTAAATGACTAAAGGAAATGCGAAATTTCAGTTTGAGGTTGGTTAAAATAAAGATGGGCATTTTTTGTTTCCCCATCCAAGTTAATGAATCCCTTGAGATCTATTCCTGGGCTTTAGCTTCAGAACTCCTAGATGAGAGGATCTCTAAGGCCTTCCACTTCTGCACTCCATGAAGGTTCATGAAGGAAAGCGGGGCGACCTCAATTTTCTTGACTATACAGGCACCTTCATCTGCCGCATCCCCACACAAACCCTTTGCATTTCCAGGAAACAGAATATAAGGAAGTTCCTCTCTGCCACAAATCTCGCAAAGACCAAAGGGACACTGGGGGAATTTTTGCCTCCAGGTAGGAAGGCTACATGATATACTTTAAAACATAGGTTATGGTTAGGTCCTCTCCCAGCATGACACAAGCTGATCAAGTTATTTGCCTTGGATGTACCACCTTCTGGCTCCAAGTCAAAAGCAGTCAATGGGTAGAGATGGAAGGCCAGGATGCCCACATTGTCCCTGGCCTGGGTTGCTGGTGTCTTGCTCCAAAGCATGATCGGCCCCCTACCTTCTCCCTCCACTCCAGGCAGGGCCAGATGAAGGTCCAGGCCCATATCCAAAAGGTGCATTTTCATTGACATGGCAACCATCAAATCTGAGGGTCTAAAGTCAGCCCTACCTACTCTGAACTCTAAAGATCTGCAGTGTAGGCACTCCCTTCAGGCAAACCTTTCCTTTCTTTGCTAGACCAGTCATGAGAAATGTAAAAAACAAAATCACAAGCCAGTGGCATTTTCCGGACATGAGCCTCTCTGTTCTTAGCGAGGCTGGTCCTCAGCTAGTGAGGAAAGACTTCTTTCCAGGATTTGGTGGAACCTGCTAGAGCTTGTGATCCATTGGCATCCCCATGAAGAACCCAGTGCCCCCTCTGCCCCACAGTTTGGCATCAGAAGTCTTTACAACTCTGCTTATCTTCCCTGGCTCCTACGCTTGCTCCCTTTCAGGCCAAACACATTCCTTTCTTTATTGATTTAGATTAAGGGATCTGGAAAAGGAGTTTCCATATCCCCAATTCTAGGACTCCACTCCCCCTCATTTAGGAACCGAGGCAGGCACAGTGCCCGGGGATCCCCAGTCTTGGCAACGGAAGCTGAACCCAAGGGCCAGGACCCCCCTCACCCCACCCCGTCAGTCCTCACTTTGGCTAGGACCTGGGTGAATCGATTTCCTTCTCTGTGAAACTTGCGTGGGAAGTGTCAAGCATTTTCGGAACTGTCACCAAACAAACTCCCGGTGAGATGGTAATTGATTCACAGATGCACAGGAATCAGAAGGCACAGAAGGCAACTTGCCCTTTTTTGGCTGTCACACAGATGAACAGCAGCAGCACTTGGGTGGAGGAAGAGCAGGCGGAAAAGTCTGGTGGTTAGAACCAAGGGGAGGCAGCTCGGAGCCCCCATGTCTGGTTTGGGGTTCTGAGGCCACCTCGGCAACTTTGGTTCTGCCATCTACCCACTCCTGATTTTGGTAACTGTCAAATTAATTACCTATTCCCCTGGGAAGCTCGAGTAGGCATGGTGTCCCTAGGTTCTTAAAGGTACGAGGGGCAGGGCTGGAACTAGGAATTTTTGCACCTAGGGCAAGTTCTCCAAGCCTGCAAGAGGCAAGCTTCGATGAGTCTTCCATTTGTTTTCCCCAGGGAAGAAGGCAGGGGCCTAGAATGGCAGATGCAGGGTGAGCTTACTCCAGCCTGCCATCTGCTAGCTTTCTATTTTAACTGATGTTTTTCTTGCTAACTGGGTGCTAACCTCTGTGGTTTCTGTGCTTGGGAAGGAGGACATGGACCATCAGCACCCCAGAAATTCAGCCCTCTAGGGCAGAGGCCCAGTGGTTCCATGGTAGTTGGGGCTCAGAGCCCTGGTCACCACCATGGTACATTCTGAGACTAATATCCCTGTTGCCAACTGACTCTGTCCTCTCTGGGGATGGGAGTGGGTTTCGGTCATATCTAAGGTCAGGGTCAAGCCTCTGCTGGCTCCCCCTGACCCTTTCACAAAAGCAGAAAATCCCAGCCTTCCCAAACCCAGTGAGTTTCCTTCATTCTGCCAGAGGCTGGTGAGGACTTCTCTGGGCTTCTGTCCCAGGACTTGTCTGGATTTTCTAGGACTTTGAGGGCAAAGCAAGAAAAAGGGTGGTGGTGATGGTCGCCCCTTCTCAAGCCCCGAGTCTACACTGTCAATACAAGATGGATGAGCTAGCCCCTGAACTGAGAGACTTTCTTGCATTTTTAGAAAGAGATAGTTTCAGAAATTGAAAAGGGACTTGCATTTAGAATCAAAGATATAGGTTTGAGTCCTGGTCCTGCTACTTTACGAGACGTAAGACTTCTACCAAGACATTTTGCCTCTCTGGTGCTCAGTTGACTCATCTCTAAAATGGAAATAATAATTGGTAGTAAGAGCAATAGGATCTACCATACAAGGGAGTAAATAAAGTCATATGTATAAATGTTAAAGTGCTATAAAATGTTAGCTATCATATTCTTCTTCCTGAGAACAGGCACAGAGAAGATGCATTTCAATCAGCAACTTAAACAAAAAACTCAAAAAAAAATCAGAAATTGATTTCTCTAGTCTTACCCTGTGTCTCCCCTAAAAGCATTAGAATACATAAACACACATACCCTGTACATGAATATACATATATTACACATATGCTATGTACATAACCATACCTATGTGTGCACATAAACATACAAGAACATATGTACACTTACTTATCTAGCCAGCACCACTTCCTTCTCTTTCCTAAGCACTCTCTTCCCCAGCTGTAAGCATTTTAAAGTCCCAGATGTACTTGCCGGCCTCGAAGGCTGATACCGAACTGCCCCCTCCAATCTCTGCCACCTTTTGCCTTGGGCACCATCAGCCTGGGCACTTCCCAGCGGGAACCCCAGGAGAGAAGCAAAGGTTGGGTTGAGACAAAAACACTGCAAATAGTTTTCAAATTATTTTCCCCTTGTAGCCACATGTAAATAGTACTGAGAGAGCCTGCACTTAGGCATGGATGTGAGCTTGTGCCTGCTGAGCTCTTCCCGCCATTCCCCAACACCCTCCCCCCCCAGCCCCATCCCCAGGCATCCTCCACACATGAGAGTGTTGGAAGGAGCTTCCTTCATCCTCCCAGAGGCTTTACTCCTCTAGTTTCTTCCCTGCTTGGCTTGGCTTTGGGGCCAGAAACTTAGCTTGCATTTGAGCCAAAAGCAGTTGAATCCCCACATCACCCCCTAGGAATCTCTAAGTGAATTGGTTTAGAGCTGCCAAAAAGGTATTTAATACAGTCTAAGGATACAGGGATTGTGGGGGATTAGGTGGGAATATGTAAACAGCTCCCCACCATCTTGGATTGCATTGAATCTGTTTATGAGCATGGTCTGTGCACAGGGAGGTCGGGAGGTGAGACAAGGCGTCTGGCAAGAGATTGAGGAGTGCAGAAGGGAACCCGTGGCATGGACCAGTGTAGCAAAAATATCTCTCTCCTCTGGGGTTTTGGTAAAGAGAACTCCATATTCTCTAGAAGTCTGGTACAGTAGAAAGAGTCAGGAGGCCTAGCTTTAACTCTGCCAGGAACTTGTGTGACAAGAGGCAAGTCAGTTCACCTTGCATCTTGACTCAGTTTCCTCATCTGTAAAATGGAGAAAGAATAACTTGTGTATTTGCCCTGCTACCATGCAGGTATTATTATTGTTGTTGTTGTCAAACTCTTACCTAGATCATGTATACACTTGAAAATGTGGTCTGAGGACAACAAAGTGATAAAGACAGATGTGCGTATGCACCTCTGCACACACTCGCATATGTACTTATAGACCCAAGCACATACACGAGGATAGTTAGCCTTCTCCTTCTCAACTGTCCCCTTGTGCCTATTTCCCCAAACCACATCTGAAGCTGCATTAGGCGAGTGTCTCTCCTGGCCCACAACAGGAAATGTAGCCCACAGATAGGAAGCAACGTGCTTCCAGGGAATGGTAAGCAAGCTGGGGCAGAGGATGCTCGGGGACTTGGCTAGTCCCCCCGCTGATCAAATTAGCCTCCCTGAACAGATGTCAGCTTTTGACACCATGCCATGGCCTCTCCCCAGGCTCCTCTAACCAGCCTTCTTGACTGTGGCACCATAGAGCTGCTTAGGCAGGGGGTTTCCTGATTCTGGGGGCATGGCTGTGAGACTTCTAGTCTGAAAGGGGGAGCTTGAGACCATCTGCAGGAGAAGGGGGCTTTCAGTCCAGGACAGAGCAACAGAAGCAGGGTTGGACTGTGAGGCAGACCTTTCGTGTTAATAAGGTGAGAGAGACGGACAGCAGTGGTGCCACTGTGGAAAGATGATTGATTCTGTAGTCAGAAGGACCTGGGTTCAGATGACCACCTTCAATGCTTACTAATGGCAGGACCTTGGAGAGATCACATAGTCCTTAGTTTCTTTGGTTGTAATCTAGATGTGGGGCAGATTAGAGGGTCTCTGAGGTCCCTCCCAGGTTCTAGACCTGGCCAATGAGGGGGGTGGATCAAATGATCTGAGATCCCTCCCAGGTCTAGACCTGTCCATAGGGGAATGGATTAAATAGTCTCTGAAATCTCTCCCAGGTCTAAATCTGTCAATGAAGAAGGGGGGAGGGAGGAAATCAGATGATCTCTGAGTTCCCTCCAGGTTTAGATCTGTTCAATTGGAGGTGGGATGGATTAGATGATCTCTGAGGTCCCTCCCAGGTTCTAGACCTGTCCATTTGGGGGAGGGGGTAGATTAGATGGTCTCTGAGGTCCCTCTCAAGTTCTAGACCTGGCCAATTAGGGGGTGGGTGGGATGGATTAGATGATCTCTGAGATCCCTCCCAGGTCTAGACCTGTCTATGATTTATGTAGATCTTCTGGAAGGTCCTTTCTAGCTCTAATATTCTATGCTCTAAAGCCCCTTCTAGCTCTAATATCCTATGTTCTGTATTCTAAGATCCCTTCTATCTCTAGAATTCCTGGATTCTAGACAGAATGAGCTCTCTCCTAGCCATCTCCTGTAGGGCCACAGGATCCCCACTGACCTTCAGAAGTCTGTGTCTTGGTAATGGTTGAAGCTGCTGGAACAAATGTAATGTTTAATGGTCCAATACACATAAGTAGTGTGTGGTTGGTGTCAAGCCCTGTTTACATGGATTTCCAATCTCCTTAAAATAAAGGAACTCATTCTGACCTTACTTTCTCCACTGACTGTGTCTTTGGCCACTTCCATGGGCTGGAGGTAGCTCTGGGGCAAATTTGTTAAGAGTTCCATGGATGAATAAGAAACCTGTTAATGAGATCGGAAGGGTTGAGGGTGCAACTAATACCTGCCTTATTCATGGGTGATCCATGTTAGAGCAAGCATTTCCTGGACCATTCTATCCCTTCAGAATTCTCTAACCGAGGCCAGGTTTAGATGGTAATGATGCTACATTAGAGTGGAACTCTATGCTGTGTTGCCGAGTGACAAATTGTCCTTGTGGGTCCTCTTTTGTTACTGAGGCTAATTGTTTTCTTAACCACTGTTTTGATGTGTTAATACCCCTTAATAAAACTAACAGCCCCTAGTGTCTAGTCATTAAAAAAACCACCACCACCACCACCAGAGGTTAACGATATAATAGTCGCCGAATCTGAATCTATGAAGGCACTCTTCATATATATGTATGTATATGACCAAGGATATACACTCAGGTCAAATCTTTTTACAACAAATAACATCTCTTAAAAGTCCATATGTAGTAAAAAAAAAAAAGCCCACATGAGAGATGGTATTGCATAGTGGGAAGAGCACTGGACTTGAAATCAAAGGACCTGGGATGGAATCACCGATCCAACAATTAGTGTAACCTTGCATGAGTTATTTAAACCACAATTTCCCCATTTGTAAAATGGAGGCAATAAGACTTGCATTACCTGTCTCATGAGGTTGTTGTGCGATAAATGCTTGAATTTCAGAGATGAGAGTGATTATTTGATACAAGAAAATTTCAGTACTGAAGACCTTGTCCTTTCCTTGGGCTGGTCATCATCAGTGTGCATGTGTTATTTTTGTTGTTCCTTCAAACCAACATAAGTCTCCTAATGGGGATCGTGGATGGGATGAAAAGGCTATAGCAAGATCAAATTCTTTTTCATGGCGCCCAAAGGATGGGCAGGCACCATTGCAGGCCTCAGTCTCTGTAACTACCTAATGTGCCTCCAGGCTCAGGAATACCCCCCAAGCCATGGCAAAATGGGGAAGATGTCATGTGCTGAATCAGACCCTGTCAAGGCTCTTCTTCCTATTCAGCTCTCATCCAAAGGTATCCGTCGGCCTCCTGAATGAGGCCCTGCTCTCATAGGCAGGGTGATAATGCTCTGGGCAGTGTCCTAACTTGAACCTTTCTCTTCATCTCCACACCTCTCTCCCCCCAATCACATCTTGCCTATTGTGTGCCCTACATTCTTCAGGAAGATCTTTAAAAAAATCCTAACCTTCCATCTTAAAATCAATGCCGTGTGTTGGTTCCAAGGCAGAAGAGCAGTAAGGGCCAGGCAATGGGGATTAAGTGACTTGCTCAGGGTAAAATAAAAAGTGTCTAAAGTCAGATTTGAGCCCAGGACCTTCTGTCTCTAGGCCTGGCTCTCAATTCACTAAGCCACTTAGCTGCAGGCCCCCCCCCCAATCCTCCCCATCTTTTAATTATTATTTATTTTAAACCAATTATATGTTATAACAAGTTTCCACATAAGTTTTCTGAAATTATATGATCCAAGTTGTCTCCCTCCCTCCTCCTGGAGTTGGCAAGCAATTCAATCTGGATTATATATGTATTATCATCATGCAAAACACATTTCCATATTGTTGATTTTTGTGAGTGAATAATCTAAAACCCAAACCCCAAAACATATACAGGGAGCATCTTAACTAGTTGTTCTCCCAGAAAGGATGTGATGAATTTATTGTTCAAAAGTGCTGATAGTTAATAAGGCTTAAGGATCCAGAAGACTTGGGTTCCAGTCCCAACTTTGCAACTAACTTACTGAGTGTCCTCGAGCATAAAATGTCTCTTCTCTGGGCCTCAGTTGCCTCATCTATAAAATGGGAGTAGAGAAGTGTGACATAGAACCATCTCTAAAGTTCTTTCTAAGTCTAAAGTCTGAGGGGCAGATAAACAACCCAGTTAACTCATAGAACCGTGTCATTTATAACAGGCCCAAAGGTTGGTCCCACTAGGCTCATTTCCTTAAAAGTCTGCTTTTACTGCCCTACTCATCAATTCAGGCAATAAATTCTTCTCTGAATTTAGCTTGACAACATTAAAAGGCTTTCTGCTCAGAAGCTGGCACGGAATTAACCCCTGTAGTTTTGTGATTGACACATGCTGTTCCCTCTGTTGAACTCTCTGGAAACCCAAACCCTACCTGTCAACTGTTGCTGGGGGACCAACTTCTTAGAGGCAAAAGTAGTGAGCTCAGTTCTTACCTGTTTTATCCCTGGTCTACACTTCCTAGGAATCTGCTTCAGTCTCTGAAGGCAGCCAGGAGGGTGCTTGGATGTTCAGAGAAGAAATGGAGAAAACAGTTTTTCAGTCCATCCGTTCCGGTGATGTGTTTGTTGAGCATAAACTGACTGTAAGCTTCTGGATTCCAGGATATTGGCACAAAATGCCCCCATCTATAGCCCCAAACCACAATGTATTCCTATGGGGGGGGAGAAAATGGGATATGGGGAGGGACACCATGGTTGGTGAGAAGGCAAAGACTGTCTTTGGTGCCATGTCCACAGCAGAATGAGATGTACCTTCGGTGGAAGAAATGGAAAGTGCATTGGCCTGGGAATGAGGAGAGCCCTGGTTTCTAATCCTCGGGTAATTTGGAAAAAGTTGTTAAATTTCCCTCAACTTCAACTTTCTCAACTATAAAATAGGGATAATAAAGTCTGTAGTCGCTGCTTTGTAAAGTTGTTAGAAAAAGAAAATAATAGCAATAACAAAAAATAGTATTTATAAATTGCCTTAAGGTTTACAAAAGCACTTTACAAATAACCTAACCCTAATTATCTTCTTATCATTACAAAAACACCACAAGGTAGGTAGCCCTATTTTACAAATGAAGAAACTGAGGCAAAGGTTACAACTTGACCAGGGTCATAGAACTTGTAAATGTGTGAGATTAAATTTGAAGTCGGGTCTTCCTGACTCCAAGCCCAATGATCTCTATGTTGTACCACCCAGTGGCCGAATGGTGAACAGTCTTCTGTTGTTCATTCATTTTAAATAGTTCCCAAGACAAAATGAAAGTGATGTCTTGCCTTGGATTTAAGAGACCAGAATTGCAAAGTCATCAGCCTCACTCTCTCATCTAGAGCCACTGAAGTCCAGTGACAAGACCAAAGTCAGGATGACTGGTGAGATGGCTCTTGGATGTCTGACAAAGCTCTAAGCTTTAGCTTCATGGTACCTGCTGCTTCACAGTCACCTTCATGGCCACTGGAACAAATACTGGGGGAGTCTTCACACATTTGGTAGACTGTTCCCTAACTCACCAACGACAGGTTTGAAGCCTGCTGGTTATCCCCAACCTGGTTTAGCCTATCTGCTAAGAAAGTTTACCAGGTGTGGCCCTTGCACATGCTTCAGTTCCCTGTAGGTGAGAGTAGGTAACCAATGGACACCAAAGGTAGACAAGCAGCCCTGAAAAGGGCTTGACAAGCCCTCACACCAGAGGTGTTAGTCCTCCTGGAACACCCTAAACACCCCACAGACCTTTGTAAACCTTAAGGCAACATTTAAATATCAACTATTATCATTACCTCCTTCCCATCCTATCCCCAAAGATGCTGGGTGTCTTCACTCTGCTTTCTGCCTACTGAAGGACCCACACTACAGGGCTCTATCTTGGTTTGTCTTTCTGGGTCAGTGGCCCATGGTTCTTCTCTGCAAAGAGTTTTTCATGTTATCTCTACATTTCCTCTCCCCTTTGTCTGGTGTTCCAATTTCTTACAGCTGTGGTCTATGTTAAGTGACAGATAAATAAGCTCAGATACTAATGGTATTTACTTCTCTTAGGTAACACAATAGTTTAAATAAGGGAGGTTTCCTTTGAAGATTGTGTCAATGAAAAAAGTAGGTTACTAGGAGGAATTTTGGCATACTAGCAGGCCAAAGAGGGCTATAATTTTTTAAAACCAGGGAATCTTTCTGCTCCCGTCTGATCATTTCAACTTTGTATATCCACATAATTTGCTTTGAACAGGTAAGAACTCTTGGATCTCTCCAGAACAAAATCCTTCAGGGCTGTTTGGTCTTGATTTGACCCTGTTCCCTCTAGACAAAGCCAAAAGGAGAACCAGCAAGAACTCACCAGAGGTCTTTCCCTGATTCCCAATGGAATGGAGTACAAAATTTCCCAAACCATTCAGGACTCCCCTCAACTTGGGAATAGGTTAATGATTGTATGTTAGGAGAGAGGTATGTTAGGAGAGCCATTCAGGGGTACCATGCCTTGGGATCAACTTCCCAGCTCCTTTGGTATGAGACTATAATGTTCCATCAGGAAGTAGGGATTATAATTGTACTTCACTTCAGCTACTAAAATGGACCTTACCTCCTGTTACAAATAACTAAAAGGCAGGCAAAATGATCAGTTGAGAGAAAAACAATCTAAAATTCATGTTTGAAGACTCCTTAAAATCAATTTGAGATATTTAGCTCATTAAATTTTCCAAGGGTTGTTATGCAATTGTAACCAGTTTAGATGAAGTCCACCCATCCTCTATGTGACAATTTACAAAGTCAAAATAGAAAAAAAGACTTTTTTTTTTTAACATGGGCTTATTCAATAACATGTGTTCAGTATAGTTATAGGGGGAAAGCAACAGAATATAACAGTAGTTAAAACACAGTACATTAAAATGATTCACTGTAATAGAATAGTATTTAATACATTAATATATGAACTTAAAACAAAATTAAATCTTAAAACAATCAGCAAAATATAATAAAATACAGAGGCTTTTATAAAATATTAGAGTCTGAAAAGGCCTAAAAATTTAACCTCCAGTCTCTTTAAAGTTCCTTCCCTATCCATTCAGATTCCTTTTGTCATTGCTCTTGGATCTCCCATAGTGAGGGAGAACATAGGTTGTAGGAATCTCAAACTGGACAGGCCCAAAAGGCAAAGAGTTGCAGGGAAATGAATTTCTCCCTTGAATCTCAGGTAAGATAAGTGAAAGGATCAGTGCATTCATGAAAAAACGTGCTAAAGTTGGAAGCTGTTTGAAATAGGCAATGCACTGCTCTCTCATAGAATACACCATGCTTGTAATCAACTTCCAATTTGGAAAAGTCTCTTTCTTCTCCTTGTCCCCCCCCCCCCCCTCTCCAGGCACCCTGTCACATGGAGGCTAATTGTTGCCTAAGGAAAAAACACCCCAGTTTTTTACCATCTGCCCTGACTCCTAGCTTCTTGGTGGCAGCAATCAGCAACAGCAGTAGGGTCAGGGTCCAGTCAGAGGCCGATTTTAGAAGCAGAGCCACTGGGGGGCCTGCGACTGGAGGGTCAGATAAGCTATTGGGGTCAGGGGCTGGAGGACGCAGTATCAGCAACACCAGAGTCAGCATCGAGAAACAAGGAACGAAGGACTCAAGCAGTTGGGCAAGAGAAGTGGTTTATCTCATCTTCACCAAGAGTCCCCCAGTTAAAAATAGACCAGCCAGTAGGGAGAGCAAGCAACTGGACAAAAAGTAGGAAAAGAAAAATGCAGTAGCTCCAAAGAGAATTGGAGTTTGTGAAGGTGAGAGAGGTGGGCAAAAAGCCTTGGCAGGAGAAATGTGGCTTAAAAAAATATCTAGGCTATCTTTAAAAAAATTGAGAGAGGGGGGCAGCTGGGTAGCTCAGTGGATTGAGAACCAGGCCTAGAGATGGGAGGTCCTAGGTTCAAATCAGGCCTCAGCCACTTCCTAGCTGTGTGACCCTGGGCAAGTCACTTGACCCCCATTGCCTAGCCCTTACCACTCTTCTGCCTTGGAGCCAATACACAGTATTGACTCCAAGACGGAAGGTAAGGGTTTTAATAAAAAAAAAAAATTGAGAGAGTTTCTCATCCCTTTTGGTCACCAACTATAAAAATTAAATCTCTAATAAGAATATTATATTTTAAGAGATTTATTAATGATCATTAGAAATCAAGGAATAAAGAAGATACAAAATAAAGACCATGTGCCCATGGCTGATCAGCCAGTTCAAACACCTGCCTTACTACCACTAAGCTCAGGATAGGAAATAAAGAGGTGGAACCTTCCACGTCCCTGCCTAACATCCCCTATCTACAGAAAGTATGTAATGACAGGAAGTCAGTGGGCTCCTGGGAAATGTAGTTGTTTTTTTTTAGGGTAACAGATTTTCATTTATACATTGGGATACTGAGAACTGTAACTCTGCTCTCTGTCCCCTTTGTTTAGATGTTCTTAATAAACAAACAAAAAAGGGGGACTAAGACTTTATAAAGCTTGCACAAACTCTCCCCTCTCCTGGAGAAAAACCTAGAGCATTCAAGGGGTAGCTGGATAGCTCAGTGGATTGAGAGTCAGACCTAGAGATAGGAGGTGCTAGGTTAAAATCTGGCCTCAGACACTTCCAAGTTGGGTAACCCTGGGCAAGTCACTTAATCCTGTTGGCCACGGTTTCTCATCTGGAAAAGTGGCTGGAGAAGAAAATGATAAACTACTCCAGTATCTTTGCCAAGGAAAACCCAAAATGGAGCCAGGAAGAATCAGACAAGGGAGGGGAGGGCAGCTGGGTTGCTCAGTGGATTGAGAGCCAGGTCTAGAGACAGGAGGTCTTAGGTTCAAATCTGGCCTCAGACACTTCCCAGCTGTGTGACCCTGGGCAAGTCACTTGACCCCTATTGCCTAGCCCTTACTGCTCTTCTGCCTTGGAACCAATACACAGTATTGATTCCAAGATGAAAGGTAAGGGTTTAAAAAAACAAACCAACCTAGAGCATTCAGTAAGACACAAACACACACACACAAAGAGTCCTTAGACTAAGTAGCTGTGATCAGTTGGGGTATCTCTTCTTAGATCTCATAATTCCTACACTGGGCTCTGAATAGATCTTGAGTCTCATGCTGTCTTGGTTTACAGGAAACTATGGTTGACTTTTGAACACAGAACCTTGGGGCTAACATTGCATGGCTATAGCTTGTGGCCTGACCCACTCTGTTGTTTTCTTTCAAAAGCTAAACTGCAAGCTAACCATTAGAATGATTTGGGATTGATGAGCTAACCAAGTTTATAAGGGAGACCAACCTGGTTAAAGCTATTCTCAGAAACCACTCAATGGGCTTGAATGAGACTTGCCAGTTAGGGTCCCAGATTACACACCTCTTGATTAGTAAGGAGAATACTGATCAACATTCTAAAGAGATAAGATGGTCTTTGTCTTCAGAAAGTTTCGAGTCTAGCATGTACATTAAGCAAATGTAATCCAAAACTGAGAATGAGAAATGATGCAGAGGCACAAAATGTGAGGTGAATTCAAAGAGGGGAGAAACCATTTTCAGTTGGAGACTTCATGTTAAAGGTGACATTTAGACCAGATCTGGATTATCTTTTCTGAAAGGAAAGATGCGTGAGGAGGTCATGCTAACCAAAGGGTAGAGCATGAATGAAGGTTTTAAAGTAGAGTGTAGGGCTTGTTCAAGGAACAACAAGGAGTCCAGCTTAAATAAAGCACAATATGTGAACAGGAATGCATTGGGATAAGGCTGGAAGGCAGGTGGGGGCTGACTGTGGAAGGTTGTGACTATCAGGCTAAATTTGGACTTTACACAATTATCTATGGGGAATACTGATTGTGGAAGGGAGTATTCTGGAAGTGCACACAGGACAGACTGGAGAAATAAACAAGACTGCTGCCAAAGGGGACCCTTCCCCTAAGTCTCTCATACATAAGCAGATAGATAAAATTCCCTTCCAGATCACCAGAAACCAGCGGAGATTAAACAACCCCTACCATTCCAACTCCCAAAGTGAGTGACCTAAAATCTATTTCATCCTTCTTCCTCATGTGTCCAAGCAAGCCACTGAGACTAAACTAAAACTAAGCTGCAAACTAGCTGTCCAGTTTTCAAGGTCAGCTTGTGTAATTTGCTTTCCAAAGGGGTGATCTGGGAACATACACTCTTCTATCTCCAGCAAGCAGACTGCTCTCAAGAATTAGGCACGGTTGCCATCAGCAACAGAGGGGTCTATTTTTTCTGGGACAAGAAAACAACTCCCTCCGATTCTGTACTCCATGGTGTCGTGAAAGATCACTCACTGGACTTGGATCAAGAAGATTGGTCTGAGTGTTATTTTGTTGTGTGCGCAAAACCATTTCATCCACTTCCTCCTCATTCATAAAATGGAGATGATATTCCCTGACCCAGTCTTTCACAGGCTTGCTCTGTGGATCAAATGAGATCATGCATGTGCAAGTTCTTTGAAAATTGTTAAAGCACTATGCACTGTCAAGCAATACCAAGACGAATTGAAGATGCAAACAAGATTAGGGAGAAAAAAATTCCACTCCTAAAACTGTTTAAAAAGAAATAGTTTGAAAAGTTCAGTGGTGCACCTTTATCCGAGTTTGAATCCAGCCTCGGACACTCACTAACTGTGAATCAAAACAAGGTACTTAACTTCTGGCTACCTCAGTTTCCTCAATTATAAAAAGGAGATAAGTCAGAGCAGCTACCTCACAGGGTTATTGTGCAGATGAAATGAGATGCTTGTGAAGCACTTTGCTCAGTGTCTAGCACAGGGCAGGTGCTTAATAAATGCTAAGTCCCTCCCCCACATGCACAGGTGGGGCAGTTGGGACCATTTCAGCTGGGTCTGTTCTGTTTCAGGTCTAATTCCTTTATAGTAGCCATTAGTGCTTCTATAATGGCAAGTCGTCTTCTATAGCACTTACTAGTTCTGTAGCCCAGTAGCTGGACTGTGTTATGAAGCTGTATGCTGGGTAAGATATACCAAGATTCTGGCTTTTCTCAGTCACAATAAAAGATGGTAAACTTGGCTGGCTTTGGAAGAATTAACCTATAGAGAGACAGGATATATAGAAGGATAATGATATAGAAAGCAAAAGAAAAACAGATGTCACATATAGATGAAATGCTTTCTCTTTCAGCTGTTGTGCCCCCCCTACACACACACACACACACACACACACACACACACCCCTTAGGCCTCGAGAGGGGAGAGTGAGACAGCAAAAACAGAACAAGCAGGAGAACAAGGAAAGAATAGAATAAAAGTCTGAAGCCATTCGTTTGTAACACTAGTGGCAATTGATGACAGTGAGGAAAACAGGAAACAACTACCTCAACCATTCCTTTCCAAATGAGATGGCTAGGCTGTGTTTGGAGGGGAGGTGGGTGGCAGAATCATGACCCATTCTGCCCTCTAATCAGAACCTTTATTAAATTTGCTTAGCGCCTTCTCCCTCTCCATGGCCACTCATGTCCCCAATGGAATCCCAGGCTCTGGAATGTGAAGCAATCAGGCCTCAAAGGGTCAGATACTCTTAGAAACGGATGCATCCCCTGAAGGCCTATTTAAAGCAGGGAGAGCCCAGGAGCCTTGAGAAGCTGAGACTGGCTCTCTCTAGGCCATCCACTGGAACTAAGAAAACCGGCAATCTCCTGGGGAAGATCCAGAAGGAATAATGTAAGTAGATTTGACTCCTTGTCATGAAATAGCTTACTCCAACACACATCTTTGCTCATCCTTGAACCATGGATGCAGGACAGACCCAGTTCCTGTCTCCTGCAATTAGCCAATAGTGCCCAGCTCAGACAGAGGTGCAAATAGGGACTAGGGTCCAGATTGGATATGGAGGTCGGACAAGATTGTAGGATGGAGAGCTGGTTGCTTCCAGCTCCTACAAAGCTTGAAGTCAGAAACTAGGGAAAGTCACTTCCTACTACTGGCAGCTAAAAGCTTACAGCATGTTTATGAACCGATTTTCACTATAGGGATGAGATTAGGGTTTCCCTGAAAAGTCACCACCTTCCCCACCTCCACTTAGCAAGCATTTCATGTGAAAAGCCCCATCTCCTTCAACCTGTGCAGGATCCTGCTGCACAGGATTTCCTAGGAGAGTGCTAAGTTAGTTTCCCTGTGGGTCTTTAAAAGCAGACAGATTTGAAGGGGGTGGATTTAGGTAAAAAGGGTTTAGGGGCTTTTTTTTTTTTGCTTTACTTCTTTTATGCTTTCTGACTGAGGTTGCTTCTGTAAAATGTTTTCAAATGAACTGATTTTTGGAAGAAGCTGAAAGGCTCTGGAGAACCTAGTTCAGTATTCCTTAGGACACAGTCTCAATGACAGTTCTCAGGGGAGGGTAATAGGGTCCTAAACTCTGTTGTCACCTATTGGTCTGACTAAAGTGCGGCCTCTTGGACACAGAGGGAGAGCAGTTATTGTAGAGGCAAAGGTGTTTAGAAAAGCTTTGTTTTCGCTTCAAAGTCTACAGTGGGCCATCTACCTTTCTCATGGGCCTCCAAGTAGGGTAAATATTACAGTGCTGGTTCTAAGCTCCAGGAGCATGTTATTTAAATGTTAAAGGGCATTAGTAAGCAACCTAACTAAACAGCTTAACCAAACCTATATATTATTGAGTTGAGACTTATTAGAAGAGGATGCTCATAACTTTCCACCCAGTGCTTCTGAGATGATAAAGCCCAAGAGACAATAATTATAATAAAAGACTAATGAGGCCAAATGCACTCAACCCTACGAGGGCAAAACTGCACTGCTGTAAACCATTCAAGCAGCTGCAGTAGTATTATAGCACTAAGCTGCCAAAGAAGCCAAATCCAGGGGATTTCAGTAGAGTGAAAACCAGCCTAATTGGTACAATCAACTCCCAAGCCTGCTAAGAAAATAAAAGCCTAAACACCCAGCCTAGTGACACAAACTAATGCTTCTTGGAAGTTAGGCTCAGCTGAGAATCTCCAGCTCAGCTCGACAATGTTTGCCCAGACTTTGAGATGTTACTGTTGACAAGTTGTTTTGAAACACTAAGTGTGTGCAGTCTGTAACTTTTCTCCCTCTGCTCCCCAATGCCAACAAACCAGATGAAAGCACCTCACTCCCTCTCCTGTCTCCTCTTTCTGACTCTGGGTGCCTGCTTTCCTCCAAGTGACAAAAGAGAAATTGGAGATCCAGTGGATGGCATGGGTAAGGTCCAGATGAGAGGGGCAAAGATGGCAGAAGGTCACTGGCCTGGCTTCCTGAAGGGCACACCTAAGTGGAAGAGATTCCAAGATCCATCCTCCCTGTTTGTCATGGCAAAGAAACTACAGGGTCTTGGTAAAGAGCGAGCCGGTTTCAGATTCAGGTTTGGGAGGCAAGAGGAGGACAGCAAAGCCACCAACATCTACCCAGCAAGTGAAGAAAAGCAGAACAGTCTACTGGGGAGCCTGGCTGAGGAACTCAGCGGCTACATTAGAAAGAAAGGTGGTTTCAGCTTTCGATTTGGCCGCTGATGAGGGGCCGTGGATGCCTAGGCTGACCCTGAGAAAAGGATTTTGTTCGAGAACTTTCTCCCATCTGTCTTCTCCTCTAAGTTAAATGGGTGTCCTTGGTTCTGTCTTCTTTTAATTCCCACTTCCCCTAATTCCCACCAAAATTGCAAGGAAATCAGAACATTATTATTTGGACTTTTCTGTATGGTATTCTGATGGGTTGGGTGGGTTGATGGGAGAGTTCTGTGACCCTTCAATCCTCAACTTTGCTCATATGAGAGAGAGAAGAGACAAGAGAGGAGAGAGGGAGAGAGAAAGAGAGGGAGAGAGAAAGAGAGAAAGAGAGAGAGAGAGAGAGAGAGAGAGAGAGAGAGAGAGAAAGAGAGAGACAGAGAGAGAGAGACAGAGAGAGAGAGAGAGAGAGAGAGAGAGAGAGAGAGAGAGAGAGAGAGAGAGAGAGAGAGAGAGAGAGAGAGAGAGAGAGAGAGAGAGAGAGAGAGAGAGAGAGAGAGAGTGAGTATCTGGGAAGGAAAAAACACAGCCTTTGTTCAAATTCACTGAAAAGCAACAATTCTCTGAGTCTATGTCACTCCTTCCCTCCCCCAGTGGTCTGTTTCTGATTGTTTTAAAGCAATCCCCTGGCCTCAGTGGCACTGAGCTGAGAAAGATGCAATGCAATGAATAAGAATTGGGAGAGCTTGCATGCCATGCTCTAAGTTAAAGGCAGAAGGACTGAGTGATTATAGTGGGATAATCAAAGTGTTGACAGTCTCCACAGGGATGCCTGTAAGCTGACATCCAAAATGCGGCTATGAATGAGGAGTAGATTCTACTGGGCACCATGCACAGGTTTAAAAAGTCAAAGCAAAACAAACAAACAAACAAAAAAGATCTATCAATATTCTTATTCTCTATCCCCATTAACACAAAATGCCCCTGGCAGGAAAATACTGCTCAGTGTCAAGATGCCATTTTGGACAGGGTGACTGCCCAAGTAATTCTGATAAGCCGTCTTCCAAGTACTATGTTTCTGATGGGCCAGGGATCTCGAGGGAATTGAACGAGCCAAGAAAAGGCATTTGGTGTTGATGACTAACAAGGTTGTATTTCAGATTTTCAATATGTGTATATCTTCTAAAATAAAAGTTACAACCCCTGCAAACTACAGAGTTCAAAATGACTCTTAACTACAGGTCTCTAGTTAGATTAATTTTACTGTGTTGTGAATGTCTTAACACTTTGAAGAATGAAAATATATATACCCACACACCTCGCTCAACATTCCTCTAATTGACAGCACAAGAAATATCAGTGCCCGAAAGGTAGAGACAATACAAGATAGGTTTTCTTTTTCTATTTGGCTTTTCCAGTTTCTTTGGAGAGCAACATTTGAAAAACAGCTCACCCACCCCAGGAACAACCAGAGCTAAGCCTGCAGTGATTTCAGTCCTGGGGCCGGGTACCTCGCCTATTTCAAACACTGCTTTGGTGTCTCCTTAGATGCTATCCCATGTCAGATATAGTGATCAGATGCTGCTCACACACTAGTCTGTTTCAACTGCTAAGACAAGGAGCTTATATTGATGTAACTATAGCAACATTTCCCCTCCTCTTTTAAAGCTGTACCTTACCCGTGTTCACAATTGAATAATTTTCCATTGAACTGTCACAATTAATTGGTGGATTTTTATTAGCCTTTTAGAACCACACTGGGCTGAGCCCAGCTTGGCAGCATGCAGTATTCAACAATCCTTTCCCATTTTGCTAGGGGCTTGTATTCTCCAGAAACAGCTCTCAATCTTCAACAGTCAAAGAATGCTTCATTATGGAGAAACATATCGGGCCTACAATAGAACCAAACTGATTTAGGATAGAGAAACATGGGTAATAAGATGGAAAAGGAATACAGGAGTTAATAATTTACTTTCCATTAGAGCAAGTCTCTTTCCACTGAGGCTTTTCACTTAACTCTAAACTGGACACTAACAAAGACAGATTTAATCTTTGGGCCTGGGGGCATGTGATCTGCTTTCAATGACCATTTTGGCTTTCAACAGCTGCAATGGATATCAGATGATAGAACTAACCAAAGAAGGAATGAAGGAGGGACCAAAAAGAATGTGTCATTATTTGGGGGAAATACAATTCAGAATGCTTCCTGAAAGGAAGCAGAGGACTTTGAATTAACACAAAAATCGCAGTAGGTAATGATTCTGGGAGGGTAATCTTCCATTTGTTTCCTCCTCTAATTACAAAAGGCAAAAATTCTAATTCTTAAGTAAAAGTTTTGGTAGGAGACACACAAACACACATTAATTGCAATTTGGGGTTTTGGTAACTTAAAATTTACCTTTGTTCTCAACTGACTTTTGGGACACAGTATATGTATGTGCCTAAATAGAGGGAGATAACTTGGGACCCTTTCCCTCTGTATATTAACAAACATCCCAAAAGTATTTAATTGCATCGTCCATTCATTATTGGAACAAAACAGTAAGTCAGAAAGGCCAAAAAAGATCACAGAGATTTGAAGGATGCCTAGAATGAATTCTCATTATCAAGTTTTTCTAGAAAGACACTTTTCTTTTTTCTAGAAAGACACTCACATGGTCACTAATTAATGACACTTTACTAGATACTAAAAGTTGGGCCACTAGTACACATGGTGGATGGTTTTTGACTGTAGTATTTCACTTCTCTACTTTTGCCAGAAAAACATGAGATCAAGAGAGGGTGTGGTTTCAGAGGAATGGAAATACTGACATTAAGTTTTCACTTAAAAAAAAATACATGAAAACATCCAACAACAAATAAGACTAGTCTTTCAGTTTACTCGCACATTCAGGCTCAATAATCCTGAAAATTAGAGCAATCAAATTGTTAAATGCATTGATCTGTTAAATCACTTCCCACTGTATTTGGCTAAATTTAGTCTTTAACCCTTCTGCCCTCCTTCAACCAACCCCACTATTTCCTGGTTAAAGGTCTGCTTCTTCCTGATGTCAACCAACCATCCTATAGTAGCCAGTTACCCTCAGAGTTCTCCTTCACAGTAAAAATTACTCTCTGGATTAGTGGAGTTGAAGGTCCTTGGAAAACAATTATTTTGGAAACAGATTAGGCTCCCCTGAGCAACTCATTCTCATTCCCTTACTTTTCCAAATCAAGGTCACTGAAGCATCTCCAGGACTGTTTGCATCTGTTAATTGTATTTATCCAATACACAAAAAGGTCTCCATTTTGGATGTGTAAATCTAAAGGACTTTGCTATTAAAACTGAAGGTGGGAGTAAATAAACAATGCTAATGAAATACAATCTTACTTCTGATCTTTTACAATTGGGCTAGTTTTAGACCTCTAAATAAATTCATTTTTCATTATACACATAATACACATACATACATATATGTCCTTTTAAATATTTCATCAACCATCTTTCTCAAAGTATGATAACCACGAATGGATCTAGTGTGTACCTCCACATGCTGCTCAAGTTCAAATGTTCCCTTTGCCATTTGGGTGCTCTCACATGAAAAAGGTCAGAGGTTCCAGAGATAATAGGATTATCAATCTGGTGGTGGAAGGAATCCTAGAGATCGTAGCCTGCCTAAGACTAGATGAGCAGCAAATGTCCAAAGCTGGATTGGGTTCGAGGTCCTTTGATTCCAGAGTAGTCTTCTGTCTACTCTAATATGCTGCTGTGTAACCGTTAGGGATTAAAGCAAATGGTAATGAGGGCACTGCCAAGCCCAATATTATGACCTGCCATTTGTGGCAAGCATAGCTAAACAATGACTGCTACAATTCATTCCATAATCTGGTTTATGATAGTTATAAATCTTGAGAGAGAATGGAACAAAACAACATTTACCTTGTACTGATCCCTGTTTATTAAATGCTTTCTATGTGCATAAGAACTAGGGACCCATATAGGAGAGTGAGACAATCCCTGTTCTCAAGAAATTTATACTCTAATTAAGGGAGACAATACATATGGGAAGGTTCAGTTCACAGTATAGAAAAGTCAAGTGGTACTTGGATTCTAGTGGGTCCAAGGGTCAAAGTAGAGACCTGGAAGATCTCCAGCAGAAATGGGGATGGGGTGGTAACTCATGGTAGGTGTGTGTCCAGTGCCCAAGGAGAGCTGAGCAATAGGAATTAGGATGGATGGAATCTGGCCTTTTGGTAAAATGGAGTATGAAAAGGAAATTTCCCAACTCTTTCTTTGGTGTCTGATGGTGGTGCTACCTATGATAAGTCTTTGGGCATTGCATTCTTCTAGAAAGTGGCCTAGTTGTGATGCTGACTCCTTCGTTTCTGACTTGGTCTCCCACGCTGATGGTTGCTTCTTGGGACTTCTCCCTCTGGTAAATTCTCTTGTTTCCACTGCTCAACCACATCTATTTTGAAAACAAAATTGCCAGCATTCTTTAGCATTTTATTTCTATACAACTTTTCTGATAAGTGTCCAGGTAGCCCTACTACTCTCTGGTGAAGTTTACATTCATGTCTTTGAATGTCCCTGATACCTAAGAGGCCCTGTCAGGCCCATTCCTGTAATACATAAGGATATGTTTGCTACCTAGGGTTTTATAACTGTGCCATCTTTCCTTGGTGACTATTACTTGCTAGAAAGTATCTATGTTTACATACATTTGTAATGTATACAATGGTCTTGTTTACTACCCCTATAGTATCCTTTGAAGTTAAGAGTAGGAGTTCTTCACTTTTTTGGTGCAAAGGAAACCTTTAGCCATCTGGTGAAACCTCTGGACCCCTTCTCAGAAAAGTTCTAAAGAACACAACTAAAATATATGAGATTACAAAGGAAACTAATTACATTGAAATACAGTAATAAAAAAAATAAATTCATAGATCCCAGATTAGGAACTCCTGGTCTAGAAACTGGAAAAAAAGTTAAGCTAAATTAGAAATTCAGGCCATGAAAAAAATATTATAGCATTTTTGTCCTTTATTTTGCCACCAATTGTCTAAACTAATAGCTCTGTGTAGAATAGGATGCACCTGGCAAAGTGTCTCAGAATCTAGCTCAGGCAATGAGAAAAGGTCTCTAACCTTCTGAGAACAGGATCAGTAAACTGAACAATTTAGTTATGGAATGGGTCAGACTCAATCCCATCCCCCCAACCCCCTCCACTCCAACCTCTTTTCTCCTTCAATCAGTTACAATGTTCAAAGATTTAAAATTGCAGATATGGGAAGAGAGGTAACAGATAATATCTTGTTTCCTGAGAGGCCTAGAAACTCAGAAATTGAGGCATGCTAACAAACACAAGACATGGGATCTTTCCTCTGTGAAGAGGAAAGCTAGAAGGCATCTTTGGACATTCCAATCTGCAACACCCAACCAAAAATGAATTGATTTAATACACTCTTGAAGATATGCAGCATTCCCCTCATTAATTAAGATAAGAATGAAAATAAGTAGAACTTGACCAATTCTCTTTTTCATTTTAAGAAAATAACCCTACAAACTACCAAAATGAGATGAATTCAACAATACTCTTTCTAGCATGATATGAATGAAAAAATCTGTCCACCATTAATTTTACAAGAATCTCCACAACACCTAGGGAAATTGATCTCAGTCGAACTTATCACTGGCTTTTCTCAAGTAATTTGAAGATTCATGAAATGTCACAGGCAAAGTGAGAGGTGTAGGAAGAGCCATTTTAAGTTGAGTGTTCTTATCTCAGGGATTTCCCATACCATTTTATTATGGTGTTGGCAAGATCCCTAAAATTCTCCAAATGAAAAACAAAGTAGCATCACATAGTGATACGAATGAACTGGAATTGGGGTAGGATTAATTCCTGTTCATGTGCTCAGGAAATTCTGTCATCCACTTATTCTACTTCATTCAGATTTGAAATTAGATTTGAAATGAAAAGGAAGACTTGGTTATTTGTGGAAGGAACACTAAACCAGTCAGGAGTTCTGGATTCTAGTACTGGTTTTACTACTAGCTAATACTACTAGCTAAATCCTTCATATAATGTTTCAATTGAAAGGGACCCATTAGACTATCTGGTCTGACTTCCTGTTAGATTATGGATGAGGAAACAGAAACTTTGTAAGCCTGGCTGCTTTGCCTAAGGTTGCACAATTTGAACAATCTGTTAGGTAACAGAGGTGAGATTCCAGTGCAGGTCTTCTACCTTTGTTCAGTGCCCTTTCTACTATAGAGTGAGCCTGGGCAAATGGGTTCATGTTTCTGAACCTTCTCTGTAAAACAGGAATTGGACTAGATGATGGTCTAATTTCCTTACAGCTCAAAAATGATGCAACTCCAGGTATGGAAAATGGTTCAAGCAAATTTTTTACCTAGATTATTTTCTTCCTCCAATGATGCTCAACACATCTTTTGCAACAGAGTTTCTTTCACAGGTTTTTTGTGAACCGTACTTTTCAATATGCTTTGGTGAGCATGATATGTATTCCTTTGACAAGTCTACTGGTTTAATAAGTATTATTATCAGAGGGCTTTACTTACTTCCCCAACTTCAACTTTCTAAGCTGTCAGCCAGCGTTAAATGGAGACCAAACCCATGAAGAAAGAGAGTCCCTCTTGACAACCTCTGCTCTGTGGGTGGCTAGAACAGGCCTCTGTAAAGGGTTACCATTATAGTCTTATAACACCACGTAGGCCAGCACTCCACAGCTATTCATCATTCCCACAAAGAAATAAGACACTAGGCATGTCAAAGACAAGTAAATGAGGGGTGCTTTAAGGCTGATGGGTGGTGGCAGAGAAGGTTCAAAGGCAAAGATAAGAAGAAATACTTTTCTGGAGGTATTAACTCTTTCAGGCCAAGAAGTAGCTCTTCAGGAAATTACCTCTTTCTGCACACTAAATGATACCCTAATAGCATAAAAGTTAATGCAGCTTCACAAAGGAAATCATTTATTCCTTTCTGCCTGTCACTATCAAGTGGGGTAAGTTCATTGCTGTTAGTCCCACCTTAGTTGCTGAATTACAAGCAGTCTAGGTTGCTAGAAAGTAAGTTTCTTATGATGCAAGAAAGGTCTCCGAAGAGGGACAAGCAAATTGTTCCCGAAATTGCAGATAATGACATAGGACACAAGACAGCCAGTCTCTGTGTGCTAGTAACCACTCTGGGAAGGAGCAGTGAACCTTGCTTCATAAAAGGTGGAAATGAAGAAGCCAAAGAAAACTGATTTGGTTTCTGCAATAATCTTTCACTTGTCCTCCCTCTCTAAATCCCAGCAAAATGTAACATTAAAAACTTGTACTTCTCCCCAAGTTCTGACAAGCATCAGGCATACAAAATCCTTCTCCCTTTACCAAAACAAGAAATCTTTCTTTCATCACAAACTGAATGGCTCATGACAAAAGGAGGAGTTAGGATTTAAAACAACACATGGAGAGGCTCTTATTTTTGCTGACATTGATTTATTTAAAAAATACTAAGGAAGACAGACTTGGACTCAAAAAACATTAAGAGTCACATACTGAACAAAATGTATTGGACCAAAAAAGAAAAAGAAAGAAAGAAAGAAAATGGCACCATAAGTATTACAGAAAGGACAGTTGAAAAACTATTTACACATTTATAAAAGAGTAAGTCTATAAAGAATGTAATAGCAAGATACAAATGCATAATATAGTGGCACATTATGTTAACAAAACAAAAATGGTACCTCATAGAACAGTCCAAAGATTTGCATGTATGTGTGTGGTTTTTTTTTGTTTTGTCTGTTTAAAAGGCAGCTGGTGGTGTTTTAACATCTTCTGTTTGTAAATCACAGCAGTCTGTGAGGGCAAAGAGGTGACATGAGAATATAAAAAGGGTATTTGGAAGGAGACATTTTAAAAACCATTTCTAGCAGAAAAATAAAATACAAGTTAAGGTAATTAGCGTAAAAATAGTGTAATGCAATAGGGTCACAGGAGTTAGAGGGAAGGGGGAAGGAATGTGGTTTTTCTCCTGGTTCTGAATCTGTTATGGGGTTAAATTGCACTATTAATAGTCATAACCCTTGTTTCCTGGGTAATGCTGAGTCTCTGTTAAGTCCCTTGCCTATTACTTTCTTCTCCTCAACCAGCCTGGATACTGGCATGCAAAGGTCAAGGAAAACTATGAGCGGCTGCCCTGTGAGTCATGGTCCCTGTACCTTTACTACTACGGGGTAGTCCCTGGGGAAGAATGAGCAAAACAAAAGATGGCTGCCAGCCCTTTGAAATACTTTCTGTGGGCTTTTTCTTCCCTTAACAGTCCCTGACAGAAGCCCCAGAGAAACATTAGATTGATAAGTGTTGTTCATTGTAATTAAACAAAAGTCATTCTCCAAACTTCAAACATGTGGCCAAATGCAACCAGGGCCTTTGGGTGTCAACACTTTTTTCCTTTGTCTTTGGTGCAGTGCACTTGGTGCCCACTGGCGTTAGCTTCTCTATAAGAAGTGGCAGCCATGATGATGCTCATAGCTTTGCAGAGAATGGAGCTTGCTCAAAGAGCCTTCAAGAATGTAGAAAATGAGATAGGCTATTGTGTCCAAAAAGGGTGATGAAAATGGGCTTTGCTGAGGCATGCATCAGGAAGAAATAAATGAATATACCAACTGGATCCAGACTTCTGTTCTCAGTATGTCATCCTGTGACTAGAACTGTAAAAGGGCGGTCTCAGATCTGCCAATTGCACAGATTCAGACTGCTCTGAATTCCTGACCAACTCAGCCAATGGTCCCCCGTTTTCTTTTCTGTTCCTTCCCTATGTTATGGCAGCAGCATCAACCCTGTTTTCTTTAGGAACCAAAGTTTATTGGCCCCTGTTTGGCACTACATGTCACAAAATGAAGGTCAGTTCTTCAGGAGAAAGGAGAGATTAGATGACCTTAATCCCAAACCCCTGTGCCTCTTCCTTGATCTTCACTGCTCACTATGTGAGCCACCCAGCTGTTTCCCTTACTGCAACCTACTATCCAATAATCAATGGCGTTCCTTCACATAAGAGAACGAGAAAAATTTAGCTCTTGTCCACTAAGTAAATCAGAGGGGCCAACCTTGCAGTGATTGCTCTGAGCACCCTTCTGAGTATTTATTTTATTTTCTGAAACATAATTTCTAGCTTAGGAGACTTAAAATTAAACAGGACTAGTCCCTGCATGGGACAAGGAAAAATGAGTGTTAGCAATACTTTACTGGAAAGGCTCAAATGTGTTAGTGTTCAGAAGTCATTCTTTGGGAAAATGGAAAGAGGACATAGGAATTTCTCTGGAAAGGAGGAAAACAAAACCCCATGTCTTCTATTCTCACTTCCAACTTAAAGCTCATTCCAAAGAAATGTTAGTAAAAAAGGGACAGTGGGGCCTTGGTATTTTGGCTTCAGGTCACAGAGATGGAACTCTACAGATGAGTTTCAGAATAGCAAAGACTCAGGGAACTTGGGCTGAAAGGGAGAAAAGCATATCATATTGCCATCCCATGGCCTAGGCAGTCAGGCTGCATGTGCTCTACAGAGGCACACAGACTGTGCCCTATATGCCTTTTCCTGTCCTAGAGACACTGATTCACTGGTCTTTTGTCAGTCTACCATAGCTCTGAGGCTGCACATGTCAGCAATCAACTCTGGCAGGCTGAATCCTGGTTTCTGCTACCTCTGAACAATATCACTGATTTCTTTCACTGAACTGAGAAGTTTGCTAAAGTCCTGGGTGGCAGCAGGGCCACTGCCTGCTGTTGCAGGACATATCTGAAGCTCTCGGAGGTTATTTTCCAACTTGTTGATAGCTTCCCTGAAAGCAAACTTGTTCCTCATCTGCTGGATAGAGTCCACATAGCTCACACAGAAAGTATACAGGTTTTTTCCTGCTTCCAACACAGCACTATGGCTGGCCATTTGCTCAGAGTTTTTGGAGATGGCAAGACACAAGGCCTCAGTGCTGTCTAGCACCACACCTTTTGTGATGGCACCACTAGCAATCCTCTCAGGGGGCTGGCGGGTTTTCCTCAGAGACACTCGAGTGGATATGAGAGGGATGAAAGCAGTGGAAGTTAGCTGTTCTCCCAGGGCTGACGATGTAGATGGTAAAGTAGAGGGAGAGGTGGCTGGAGTAGTGCTTGAAGCCATCGATGGTTTGTTGGATGACTGTGGCTTTGGTACAGAGGAGAGCATGGGTTTTTTGACACCCTCTCCTGACTGGTTTTGTTTGGCAGCATCACTATTCACAGCATCTGCTGCCAGAGTCAACTGTTTTGTTTTAATATTAGGTCCTCCATCTCCCACTGCTTCATGGCCAGGACTCTGAGAGAACTTTGTAGTCTTCCCAGCAGATGATGATGGTGGGGGAGGTGGGGCAGGTTTATGTTTGGATAGCTTCCCCTTGTCCTTCCCTAATGACTCAGAAGAATGTTTGTGCCTCCTAGTTCTGGGCTCCTCACTGGAGACCTTATTGGTTCCCATAAATGCATTGGAGGCTGCTTTGCTAACAGGGGCTTGTTCAAGGACAGCAGGAGCTCCTACAGCACTAGGTTTCCCAATTTCATCCTTGTGGGACAGACCAGAGGAAGCAGTCGCTGTGACCTGCCTGCGGACAACTTTTGGAGTCAGACTGGGGGGGCTAGAACCAGGGCTAGACTCTGTATCTTTGAAGACATCATCAACAGCCTCCTCATTTTGTTTCAGTAGCCTGGGTGGTGGGGTCACTGTGCCCCGGGAAGACACATCAGATTTATTCTCACTTGCCCGTTTCCGAGGCAAAGCTGGTTTCTCACTCTTGTGCCCACCAAATGTGGAGGAATCAAATTGCCTCCCAGTGGACTGCAGATCTCGAGGCAGTGTTACTGACCTCCATTCTGTGTCTTTGGCCCCATGGGGCACACAAGAAGCAGAACATGACCTCAGGAAACGCTTGCTAGGGTTGGTATTACTTTCTTCTTCATTGGCTGCCAACCGGCTACTCGTTGATGTAATAGATTTTTTCCACAAATGGGGAGACCGGAAGCCTGAGCTCCCTGATACAGCTCCATTGGTAACATTCACCCCATTGCTTGGACTTGGGAACTTAGATGGCTCAGCTGTGTCTAAGGGAGCTGTAATAAAAGTGCCATTGAGGATCTCTTCGTCTCCACCTCCCCGGCGGTCTGAATGGCCATCCATCTCTCGAAAAGAACTGCTGCGTTTGGGGGGTGTCGGAGCAGTTTTCTTCTTCTTCTTAATTAGGGCACTAAACAGGTTAGTCTTCTTGTCTTTAGGGAGAAGGCGTTCATCTTCATTCAAGCCACCATCCTGAGGAGTTCTTTCTTTCCTTGGGAGCAGTGGAGAAATAGCAGGCTCATGATCCAAAGGATCTGTAACAAAATTAGGAATGTTTTAATAAATCACAAGAAAGTATTTCCAGGTCATCTTTGTGACCATATCATTAAGACCTCCTTCCTCTAAGACCAGATTGGTACACAGATTCTGTGGCATGGGGCCCGCATCAGAGCAAAGGCTCACTGATAACAATAATACATTATCATCAATAGATTTTTTTAAGAGTAGCTTTCTTTCTAATTTTGACAAATCATTTCTTTTATATTCAGAACTCTGCATTCTAATGTTATACTCACTATTTATCAAATATGTGACTGTTTTCTCCTCCAAGTAAGCCTCTCATTCATTGAAGAATTAAAGATATAAGAGTAAAAAGTAAAGGTGACACTTGTCTCCTTTTCTCCTTTTCCTCTCATTCATTTAGATGAAAGCAGAAGAGCCCCTTTCTGACATCATTATCTGGTCAAGTGAAAACAATGACAGAGCCAAACAGAAACTCAGAACCTATTACCCTCAGATCACTCAACCATCTGAATGTTCTAAGTGGCATAATTTGGAAGGGAAGGTGCTTCATGCCATAGAAAGGTAGTGACAATGAGCTATTATGCTCTGAAGACCAAGGGGATGACCTTTTTAAATTTTCAAACTGGCATTCTTTAAGTATGAATAATAGTTTCCAATAATGTATTTGGAGTCTTCAATAGCCTTACTTTTGAATGACAAGTATTCTCACTAACAAGTTAACTACTAGACTAGAATTCCTATACTCGCCTCCCAAATTCTAAATGGAGTTGCATAGGGCAATGTGTTCATTTACCATAAGTCAGGGAGCAAGCAAGGCAAAAGATTCAGGGGAATCTGAGAATTTGCTACAATTTTAGTCTGGGATATAGTCAATGAAGAAAGGAGAAATTCTAGTAAATATTTTCAATGCTGATACTTGATGCTCTTGGCTTTATACTATATTTCCCACTAACATATACCTTTTAAGTAATGCAAGTTGCCATGAATGAACCACATTTCTTATTACAGTGATTTTCATTCTGGACTAAAAACCTAATTGCCTCATCATGGCATGGAGGAAATCCAACTGGTACCAGTAGAACATAAACTCTGAAAGTTCCAGTATCAAGCTGAAAAGGCTTACAAGTATGGGCATGTTAAAGGCCTGTAAGTATGTCATGAAAGAAACAACTTTGCTAAGTGATGACTAATTTTTCATAACATTTAAATTTTCTTTAAATTGTCTCTAATGGTTTGGATATGATGTGTATCCATGAATACTCGTATAAATAAAATCAAGAGATGATGGATATAGTAATTAGCTAAAGGTTTCATTCAAATTTTTTTCCTAAAGCCTTTCTCAATCAAATTAAGAAGTCAACAAATATTTATTAGGCTCTTACTATAGGCATGTGCATGTTTAACACCTCATATCATGATCCTAAAGGAAGAATGAAAAGCAGATAACAGTGAAATTCTAAGAATGTTCATTCAACATCTGCTCTGCTCATTAGTTATTCAGACAGAAAATTTCTAATCTACTTTAGTGATTCAACTCATAACTATACTCAAATTCATGAGACTAATAAACAATCTAACCTCCTATGTTCTCCTAAGGAGTGACATCAGAAAGGAACTTTTTTTAGGAACCATTGAATACTATGAGTGACAGAATGGTATAGTAGTAAGAGCACCTTTGTAGTGGAAAAGACAATCGATGATTTTGGAAAACAAAGCTCATATCCCAGCTCTGAAATTTATCAGCTTTGTAAACCAGGGCAAATTATTTACCCCCTGCCCCCAACGTGTTTCCTCATCTATAAAACAGGGAATATAACTACTTATACTACCTATTTCAAAAGACTATCATTGGGAAAGCACTCCATAAACCAGAAAACACTATATAGATGAGTTTTTTTCACACCCTAGTTCTATACCAAAAAGAGTTGTTTTGTTTTGTTTTTTGGGGGGGGTGGCTTGGTTTTCTCTGGGTGAGCTTTTCATGTCAATGTTCTACCTACAATCCCCCTTTCATTTGGGTTCAATATTTATTATTGTTTTATCTGCCCTGGAATGGGAACCACAAATGCTTTGAATAATAGATGAAAAGGTGGATTAGTTTCTCAGTAGATTTTATAAGCATTTCTGCCTCTTTGACCGAACTAACTGCCAAAACCAATTGCTCCTTAATGATTCCCAGAGGGAGAGGGGGTTGCTGCAGGGTGATTAGCTTTCTGTTTTCAATGGGGATCCTTTCATTTTCAAAAAAGCTAGACTCTTTATTTTAGGACTTCCTCCTCTATGAAGAGCCTACTGGATATTTAAAAAGCAAGCACAGGTTCTTGCTTTTACTTTCCATTCCTGTACATTTGACCTTGGAAGTTTCTGGTAGCTTGGAATCTGCATGATATTAAGGAGAGCATGAGGGCTAGTAGAACATCCCACCTTCTCCCTGACTCCTGGGATGAGAAGTATCCAGAAGGTCACTGGCATCTTTATTTTCAGCAGCTCTCCGGGATGTTCTAGTCTTAGTTGGCAATTCTGGGGCTTGCAGAAATGTACCGACAACACTTCGTACACCTTTCTTCCCCAGCTCTTTTTCCACCTCTAAAAACATATGAAAGAACCATTGTTGACAACTGTTTTGGTCTTGTTTTTGTTTTTCAAATTAACACTGTTTACCTATAAATTATTATGAAAAAAAGTGATGTTGGGAAAAAAAAAACTTACATCTAACACTGCACGGTTACAAAATAATGTGCCCTTCTGGATCTCTTCCCTGCTTCCAGGTTTCAGACAACTCCTCTGCACACTCATTTCCATCATGCAGGGAGCACAGAGAACACCACCACATACAGCCCACAGGGCATACCCCTACCCTATATGTGATCCCTGTCCAATCCTAGCTTCTTCTTGACCTTGGCATAGCACTATACGTTACCATCTGATATGCTAGATTCCTGAAACATTGTTTCAAAGGCTTGATGGATCTCAGCAAAAGAAGGCCGGTCAGAAGGACTCCACTGCCAACCTGGATAAATAAAAACCAAGTCAATTATTTATCAGTTATTTCTTATGAAGCAAAATTTAGGTCCGTGATTGTGAATCTATGGCATATGTGCCAAAGATAGCCCACAGAGACCTCTCCATGGGCATTTCTGTGTGCCCTCCTAGCAGATGCTCCCTTCCCCTCCCCACCACCTTCCTGTTCCTCTGCGTTTACTCCCTCCTCTGAGCAGAGTGCTCAGGCCATGCCCTTCTCTTTCTCCCTCCTCTATCTGGGACTAAGGGCTGCAGGTGAGCAGCAGGGGGCGGGGGTCTCTTTTCCCACCATCCGGCCTGGCTCCATCCCCTAAAAGATTTCCATTTTCTTTCTTCCTTTCCCCACCAACCACCAGGTAGGGGGTGACCCCACCCCCCAAAAGTCTACCCCTTGCTCCCACCCCCACGTGGGTCACAGCCTAATAGGTAGCCCTGGGGAGGCTGGATGCAAGAGTGGGTCCCTGTGGTAGCAGGAGGCAGCTTCCCCACCACCACTAAAAGTGGGAGGTGGATCTGCCTCCCCAAATGCAGGAGTGGGTGGCAATCAGTCACTCTCACCCCCTAGGCTTTGCCCGTCCCCAGGAACGATGCAGAGGCAGGTCCCTATGGCTGCAGGAGGCAGCTTATCCACACACATACACACAAGTCAGCTGGGAGCCACTCCCCATCCCCCAACCTCCCAGGCTTCCCCACCTCCCACCTTCCCAGCAGATCCAAGCCATGTAGCAGTCCCCTCCTCAGCCCATCTCTTAGAAGGCTGGATGCAGGAGCCAGTCCCCCATGGCTATAGGACATGAGCCAGTTGGGAGCCAGCCCACCTACCAACCCAGGGGAGGGGCCACTCAGTCTCTGAGCTGCCCCCTACCTAGGCTTCTTTGGCAGAGGCCCCCTCACTCTGCCCCCCCCAAACATCTGGGTGCAGGAGCAGCCTACACAAGATCCCTAAAAGGTTTGCCCATCATTGCTTTAGGTTATTGTTGAGCTTTCTAAACGAAGAGTGGGAATATTAAAGGAACACTCTACTCCCATTTACCACCACACACTATAGACTAGGAATCCGAAAAAATGGGTTCTAGTCCAAGAACTACCCAAAATACACTGTGACCATAGTAAGTCACTTCCCTTTTGAGGACTTCAATTTCCTCACTTGTAAAGTGAAATGATTAAACTAGATGATCTCTCTAGGTTTCCTTCTAGTTCTGATTTCTGAGATTATCTTCTTTACCTAAAAAAATTTTTATAATCGCCTTATGTTGTTGCAGTCACTAGAAACTTAAAAATCTGGTATAAGCAGGTAGGAATGTGTCCTTTAAGGTCTCAGGTCAGTGCTTGATAATTTGTGATTCACATATAATACATAGAAATAAAAATATATTCACATATATTAATATAAATATTTTTATTACTAAGAACAAAATTCTTTTGAAATAAATAGCCAAAGGGCTCTGCTTCTAACTTTCCAAATATATCCTTTTACTTCATGAAAAAAATTCCGTTTCTTAGTTCAGTTAAATTAAATTATTTTTTGCTAGGTTTGCAGAAAACTCACATGCTCTCATGAGTTCATAGACTTTTTCTGGACAGCCTTCAGGACGTTCCATGCGATAATTTTTTTCCAACAATTCATATACTTGTGACAGATCAATTCCAGGGTAAGGGGACATACCATATGTAGCAATTTCCCAAAGCAAAACCCCGAATGCTGAAAGAAAAAGAAATTTAAGTTAAAATTCTTATGATTAACCCATGACTATCATCTCTACATTAAAACCACAGAGCAGAAGCAAGCACTATGCTCAAAAGTAGTTCAGATGCTAACAGATTTTAACAAGCTTCTTTGTTAATGAAGACCTGTGACATAACAGGGTAAAATCAAACTACCTTTCATTTACTCACTGTCTCAGACTTGAATGCTCTGAAAGAATTAGGATCTTTCAAGTTCTATTAAAGGCTTAATTAAGAAAAGTCATAGTGGATTAACATTATGTAGTCTCTAGAAATATAACCATTCTGCCACTACAGTACGGTGGATTTGCACCTACACTGGCAATCAGGAGTCCAGGCGTGGATCGACAACCAAGTCAAGGATCTTCGGGATCTTGGGTAAAATGGGCTCTGGGCTTCAGTTGATACATATAAGGTTAAAAAGATTCTAAGATCACGTTTTGGGGCATTTAAATTTCAGACTTAAAGTAGTGGAATTCGTCTATCCTATGGATGTTTATACCTACATAAAAAGCAGCAAGAGGAATATCATCTTAGTGGCAACTATAGATAAGTCAGTTAAGATCTGTCACATGGTAAGCTGAAAGGCAACATCCAAATGAAAAACTCTCCAACTACAGAAGCACTGGTCATGAGGCCTAAAGTCATATATGTCATTTAACTGTCATGCCAAATCTAATACCAAATTTTTAATAAAAACAAAAAGCTGGTAAGAGAAAAGAATGCAATCTATATTCAAATTACTTTGGAAGAAAAAATCCAGAGATACATCAAACAATAGGATGTACTGCTTGTCTTTGGAAGGGAAGAGAAAGTGAAAAAAGATTAAAAAATGAGGAATAAGGAGGCAGGGAAAAGGGAATACAAAATATGTAAGAGAGAAAAGAAATGAGGTAGCAATAAAGCCAGAAGATAAAATGGAGTGAACAAGAGTGGATTTGTTTAAAACAAAACAAAACAAAACATGAGTTCTTACCCCAGACATCTGACTTAATGGAAAATTTATTGTAAGCCAGACTTTCAGGTGCTGTCCATTTGATTGGGAATTTCGCTCCAGCATGGGCTGTGTAGGTATCTCCTGTCATTAATCTGCTCAAGCCAAAATCAGCCACCTTCACTAAGTGGTTTTCCCCTACAAGGCAGTTTCGGGCAGCAAGATCCCTAGGAAATAAAGAATTCAATCTATCAGAGGTCCCAAACATCAATTTTGGAGACTGACAACAGTTGAATAAAAGAATAATAATGACAATCAAAAGTTTATCTGTTTTCCTTGAAACTTGTGTTATCTCCTCACCAACTCTCATCTTAGAGAAATCTCCTATTGAGACTCCTCTCTTGCCCCATCCATATTTTAAGTATGCTTTACTCAAACTGCATTTGTCAATGTTCTCTTCTTCAGTAATGCTTGCACAGGTACATCTCAAAATCTCTCTGACTTGTAATCTTCTTGCCTCCTGATTCACCCAGAGAAATTTCAGTCTGACATTGTGGTTTGTGGATGTTAACCACCAAATCATACAGCAATCAAGATGGGGAAATGAAAAGCAGCAGTTTAGGAAGATGGCTTTTTAAGATAGCTTGGTCATCAGCAATCATAGAGAAATTAAATGCAGAAGCGTTTAGTTTAATAGTATTTTGGCAGGGCATTTTAGGTGTGCCTGAATGCAGAGAGTACAAACTTAGTAATGCAAGGCAAATCAAAAGTCAAGAAATCTCAATTTGCAGCATCAGAGAGTTCACTTTCTTGAGTGGCAGAAGTATCTGAATCAAACTCCCACGTAGCATAGAAAATATGTCTGACAAAGAACCTCGAGAATTTCACACATGATATTCTTATTCCTCACTATGAAATCTCATGTACAGACTTTACACTTCAGTTAATTGGGTAATAATGATCAAATCTGGCGGGAAAAACATCTTGTATAAAACAGACCAGCAAAACCCATCAGGTCCCAATTCAGGCTATGCCATTATTTTGCTAGGAAGCCATTTCCACTGGCAAAGAATGCAAAGTACTAACATAATTGCAGCACATTCGAAGGTCAAAACACTCCAGCCTTTAAAACAGTAAAGAAGTTCAATTCAAAGATACATGCAATTTGGACCACAGTAAACCATTCCTGAACCAGATGAGAATACAATGATCAGACTCATAATAAAAGGGGGAAAAAAACAAAACCATGGGCCACTAACATGAGTTTGTTTAAAGGAAATGCCTACAGCTCCCAGGAAGAAGTCATTACTGATGAAAGCTGTGGGCAAAGGAACAATGTGTACTCTATTTCATAGACAACTATGATTATTAAGAGTCAAGCTTTTTATGAATCTTATTTAACATTCCACTTAATCCTAAATGGCTCAGACTGAATTCTCTATCTCTTGCCCTGAGATTAACCATTAGGTTAGTCCAGGTTCATTTCTTTCTGTTTTAAATTCTGGTTATATGCGCCTAAAGACTATAAGATCAAGAAATTTCCATATGACTTTATTTCAAGGTTCAATATTCTGCCAGTACCAAAGTGAGAGCCTGATTCTTAACACCAAAGGAGTGAGAAGCTCTCTAAAGGAGTCCTGCTCTCCTGCTGAGACTCTAAGTGGTCCAAGATGCTAAGCACAGCTCCTACCTGTGGATGAAGTTTTTCTTCTCCAGGTACTCCATGGCTGATGAGATCTGAGTGGCCATGTATAGCAGCACAACTGCATTCACCTCCTGCCGATTACACTCACGTAGATAATCTAACAGATTCCCATAGGTCATGAACTCGGTGATTATGTAGAATGGGGGTTCCCGAGTACACACCCCTGTGGAGTAAGACATCTCTATCAACTAGTAGTAGACATCAAAATGACTGCCTTCAGGGAAACAGATATCTGAGGAAATTTTTGATATTATTCTCACACCAAATCCTAGCAACCAAAGAGAAGTGCAGTATTTGTGACTACAAGTTAATTTCTAAAGAAAGGCTGTTTCCACTTTCTTTCTCCTAATGCTAAAAGGATATGAAAGGTACCAGAAAGTTCAGAATGGAAGAATTAGCATTAAAAAAAAAAACTAGCAGTAAAAATCTAACCACTCAATCCCCCACATAAAATGATATAAACCATAATTACTTTTATCAGAATATGGCTTTGACCCTCAGATTCATTTTGTAAGAGATGAGAGAACTGAAAAACTCTAATGTTTCAACAGTCAATTTTAGATTTGCATTCCCTGATTATTTTCAGATACTAGCGCAAGTAATAACAGATTAGCATACCAAAAAAATGTCTCTTGCTTTCAAGTGTTGAATGTTGGTACAGAATAGCTGTCTGGATCTGAAACCTTAACACAGTAAGCAGCTTATCTCTTCTTTTATGGCACCTGTATCACCCCAGAGGGTTTAATTAAAAGTTCCTCTGCTTGGTACTTCTCTCACTTACCTAGTAATTGTACTAAGTTAGGGTGTTTGATCTCTTTCATTACTGCAGCTTCTTTCAAGAACTCTTCCACCTCCATAGTGTCTTCCTGCAGAGACAAAGAAGAAAAGTTTCAGCAAGGAAAATGGGCAGGAGAGAAAAGGAGCTGGGAGTCTGAGCTAGCTTCATGGTTAGTGTAAATTGGAGCTCTGAGTTGTAGCTGTCCTGAGACTTCCATTCTTCACAACCACATTACATTGATTTGCTACTAGATGTGCACCATGCCTGCCAATCTATTTTACTTCCTTTCCCAGGGCTCACTCTTGCCATGAATGTTTCCCCCATCCCTTAGCACTGAGTTTCTCTTTATTCACCTATGACAACAAATAAAGGTCAGCGCCTGCATGCTTGGTGGTTTACTTTCAATGGCCACTGTGTAGAATGTATGTTTTTACAACAATATTGTATACTTTGCTAGGATGTAAGATCATGGTAAAAATGGAATCAAAGCCAAGATAAAAAAAAAAAGGCTTTAAAAAAATCAGTTTAAAGAATCTGACATGCAACTAATTTAAGGGAAAAAAGCAGTCTATTCTCAAAGACATAGAGTCATGCTGTATTCAAAAGGAAAAGATGATATCAGAACACACTAGGATGAATCATGGGATTCTTAATGAAGCAACCACAATCTGTCTGTCCAAAGACTATAGAATTGAGAGGTTGAAGGAACATTAAAGATCATCTGGTATAACCCCCTCATTTTACATATGAGGAAAAAGAGGCCCAAGTGAGGTGACTTACTTAAGTTTGCTTAACAGAAAAGCAGAAGATCTGGGATTTAAGTCCAAGTTTATACTTCTTCATACTACATTTCCTCAAAGAAAATGAGGTTGGCCATAGAACATAGAATTCAGGGCTACCTGGGGCTGAGGTCATGTGCTAGCCAATGCTTACTGAGACAGGGAGGAGATGTATTAAGGAAGCTGAACTAGTAGGCCAAATTATTTGAGGGGACATAGGCATGCTAAATTGAAGTTCCCAGCTGTGAGGACAGTGGGTCGAGGTAGAGAGAAAGACTGTGAACCAAATAATGAACTGTTTGAGAAAGGAGGGAAAATGACCAAGGGGGCAGTTCATGATTGTAACAAAGATCTCTGTCTCAGTATTCCAGCCCAGATACCAAGCCTCTAACAAACCAGATTCAGGCCAGGATAGGAAACTCAGTTACCAAAGGGGAAGAGAAAGTAATAATGCCTCAATACTCCAAAATCATCAAAAACCTACTTCTAAACATCCAGAATCTAGGATACTAAGCCTCTAATCCTTCCAACTCATGTAGAACCAGGAACTTAGCTGAAAGTGCAATGAGTAAGTCAACAACACCACAGACCCTCCATTACCCCCCAAGCTTGCCTCAGACCAAGAAATTACCAGTTCCTGTTGGGGAAAAGTCAGAAATGTCAACTGTCCTATATTCACGGGGAAAAGTCAGAAATGTCAACTGTCCTATATTCACAAACTTCCTTCTCTTTGCATTTCTGATTCAGAATGGTTGGCTTTCTAGGTGAAAACTACCTTCTTATTCCCCAAAACCTCCACTGTTAATCACCTCTGCCCTTCCTCCTCCCAGTTTCCCAATCCTGTTCTACCTTTCCCATCCATTATGCCTTTGGAATCTCTGATTCTATCATTAATAAACTCCCCTTCACTTTAGATCCTTCTTATGTTCCTTCTACCTTTTTGTATCCATGGAGTTTTGGTTCCCCTTTCCCAAAATACTGTATCCCTGACTACCTTCAACAGTACAACTCTCTCATGCTACCCAGCACACAATCCATGAAGAATCAACATTAATTGCCTTCTATATGCTAAGTGCTATGCTAAGCATTTTTTAAATATCTCATTTGAGACTCATCATAACTATGGTATTATCATCATCCCTATTTTATGGTTCAAGAAAATGATGCAAAAAAAAAAAAGAAAGGTAAGTAACTTGCCTTGGGTCAGCTAAGAAGTGTCTGCTGCTGGATTCGAACTCAGGTATTACTGACTCCAGGTTTAGCACTCTATCCTATTGAGTTATTGAGCTATCTCTAAGAACTAAGTTCACTCTATGCTTCTTGGTACCACTGCTGCTGGCCTTCTCTTCTGCTGCCAATCAGTACCTTTTCTTCCTTTGAGGTCCACTCCACATGTCTATTTTCATCCTATTCTGATTGTTACAATCATTCCCTGCTTCCTTTCTTAAGCAGTTTATTACTCAGTTCACAGACTTTCTTTCTACCTCAACCCTTTGTCCTCACAACTGGGACACTTCAATATAACATACTGATGTCCCTTCAAATTATTTGGCCTTCTAGTTCACCTTCCTTAACATTTCTCTTCTCTTCTCTCCCTCTCTCTTCCTCTCACCTCTAGTTGCTCATTCTGAAATCCCAGTCCATCAGTCCAGCTCTGAACTCACTTTCTTCCTTTTAAAATCTGAAGATGCCACAGTTAGCCAATTCTTCTATATACTATCCTCTACTTTTGAATCCCTTGCCCTTCTTGTTCAATAGATATTCATACTTTTCCAAAATCCTTCTGTGGTTTACCCCTACTCTCTGCATTATCTGCTCCTACTCTCATGCTACAGAAAACCCCTGAAAGAAGTCACATAAACAAGTCAGGAGTACTATTATAAATTCATGATAATAATAATATCAGCTCACATTTATCTAGCATTTTAACATTTATAAAGTACTTTATATAAATCATCTTGCTTGAATTATAGTATTTAATCTCAAATGGATACTTGTTGCTTTCATTCTTCCTTGTTAGAGACCCTCAAACCATCTATGACCTCACTTTGGCTGTCCCAAACCTTTTCTTCTGTTAAGCCCCTACACAATTCCCCCTCTCCAAACAATCTCTTCAACAAAGAACTTACTTGTCTTCTTGATAGAAATAACCTATAAATTCTTTCTCCTTCCCTATTTTATAGCTGGAAAACCTTTCACCATCATCTCTTATTCTCTATTCCTTTACCTAGAATCTGATGAAAAAAATGGTCCTACTCTTGCTAAAGCCAATCTTTTTACTTGTACCCTTGATCCCATTCCCACCCTCTCTTCTGGATGCTTGTTCAATCAAATATCCTATCCCTCTTTGGAATTTTTGCTGACTTAATCCATTGGCTTATTTCTTGGGACAAATAGGCCTAAATATTCTCACTTACTAAGAAAAAAAAAATCTCTTGACTCTGCCATTCCCTCAAGTTATTCTCTCTCTCTTTCTCCCTCCTTTCCTCCCTACTTCTGGAAAAAGCTTATTATCATTTCTATTTCCTCACATCCCATTCATTTCTCAAGCCCCAGCAATCTAGCTTCCAAACATTTGATTGAAACTCCTTTCTCCAAGGTAACCTCAACTTCTAAAGACAAGACCTTTTCTCTTTCCTCATCCTTCTTGACCCTCTCTGCTGTTTTTGACATTCATCTCCTCTGAATAGTTTTCCTTTTCCTTCAGCATTAATGACACTTATTTCTTCCACCTTAGTGCATTGTCTTTAATCATGTCTACAAATGAAGCAGAACCAGAGATTTGTCATTTTAGTATAAATTTAGTATAGGTCTCCAAGATACTAAAATTTGGAAACAACCTATTGCTCTGTAAAAAATGGTATTACATATCTAATGTCAATTAAAAATAGTTAGTTGGTAGTCACTGTGTCAGAATGTATTGGGAATGCAAATTATTTCCAAGTGCAATACCATAGGCCATTTAATTCTTCTGAGTTCTTTCTGTTCTTTAAAATGTTCAGTAGACCAAATATAGCTTTTGGCCCAGAATATTTTGATTTACCAGGGTGACACTAATGTCAAAGGCACAAGAGCTAATGCTTGCTGCAATTCTGAAATTTAATGCAGTTCACGAACTGAAGTAAGGATTTAAAAATCTTGCTAGGTCAACATTATGTTCTAAAAGTAGCTCTGAAATGAAACATTTCTATTCCAGTAAAAACAAAACAAAGAGGCTCCAGTGAAATAATTTCAAGTATATCATCAAGTCTTCTGATTACTTTCCTGTCCTAAACGTCTATAACAAATTTTGAGAAAGGTAAAGGAAGAGTATACTATGACAGATAATTCCCTTCACCAAAAAATTGAAATAACCCTCTGTTTAAAGCAATGTGAAATTGTCTCCCCCTGCTGGAGTCAGGCCAAGTTCACCTGGTATTTTAAAAACTAGTAAAACTGCAATGTTCTTTTTTAACTGGAGACATCTTTGATACTAATTAACTGGCAAACTTTCTGTTTAGTCATATTCATTAATATTTTTAATTACTTAATCCTTTTGAAGATTTCTTTCATTCATATAGTAAAACTTCAGCAATTCAAACTAATTAAGGGGAAATAATCTGAATTAATGAAACCTTTATATTATTGAATATTTTAAAGGAATGTCATTTTATCCTTTTCAAATACATATTAAATAGACCGTAGAAATAAGTAAATCCAGCAGAAAAAGAACAAGAAATTACCACTCAAAATAATGTCAGAATCTATAAAATATTTCAGAGTATACCAATGGAACAGAAATCAGAAAAACTATAAAACACAAAAGAAATAAAGGTATATTTAAATGACTGGAGAAGAATTAATTGCTCATGATTGGCCCATATTATTATAATGAAAATTATAATGCTACCTAAACTGATTTACAGATTCAGTGCCATACTAAAACTACTTTTGTGAACTAGCAAAATAATAACAAAATTCATTTGAAGAACAAAAGGTCACAAACCTCAAGGGAAATAACGAAAAGAAGTAGAAAGGAAGTGAATCTGAAAGTAGAGATCTCCAAATATTCTACAAAGCAATAATAATCAAAATTATTTGTTACTATAGACAACTTGAAAAATGAAATTGATTATGTATACATCTAGAAACAATTGAAAATAACAGTATTCTGTTATATAAGTCCTTCAAGAACACTGACTACTGGGAGAGGGATTCACTATTCAACAAAAACCGCTATGAAAATTGTAAAGTAATCTAGGAGAAAATAGGTTTAGACTAATGTATCACACTATATACCATAATATGTTACAAGTTGATATAAAACCAAGATATAAAAGTATCATAAAAATAAAAGTATTGTGTCATAAAAAGATCAGGAGCAAGGAAGAAGGTACCTTTTACAAGTATAGCTAGGTAAAGAGTTCTTGACTAAATAAGGGCAGAGATTCATAAGAGATAGAATAGACAATTTTAATTATGCAAAATTGAAAACTTTGGGCACAAACAAGATCAATTAAGAAAGAATTAAGAAGGAAAACAATTAACTGGGAAAAATCTGTCTAGGCAATTCCTCTGATAAAGGTCTGATATCTAAGATACAGAATGTTCCAAAAGTCTTAGTGCCATTTTAAGATTTCAAAGATTAAAATTTAGTTATAAAATATACATGTAGATAGATATAGATATAAAAATAGCTAAAGGATATAAAAAGACCTCAAAAGAAGAAATGCAAGTTATCAACAAGCATATAAAAATGCTAGCTATGAGATCGCACCTTATGTACATCAGGACAAAACGGAAAACATCGATTATTGACGGAGTTGTAAGAAGACAGGAATGCTGATGCACCACTGATGAACCTCTGAACTTGTTCAACTATTCTGGAAAGTGCACTAAACTGTAAATAGCAAATGAAGCAGCAATACCACTATGAGGCTTATATTCCAACAGAGATCAAAGAGACGGAAAAGACTCAGAGTTATAAAAATATTTATAACAGTAGCTTTCATTGTAGCAAAAAACTAGAAACCAAGTGGGTGCCCAACAACTGGGGTGATGGCTGAACAAACTATGGTACATCAATATAATATTACTGTGCTGTATGAAATAACAAAAAGAACTAATTCAAAGAAATCCAGGAAACCAGTGAAATGAGGACTAGAAGAAAAATATATACATTGTCTACAACACCATAAAGAACAATAGCTCTGAAATATTTAAAGAACCGATCAATGCAATGACTAATCACAACTCTAGAAGACTGATGATAAAGCATGCTTTCTACCTCTTGGCAGAGAAGTGATAGATTAGAGGTATACACTGAGACATACATTTTCAGACATGACCAATATAATGCAGATTTCTTTTGTTTTACCCTCCCTAGTTGTTACAAGGGAGACCTCTTAATGGGGGAGGAGAGAATGCTAGTTAGGGAGAGTAATATTAATTGGGCAGAAAAAAAAAGAGTCAATGAAATGTTTAAAATAAAAGAAAAAGGATACAAAAGGGCACAGTAAAATATTCCAAAGGAGACAAAGGTAAGAACAACAGTGTTGTCCCACAACGTTAAAGTTGATGCATACTAAAAAACAAACAAACATATATGGTGGATTCACAGTTTCAAATCTATCTTCTTTTCCTGACTTTTGTATATAACACATTTGTTGATGACTATCAAGTGCATAATAAGAAAAACTTTTTAAAAAGAGACACCATGATGTTGAGGAAAGAATGTCTGATTTTGGAGTCAGAAGACCTGGCTTTGAGTCCTGTCAATATAGCTATGTGACCATGACTAAGAACTGAACCTCTCCAAGACTTATCTATAAAGTGGGAATAATAACTCCTGCAGGACCTATACAAGTTTGGTTTTGTGTTGTAAAGACTGAATGAGGTAATGAATGTGAGAAGTTCTTGGTAAACATTAGAAAGTAACAGTAAATGTTAATGCCAGTTATTATTATTAACAATGGCCTATCCTTGAATGGGTTAATGGACCTTAACTAAATGAGGAACAATATTTGGAGTAATTAAAAACTTGGACTTCAATTTATTTTTTTATCTCCATATTATCCATTCTTGTAAGTGAACAATTCCGTAAAACCAAAACCCCCAAACATACAACCAAATAAACAAATGGTAAATCATGTTTTCATCTGCATTTCTACTCCAACAGTTCTTTCTCTGGAAATAGATAGAATTCTTTTTCTTAAGTCCCTCAGAATTATCCTGGATCATTATATTGCTCTTAGTAGCAAAATCTATAACATTTGATCATTCTACCATATTGCTGTTACTGTATATAAAGTTCTCCTGGTTCTGTTTATTTCACTCAGCATCAGTTCACATAGGTCTTTCCAGCTTTTTCTGAAATTGGCCTGTTCATCATTCCTTATAGTACAATAGTATTCTATCACCATCATATACCACATTTTATTCAGCCATTCCTTATTTGAGAGACATCCCTTTAAAGAAACGTGAACTTCAGATAAGCAATATAAATACCCACCCAACAAGGAAGGAATTCAATACCAGTTCTTCAGTTAAGAACTAGTTTTCTGGCTTTTAGAACCAAATTCAAGTTTTCCAAGACTAAATATAACAATCTAGGTGTCCTACCTGACTAACTGCTCCCTCTGATTCCTCAAATCCAATCAGCTGTAAAGTCCTATCAAGTCTATCTTCATGGAATCTGTTGTACACAATCTATATGACACTGCCACCATCCTGGTACAGGCCCTCATCACCTCTCATCTGGACTACTAAAGTTACCTTCTAGCTAAACTACTTCAGATCCCTTCCCACTCCAGTTCACTTTCCACTCAGTTCTCAAACTGATCCTCTTAAAGCGTAGTTCTGAACATGTCACCTCCCCTATTTAATAAGTCCGTAGAAGTTACCTATCAACTCTAATATCAAATATAAAAGCCTCTGTTTGGCATTCAGGCATTCAAAATATTTCAAAACCTCCTACCCTTCTGGTCTTCAATTATACCTTACCCCTCTCCTCCATGTACTCTGTAATCCAGTGACACTGGTCTTGCTTTTCCTTGCACAAGATACTCCAACTCCCAACTTTGAGCATTTTCAAAGGTTGTCTCCCATGCCTGGAATTCTCTCCCTCCTCACCTCTGTCTCTGCCTTCCTTGAAGTCACAGTTAAAATCTCACCTTTTAAAAAACATTATTTTATTTCATCATGTGATTTCCCAATTACACGTAAAGGCATTTTTAAATAAACATTAAAATGAAAATGAAATGTTCTTTCCTTCCCTGTGTGTAATTAGAAATCTTGTACCTTTGAACTACATTACCCAGGAGCCCACTCACTTCCTGTCATTACGTGCTGACTTAGAAGATAAATTGGGTGGCATTCCCGTGTCTAGGCTTTCTTTCCTTCCTGTTGGTGGTTTTGGTGGAGCAGGGATTTTTGAGCAGGTAGAAAACTTAGTCATGTGGTTCTGTTTTGTCAGATAATAAACTTTAAAAAATAATACTTGAAGTGTTGGACATTAATTTAACTCTTACATTTAGCCCTACCCTGTCCTTTGAGAAGGCAAGCAATTCGCTGTTGATTATATATGTGAAGTCATGCAAAACGTATTTCCATATTAGCCATATTGCACAAGAAAACACAAATAAAATAAAACAATAAAATAAAGTTAAAAAAATATGCTTCAATTTGCATTCAGAGTTTATCAGTTCTCTCTCTGGAGCTGGATCACATTTTCCTCATAGGCCTTTTGGAATTGTCTTGGGTCATTGTTTTGATCAGGATAGCTAAGTCTTTCACAGTAGATTATCCTTACAATATTATTGTTAATGTGCACAATGTTCTCCAGGTTCTGTTCACTTCATTTTGCATGAATTTAAATGTCTTCCCAAGTTTTTCTGAAACCATCTCCCTCATCATTTCTTATAGCACAATAGTATCCCATCACAATCACATATCAAAACTTCTTCAGCCATTCTCTAACTGATGGGCATCTCCTTGATGTCCAATTCTTTTCCACCACAAAAAAAAAGAACTGCTATAAATACTTTTGTATAAATATAAACATTTCCTTTTCCTTGGATATCTTGGGGATACAGACCTAGAAAAGTGGTATTGCTGTATCAAAGGGTATGCAATTTTATAGCTCTTTGGCTTTAGTTCCAAACTGTTCTCCAGAATGGCTGGACTAGTTCATAACTCCAACAGTGCATTAATGTCCCAATATTTCCACATCTCCTAAAATATTTGTCATTTTTCTTTACCATAATATTAGCCAATCTGATAGGTGTGAGGTGAGATCTGTTATTTTAATTTGCATTTCTCTAATCAGTAGAGATTTGGGATTTAGAGTATTTTGTCATATGACTGGTAGCTTTGATTTCTTCTTCTAAAAACTGTCTATTCATATTCTTTGATCATTCATCAACTAAAGAATGGCTCCTAATTTTATAAATTTGTCTCAGTTCCCTATATATTTGAGAAGTGAGGCCTTTGTCAGAGAAACTTACTAAAAAAAAGTTATCCCAGTTTTCAGTTTTCCTTCTAATTTTGACATTAGTTTTATTTGTGCAAAAGCCTTTTAATTTCATGTCATCAAAATTATCCATTTTATATCTCATGATGCTTTCTATCTCTTGTTTGTTCATAAACTCTTCCCCTACCTATAGATTTGGCAGGTATAGTTTTCCATGCTCCCCTAATTTACTTAAAATATCATCCATAATGTCTAAATAATTAATTCCCTCTGACCTTTTCTTGGTATACAGTGTGAGATGGTGGTCTATGTCTAGCTTTTGACAAACTGTTTTTCAGCTTTTTCAGCAATTATTTTCAAATGTTGTGTTCTTATCTCAAAAGCTTGGATCTTTAAATTTATAAAATGGTTCTGCAAAAAGTCTTTCCAGAGTCTCCTTAATGCTTATGCCTTCTCTTTGGCAATTATTTCTAATTTATTCTGTATGTACCTTGCTTATATGTAGTTTTTTTTTTTTTGTATATTATTTCCTCTATTGAACTGTGAGACCTTTACAGGCCCATTTTTTTGCCTTGCTTTGAATCCCTAATGTTTGGACGGTGCCTGGTACATAGTAGATGCTTAATAAATGGTTACTGACCAATTACTAAATATCTGACAAATAAGTACCTTTTTTAATGAGTTTCATTTTTTACTCTATCATGTGTAATTTTCAACTACATCAACAACAGATCTCAAAGTGGTGTGGTCTTTCAGCTGTTTTTGAATAGTTCCTACAGTACTCTATACCATACCATCACCAATTTGAGTAAGTTCATTCATATATTGGTCCTGCAGTCTAAAAATAGGATAGATTCTTCACACAGACAATAATTCATTACATTAATGAACTGGGTTAAAGGAATGATGTCATGTTAAGGGCCAGGGGGGAATCTTTGCTAATGATAAGTCATTGTGGGGCCATGGAGTGAACAGTGGATTTGGACTACTCAAGAATATCCTGGTTCAAATCTAAGCTATGAAAAAGTCACAAGCCCTATGGGGCTCAGTTTCTTCTATAAAATGAGAAGCTTAGTCACTTCTGATATTCTTTCCATCTCCAAATCCATGATCCTAAGAATGCATAAAAATGATCAGTAAGGAACATTCATTTAAATGAAAATTTGATTCTTCAAAAGGATGTAAAAATAATTTTTAGAATGTGGCATACACTTCCCCCACTTATCCAACCTCCTCCTTTTTTCTTAGAACCAGTTGCCTGGCCTAATGGTGCCACCTGATGTTCAATGTGTAGAACTGTCTGACCTCAAAACTACTGGGTATTTTTTAGAGAAGGGAGGAGGAAGCAGGATAAAAACCATATTTCCACTTCTACCCCCAATTTTCTTTCCTTTTCACTTTAGAGTTCAGTTACTCCACTTCAGATAATTTCTCTCACTAAAGAACTTTTCCTTAACATTTTCCATTTCTTATCCTTCTCATGCTATTTGTGAAATAGCTAAGAAATCTTAAAAATATAGCATAACATAATATAATGTTATCTCGTTTTACAGATGAAGATACTGAAGCAAAGAAAGGCTAGACAACTTATTTGAGAACACAAAGGTAGCAATAATGCAGAGAAGCTGAAAAAATGTCATGAAATATTTCATATATTATCAGCTACATTGCAGGTGTTTGTTTTGTTGCATTTGATATTTTACCTTTTTAAAAACTCACAAAGTAACAGAAGGATATATTCAGAAATAAAGGTGCGGGCAGCTGGGTGACTAAGTGGATAGTGTCAGGCCTGAAGTTGGAAGAACCTGAATTCAATTCTGGCCTTAGATATTTCCTAGCCGTGTAATCCTGGGAAAGTCATTTAATCCCATTTGCCTAGCCTTTGCCCTCTTGTCTTAGAGCTGTTACTAGGACATAAAGTTAAAAAAAATAATAATTAAGAAATAAGGAAACATGATATAAAAACAAAAATGTTAATATAATTTTTTAAAAGAGAAATTTACTTGAAATTGATATTTGTGGGACAGCTAGGTGATTCAGTAGATAGAGAGCCAGGCCCAGAGATGGGAGGTCCTGTATTGAAATCTGGCCTCATACACTACCTAGCTATGTGATCTGGGGCAAATCACTTAACCTCCACTGACTATTGATTCAAAGGGGAGGAGAAGAGGGGTAGGGATAAGGGGAGGAAGGGGAGGGAGAAGAATGAAGGAGAGAGAAAAAGGGAAGGGGAGAGAGAGAGAGAGAGAGAGAGAGAGAGAGAGAGAGAGAGAGAGAGAGAGAGAGAGAGAGAGAGAGAGAGAGAGAGAGAGAGAGAGAGAGGGAGAGCGGGAGAGAGAGAGAGAGATTTCAGAACTAGGACCATCAATCATTACAGCTCTGGAAAGAACTTTTAGAATCCCCAAAATAACTCAACTCTTTCTCTAAGTCTATAAGCTATTAACACTCAAGATAAAATTTTAAACCATTTACTCAATTTTCTTGTTTTTCTACTTTGTTTAACTACTAGTACCACAACAATATTATTGTGTACCATTATTCACCACAAATGTAGTTTAGTTATATTATATGCTAACTAGACTTTTATAAGTTATATTAAAAACTTAACCTCCAAGTTTTATCACTGGAAAAGGTGAATTAACATGATCTCATAGATCTCTTTCAACTCTAAGAGTCCATGATTTATTAGTTTGCTTATATGAGGAAAAGTTTTGTTCTAAGAGAACAAATTGTCTTCGAGTATGGGAAATCTCCAGTTTTTTATAAATGGGTCATGTTCCCAAAAGTTCATTGGAAATTGGAACACATTTTCTCAAAAATCTTAAATCTATAGCTGTGTGACCCTGGGCAAGTCACTTGACCCCCATTGCCTAGCCCTTACCACTCTTCTGTCTTGGAGCCAATACACAGTATTGACTCCAAGACAGAAGGTAAGGGTTTAAGAAAAAAAAAATCTTAAATCTAGCTCCTGTTCACAAATTCATAAGAGTGGAGCCAAAATTAATGAGCCTGTTGTTATAAGTCTGTTATTGCTATATAAAAAAATTCCACCATGCCCAACTCCTCACTTTCCTTTACCTTACAGAGAGAGTAAATTGCCATATCTTAACGTTTCTAATTGTGTAACATCTCTTGCAACCACCTCCTTTCTATCCCACTACCACCCTAGATCAGGTCCTCTTCACTTTTCACTTAGATGATTTCAATAGTCTCCTAACTGGTCTCCCTACCTCAAATCTCTTCCCTCTCTAATTTGACCTTCACATGGCTGCCAAATTAATTTTCTTAAACCATAAGTCTGACCATGTCACTCTCCTAACTCAGTAAATTTTGGTAACTCCCTGTTACCTCTAGGATCGAATATAAACTGTTTGGCATTTACAGCCCATTAACAAGCTTACTCCAACCTAACCTTTCAGTCTTAATATACATTATTCCCTTTGTGAATCCAAGGATTCAGTCAAATTGGCTTTCTTATGGTTCCTCACATACTTCAACTCCCATCTCCATGCTTTTGCACAGTTCATTTGCATCTTGAATTCACCAGGTCTTCACTTCTACATTATGGAATCCTGAGCTTCTTTTGAAACTCAGCTGAAATGCCACCCTATATAAGGTCTTTCCTGAATGCCCTAGTTGCTAATGTCTCTATGTTTCATATCTACAGTTTTCTCCTTCAAATAATTATAAGCTCCCTAAGGGCACTATGGTGTGTGATACATAGTAGGCATTTAATAAATGCCAATTTACTAATTTAAAATATTGGATTTAATCTTATTCCAAAACAAAGAAGTAAACTGTCCACATTTTGCACATGCATGATGTACCAGAAAGTGGTCATTTTTTTTTTAAAACTCTTATCTTCCATCTTGGAGTCAATACTGTGTATTGGCTCCAAGGCAGAAGAGTGGTAAGGGCTAGGCAATGAGGGTCAAGTGACTTGCCCAGGGTCATACAGCTGGGAAGTGTCTGAGGCCAGATTTGAACCTAGGACCTCCCGTCTCTAGGCCTGGCTCTCCATCCACTGAGCTACCCAGCTGCCCCCATAAGTGGTCATTTATTAATAATGATCTAGTAAAAGTGCTGCATCCAATTTCTCACCAACCACTTACAATTTGGCTTAGCAAAGATAGTCTTTTAAAACTTCACATTCTCTTCAATTACTCTGCAACTTATAACACTGCTGACCAGTCTTCTCCTTTAGGATAATCTTCCTTTTCATAGATTCGATGTCACTGCTCTCCCATAGTTCTACTTTCCTGTCTAACCAATCCTCCTTGACATCCTTTACTAGACGTTTTTCTTCTTTCATCCTTAAACATGGATGTCTCCCAAGACTCTGTCTTGGAATTTTCCTCTCCTTAAGACTCTCTCAGGAATTTTCTCCAAAAGCCTTAATTATCTTCAATCTCAAATCTACGTAATCAGCCTTAATGTCCTGAACTCAAGTCCCAGTCTTCTAAGCACTAGCAGTATACTCCAACTAGATATAGCAGTAGTATTTCAAATTAAATATGAACAAAATGTCCCCCAAAACTTCCTTCTTCCTAATTCCCCTCTTTCTCTTAAGCCGGTCACCCATATTTCAAAACTCTGGAATCATATACTTAGCATTTCCCTCTTCACTTGCCTCCTTCCCACCTCTATCTCCCTATCCCACCCCCTTAATGGCCAAATCTTTTCAGGTCAGAATCTACAATATATCTTGCAGCTCTCCCATTCTCTCCATTTATGCCTTCATCATTTATCATCTATATTGTTGTAATAGCTTCTTTAAAAAAAGTTTTTATTTATGACTTGTTTCTTACATCTTCCCACCCAGGGAGTCATCCTATTTTAAAATTTTTCACTTTTTACAAAGGGGTAAAAAATCAGCATGACTATCCAATACACTGAAAAAGTATACATGTCTGAAAAGACATGGAATGTATAATACCTGCAGACCTCCCACTTCCACAAAGGGGTAGATTGGGAGTATCTTCATGTATCTTTTTATTTGAATCCTGTTTGGCCTTTGTAATTTTGTTATATTCACTTTTTTTTTTTTAGTGTGTCACTCTCCTTTTACATTGTTGGAGCTGGTTACTATGTATATTAAGGGCAGAAGAGTTTGGTTCTGCTTAATTACTTCCTTCTGCAACCTTTCATGTAGATCTATCCATGCTTCTTTGTATTCATCAACCATATTATTTCTTCCTTTCTTTATTCCTTCCTTCCTTCTTTCCCCTTACTTTCTGCCTTAGTAGCAACTCTAAGATAGAAGGGTACGGGTGAGGCAAATAGGTTTAAGTGACTTGCTCAGGGTCACACTAGGAATTATCTGAGACCAGATTTGAACTCAGGTCCTCCCAACTCTATCCAATGAGTTATCTAGCTGTCTCACACATGGAATTTTTTTTCAGAAGAGTAATATTCCCTTCTATTTGTTTAGCCATTCTCAAATTGACAGATATCAACTTTGTTTCCAATTCTTAGCTATCACAAAAAGTGCTACTATAAATATTTTAGAGTATTTGGAGGCTTCCTTGCGCTAAAATTCCAATAATAGAGGTTCCAGAACCAGTTATGGTTCAAAGAATATAGACATTTTAATCATTTTAATCACTTTACTTGCATAATTCCAAATTGCTTTTCAAAATGGTTGTATTTGGCTAATGTGAAAATGTTTCCCATGACTTAATATATGTATAATGAGTATCATTTTGTGCCTTCTCAATGGGTCAGGGTGGGAGGGAGGAATGGAGAGAGCTTAGAACTGAAAAAAATTTTTTTAATAATTTAAGAATTATATTTATTGAATTCCAAATCCCATAGTATTCATAAACTACCAGATATTTAATGGATTTTAATTTTATTTTCATTATAATTTTTTGATAACATTTTCCCATTTCTGATATAAATATAAATAAAATACTGATTTTTGTTATGATTTTTGATTGTTGTACCATTTCACTACTCTACCAACAATGCATCAGTGTGCCTATCACTCTACAACCCCTCCAACACTAACTACTGGCCTTTTGAGGCTCTTTTTCTCAATCTGAAGGGTAAGAGATTTTGAATTGCATTTTTCTTAATATTAGGGATTTGGAGCACTTTTATATGATTGTAAATAATTTGCCATTTGTTTGAGAACTATTTGTTCATATCCTTTAGCCATTTATTTTTTGGGGGAATGGCTATTAGTATATATATATATATATACACACACACACACACACACACAGAGTGAGAGCAAAAGAAAGCAAGCTTGGACACCAAACCCCCATCCAAGAAATTTGGTACAAAGGCTTTTCCCTTTTGACCACTTTTCTTCTTAATCTAAATGAATTAATTTTGTCTGGGCAGAAGCTTTTTAATTTAAAATAATCAAATTATCTTATTTATAGGTGAAATGAAAAATGAACTGAGCAGAGCCAGTAGATAATTGTATACAGTAATAGCAATGTTGTATGATAACTATGAACGACTTAGTTATTCTCAACAATACAATCATCCAAGACAATTCTGAAGGACTCATGATGAAAAATGCTATCTACCTCCAGAGAAAGAATTGAGGGAGTTTGAATGCAGATTGAAGCATGCTTTTTTCTTAACTTTATTTTTCTTGGATTTTTTTGGTCTGTGTTCCCTTTTGCACCATGGCTAAGATGAAAATATGCTTTGCATGACTGAACATGTATAATCTATTTCAAAGAATTTACCTTCTCAAGGAAGGGAGAGGGAAGGGAAAGATTTTGGAACTATAAAAAAACAAAACAAATATTAAAAATTGTTTTTCCATGTAATTGAGAAAAAAATGAGATAAAAATAGTCTTAAAAAAGACATCTCCTACCTATAGCTGTGGGAGGTCTAGAGCCATTTCTCTTCTATTTTTTTCTTAAGTATTAAGGTTGCATATCCATTGAGAATGTATTGTGCAATATGGTATAAGCCCATGATGGTGAACCTATGACACACATGCTAAACATGGCATGTGGATACCTCTCTGTGGGCACATGCATTACTCCCAGAACAGTTAATTACTAGAAAGGCAGAGGGACTCCAATGGAGCTGCTCCCTTCCCCCTCTCCACCTTGACTTACTCCCTCCCCTCCCCTGAGCAGAGCAGTCAAGCCACACCTTCCTTTCTCCCTCTCCTGTCTGGGATAGGGGATAAATAAGGAGTATTTTCCCTAAGTAATTTATCTTCTCCCACTTTATCAAGCACTGGGTTACTGAGTTCTATGATTTCAGATTCTCTCTTGCCCAGTCTGTTTCATTGATTTATCTCTTGGTTTTTTAATCAATACCAAATCAAGTTTTGATGGCTGCTTTATAATAAAATAAATATTTGTAGCCTAAAAGTGCTATTTTTCCCCATTCCTTACTACTTTTTATTATTTCCCCTAATATTCTACATCTTTTGTTTAATTTTATCAATCATTTATCTATAAGGTATCCACTTCACAATTCGACAGGTATAGCATTAAAAGTATTCATTAATTTTGCTGCAATTCCTTGTGAGGAATTGTCATTTTTATTATATTGGCATTGCCTAGCCAGGAGCACCGGATAATCTTTAAAGTTGTTCTTTATTTCTTTAAGGAGTGCTTTATAATTGAATCGATTTAAGTCTTTTATGTGTTTTGATAGGCCCATCCTCAGATACTTCATACATTTTAAAATTATTTGGAATAAGAGTTCCCTTTCTATTATTGTTTCTTTGTATGTTTTGTTATTATTATGTAGAAAGTCTGTTGATTTTTGAGGGCTAATTTTGTAGCTTGCCACTTTACTGAAGCAAATATCTCAATGACTATCTTTACTGATTCTGTAGGATTTTCCAAGTATACTGTTATAGCAACAGAGATAGGTATAGATCTATCACTTCTTTCTCTTATTATTATACTTTTGATTTCTTTCTCTTGTCTTACTAATGTTGTTAGTATTTCCGGAACTATATCAAATTATAGCAGGGAGTATAGTCATCTTTGTTTCACTCCAATATTTATTAGAAAAGATTCTAATGTATTATATAAAATACTTTTGATTTTAGACAGATGCTTTTTAATATTAACATTCTTTTATGTCTATATTTTATACTGTTTTAGCATAAGAGGATTGAACTTTGTCAATATAACAATTTTTTTCTTTTGAAAATTTTATTTAGTCAATTTAAAATATTTTTCCTTGGTGACAAGAGTCATGTTCTTTCTCTTCCCTCCCCTTCCCCTCTCCTGTAGCCAATGCACAATTCTACTAGGTTTTACATGTGTCTTTGATCAAAACTTATTTCTATATTGTTGATATTTGCACTAGGGTGAGCATTTAGAGTCTATATCCCCAATCACATCCCCATCAACCCATGTGATCAAGCAGTTGTTTTACTTCTGTATTTCTGCTCCCACAGTTCTTCCTTTGGATGTGGATAGTGTTCTTTCTCATAAATCCCTCTGAATTGTCTTGGATCATTGCACTGCTACTAGTAGAGAAGTCCATTACATTCAATTGAACCACAGTGTATCAGTCTCTGTGTACAATGTTCTCCTGGTTCTGTTCCTCTCACTCTGCATCACTTCCTGGAGGTCGTTCCAGTTCACATGGAATTCCTCCACTTTATTATTCCTTTTAGCACAATAGTATCCCATCACCAACATATACCACAATTTGTTCAGTCATTCCCCAATTGAAGGGCATCCCCTCATTTTCCAAGTTTTTGCCACCACAAAGAGCGCAGCTATGGATATTCTTGTACAAGTCTTTTTCCTTAATATCTCTTTGGGGTATAAACCCAGCAGTGCTATGGCTAGATCCAAAGGGCAGACAGACTTTTAGCACCCTTTGGGCATAGTTCCAAATTGCCCTCCAGAATGGTTGGATCAATTTACAACTCCACCAGCAATGCATTAATGTCCCAATTTTGCCACATTCCCTCCAACATTCATTACTTTCCATTACTATCATGTTAGCCAATCTGCGGGGTGTGAGCTGGTACCTGAGTTGTTTTGTTTTGCATTTCTCTCATTATAAGAGATTTAGAACACTTTTTCATGTGCTTATTAATAGTTTTGATTTCTTTTTTTTTTTAAACCCTTACCTTCCGTCTTGGAGTCAATACTGTGTATTGGCTTCAAGGCAGAAGAGTGGTATGGGCTAGGCAATGGGGGTCAAGTGACTTGCCCAGGGTCAGACAGCTAGGAAGTGGCTGAGGCCAGATTTGAACCTAGGATCTCCCATCTCTAGGCCTGGTTCTCAATCCACTGAGCTACCCAGCTGCCCCCTAGTTTTGATTTCTTTATCTGAAAATTATCTATTCATGTCCCTTGCCTATTTATCAATTGGGGAATGGCTTGATCTTTTATATAATTGATTTAGCTCTTTATAAATTTGAGTAATTAGACCTTTGTCAGAGGTTTTTGTTATGAAGATTTTTTTCCCAATATAACAGTTCCTTAATTGGTCTGTCTGCTTCCAGTATCTGCTCTTCTTCAATTTATTTTTTATGCAACTGCCAAAATTATCCTCTTTATGCCAGGTCTATACTGTTTTTTTTTAAGATAAAATACAAACACCTTAGCCTGCATCCAAATCTAGCCACAATCTGGCTTTAACCTACCTTCCCAGCAATATTTCAGAATACATTCCCCTAAATTTTTGCATTTTCAGTCAAACTTGAATACTAGCTAGAGTTCAACCACTATCTTTGCCTTCTTTCCCCCAACAAAGCACCAGTCACCTGACCAACCTGCCTAATTCCCTAGCCTAGCTCTAGATTGCCAATCTTCAGGTTCACAGGGTGGACTGCCCTTATAATGATGTCTGGTCTGGGAATAGCACACCCTGGGAAGGACAGCTAAGATAAATGCAAGTGAAGGTGGCATGTGTCTGGCACTACTTTCCCCTTCTTCCCCTGGAGTAAACTCTGAGCACAAAAACTGTCTATATTGGTGTATCTAGAATGGAATAGCACACTGCCTGGAGTAAGCACTCAATAAAGGTTTATCTATGATTAGAACAGTTACTATTTCCTGATAAATAAATAATCCTTTACTCCTTTTCCTCTAATTCCTGTGTTTTTTAGAATTGTCTTCTACCAAGTTGAAAAAACTGTTCTCTGGCTAAACTTTCATACTCAGTCCAGCTTTTGCCCTCTTAGACTCTCTGGTCTCTGTCTTGGACAAGGTCCAAAATGTGTCTCAAACTATTAAATTCCTACTTATCACAGATCTCACATACTATCCATTCTCTTCTATTAACTGAAACTCAGCTTTTTTTCCTGAAGATATCACATTTTTGGAACTTTCTCCAAGGCTGACTGTTCCTTCTCTCATACCCTCAAAAAGAGACCACAAAGAAGAGATGAGATAGTCCTTGACACTTTCAGACTTCCCTTTGCTTATCACCATTCAGCAAAGGCACAAAGATGATAGCTGACATTTATAAGGCAATTTAAGGTTTTCAAAGTGCTTTGCATACATTATTTCATTTGATCTTCACAACTAAGTGAAATTGGTAACATTGTTATCCTCATTACACATATGGAGGAGTTTGAGAGCCTTAGGGAGGCCAAGTGCCTTACTCATATTCATACAACTAGCATCTGAGGTTTGAAGTCTCCTAGAACCTATGTCCAGTATTCCAGCCAGCATTTTACCTTAATTGTAAGGTATCAAAATCTTTACAACATTTTTTGGCCATTTCCATACCATGTAGCAGGACACCAGTGTCCTCTCCTTCTATCCTCCCCTTCTAATTCTAACTATGTAAATAATGATAAAATGAATGCTACAATTCCTTGTGAGTACACATCAATCAAGTCTCTATTGGTCTAATTACTATTATTTTTTTGTTTTTGAAAATTTTATTTAATTAGTTAATTTAGAATATTTTCCATGGTTACAAGGTTCATGATCTTTTCCTCCCCTCCTGTAGTGACATGTGATTCCACTGGGTTTTACATGTGTCATTGATCAAAACCTATTTTCATATTACTGATATTTGCACTAGGGTGATCATTTAGTCTCTACATCCCCAATCATACCTCCATCGACCCATGTGATCAAGCAGTTGTTTTTCTTCTGTGTTTCTACTCCCACAGTTCTTTCTCTGGATGTGGATAGTGTTCTTTCTCATAAGTCCCTTCGAATTGTTCTGGATCATTGCATTGCTACTAGTAGAGAAGTCCATTACATTCGATTGTATCACAGTGTATCAGTCTCTGTGTACAATGTTCTCCTGGTTCTGCTCCTCACACTCTGCATCACTTCCTGGAGGCTGTTCCAGTTCACATGGAATTCCTCCAGTTAGTTCATTATTCCTTTGAGCACAATAGTATCCCATCACCAACATATACCACAATTTGTTCAGTCATTCCCCAATTGAAGGGCATCCCCTCATTTTCCAAGTTTTTTGCCACCACAAAGAGTGCAGCTATGAATGTTCTTGTACAAGTCTTTTTCCTTATTATCTCTTTGGGGTACAAACCCAGCAGTGCTATGGCTGGATCAAAGGGCAAACAGTCTTTTAGTCCCCTTTGGGCATAGTTCCAAATTGCCTTCCAGAATGGTTAGATCAATTCACAGCTCTACCAGCAATGAATTAGTGTCCCCACTTTGCCACATTCCCTCCAGCATTCACTACTTTCCTCTGCTGTCATGTTAGCCAATCTGCTAGGTGTGAGGTGATACCTCAGAGTCATTTTGATTTGCATCTCTCTGATTAAAAGAGATTTAGAACACTTTTTCATGTGCTTATTAATAGTTTTGTCAATCACTATTCTTGATGACTTACCTGTCCCAGACCCTCCTTCATGGCCATCACTGTCCTGTATATAATGTCTTTCCCACTAGAACACAACAGTCTGGAGGACAGGGACTCTCTTACTCATTCATATTTTTATCCCTGTGCTGGCACATAGCAAACTTAATAAATGCTTATTCATTCTTTCATTCATTCATCTACCCACTATGCCAAGCTGTCTCATATACTCATCTTTCTTCCTACCAGCCCAAATTCTTATTATTGTCTAAGGAATTTCATGTCATCTTTTCTTGTCAGTTTAGTACCACGCTAACAGTCTTCCATTATTAGATACAGCCAGGTGATCCAGGGGATAGAACACTAGACCTAGACTCAGGATGATCTGACTTCAAAACCAGTCTTAGACACTTAATAGTTGTGTGACCCTAAGCAAGTTACACGTCTGCCTCCATTTCCCTAGCTATAAAATGAGGATCATAAGTGGCACTTTCCTCACAGAATTGCGAGGATCAAATGAAATAATATTTTGTAAAGCACTTAGCACAAGGCCTGGCACATAATAGACAATAAATTTTTATTACCTTTCCTTTCCCTCCAATTCCTTTAAATATATTGGCCTCTCATCATGCCTTGCCTCCACTCTTCTTCAACTACATATAGGAGTGGTTATTCAAAAGATGTCCCCAATTCTCATAATGGGACCTATAGATCAAGTGTTTCTCTCTTCCAAGGCTCATTCCCCTTTTGTAGCCACTTCACCCCAACTCCTCAATAGCTGTCTCCCACCTTCCACAACTCACAGCATCCCTTTCTCTGAGAATTCCTTACTAGTAGGAGACAAACACTGCCTGGTAGGCCTATTTGTAAATTCTCCTAGGATAAAGTACATGGCATATATAGCCATACCCTTAAGTGTTCTACCCAACAAATCTAAGTCAATAGCTAGTGGGAATTAAATATATAGAACAGTTGGAGTTGATACTCTCAAAAGACTCCTCCTTCTTTCCTGTCTTCTGGCTCTAGTCCAATCCTGGGGATTGTAAAAAGCTGCTTTGGGAAGTGAGTCTGCTACTTCTGATCACATCACTTTACCTGTCAACTCAAGTGCTTGATTTTCCAGATACCTTCAAAGTCCAAGGTATCTAGCATTGAAGGCCGTGAATTGAGATTTAAGACTTTGGCTGCTCAAGCTCAAAGACTAGTTTTTCAGTGGGCCAACTGGAAAGACTTTGTATAAGTATCATGGGTAAACCAGATACCACCCTTAAATCAAGACCTGGGAATCTTTCTTTTCCATGTCTTCCACATCAGAATTAATCTTTGCTCCTAAGATGGTTCCCCTCATGGAAAATCATAATTTCCAACCCAACAAGATTCTTTGCATCATAGTCTACTTCCCTGGCTTAGCACCTAATTTTCTAACATTCCTCTTTATTGGAAATCACCTATCCAGGATAGACATAGACTAATCTGTCAGGAACCAACCACCTCTATCCCCAGCAATGCCATCATGCTCCCTCCTTTGATTCCAAGAAATTATATCTCCAATCTTTTCTATTCTTCTCAGTTCATTGAAATGATTTTCATATAGTATAATCAGTTCCCTCATTATCTCGTGACCTACCTCTGGTAGCCTTTAATTTAGTCTAGTAACCAGAGGCCTATGAAAAGTAAAGAAAAAAGGAATAGTAAGCAGGCTTATATCCTATTTTGGATCTGTCAGCTAAAGGTAGGGAAGGAAATTCTCTTGATATTTTAGGCCAGTGATGATGAACCTTTTAGAGATCACATGCCATCTTCCCCCCCCCCCCCCCTTCCCAGACCAGGGAGGGAGAAAGGGAAGAGAGTGGCTTGAGTGCTCTGCTAAGGGGAGGCATGGTAGAGAGGGGGGAAAGGAACAGTTCCACCAGAGTCACTCTGTATTTCTAGAAACTAACTGTACCAGGGACAGAACATGTGCCCACAGAGTGGTCTTTGTGTGTCATCTTTGACACACATGCCATAGGTTCACCATCACAGTTCTAGACTGACTTTTAGGGTATAGCTGACACACTGTGTCCATTTCCTGAAAGAGTAGGAGAAGCATCTGAGGACTTCTTCTATTCTAAGACCCCATCTCCCTTGATAAATCCTCTCTTTGTTGTTTACAATGTGACAGTATTTTCTAATGCCAAGAATTCACCTCTGAATTCTAGGTCAACAAAATTAGTGCTAGTTAACATTTCTAGGGTTCAGTCGCCTCATTATAAAATGAGAGGACTAGCAGGGTAGGGGGGATTATGAATCATGTAACCATGGAAAAATATTCTAAATAAAAATAAAAACTAAAATAAAACGAGAAGACTAGATTCAATGATTTTCTAAGGTTCTTTCTGGTGGATCAACAACTCACTTTAACCAGTTTTATCAGAAGTTCTTCTGAGAAAGATTAACACTGAGAGGCAGTAGTGTATAGCAAAAAGAACACTGAAGGGGGGGCAGTTGGGTAGCTCAGTGGACTGAAAGCCAGGCCTAGAGACGGGAGGTCCTAGGTTCAAATCTGGCCTCAGACACTTCCCAGCTGTGTGACCCTGGGCAAGTCACTTAACCCCCAATTGCCTAGCCCTTACCACTCTTCTGCCTTGGAACCAATACACAGTATTGGCATCAAAATGGAAGGTAAGGGTTTAAAAAAAAAAAAGAACACTGAAATTGCAGGCAAGAAACCTGTATTCTTAGAGGGCAATTTGGAACTATGCCCAAAGGGGACTAAAAGACTATCTATCCTTTGATCCAGCCATAGCACTGCTGGGTTTGTACCCCAAAGAGATAATAAGGAAAAAGACTTGTACAAGAATATTCATAGCTATGCTCTTTGTGGAGGCAAAAACTTGGAAAATGAGGGGATGCCCTTCAATTGGGGAATGACCGAACAAATTGTGGTATATGTTGGTGATGGAATACTATTGTGCTCAAAGGAATAATGAACTAACTGGAGGAATTCCATGTGAACTGGAACAACCTCCAGGAAGTGATGCAGAGTGTGAGGAGCAGAACCAGGAGAATGTTGTACACAGAGACTGATACATTGTGGTACAATCGAATGTAATGGACTTCTCTATTAGTGGCAATGTAGTGATCCTGAACAATTTGGAGAGATCTACGAGAAAAAAACACTATCCTCATCCAGAGGAAAAACTATGGGAGTAGAAACACAGAAGAAAAACAATTGATTGAATTCATGGGTCGAGGGGATATGGTTGGGGATGTAGTCTCTAAATGAACATCCTAATGCAAACACCAACAACATGGAAATAGGTTTTGATCAAGGACACATGCAATACCTAGTGATATTGCACGTCAGCTATGGGAAGGGCGGGGGGGAGGGGAGGGAGGGAAATAATATGATTCTTGTAACCAAGAAATAATGTTATAAATTGACTAAATAAAAAAAAAAGAAACCTGTATTCTATTTCCAAGGCTGCCACAACTTTCCCCTGGTTTCTGTGGGTCCCAGAGGAGTCACTTGCCTGCTTTGTGACTCAGTTTCCTCATATGAAAATAAGGTTAGATAGTATTTGAAGTTCCTTTAAATATTGATTTTCAATAACTTTAATTTCTATTTCATGGATCAGAAGTTGGATTTTTCAGCTTTTTTTCCACTTACAGTACCTACCAAAAGAACTGGCTCTTTCCATTTTTCTTGGTAATTCAACATAACCACAGTTCAGCCAAAGGAATCAGAAAATAATGCTGGTCGACGCTAGGGGACAGTCTAGTCCCAGGTAAAGTTATACAATTGCAAGATTTAGAATTGGAAGGGGCTTTAGAGCTCTGCACTTTGAAGGAGTTAAGTTGAAAATTAAAAATCTTTCCTTTTGGGGCCTCGCTATGTCAAAGAACTTCAAAAGAAAGTATTAACCTCTGGAAATCACAAATGCTAAGCATTATTCTAATAGGCTAAAACCATAGCTGTTAAGGAAGTGTGAGGATCATTTCAGTCATAAAGTCTCTTGTATCATGCAGCTTTAATATAAGATTGCCATGTCTCTAAGGGGCGAGAGGCCCTATTTGGAAATACCTTTTGCAGCTCACTTTCAAAGAAGGTAATACATGCCACTTATAAAAGAATAACTTATAATAGATTCCAACTCAGAAAAGTTTTTCCTTCTTAAAAACGTCAAGAGTAAACAAACACTCTCCTAATTACCTGCATTTAGTTGAAATTCATAACTCCCAAAGAACTTAAAAAAAAAATGTACCTAGCACCAATTGACAGCAGTGGTAACACTGGTAGCCAAGAGTACAGAGAGAATTTACCACGCTTATGAGGAATTCCTTGATCACTCCATGAACAGAAAAGAAAAAAAAAAGATAGAAGCTCTCTGTGATCCCTTTGCCTATGTGCTCTTTAATCTTGCGCCTCCCTATCCTTATTTCACAGATTTGGGGGGAATGTTTTGTACCAACAATTATTATTATCTCCCCCCCCTTAGTAAATATCACTTTCTAAAAGTTACTTAAGATTGGGCTGAAGGACACACACAGCAGCCCAATCTTCATGCCCTGGTAAAATTTCATCCAAAGCTCTGACCTCTATGGATAATAATAACCTACCTAAATTCATTCTTCAACAATTAACATTTTTAAAAAATTCTTTAAAAAATCTAATTTACTTAATTACTACCAATTACATGTTATAACAAATTTCCACACAAATTTTCCTAAGTTATATGACTGAACATATCTCCCTCCCTCTCTTCCCTTCCCCTCACAGTGCTAGCAGGCAATTCACTCTGTATTAGACGTGTATTATCATATATAATATATTTCTATATTGTTCATTTTTGTGAGTCAATTAACATTGTTTCATTCTGTAAAAGCCATCCCATCCCAGTGATTCCAAACTCCTAATTCAAACTCTATTCTCCAATCCCCACTAATTATTTCCATCTTCTTCAACCCAACTCCCATCTTTGAGGTCCCAATCTAAAGTTACATAACCCTTCCACTGAGCTTTCTGGAATGTCTGCTCAATAGATACCAATCCTCAATCTTGTCCCTTTCTCATTCCATCCCTCTTCTTAAACTTATTGAAATGTGGCTCATCCTGATGACACTGCTCAGAGTATCATGTCATAGCTGAACTGCAGCAGCTTTCTAGTTGGTCTCCTTGACTCGAGTTTCTTCCTACTCTAATCCATCCTTTAATCAACTCAGATTAATCTTTCTAAAACCCAGGTCTAACCATGTCACATAACTCCGCCCCTTCACTAAATTAACTCCAGTGGTTCCCTATCTGCCAAGATTAAATCCTCTATTTGGCAATTCAAAGTACTTCATCACCTGGCCTCCTATTTTACAGTCTTCTCCTACCTTATTCTCCTCCATGAATTCTGTCATGCAGTGACACTGCACTCCTTCCTGGAGTTCAAACATGATATGTGCCAATTCTGATTGTTTTCCCATGTCTGGAACTAGCTGTCTCAAATGCTTTCCTTCCTCATCTTTGCCTCCTGGCTTCTGGGACTTCTTTTAAGTCTCAGCTAAAGGTTCACCTTCAGCCTTTTCCAGTCCTTAATCTTAGAGGCTTCCCCCTGAGACTACGCCCAATTGATCTTTTCTGTACCTTGTTTGTACATAGCTTTTTGCATATTGTTTCCCACATTAGACTATGAACTCCTTGAGAGCAGGGAATGGTTTTCTTTTTTGCCTTTCTTTAAATCCCCCCAACACTTAGCACAATAACTGAACCTACAGTAGGAGCTTAAAATGCTAAGTGACTGAATGATTAAGTAAAATAACTAATACTATTATACCCAAGTATCTTAGCCATTCTCACCCCTATATGTAACAGTACATTAAAACTAAGTAATTCAATCCTTACCCAGAAATACCAGAAGAACTGAAATGAACAAATTAACTTACAAGCTTGGACTTATTCACAGAAGGCCTAATTTCTGACTATGTTGCTTTTCATTATTTAATAAAGTAACTAAGCATATTTAAGTTGTACACCATTAGCAGCTATTCTATTCACTGTATGTATAAAATATACAGTAAAAGTATGTTCCATACCAGTACTTACCTTTAAGGTTTTCACAGCCACAGTTAGGCTATATTTTTTCCATACGCCTTCATACACTTCTCCATACTGTCCTCCTCCAAGTTTGTGCTTCATGGTAATGTCTGTCCTCTCAATCTCCCACTTATCATAGTTAGGAGACACTCCATATATGGTGGGTTTGTTTCTCTTGGGAGCTGGGTAATGCAGAGTGGTGATCAATCCATCTGCCACTGTTGAATGGTGATGAACCAACTCTGCCAAAGTGTTAAAGCGACTCTCTGAAGAGACGTACAGCTAAAGCAAGCATAAAATGGCATTTTGTCAGATAGCATAGACATAAGATGAAATAAATCAAACAAGAAGGTCTTATTAAGCCTTAATTTAATAAACTGCCAAAGAAAAAATCTTACCTTTCCTCCTTAATGGTCAGGCTAGGATGTATGTATATGTAAGTATATGAGGTGTCACTACTCATTTCCTAGTCAACTTCACATGCCAACTGTGCCTTCTCTATGAGGACTAACACTGTGACTTTTCCCCCTCTGGTAACTAGGAGCTAGGACCCTAGGTCCTTCAGTTCAGAGAGGTGAGCTTTTGCTTTATTTTACTGAGACCCAAGCTTCTAGGATGCTTCCTCTTCTTCATAGCTCCTTTCCATGTGTTGTCTTTCCTTTATCAGAATCTAAGTTCTTTAAGGGCAAGGACTCTTGCTTATATTTGGGCTTTCAGTGCTTAGCACAGTGCCTGGATTATAGTAATCACCTAATAAACTATCTATCTATCTATCTATCTATCTATCTATCTATCTATCTATCTATCTATCTATCTATCTATCTATCTCCATCCATCTGTCCATTCATCCATCCATCCATCTATCTATCTAGCACAATGGGTGCATATCTACTATTTAGTTCTAGTGGAAAAATATAGATATGAACTGCAGAAGATACAAAGTTTAGGGGGAATAGGGAAAGTATCATTGGAGAAAGTACCCATAAATTAAATGAGATCCAAATAAAAAGATATCTTCTCTTACCTTAAATAGTTCAAACTGCATTATGGGTAATATAAAATAGTTTGTAAATAAACTCAGAGGCTTTCTATCACCTCTAGGATCAAATACAAAAATCCTCTGGTGGGCATTCAGAGCCTTTCATTGGCATACATCACTCCCACCTTTCCAGACTTCTTATATCTTATATTCCTTCCATGTACTTTGCAATCGGGTGACATTGGCCCCCTTGCTATTCCTCAAACAAGACATTCCATTTCCCAGCTCTAGGCATTTTCAGTGGCTGTTCCCCATACATGGAACACCTTCCCTCAACTCTACTTTCTGGCTCCCCTTGCTTCCTTCACATTTCCACTGAAATCCCTCCTTCTTCTACTCTTTCCTGATCTCTCAGTGCCTTCCCTCTGTTGATTACTTCCAGTGTTTCCTTATATGTAGTTTGGACAAAGCTGTTTCCTCACTGTCTCTCTCATTAGACTATGAGCTCTTTGATAATGAGGACTGCATTTTACTTTTCTTTGTATTCTCAGTGATTAATACAGTGCCTGACACATAGTAGGTGAGTAGGTGCTTAATAAATATTTACTGACTGTTGGATAAATAGGTACCCAATCAGGCAGGATCAATGACTTGCAAAGAGAACCCAATCTGTTGATCTGAAAAACAAGTTCTTATGTTTTCATTATGTTTTTTAAAGGAAAGGAGGAAATGCGAGAAGGGAAAGGAAGAATGGAAATCAAGAAGAAAGAGAATGAATAAGGGAAGGGGGTAAAGAAAAAGAAATTATGTGCATGTTGGTAGCTATTTGTCTCACAGGAGAAAGTAAAATGAGGGAAGTAAAATACTGCTTCCTAATTTAAAAAAAAAGGATGATAATTCCTCATAACATGCATATGGAACAAAGATATACTCACTACAGGCATACAAGACTGCTTATTGACAGCAACTAACTTTATAATAAGGAGAAGGGAGCAATAAAACAATTACCTTGCAATTAAAAAAGAAATTATGTAAAACTTAAAAAGAAATGATGGCAAAATGTTCAAGCAAATTTAGACGTGAACCCACAAAAGGCTAGAAATTAGTTATGTTGATAAGGATAATTTTAAATATTCCTCGAGTAAAATGAATTACAATTGGTAAGATAGACTTCTGGGTTACGAACCTTTGTGAATCAATCTAATTCAATTCTACAAAATAACATTTTCAGCTGGAAAGCTTAGCAAAGTATATTCTTGGAATAGAAACAGGAATAGGTCACCAACATTTACAGACAGGAGTACACCATTCCAGCATGGTATTTCTGTTGAATAGTAATATTCTTTGAACTGCTTAGAAGGGGAAACTATGGTCCAAGCATATTTATCAATAGATTTCTTCAAAGCACTTGAAGAGAAACCACAAAGTGAATTCTGAAATGATAACATCATGAGTCATACATAAACACAGACATCCAGGACTAGCAATTTGAGAAAAAAAAATTGGTGTGTTGGATTTCTCAGATATATGTTTTGTATAACATATTGTTATGTATAGTGTTCCCTTCTATGAGGTACTAACAATATTAGCATGATTTATACAGAAAATTAAGTGGAAGGTAAGAGACACTTAATCCTAGGAGAAGCCAACAGAGGTCTAATCACTTCACTAAAGTGCTAATAATGCTCTAAATTCTTCCTCTTTAGTTAGTTAATAGTGTAATTTTAACATTATGAAAAAGAGTCAGGGAAATACAAATTCTACAAGTTGTCCTTAGAATAAATAAATTCTTCATATTAACATGTAATCATAGGGGACAGAAGATGTATATGGTTGCTGGTGATAGAGCAAACTCATCCGGGAGAAATGCACTTTGACCAATTTCTCTTGGTTATAATATAAAGCACAGAGTTTATATACAAGTAGTTCTACCTGATACCACAAGATCACATTCCTTCTCTGGCTCAGAATTGTTACCCCAAGTCTTTATTTATACAGATTGTGTTCTTAGACCTCTTTTCTTCCCTCACATTGAGAGATTTCAGAATTATAGCATGTTTCCCAGAAAAGATTAGCTTTATCCTTTTCCATAATTAAATTTATAGTTCCAGCAACTTATTTCCTCTTCCACTATAAAATTTACATATTAAAACTCATTAAACATTAAAACCACTGTATATTCTTAAACTGTATATTCTGTTCATGACCATTTCCTAATTGTCCAGGCTAATGTCCTCCTTCCTCAGTCCTATACTATGCTCTCTGAAGAAGAATTATGCTGATGAGTTGCAATCTCTATCAGGAATTCATAGTATGTTTGGAGAAAAAGAGTGAAATTACCAGCTATGAATGGCCTGGTACTGTGGCTATGAAATATTTCATAAATACAGTGCATTTCCAGGAACTACCTCTTTATAATCGTCCCAGTCTTCCTGTCAAAAATGATCTTTCTGTCAAAAAAAAAAATTTAAGACCACTCTTTACTGCTGACAACCAGACACAGAGGCTTAACTGAGCTTAACTTATGCAGCACTGGGCAAAGTAGAATGCTGCTGTCACACTGCTCACATACAATGTTTACAGGCTGCTTTGCCCCAGAGTTGATGTTCCCTTGTGAATTTCTAAATACTATTAGGAAGGCTGTAAGCCAAAGGTATACTGGAGCCAGCAGACAGTGCTTAAGAACCAACTGTTAAAATTTCAGTGTGAGCTTTTACACCTCAGAAACTGGCACAAAGCTACAAATCAGGGCTAAAATTATTGTTTTGTTTGTTAAAAAAGTAGAGAAAATGTTAATAATGCAGATTATACTTTAAAGTGTGCTGTGTATAATTTTCCCCTGGAGAGCCAGTTGTTAAAATTTACCAGCACACTAGTGCTATAAATCCAATTCTGATACTAACTTTCTAACCTTTTCTATGTGGGAAGATTTAGTTGTATTTTAGCTAGCTCTGCTCTAGTCCTACTACACTTACTAAGGTTTTAAGTAAAATCTAGAAAATTTGAAAGATTACAGAATTGATTCATCATTGAGTTTTTTTGCTATGTTTTTTGCCTAGATTCTATTCTTATCAACCTGAATATATCTAACTTGCCATCAAAGCAATCCATAAAAATTAAATTAAAATGAATTACTGAACTTGTCTTTACAGGAAAGAAGAATAAAAGGTTTAAAATAGGACTCCAAGGAAGTACTGGCAACTTGGGAACTACAATTAACTTGAATAAATGAAAACACAGCCTAAAGTAACCAGAACACCTTAAAAAAATGAACAAATAAACCAAATCACAAACTTGAACATCACTCTCAAACCATGGCCTTAAACTCTAAAAATACCTTAAGACCTGTAATAAAAATTTCAGTAATAATTATTATAAAAACTTAAGAGATCTTAAAGTCAACCAGAAAATGATTGCTCAACTCCATTAAGGAACAGGAGAGTATGAGCTTCTAATTCAAAACAACAAAAGCTTTCTGGAATAGACTAGCTGTGGAGGTCTGGCAGCTTTGGGTCAGTTGGTTAGAAATAGTAATTTATAAACTCCTCTATGAAAACCCAGGAACACAGAGAGAGATGAGCCAAGAGGGTGGAGGCAAAAAGAAAAATCCTTAAGGGACTTATTTGCAAATCTGCTTTACTCCCATACATTTTTTAAAGATTAGCTAATATGAAAATAAGAATAATTAAATGTAGTCAAATTCAGCCTTCCCCTCCTAATCACCCTTAAAATTTCTCTTTGAAAGCTTGCAAAAGACTATATCAAAGCTCTGCTATGTCAGGCATACTTTTAATGCCAAGCAGCAGTTGTTCCACACATTTTTGCAATACCTCTCCCTTCCTATGCTGTTTTCACTCAGTCATAGGATATGATCCCACCAAAGCCATTCATCCCAAATGTGGATATTAAATTCCTCAGATGGGCTGACTAATGACACTAAAGGCTGAGGTGTTTCCAGGTACTCAGACAGATGATGGAAGAAAAATCCTTATTTTGGAGCAGAAAAACAAAGATTATTACCTAGAAATTTAATCTGTTATCTAGGAGTGAATATAATCTGACAAAAGTAATCCTGATGAGTAGTCTGGAAGAAAAGCAACCTGGCTGGCATACCCCTGATTTCTATATGGAGGAGGCTTAGGAATGTGGCACCATCATATACCTAGTTCAATCTCTAGAAATCACTTTTTAAATTCTTTTTTTCTCTAAAAGAATTTAAAATCAGCTAATATATTGTCATAGTGGGCCTCAATTATTTGCATCCATTCTTAACAATGCTAATTAAACAATGCTGAGATCCAAATATTCAGCTTCAAAGATACCCTGAGGTGTATGGAATAGAGCAACTAGATAAGAGGTGGTCCTTGGAGCAGTAAAGGCTACAAATAAACTGAGGAAGTCTTCCAAAATGTCAACACCTCCAGGGCAACACCTAGATAGAAAAGTCTAGACTTTTCTTGACTTATAGGAAAGTAATGAGCTAAAAGCTATTATGTCTAGAGTCTTAGCAGATATTAACATTTAATAAGAACACAGTACACACAGGAACTGTATTAAATGTGGCAGATAACTGAAAAGAGAAAAAATAAAGGAATTAATGCAATGGATATTGGTTTAAAAAAAAAACAGAACTCTAACTTATTTCAAATAGCATACTCTGAAACAAAGAAAATTCTGGTTAAGCTGGTCAGGGGAAACTATTTTTCTGCCTTACCCACCAACTCTTGAGAGTTCAATTACACCACCTAAGTTATCCAGTCCTAAATCCCTTACAAAAATACCATTAAGGGAGTAGCTGGGTAGCTCAGTGGATTGAGAGCCAGGCCTACACATGAGAGGTTCTAGGCTCAAATCTGGCCTCAGACATTTCCTAACTGTGTGACCATGGGCAAGTCATTTAACCCCCATTGCTTAGCCCTTTTTTAAAGATTAAGATAAAAATAAATATATAAAAGCAGTTCCAAAGCCCAACTGATAAGTCATGTATTTCAAAAATTATCTACACAAGCAAAAGTCCAATACAACAAAAGTATTAGTACAGTTCTTTGGAGTTGTACAAAATATGACTCTGGCCAGCACATTAATAAAGAATAATGAAATTTATTTCCCAATAAGTGACCTGGCAGTTTCCAAAAAAAGAAATGCTAGCTTAGTAACAATCAGATTTTTAAAACATTCCGAATCACTAATAATTAGAAAAACTCAAATCAAAGCAACTTTTGATATTCCACCTCAAAGCCATCAGACTGGCAAAGTTCATGGGAAAAAAAAAAGACAGTTGCTGGAGGAGTTGCAGGTGGGAAAAGGTACACTGATGCAATGCTGGTGGAGGTAAGAATTGGTACAGACATTACAGAAAATAATCTAGAACAATGTCCCCAAATAAGCTCAATATATCCTTTTACCCAAATATGGCACTACTAGACTTATTCCCTAAAAAGATCAAAGAAAAAGTAAAAAGATTTCTGTATAAAAATATTTTTAAAAGCTCTTTTTTGTAGAAACAGAGAAATAGACAATGAAGGGATATCCTATGATTATAAATATAATGGAATATAGCAAGTATTTGGTAAATATTGTTGTTTGGGGTTTTTAACCCTTACCTTCCATCTTAAAATTAATGCTATGTATTTATTCCAAAGCAGAAATGCACTGAGGGCAAGGCAATGGGGGTTAGTTAAGTGACTTGTTCAGGGTCATACAGATAGGAAGTATCAGATGCTAGATTTGAACCCAGGACTGCCTGTTTTCAGTCTGTTTTTATGTGGTAAATGAGCTAAGTCAAAAATAATTTAAAATATTCTTAGATCATAGACCACACAAAAACAAGCAATGACCTATATTTGGCCCTTGAGCCAAACCCTAGGATATAGTATTGTTCTGTGAGAAATTATGAAACAGACTATTTCAAAATACCTGGAAAGACCTAGAAGATGAAGTGAGGCCGAATGAACTGAGCAAAACTAGGAGAATGGCTTACATATAATATTATAAAGAAAAATATCTTTGAAAGTCCTGAGAATGCTGATCAATGGAATGACAAAACATGATTATTGAGTACTGATGATACGGTCTGACAGAGAGATGACTGAATAAAGATGAATATTAAGATATAAATGTTCAGATACAGTCAATTTAGGAATTTGTTTTGCTTGACTGTATATACTGGTTAAAAGTGTTTTGTTTTTTTTTCCTTCCCCCATGATGGGGGGAGCCTACAAGGGGATGTAAGAATAGAGTAACAGAAGTAGGAATGGGAAGAGAAAAGACAAGAGTGTCACTGGAGAATCTTTTTTTCCCCTCCCAAATGGAGAGAAAAGCACAGAGAGAATATCAGAAAAAAAGGCCAGATGAACAGAATAGCTTTGAAAGCTATACAAAATAGTCTTAAGAGTTTCATGTAAAATTCCCTTATTCTGATCTTTTATATATAATCATATCTAACATCTATAAAGAGTTTACTAGAGGCAGCTGGGTGGCTCAGTGGATTGAGAACCAGACCCAGACATGGGAGGTCCTGAGGTTCAAATCTGACCTCAGACACTTCCTACCTGTGTGTCCCTGGGCAAGTCACTTAACCCCAATTGCCTAGCCCTTACCACTCTTCTGTCTTGGAAAACCAACATGTAGTATTGGTTCCAAGATGGAAGGTAAGGGTTTAAAAAACATTTTTTTTTTTAATTAAAAAAGCCAAGCGCTATACCAAACACTGGTTTAACAAATATCATCACATTTGATAATCACACAACCCTACAAGGTAAGTGCTATTATTATTCCCATCTGCACAGGGTCACATAGCTAGTGTCGGAGGCTGGATTTGAACTCAGGCCTTCCTGACTCCAGTCTAGAATCCTATCAACTATACCACCGAGCTTCCTCCCTCCCCTATCTATATCATAACCTACCCATTATTATTATTTTTGGGGGGCGTTTAAGCATGAACTAGAAATTAAGGCTTTCCCAATTAAAGATTATTCCTATCCTTTGGTCTAGTGGAGATATCAACTGATATCAAGGGGCCTGAGGTTTGATGCTTAATCTGTTAAGCTGTGTGACTTCAGGCAAATAACTATAACTATAACTATAGCTGCTACTACTACTACTACTACTACTACTACTACTACTACTACTAATTAATATAATACAGTAGTCCCCCTTATCTAAGGTTTCACTTTACTTGTTTTTAGTTACTCAAGGTCATTTCAGGGGAAGGAGGGAGGAAGTGACCTGCCATTGGATGAGGAGGTGGCCATGCAAAGCATCAGCAATCTCTATGCCTAACAGTTCTGCTTTTCTTAGAGGGATTTTTAAAAAGTAATTTTGGGGAGGGATGGTATGGGAGGCAGCAGAACAAGGGGCAGGAGGAATGGGGAGAGAAAACACAGTACTATACAATGAAGTTAACATAAGTATTAAAAGTTAAAGTGAGAACTTTGCAGTTCCAGATATGCCCTGGGGGTTCTTGGAGCCTCTCCCCTGAAGTCAAGGGAGGACCACTATATATAATAATGGTCAGTGTACTTTATTATTACTGTATTTAATGCTGGCAATGTCTTACTGTATGTTTAGTTTTTATCAATTAAACTTTCTTGTACATAAGTGTCAGCAGACATTTGTGTGGTAGGTATTGGAATGTATACCCCAAGGATACAGGGGCCCTACTCTAAAGTCTTTAAGGTTTTCATCATGCTGTACCACATAGTAAATTATTTTATCCTTATAACAATGGTAGGTTGTTGTTATTGTTCAGCCATGTATGACTCATTGTGACCCTTTGGACCACATTATTATTAAAAGGATTTTCTTAATCTCTCCCTCTGTCTCTTTAAAGAGTCAGGGAGAGAAGGATTCTAAGTAGGAACCTGCAGGTGTCTGTGAGAGAGAGTTGAAGATTACCTAGCAGATAAGGAAGATTTATAAGGAAGGAAACAGTTACAATTGGGCTTCTGGTCTCTGGACCTTGAGGGAGGAGGTTCTCTGTCTCTTAGGCTCTGACAGTTTTAACAACTGACAGTTGAGACAGAGAAATGGATTTAAAGAGTTCGTAGGTGATGAATGCTTATTTATTAGTATAAGTAGGTAGTTAGTGAATAAATTTACAGGTAGAGTAGGTTAGATTAGACCTGGTCTGGCCAGGCAGAAGAACCTGTCCTTGAAGGGAGTTAGAGTAGGGTTTTTAGAAATTTTAGTTAGGATTAGGAATTTAGGTATAAGAGTATAATTTAGGTATAAGAGAATTTAGGTATATAAGGTATTAGAATAATAATCTCTCTTTCCTCCTTTCTATTTTCTACCTGTACTTCTCAAATGAAACTAAGTGTTTTATCAAACTGCCCTCCTTACTTTTGCCAAACTCCTATCAATTAGCCCTTACATTATTCATGGAGTTTTCTTGGCAAAGATACTGGAGTGGTTTGCCATTTCCTTCTGCAGTGGATCAAGGCAAATGGTTAAGTGACTTCCCCATGGTCACAAAGCTACTAAGCATCTGAGGCCAGATTTGAATGTGGGTACTCCTGACTCCAGGTCCAGGGCCCTATTCACTGAGCCACCTAGCTGCATCTGACAATAGAAGGAGGAAAATACTACTATTATCCCATTTTATAGACAAGAAAATTAAGCAGATAGGAGTTAAACAACTTGCCCAGAGTCACATAAATAATAAGTGTACAGGCTCAAAGTTGGACTTTAGCATTCTTTGTTCCTATTGTACCACCTCAGACTTTTCTGAAAATCCTACCTTTCCATCAGATGCAGTGTTTATCCTGTAGTGGTACACCCTTCCCTCATATCTCAATGAAATGGACCGCTGGCCTGGGCTGCTCTCACTCTCTCGAACCAGAAAGCTGCCATTGATTCCACTGCTCAGTAGGTATTCCGCGGCATTTCGTGACACAGGCCCATGGTACCAGGAATGTTTCTCCAAACTGTTGACTGGGGTGATATAGTTGCTCGGGACCCAGCCCTGTCCATTCTTGGTTTGGGCTTCACACCATTCTCCATTGTGATTATAGCCCAAGACACGGAGTTTTTCACCTTTGGAAGAAAATCAAGTTATATATATCATCCTCTATAGGATTCCAGGTCAGCATGTTATTTCATACCTATTTATTCTTATGCAATTACTCAATATTGATTTCTTCAGATTTCTAAATATGTAGTTCACTTTTGCAAAAAAAAAATTATTTTTAGATGAATGTGTTCATGTGATAAAACCACGTATCTAGATGTTATGGCTAATGTGCTCCATTCTGATAGTAGTCATTTATTAAAAATTATACGTTTATCATGGATATGGATACAATAACAAAAGAGAGAAATCAAAATGTTTCCATATCTAGTTCAATTTTATTCTACATTGTAAACGAACCTCTATTTTTCTTAAGTATTAATGTGGTATAAATTTTTAAAGTCTTTAACTAAAATCATTTCCATCATTTTCTTTCTTTCTTTTTTTTTTAAACCCTTACTTTCTGTCTTGGAGTCAATACTGTGTATTGGCTCCAAGGGAGAAGAGTAGTAAGAACTAGGCAATGGGGGTCAAGTGACTTGCCCAGGGTCACCCAGCTGGGAAGTGTCTGAGGTCATATTTGAACCTAGGACCTCCCATCTCTAGGCCTGGCTCTCAATCCACTGAGCTACCCAGCTGCCCCCCATTTCCATCACTTTCTAACAGTTTTTCCTAATCCAAACTTTAAATCTATTATTTAAATGACCAAAGTGGTGGTCAGTTCAAACTATAATTTCTCTAAATATTGTTTCTTAAAATCACTGTTAGCAACACACAGTCTTCTTACCTTTAGTTATGCTTAGAGTGTTATCCCCACTGGCCACAAAATCATACAGTGCAACAAAAAGGTTAGGGTCATTTTCACTGGGACCAGCAAGGAGGTTTTCCTTAGAGTTCCAACGAGCTGCTTCACTCAGACCTTGTGGCTCAAAATCAGATGCAGTTACTGGCCTCTGAAGGGCTTCTGGAAGAGAAAAATTACCAGGGTAAGGATGTTTGTCTGAAGAAGACATCCTGTCTACCCTCCAAGATGCTTCTAAAGATAGGTCACCCCAGCTCCCCTTAGTGGCTACTGATCATTTTCTTTCCATTGATTCTAGTCAATAGTGCTCTCTTAATATAGGATCTGTGATTTTTTGACTGGCTCTATAAGGAGTTTATGAACTTAAAAAAAATACCCTAAAAAATGAGCTTGAATTTAGAGAGGTTGAAGGAATCTTGTACCCGACAGAATCAAGAACCAACAGTAGTATGACACTGTGGACAGAGAAATCCTTGATTCTGGAATCAGAGAACTTGGGTTCAAATTTTACTTCATACTTGTGTGTCCCCTGGGCAATTATTTTTCCTGCTTTGGGCCTTAGTTTCCTCTGAGACCCCTATTAACACTATATCTATATAATTCTAGGATCCTATACAAAAACAAGATATTTCATTTGTCATAAAAAAGAAATCATACTCAAACCTTCCTTTTCCTGGAACCAAAAGAGTACCAAAGCATTTTCTTATTAAGCTTGACTCAGGAACAGCCCTAGTTTTTATATTTACTTCTATAGACAACTGGATGTGCTCAGCTCTGATCTAAGCTTGGTTACTTCAGAATAAGGATGAACCATCACACATTCTGAAACAAGTTGGAGCTTTTTAGAATGCAAACCAACATCAATTGGGGGGGGGGGGAGTCCTAGGGAGGAGGATAAGTCAGAAGGAAATCTTTCAGTTTTGGTTTCTAGACTTTTCAGTGAAGTAAATCTTCAAAGATGACTTTTTTTTTTTAAGTTCTCAGACTATATCTTCACCAGATCTGATAATCTCACTTTATAAATTATGATAGTAAAAGGAAGTAGAAAAGAAATATGTTCCATTCTAACATTAAAATTTTCTGTATTATAGAATTATCCTAATGACATATGAGGCATTTGTTCTTTTTAGTATCTATGTTACAGGATTTGAAATATTAAATATGATTAACTATCTTTGTTATACTTAAATCGGGAGAAGTGTAAGCCCTGAACTAGCTATTTATGAGAGAAATATACAAATAATGAAATAGAAAAACTTGCTTTTGCAGTATATATATATATATATATATATATATATATATATAAGCAAGATAGAGAAACATACATAAAGTCTCTTTTTCCTTGTCAATAAACACAAACATCTCACTACTCCAGAAGTGAAGAATATTTACACTGTGGACCTTTGTGGGTTCAAATTGCAGTCCTACATGTGTTCCCTGGATGACCGTGGATATGTTATATCAACTTCCCAGGCCTCAGACTTTTCATTTGTGCATTGAAGTGAAGGATTAAATGACTCCTGAGGTCCCTTCCAGTTCTAAATCTATGATTCTGACACCTCCAAAGTTTCATAGAACACATGTGTTCAAGCCCAGGTAGATTTGTGCATTCTCTGGAAATCAAACTCAAATCACAACCATAGAAAAGGTTTTTGTTTTTTCCTCAAATGATTCTAGATGATCTCTCCTACACAACAATGATTTTATAAAAGGAATTTCAGGATGAAGTGGGGGAGGAGGGTGAAGATGAGATGAGGAAATGACTGAAAAAGACCTGGAGTCAGCAAAATGTAAATGACAGCCAGAAGACAACTGACACTTCAAAGTGCTGATGAGAGAAGTGCTCTGAGGAGCTATCCTGCAAAATGGAGGCAGATGCTGAAAATTTTAGGCAATAGGATATGGCCTTTCATAGGAAGGAAAGGCCCTCCCACTGCTTTCTGATTCAACAGGAAGGCAGGAAATCCAAGGCAGTCCCCCAACTTTCCTACTTAGATTCTTCTCTACTCCAAAAATTAATGATTGAAACCTAGTGGGGAGGCTTGCCTCTGAATCAAGATACTGGAGTACAGCCACAATCCAACATCAGAATCCTCTATTTAATTCCCAATCCAGACTGATGTCAAAACTGACTCACAATGTACAAATGCCAAATTTCTTGCTTCATTTCATAACAAACTCCACTGTCAAAGCTTAAAAATAATCACCACTTACAAAACAAAAGTTGAACAAAATATGCAGAAATCTTCCTTGCTTACTAATACTTAATCTTAGTACCACTGGTAAGTCATTATACTATTAAAAAGTCCCCAAACTTTCATGAATGCCCTTGCATATTTGAGAAGACAGCAGAAACAGAATCGAGTTTTCTCTTTTTTTCTCCTTATAGATCTTTGGAATATTGTGGAGATCCCTAAAAAGAAATAAATTTTAGTAAGCACTATATTTTTATATGGATTTTGGTAAAAATTGTCTTGTCTCCTTGAATCTCTTATTTTAATATAACTCATGACCACATCTTCGAAAGTGTCTTTGAGGTTACTTGGTAGAATGGATAGAAAGCTGGTGTGAATCAGAAAGACTTGATTTCAAATTCTGCCCCTACTACATAGTAGGCAAGACATAGCCTCTCTGGGCTACCAGGCAATTCTTTAAGCCAGTAAAATGCAAAGATGTGATCATCTGCCTCAGTAAAGGAAATTTCTCATCCAACCTCCTCTCAAAGGTCTCAAGTATAAAAAAAAAGGTTTCTCTAAGCATATTTAAAATTATTTTCAAATAGTCATTCTCACACCAAAATGGCTTTCTCCTACCAATAAAGTCATAAAGCAAACCTGAACCATTCAACAAACAGACTATATCAGCCTGGAAGCCCTCTTATTCCAGGAACCCAATTATATATATCTAAAAAATCCAGTTAGTATTATCCAGTCTATACACTTGATCTGGAGTTGGGCAATCTGTTTGAATTCCATTCTAAGAGCATGGTTTGTTTGTTTGTTTTTTGAAACCAATTCTCCCATGCTACATAATAAATACTTCCCTAAGACTGTGAGTCAGTCAGAGATCAGAGATGTTTATAGAAAAGCTTCTCAGATGTAGAATACTTCTGGTCTAGACTTCCAAGACTTGCTAGTTAAGCAAGGGAAGTAACCTTCTTATAAACTTCAATGGCTTGCTACTTCACAATCCCAGGGAGAAGAAAAGTCCTCCAACTCTAGGAAAAGCATCCCAGAAAAGTTCCCATGTTTCCCATAGGCACTTTATGCAAAGTTTCAGTTTTGTCTAAATAGAAGGACTTAGCTGTATTTTGGTATCTATTCTCAAGCTATCTATCTGATTATTCCTTGCAAATTTCAGCATGGGAGTGGGGAATATACAAGTGCCAAATGAATACGGTCACATTCCCTTTTAGTTTTGCTCATATTCAATTATTTAAACACTTAGCACTTTACCCTAGTTATTTCCTTATAGGCAGCTCATTGCTCTCCCTACTTCATAGAATATCTTGTATTTTAAAATCTATAAAACAGATCCTTACAAGAAGGAAGGTTTAATGTTTTATTTAATACTCTGTTCCAGTTGGTGAGATCATGCTCAGGCTATTCTCAAATCAGTTTATAAGAATCTCTCATAACTTTTTATAATACGAGCTTAGAGTAAAAACAGCATTTCCCATCATTTGACTTTGGCCAATCTCGTTATGCCTAAACCATATGCAGAGATCATTTTATGTACACTGTGTCCAGTCAATTATATATATATATATATATTTTTTTTTAAACAGTAAACAGATCTAAAGTGCTTCAAACTAAAAATCCTAGCTAAACCAAGTCACATCCTTACCTACCTTTTTTTAAACCCTTACCTTCTGTCTTAGAATTGATACCAAGTATTAGTTCCAAGGAAGAAGAGTGGTAAGGGCTAGGCAATGGAGGTTAAGTGACTTGCCCAGCAAAGAAGCGTCTGAAGTGACATTTGAGTCCTGGACCTCAGGTCACCAGGCCCAGCTTTCTATCCACTGAGTCATCTAGCTGCCCCCTTAGCTACTATTAAAACCATTTTTGCTGAGTCCTTCCTGCGTATGTAGGGCACTTTGCTGAGTGTTGTAGGAAACACAAAGAAAAAAATGATAACCGTTTCTGCTCTGGAGCTTCAAATATAGGCAATAGGGAGATAAGATAAGGAAGTATGAAAAAGCCAAATAACAATACAATTTCAGGGAGGTAACAAGGCAGGGTATGTGCCAAATGAATGGTATAGACAGAAAAAATTAAAAGGTGGAAAGAGAGGAAAGGAAGTTCACTGAGATCTGGGAAGCCTTCAAAAAGAAAAAGAATTTGATCTTGAAGCACAAAATTTTTCCTCCCCCATAGAGAAAAGGATTGTTTAGATTGGTTCAAATAACATTACCACAGCACTTACCAATCTAAAATATTCATAAGTATTCAGACCAATAATATCTAACTAATCTAGATCTTTTTTGAATGAGGAAGAGAGATTAAGGGAAAGAAGTTAAAAGCCAAATTGAAAGTGAAAATCTATGGAATATTTAAGAAATTTATTTCAAATTAGCCCCTTATTTGTTGGAGTACAAACTGATCCTTAATAAAGCCTTTAAACTTTTCCCCCCTTAAGTAGCACTGTTTACCCAGAAATTTCATGTATCTTACTTATTGAATTAAGTAAAAAGATTTTTGCTTCCCTATCACTGACATAAATTTGTGTTATCAGTGTCTGAATTGATCATGTTTCTGTGCTGATTCAGAAACAATTCATATAGTTAATCAGGATAGAAAGAAACCAAACCAGGCAAGCATCAGAAGGTCTTTCTAGTTTCCACTCTACCATTTATTAGCTCTATGACTGTGGGTAAATTACTCAGTGAAACTCAAGTTTCCTCATCTGCTAAATATGGAAAAGAATACCTGCCTCCCTCAATTGTGAAGAGCAAATAAAACAACGTTAAAATGCCAAACAAATATAAAATAATTTAAAAAACGATTTCTAAAACTAGCCATAACTTTCCCTACCAAAATAGCATAAAACTCAATATCAAAGCTGTCACTAATTATTAGAAGTAATTACAAAAGACAAAGCAGCACATCACCAACATCTACTGAATAGCTACTCTCTGAAGGGAACTCTGATGTTTTTATCTTTGGTACCAATATAAAACACTTAAAAGTTGGACTTATACAAGAAATTTTCACTTGTTTCAAAAAAGATTATGCATTTATTAGAAAAAATTCCCACTATTTACCATAAAACTAAAACTAAACTATACAAACATATGAGGACATTATAATATCCCTTCAAGTTAGACACTTGCATATGGAATACTGGAAAAAGCTGTGGATTTGAAGATAGAAGACTATAGTTGATATCCTGGCTCTGCCACATACTATATATGTGACCCATAGTGAATCATTTAGCCTCTTCAAGACTCAATTCTTTATCTGTAAAGTGAGAAAGTTAGATCAGATGACCTTTAGGGTTGATCATTCCATTGTCTTTAGTCACTCTATGGAGAACATAAGGCAGGGTATGAGAATGGACCCCTAAAATATGACCATATTGTTGGGATGATTAAATTAGTGCTTGAGTTGGAGTCAAGTTGAAATAGTCCTTATCAAGCCAGCAGTTCATGATTTGTCTGTTATTTCCTGAAATATATGAAAATATTTTCATTCTGCCCTAAACCATTTGCAAAGGATTAAAATCACTCCTCCCTTATGTTAGCCATATGATAGTTTGAAAACATTCATTACACATTTCCTACTCTTTCAATATGGATTGTACTCATTTTGGTCCTGATATGCTAGGATAACAAAGTTGTTGGTTACCTTGGTTCCAATATCTACACAGTTACCTATTAATATTTAATAAGCCTCATTTGCCTAATTCAAGGTTAGTTAACTAATTTTCCATAACAATAAGAATTTCAGACTTAAATTTGTCAATTTAGGCAGTTTGGTGGCACAGTGGATAGAGAGCTGGATCTTAAGTTAGGAGGATCTGCCAGAGTTCAAATCTAGCCTCAGACACTTAGTAGCTGTGTCCTGGACAAGTCACTTAACCCCTATTTTCCTTAATCCACTGGATGGAAATGGCAAAACCAGTATCTTTGCCAAGAAAAACCCATGGAGAGGGCAGCTTGGGGACTCAGTGGATTGAGAGCCAGGCCTAGAAATAGGAGATCCTGGGTTTAAATCTGGCCTCAGACACTTTCTAGCTGTGCGACCCTGGGCATGTCACTTAACCCTCATATATAACCCACAAACCAATATACTGAGTTGATTCTAAGAAAGTATTGGTTTAAAAACAAAACAAAAAACATACCAGGGCCAGTATAGTTCTTAGGGTCACAAAGAATAGAACACAACTGAACAACAACTTGTTAATTCAGTTTGCTTTTTTAAAATTCTGAAACTGCAATTTAAAGTAGAGGAACACACAATTAAGAAGTTTCCTCTATAATCCACTGATCAGGGCTGCCAGGGGAGCTCCAAACGATATACAGTCAGACCAATCAGAAGGAAGATAGACGTAGGTATGGAAGCTCTTTTATTCCCTCAAAGAGTATTTCTGGGGCAAATGGAGGCATGCTGTTAATAAATTTCATGCCCTTATTAATAAATAATATTGTATTGGGGGGGGTATAGATTTCCTCTACCAATGAGGATTGGTGACTGCTCTTCAGTTTCTACTTAAAAACACACACACACACACACACACACACACACACACACACACACACCCCCCAATACCTTACCTTCAGTCTTAGAATCAAAACAGTGTATTGGTTCTGAGGCAGAAGAGAAGTAAAGGCTAGGCAAAGGGGGGTAAGTGACTTGCCCAGGGTCACACAGCTAGGAAGGGTCTGAGGCTAGATTTGAACCTAGGACCTCCCATCTCTAGGCCTGGCTCTCAATCCACTGGGCCACCCAGCTGCCCCCTTCAGCTTCTACTCTTAAAGGGTTACCTGAGACAGTGGTTGGATAAGTGACTTAATCAAGGTCAGACAGCCAGTCACTCAGAGATGAGGCTTGAACCCAGGTCTTCTGGATTCAAAGGCCAGTTCTCTATCCATTTGGCAAAACTGTGTCTCAAAATCCTCTGAAATACAATTAAAAAATACCATGATGCTAAAATAGTTTTGTCTCCTAGATTTTGACCTGGGCACTAGTGAAGGAAGGAAAGGTCACTATATAGACCTTTAAGTAATGGAATAACATTAAATGCAATACAATGACAATGGGAAAAGGAAAACCCATGCTTTCTGGCTATACAGAAGCAAAAGTAGTGCTAGTTACCTTCTATTTGAGTTTTAGACTAAGATTGAAACCACACAAACTGCCTTTAGCACAGTCCTAAAAGAAAAGGCCAATAGGCAGCAACCCCGGTTTAACTGGCTTCATTTAAAGAGCAGACCATCACAATTTCTGAACATAAACACCATCTACAAACATATTACAAGGCAAAGAACCAGACCAGAGGTCAGAAGAGAGGGAAGGAAGAAAGAGGCTCTGTCTCACACAGGGAACAACAAAAACATTTTACTTTTTTTGAGTTGAGAAAGTAGAATTTAAAAGTCAATTTTAATAACAGAGACAATTGAGAAGATTCATTTCTTCTGGGTCTAAAAAGTAGACAGTTTTAAGCTGTTAAGTCTGTTATTCCTAAGGACCTAGGGCTAAAATGGCTATTTATTTGCTCTCAGTTTAATACAATTAAAACTAAGAAACTGCGGGCATTGTTTAACCTGAGAATGAGGTGGGGTGGGAATGGAATAAAATCACTTAAAATACAATATTTAAGTTGGACATCAATATTTGAAGTGGTTTTAAAAAAAAAGTCAGTTCTCTATTCCAATTCTAAGGGCTACATTCTCCAAATTTCAGTGGCTTAATTTTACACACTAAGAAAGCTATTTATTTGGAACTAGCATTTCAAAATGTTTTTCAAGTGTCTGGAATTTGTTGATATCTTAGTTAAGGGGGGAAAAGAGGTTACCTAAAATGTGAAAAGTACATCAATGTAATTTTTCCCATCCTCAACTAAAATATTTAACATGGGGAAAAGTGAGGGTCAGGAGACAAGGAAATTTTCCAGCTTAAAAACCAAGAGCAAAAAGTACTAATTATTTGTTGAAAATGAATCATTTCTATATAACATATGGATAATTCAACTCAATTCTGAATAACTAAACTGAAAAAGAAAATGTCAATATCAACACTGCTAAAATACTAAATAAGAATTTTCTTAAATGTATTTAAAGACACCTTAAACTTTGTATGAAGACTTCTGGTTTTTAAAAGCATTTCCACAGATAATATCTGATCAGATCCCAAGAGCCTTATTAAGGAAGCAGAGCAGATATTACCATTTGACAAATGAGGAAACTGAGACTTAAAAAGAGGACAAGATTTGCTAATAGTAAGTAACACAGTAAATAGAAAAGAGGGAGAAACCAGTTATCTGAATACCCCCTCCACCATCCTTTCCACTCTACTCCACCGTATGTCTGATGGAATTGATGGTGTTCCAGTGAGACATTGTAGACTGACTGCATAATCAGTGTAATTGAGTTTAGGTCCCAGTTTTGCCATAAACTAGTCAAGAGATGTTGAGTACTTCACCTTTGGAGGAGCATTTCCTCATCTGGAAAATGACTGGTTGGGTTAAATGTTCTCTACTGGATATCCAACAGTTGTAATACCCATTCTAGTTTTAAGACTCCATATCATTTTGGTAAAGTAAAGGATATCTAACAATATAGTAGGAACTTAATAACTGTTTGCTGATTGCCTGATAGATCAATTGGCTTTCTCATTAGGAAAAATAAGTCAATTTCTCTCATTTTCTTTGACATTACATGGGAATTTTCCTTTAATTTTAAAAGCAACATAATTTAGAAAAAGATACTAATTGCTGAGTCTGGCACATAGTAGGCACTTAAATAAATTCTTATTTTATTCTGAGAAAAGTATCTGTGTTGCTGCTACCATATAAAACTAGCAGTTACTTAGAAAAGGAGTTAAAAGTGGCCCTGCATACGTATCTGTAATGCTCTCAAAGAGTTGGTTGAATTGTTATAATTACTGATTGTACATAAGATAAATGTATCAAAACAACCCATCTAGTTTGGTAAAACAAAAAGTGGTAAAAATTAATTCTTAGTATTACATGTAAAAAATTTAACACTTCACTGGAAAATTGATTGGGCCAGAGATTATGTGGCTTAAATGTCCCAGAGATAAAACAGCCTAAGTGCCATGAAGTTGGGCATCACAAATTAATTGCTAAAGGTGTATGTTTTTACTAGTATTATATTCCCTTCCCTTCCTCCTCTATTCCTGCTGGAATCCTCTTATTTCTATCATTAGTTATTGGAATTTTAAGGTTACCATTGATATCCACTTTTTTCCTGGGAAAAATAGCCCACATTAAATTCAAAAGAACATTTTTTTTGAGGGAAATATTCTTTCTTCAGATAGATGGAATTGTGAATAAACAGATCAAGTTGCTTTAACTGTAGTGGAGATATAATGGAAGATTTGATTGTGCTAAATTTTATTGGTCAGTAAACTAGGAAACAATTCTAAATCAAGCACGGAATAAAATGCTCAACCAATACTTGTTCATCATTTGAACAAGTATGAAAATGTATTCACTGTAGGAACAATTATATGACCGACTAGAAACATTGGTGAAAACACAAAGGTAAGATTACTTACCCAGCTGTTGGCAACCATTTTCCCCAAGCAACTAATGACCTTTCCATTTCTTAAGTCCATATCACTAAGACTTAATACAGTCAACTACAAAAACATTAGTTCTATTTCTGTTTCTATCTAATGTCAGTACTAAAATATCTCCTAAGAATAAATGTCTAGAAACTTGAGTTACTCTGGCAGATTAATGTTTACTTAGGCCTAAAACAACATGCTATAGCATGAAAAGGTTTTTTTGAGGTCGTTTGTTACTTTTTAAAATTATGGTGCTTATTGAGTACTAGTAAGTTATTTCAAGATTCTAAAGTTTTTAGAATGAGAATTTTTAAGATCTTAAAACATCAGTCGGGAAATTTGACTAGGGTTTATTCAATTTAACCAAAAACATTTTCAAGTTTTATAGAAAAAAATGAATGTTGGTTTTTTTCCAGTTCCAATGAACTGTGCATTAATATGTAGCAACCTTTGACTCATCTGTAAAAAATAATTTTTGATAAGATAATACTTAGTCTATAATAGTTATTAAATTAGTAAAAAGTTTTCTGCTACTTGGAATACAAATGCTATTTTAACACTAAGCTTCATCAAACTTTATTAGTGGAGGACAACTATAGTTACTTAGAGAAAACTTTTAGATTTAAATACTCAATTAAAATGCTGTGATTTTTTCTCAGCTTGTCTAATTTTTTATTTCTTTCTTGTAGTACAGCACGCTTACAAAATAAAAAAACTAGTGTATAAACAGCTGTGCTTAACTTGTTTTTAATAAAAACAAACAATTTTAACCTATCTTGCTGGAATTTAAAATCTAGAAGAGCATACCTAGACTCCATAGAATCCTTCTAGGAAGGAAAGGATTCAAAGAGAAAAGAAAATGGAGCCAGAAAATAAATGAGGCCTTAATTTTTCTCAGAAAGGTAATAGAAATATATCTAAAAACTAGAAAACTTCATAGGCTCTAATAAAATTCCAATTTCCTAAAAGCAGCTCTCTTTACTACTTAATGCCATTTTAATCAATAACCTTTATTAAATACTTAGTATGTGCTAGGCACTATGATATGCTTTTGGTATGCAAAGATAAAAAACTTCAGCTCCAAGGAGATAATTAACACTCAACAAGATTAAAATCCTAGGATTATGTCTTAGACCTGAAAGGTACCTCAGGGGATTATATCCTCTTATGGAAACTCCTGACTTCTGAATGATACATTGTTATCTCCATTATCTCTGATGAAAGGATTATTAATAATCATAATATGGCCATCTAATGCTACACCAGCCACTACTTATTGTGGTCAGTTTACTTTTTCCAAATCTAATACCTTTTTAAAGCTAAAACAGGAAAAAAAGAAAGGAAAAAAGGAAGTAAAGGAAAAGAAAGGTGGCAGAAAGACAAAAGTGAAATGATCCTGGCACTAGGCCTTGTTATTAAAAGAAATGAGAACACATACTTTTTCCAAGTACTTTGACTCATTCAGAATTCCTTTCTAGATTATTTATCTTTCTTCCCCAACAAAAGAAAGTTATTCCTCCAACCAAATTCAAGGCCTGTAGATAAGACAGAGATGAGGTTTTCCCCCATCTACTTCCAGAGGATCAGAAAGAGCACTTGAAATTCTGCAACCATAAATGGTATAGCCATGTCTTCCTTGTAGAAGATAGTTAATGCAAATCACATGTTTTCAAAACATGGATTCACACTTTTAACATATAGTTCCCCATTGATGGTGAAAATTACTCATCTGGCCATCTGACAAGGCTATTGAGTTTTACTTTATCAAAACTTCTTCATTAAAAACCTTTTGCCAGAGTCGTCTGTGAAATGGTTATCACAGAAATTACAACTCTAACCTAATTGAAATAATACTAGGAACTAAAATCCTTTCTTGATTTATATCCTGAAAGGCTCTATCCGTACAATGTGGTTACTCTTCTCACAAAGCAGGGCCATGGGGCTGACTAGGGAGAGGCCTAAGCAAATGGGATTCCAGACTTCAGGAATCTAGCCCCTAGGCCTTCAGGACCCAAGCCTATCTTCTGAATCCAATTAAAAGCTGCCGGAGCCTTGAACTTACCTTCCAAATAACAGCTGGAGGAAGAAGAAAGTCCTTTCTTTGATTTGCAACCCACCAACTTCAAACAAATCTCCAACATTTTCATTTGTTAGAAAGCGTCCTTGATATGTGTTTTCTTTCCCTCCCTCCCCGTCCTTTTTCTTGGACTAGTCTCTCACATGCAAATCCTTTTGAGAAGGCTGAAAATCCAGCAAGCTTTAGATCATTAAAGTGCCCAGAAATGGGGGTCCTCCATTGTGCCCATGTTGCCTGTAACTAAAGTGGAACAGCGTCTTGTTCCTTTGGGGCTCTTCTTTTGGCGGGAGAAAAAAAAAACAACCAACAAAGTTGAAAGCAGTTATTCTTTATGGCAGCCTCCAAACTGCCACCCGCCCCTCATTCTCAGGCCGCCGAACACTCAGTAGAGTCAGAAAGAAGTGCTAGGTTAAATTGCCAACAAAGGGCCCCCTTCAGGCTTGGGCTGTCTGACTTCATGACATCAGGCAGGCTAGTAACGCCCACAGAAGCTCAAGTGGGTGGATTCTTAACTCCTTCGTTACCTAGGCCATATAGAGCACCAGAAAAACCACCAGATTTTGCTCAGCTCTCCAGCTGTCCTATAACTTCTCCAAATTTGCTACCCAGTGTGGTGTTTTTTTCCCCTCTCGCCATGGTAGATACAAATTTCTAGGGCAAAATAAAGCAATAAAAATTGTCTTAATACTTTAAAAGGACCACACTCCAAAACCCAACAATTTTTCAAAATCAAATCCAGCCCTCTTAACTAAACGCTTGCTCTAAAGCTTGATGAGTGTTATGCTTGCTCTTGTGAGAAATATGCTGAATGACTCGACCAGTGAGAAATACTCATATTTATAATTTAGTCCAAATCCTTCATTTATACATAAAGAAACTGGAGGCCAAAAAGGTCACACAGGTAAGAACTTTCTTAGCCAGGATTTTAACTTGGCCACTCTGATTTCAAATCCAAAACTCTTTCCACTAATCCACAATGCCTCTCATTTGACTCATAAAATCTATGGTGTAACAGGTTTCTAGCATATGTTGGAGCATTTCCCTTTTACAATGAAAATTTGAAGCTATAAACTGCAATGTGTTGACTGAAAAATGAAAACCAGCAACATCAATTTAAAAATACTGATCATAGCATTCACATTAATGCATTAATGCATGCTGTGGAGTGCATGCTTTTTCAATAAATCTGAAACACCCTACTTCTTAAATTGTCTTCATGTCATCCTGAGGTTTCTCCAAATCTCTGGCTTGGGAATGCTGCTGGATAAGGAAGAATTCCACTCAAAGTCTTATGCCAAAGCACATCCTATGTCTCAAGAATGCTGTTGAATAATGCAGAAATTCCAGTGGAATTACCTCTACCAGGACCATCAATGCAAGCTAATTCTATGATGGTCATAAGGATGAATAAACTGTATGTTTACTGTGAATGGAATAATGCATAATACTGTAATCATATCTAGGTTCTAAATTATTTTATTCTTCTTAGACCTAGGGTAGAGCTAAACAGTATTCAAAATAGTGATAAGGCATATGGGAAGTGGAGATTTTGTAAAATGATGGCACAAGATGAAATGACATGTATATTATATGATGTTAGGCTTTTGAGTGCCTTTTTACATTCATGAAGAACACAGTTTTGCGTTTTTGTGTGGTCAGGTAGCTAAAAATTTGCTCTAATGTTACCACCACCACTACCACCAAATAAATCATTTTTATTCTGTACAATAAGGTTTAAAAATAGTTATATACACACACACACATGCATATGCACACGCACAGTGAGGGAGATATTACATATGTACTTATTTTACAGATGAATGGAACCCTGAGGCTTATTAGTCTGAGACAAGCTCAGAGATGAATAATTTTCTCTAGATCACACAGCTATGTAACTGGGAGTAAAAATTTTAGCCCCAAGTCTCATGATCCCAGGTACAGGTAGGCCCCTTGCCACAATAAGCAAGCTGCCTCCTCATTCTACCACTTTTGGGAGTTATTATCATGTCTTCTAGATACCAAAGCAAAATGCTGCACAGCAGCAGGAACATCATGGATTCAAAATACATCTGAAATAATAAAGAATGGACATGGAGACATACCTAACACAAGAAAAATTCTCAATAGGCTACAGATTTCCTTTTCTCTACTAATATTTTTTTACTTTCTAAATGTGATTCACTGTATACCACAGCAAGAAGCCTATTACATCCTTCTCCTTTGTTAAGATTCCAGTTTTAATTACTTTGTTAAGATCCGGGGCAGGGGGTATTGGGGGGCCCTCATCTGCTACAAGGAAACTTGGAGGTCAGGAAACACTGACAGCACCAAAGCAGGACTTGCTTGCTGCTGAGTGCATTTTTTTAGTCTATCTTGTAATGACTCAAACTTGGATAAATCTTCAGGGCATTGTGCATATTAAGTAACAAGATCTTCGGTTATGTCTGCCAAAGAAAGCACACAAGAATTCAAGATTGGACTGGATATGGTTTGGAGGGTTAACACTAGTGTATATCATATAACCTATTATTACATACTATTTTAGATTTAAAGTGCTATATCTCAAACCATGGACCAATGCTGAGAGGTGCTTATTAATGGGCATTTGTTATAATATAATCCATATCTCTGAACATTATCAATTCCAAATAGATTTAAATCCTCTACTAGCACATATTCTGCTGTTACACATGCAGATACATAGAGGTGTCAAACTCATATAGAAATGGGGGCCACAAAACCTTACATAAGGATCCCTACAGGCTGCCTACTAGCTTAGAAGACCATATGTTAACATTATCTATTTGTACTGAATTTTTATTTATTTTATTAAATATTTCCCAATTACATTTGTGTTGTCAATTCAATAACCCATGGGCCTTTTATCTGACATCTATAGGGAAGTAGATAAGAATGCTTAGACTTGGAATCCAGAAAAATAGAGAGTGAATTGTGCCTCACATACTTCCTGGCTTTGTGACTCCGGGTAGTTCCTTCAGCTCCCTTTGGATCTATTTCCTCATCTGTAAAATGAGGATAAAAATAGCACCTACTTCCCAAGGTTGTTGTGAGGATCAAATGATATAAAATATGCAAAGTGCTCTATAAATCTTAAATCATTGTATGGATGCTAGCTATTATTAGTAGTAACAAAACTAATTTATATTACCAATATCCAACCCCTGAAATCTAATTTGAAAAGTGACAGTTAATATTCCCTTATTCAGAGTAATCCTTATACATCTAAATGTTCAAATCTTTTCAGGTGTCTTTCTTTGTATTCTCTAGCATTTATCACACAGCCTGGAATGTAATAGGTACTTAATAAATGCTTGTTAACTATCTGATTAATTATTCTGAAAAAGAATTCTGGGAACTGGGAAGAAATATTCAAACTCTCCACAAGTAGCCCTAAGATTAATTCCATACTATTACTATATTGTGTCTAGTTTGGAAGCCACATTTTTTAAAATTAAATTTTATTAGTATTTTTTTGTTTTTACATATTAATACTATATTGATACCAGACTGTGTGCAGTTTAGAAGCTATACTTTTGCTTTTTAAAATAAAATTTTATTCATATATTGTTTTTATATATCACTGACATTTTCAACTATACACTTCCCTACACCCTTCACAGGGAGTCATTCCTTATAATAAATAATTTTAAAAGAAAACAAAAAAAAAGTCCACAAAATGAACATATTTCAAAAACTGATTGTATATGCCAAACTCTACCTCCTCAACCCACTCCTTACCCCAACCTCCCTCACACACTTCTTTTTTGTTTTATTAATAGAATTGATTTCCAAGTATCTCATCTGCTCCCTTCCTTCCCTGCATCATGTAAGGCATCATCCAGCGAACAGAAATGTATGTACAGATTATGTATTTCATGTTTCCACTTTTCAGTTCATTCTCTAGAAGTGCCATTCATAAGTTATCCTTCAAGTATTAAATCTGTAGCTGTATATAATGTTCTCTCAGTTCTACTCATTTTGTTGTTCATTATCCCATATAGGTCTTTCCAAGTTTTGTTTTGTTTTTAATTAGCCTGCTCACTGTTTCTTATGGTACAATATTTATTCACAATTATATATCACAATTTGTTTAGGCATTCCCAATTGAGGGACACTCCCTCGATCTCTAGTTCTTTACCACCACAAGAGAACTGCTATAAATATTTTGGAATGTATAGGGATTTTTTCCCCTTTTCCCTGATCTCCCCCAGGAAATGCTATTGCTGGGTCTAAGGGTATATAATACAGTTTTATAATTCTCTAGGTATAAGTCCAAATTGCTCTCCAAAATGTTGGGATCAGCTTACAGTTTCACCAATTGTGTATTAATGTCTTCATTTTTCTACATTCCCTCCAATATTTGCCACTTTGTCCTTTTGTCATTTTAGCCAATCAGATAGATGTGAGATGATATTTCAGAATTGTTTTGGTTTGCATTTCTCTAATCAGTAGTGACTTAGAACATTTTTCATATGTTTATATATGCTTTGATTTCATCATCAGAAAGCTGTCCATATGTTTTGCTCATTTATCAACTGGATGATCAACTCATTCTTATAAACTTAACAGTTCTTTACGTATTTTAGATATGAGATTTCTATGGGAGAGGTTGTCTGTAAAAATCTTCCTCCAATTTTCTGGTTTCCTTCTAACCTTGGCGATATTTATTTTATTTTTATAAAATCTACTTAATATTCTCAGAATTATAGTTTTACATCTCATAGTGATCTCCATGTCTTGTTTATTCATAAATTCTTCTTCTATCCATAAATCTGATAGGTAACAAGTTTTCTATTCTTCTAATTTATTTGTGATATCTCCTCTCAAAGGAGATAGGCAGAAATGTCTTCTTTCATCTCTTTTTTTGGGATCAAATTTGGTCCTTATGATTTCAGAGCATTCAGTTTCAATTGTTCTTTCCACTTTGTTGTTGTTTTCAGTCATGTCTAATTCTTAGTGATCCCATTTCTTGGTTTTCTTGGCAGAGACACTGGAATGATTTGCTATTTCCTTCTCCAGCTTATTTTATAGATGAGGAAACTGAAGCAAGCAGGGTTAAATTACTTGCCTGGGGTCACACAGCTAGTATCTAGGGCCAGATTTGAACTCAGGAAGATGAGTCATCTTGAGCCCAAGTCTGGCACTCTAGCAACATTGCCATCTATCTGACCCTCTGTTCATTTCCTTATTCTGCTTACTTCACTCTGCTTCTTCTCATTTTTTTTTCCTACATTCAACATATTCATAGTTTCTTACAACAATTTGATATTCCATTCTATTCATGTATCGTAATTTATTTAGCAATTCCCTAAAAGGTCATCAATTGTTTCTAATTCTTTGCTATCTCAAATTGAGCTATTAAAAATACTTTGGAGGGGGGCAGCTAAGTGGTTCAGTGGATTGGGAGCAAAGCCTAGAGATGGGAGATCATAGGTTCAAATGTGACCTCAGACACTCCCTAGGTGCATGACCCTGGGCAAGCCACTTAACTCCATGCCTAGCCCTTACCACTCTTCTGCCTTGAAATCAAAACACAGTATTTTGTTTTGTTATAATAAATACTTTGTATATATAGGGTCTTTCCTTTTGCCACTGACTTCTTCAAAGTATATGCCTAGCAGTAGGATCTCTCAGCCAAAATTTAAGGATATTTCAATAATCTTCTTTGTATAATCATAAATTGCTTTCTGTATAGTTGTATCAATTCACATTTGCACCAACAATACACTAGGATTACCTGTATTTTCTACAACCCCACAATGAGTACTATTTCCATCTTTGTTATCTTTGACAATTTGATGGATTGTTTTGATTTGCAATTTTCTTATTATTGATGATTTCATGTAATTATAGGATCATAGATTTGGAGCTGGAAGAGACCTTCAAGGGCATCAAGTCCAATTCCTTCATTTTAGAAATGAAGAAAATGAAGCACAGAGACAAGGGACTTGCCCAAGATGACACAGCAACTAAGTGTCCGAGTTGGATTCTGAAACTCAGGTCTTCTTGACTCCAAATCAAGTGCTTTATCTACTACTCTGTGCTGCCTCTTTGGAGCATTTTTTCATATGCTTGTTAAAGTTTACCAACATTTTGAGAACTATTTGTTCATATCCTTTGACCATTTATATATTGGAGATAGCTTTTGGTCTTGTATGTTACTGTTAAATGTCTCTATCTTGGATATCAGACCTTTATCAAGGATGACAGTATCACAGGCTCAAATATTTCAATATCTGATACAATAATTTTTCTCTCAATAGACCAGTTCCTTTCTTTCCTAGTTGCATTATTTGGTTCATGCAAAAGCATTTTAATGTCATGTAATCAAGCCTATCTATTTTATCTTTTGTATCTCTACTCCTTGGGTTGGTTAATAATTCACCTAAAGACTTGTATGAAATGACACAACATGAAGTAAGCAGAAGCAGAGATCAATGAATATGTTAACAAAAATGCTGTAAGAGACAAACATCTTTGAAGGTCCGAAGAGGCATGCTATCTACCTAATAGAGTGGTGATGAACTGTCAACACAGAATTTCTAACAGACCACTTTCCAATTATCCCAGCAGTTTTATCAAATAGTGTATTTTTACAAATAGGCAATTTATCTTTCCAGGTTTATCAAATATCAGATAACTAAATTCCATTATTTCTAAGTGAAAAGTCATACTTTAAATAAAATTGGACAACAGGAATCCAGAGTAATGGAATTAGAATCATCGAAGGGTAGGAAAACAGACTTTCAGAGAAAAGATTGGAAGAATTGAGACTATTTGATCTTGGCATAAGAAGGTTAAAGAAAAACTTGCTCATTTTATACTACCCTAAATGTTTCCAACTGTATAATTAGAAATGTTACCCTAAAAACTACATTCCCAGGCATTTCCACCATCATTATGTAAAAATTAAAATTAATCCAAATAATAAAAAATATTATATTTTAAGATATTTATTAATAAACACTAGAAATAAAAAGGTAACAAAATAAAAACCACTTGCCCATGGCTAATCAGCCAGTTCAAAAACCCTGTTTACCACCACAGTCATGAACCAGGAAACCAAAAGGCAGGACCAATGTAAAAATGGAGATTTGAACCCCAGACATCAATCCACAGAAGTCATTGGTACTCCCCAGAATTCCCTATAATCTCACCTGAGTCTCCAACTGGACAAGATCACAATTTATTATTTAAAGGCTCTCTGCCTCTCAAGAGCAATCTTCCTCTACTCAGAGATTGCAATATGTTGTAAGTAAGCTGTGAATGGGCTATATACCTATATACCTCATAAAATATAATATTTTTATCAGTAGAGACTAAATTTAATTTTTATACCAGCAACCCCACTGCAAAATATCCCCTGTCTACAGGAAGTACATAATGACAGGAAGTCAATGGGTTTATTATTTGAAATTAATTTTAATTTTTATACAAGAGAATCACAATCTGAACTTAAAGTCTCCTTCGAGCATCCCTAATTTATTGAAGAACTATGCAATTCAGTAGAAAGATCAATGGAATGAGATCTAGGAGATATGGCAACAGACAGGCAATATCTAAATGTCTATCAATGAACAAGTCAGACCACTTCTCTGGGCTTCAAGCTCTCCACTACCAAATTCCAAGTGACTAAAACTGATAGCCTTTTTTTAAAACTCTAATGCTTCCTGACCTGTATGTAACATCTGACAGTTTGAGTTACCCTCTCCTCTCAAATACTCTTTCTTTAAGTTGTCATAACATTGTTCTCTCTCCATTATCCTTCTTTCTGCTGGATCACTCCTCAGTCTCCTTTACTGGTTGTTCACCCATATCATGAACCTTCAATGTAAGTATATTCTAAGATTGGTCTGGCGCTTCTATTTTCTCTCTACACTTTACCTCATCAGCTCCCAAGAATTTCATCATCATCTCTATACAGATAACTCTTAGGTCTATGTTTAGTCCTAGGCTCTCCTCAGAGCTCCAGATGTGCATCTTCAACTTTCTACTGGGCACTTCAAGCTGGATATCCCATAAATATTTCAAATTGATCATATCCAAAATAGAATGCTTTATCTTACCTCCAGAACCCACTTCTTTTCCAAACTTTGTTTCTGTTAAAAAAGCCACCATTGTTCTAATCACTCGGGTTCACAATTTTGTTATCATCCACTCAGCTTCTCACTATCATTTACCACATTTATCCATTTGGTTGATGATGCTTCCTGTTTCTATTTTCACAGCATTTCTTGCATTCATCTGTTTCTATTTATTCAGTTATTGCCCTAGTTTAGACCCTCATCACCTACTTCAGCCTCTTCCTACTTCAATCTAATCTCTATACAACTAACACAATGATTTTCCTACAGTGCTGGTCTGACCATCACTCTAGAACAGATGATTTTTGCTGACTCCAAGCACAATACTCTATCTACTGTGCCACTTATATGCCTTAATAACAACATTATTGTAAAGAAAAACAACTCTGACTGACTTAGGAATGCTGATCAACATAATAATCAAACACAATTCTATAGACCTTAGAAAGAGACAGGCTACCCACCTCCTGATAAGGAAAGAATAGAATCAGAGTGCAGACTGAGAGATTAAAAAAAAAAAAGTAAGGTCCACATGGAAATTTGTTTTGTTTGATTATCCACCTTTGTAACCCTGGTTCTGATTTTCTTACTTTCTCAGTATTGGCAAGGGTGGGAAAGGTGGGAAGAAAAGAACTCAGATCTTAAAATAAAACTGAATAGTGAAGAGGGATGGCAAGAAAGGTAGTATGGGATTTGTTATCTGGGCTATTAAGGGCAGTGAACATCTAGTATATGATTCTAGATACATGATTGTATTTTCTAGGTATCTGGTAGGTGCTAAGTTTTTGGAGCCTGCTTTGGAACTTCTATTGCATAATCTGTACCAGTCAATAAATCTAGACTACTTAAAGATAAACTTCCTATAATTTTTGGTGACAATGATCCAATTCTGATCACTTTTATAGGTCCTTCCCTTTCTATAATAAATATGCATAACAAACATTCATTCAATATCTTTTCTGTTGATGTACATATTGGTTGCACTTATGTGGGTGTCACCAGTAGGGCATCATTTGTATTCCACTCATAGATCTCAGTACCTCTGAACATACAAAATGTCCAGAGACAAAATTCTTTTGAGGTTACATTTCACAAATCCAATGGCATAACCTATTATCAGTTTTAATTATTTCTTTATGAAGTAAGATCATATTCCCAAAATTATTTTTGTAAAAATATGTTAATCTGTTTGTTATATGCCTTGAGAACATTCTCTGAGACGTTCTCTCCTTTTTGGTGAATTGTTAGTCTTACAGTAAAGAGCTCTGGGTTTTATTAAAATTTCATGAGATTTTGCATATAGATATCTTCTAGATCCACTGCAGTCTATTTTTATGTGCCAAAAATAAAAGGTAAGACTGTTATTGTGTAGAAGCTAATTGTTCCAAATGTTGTCTTCGTGTATAAGTTTGACTTCAGAATGCCAATCACTTTATATCAACACATAAAGCCTCAGGGAGGTAAAAGGCTCAGCAGATATAGAGGTAGCTCTGGAGAAGGGGTGCTGGGTTCAAATTTGACCTCAGACACTTAGCTGTGTGACCCTAGGCAAGTCATTTTATCCCCATTGCCTAGCCCTTACTATTCTTCTGCCTTGAAACAGATATTTGGTACTGATTCTAAGAAAGAAGGTACGGTTTTAAGGGGGGAAAAAACATAAAAAGTCTCAGCTTTTCCCTAGAGAGCTTTATAATTGCTGCACCATGCCTGAAGAAGATAAAAGTATTTGTAATCATCTTAATCTATGGCTCAACTTGACCTTCAGATTTAAGCTCAAAGCTTTTGATCTCAGTTCTCCCTTGATGCACATTAAGAATTTTATACTTATTATGTCTAACTAACATTTTGATTACATTGAAAAAAGTGTCTATGAAGTACAGTAACTATTTGCTTTTTCAATCATGTGTATAACTTGGTATCAATGACTAATATGGTATTCAGTAGAGATCACTCTTTAATTTTAAAATAAAATTTAGTTTTATTCAGAAATGTGATGGTGTTGAATTTAAAGTCAGACAGAATCCCAATTGGTTTAAATGATTCCCTTGTAAAATCAAAATATCACAATTTAGAGCACCACAGACGCTATCTAGTTCAATAAGCTCCTTTTACAAATTAAGAAACACCTGGCTCGTTAGGTGACTTGCCCTGGGTCACACAGGTAGTACATGTCAAAGGTAGGAACTGAACTCAGGTCCTTTGACTCCAAAGTTTATGCTTTTCCACTGTACCATCCTGCTTCATTTTATAAGAACTGTTTCTCGGATTGTTTTGGTGGCAATTTTTAGATAAAAAATAATTTTCCATATGGATATCAAATACACTAATTCTTAGATCTAAATAGATATATCAAATAATAGATATATTATGTATAATATATTAAATAACATATTTATAATACATGACTAAGCCATGAAATGTAGAATTAAGTCAAAGACAGCAGAAATCAAAAACTATGATTTAAAATGCTATGATGCCGTTTGGTTGCTTGTTCAATAATCACCAAATCATTAATAAGTTGCTCTTTATATGTAACCCTAGGTTTTTTGGCATATTCTTTCTACTCTCCAGCCAATATATTGTTTTCTTATAAGTGTTTACAGACTTTTTTTTGAGTGTTTCAAGCTGTAAATGCTTTGTATAAAGTATATAAGTATGTACTTTGGCTCATATTAAAAGGGTCACTGCTGTACTCATTTTTTGGTAATAAATATATGCTGCCTCTGTTTAAGAAAATGGATTAGCCTTGTCTTTGAAAGGAAACTATTAAATGCTTTGCCAAAAATTAATGAGTCACCATGAAGAACTTGCTTTAATAACCACGGATCCTACTCAGACTCACCCCTTTTTATACAGATACTACTTTACAAAGTAAAGTAGCTCTTTGATTATTTCCCTTGGAGTAAATGCTTTGTGGTTCATTATAATAATGGTGCACACTCATTCTGTTTCGTGTTTGATCGAATTTGTATTTTTGTTATGTTGGACATCTTAAAAGCATATGGATGACAAGAACGTTCACATTTTCCTCCTTATAGGTTATCTACCTTATCTGATCTCTTTGTTTCTCAATTTTCTATAGCAGTGTCATGTTTGGGCTTCTTTTGCTTTTTTAAAATTGATTTGGTGTTGTTAGCACTATCTTGACTTCCAGTATTAATGTAATTTTCTGATTTTTGCTTTCAATTGCTAATAAAAGGAATCTATAATTTCTCATATATTTTGTTATCCAAATTCTGATCTACATATTTCTTTATTCCATTTAATTGAGTAACATAGCACCCACATTTTCTACTGCATATACCAGAAAAATATTGAGATTTGTTCCAATGCCTTTTCACAGATCTTTAATAGATCTCTCAATTAGTTTTTTTTGCAATAATGGTATTTGATATGGTTTTTTTTAATTTTATTTATTTATTTAGATTGTTTTTCCATGGTTATTTATTCATATTCTTTCTCTCCCCTCTTCCCTCCCCGGCTCCCAGAGCTGACAAGCACTGGGTTATACATGTATCATTTTTCAAAACCTGATTTCCATATTATTCATATTTGCAATAGAGTGAACATTTAGAGCCAAAATCCTCAATCATAGCCCCATCAACCCATGTGATCAAGCATATGTTTTTACTCCCACAGTTCTTTTTCTGGATGTGGTTAGTGTTTTTTCTCCTAGGTTCCTCAGGATTGTCCTGGATCCTTGCATAGTAGAGAAGTCCATTAAATTTGATTGTGCCACAATGTTTCAGTCTCTGTGTACAATCTTCTCCAGGTTCTGCTCCTTTAGCTCTGTATCAATTCCTGGAGGTTGTTTCGATTCACATGGAAATCCTCCAGTTCATCATTCCTTACAACACAATAGTTTTCCATCACCATCAGATACCACAATTTGTTTAGCCATTCCCCAATCAATGGACACCCACTCATTTTCAAATTGTTTTGCCACTATAAAAAGCAGGGCTATTAAGTATTTTTTTGTACAAGTATTTTTCCTTATTATCTCTTTGGAGTACAAACCCAGCAATGGTATTGCTAGATCAAAGGGTATGCATTCTTTTAAAGCCCTTTGAGCACAATTCCAAATTGCCTTCCAGAATGGTTGGATCAATTCACAACTCTAACAGCAATGCATTAGTGTCCAATTTTGCCACATCCCCTTCAACATTTATTATTTTCCTTTACTGTCATACTAGTCAATTTGCTTGGTGTGAGGTGGTACCTCAACATTGTTTTGATTTGCATTCCTAATTATAAGAGATTTAGAACACTTTTTTCAAGTGCTTATTGATAGTTTAGATTTCTTTAACTGAAAATTGCCTATTTATGTCCCTTGACCATTTGCCAATTGGAGAATGGCATTTTAGAAAGCCTGACCAGCAGTCTCTCAAAGCCAAGGGTCCTTTTCTGTCTAGGTGTGACGACTTGGGCAAATAATGATGAGATGGGAGACAACTGAGTGCTCGGGCATCACAAAGCTATTCCACCTGGCTCAGGGTTTGTGTCTATTATATAGTTCAGTGGGTACACGCTTTTCTGGCACACAATCATTTTCAACAATACATGATCTACAAATAATTGAATATGTCACACATTAACAAACTGCTTAATCAACATTCTGTGATCATATACCATGTTGCTACAACAGAAAAGTATGTGACAGAGATAAATGATATAAACAGGGTAACCAGGGGATCAGTTCCCCCTGACCTGTGGGATGACCAGCTAAGAGAATCATTGTTGCCTCTGATCAGCTTTCACAATCAATCAGCATTACTTAGGAAATGGGTAACAAAACATTTCACAGCTAGGCACAAGGTTAAAGGGTAATTCAATATAGACCAGAATCAGGTATCTTTATAATTTCTAAGTTGTATTTTTCTTTATGTTTCAGTCAGGCACTTAGTGATGTTGCTCTGGTTATCGTACACAAATGGATACAGTGAATTGTATCAGTAGCTTGTGCTTTAGAGGAGTGATTGATGTGGTGCTTGTGTGTTTGGCTAGCAATGGGTGTGGGGCATCTTGAGTGTAGCTCTGTTAAGAGGGTAAAAGGAGGGGTAGTGGGTTTTAATTTCGTGAATGCAATCTTTTGGGGGTAACAATCTGGGAGGGATTAAAGTGGAATATATGTGTGTTAACCCTATAAGTATTTGCTCTATTTTTATTTCTCCTGTACGGGGGAGAAGACAATAATCACAACAATTTTATTAGTAAAGGAAGTTAGTGGGAGAAGTCACATAGGGGGGCTGAGTGGGTGCCTCATCTTTTTTCATTCCACAACTGTGACTCTGTCAGACAGCATGGATATGATGGCTCTCCACGTGGCTTGACTTTTTGTACAATTGACTTAGTTCCTTATAAATTTGAGAAATGAAACCTTTGTCAGAGGTTTTTGTTATAAATTTTTCCCCCAATTTATTGTTTCCCTTCTAATTTTGGTTGCATTGGTTTTGTTTGTACAAACACTTTTAAATTTAATGTAATCAAAATGATCACTTTATATTTTGTAATATTCTCTATCTCTCACTTGGTCTTATGTTCTTTCCTTTCCCATAGATCTGATAGTTATACTATTCCATGTTTACCTAATTTACTTTTAATTTCCCTCTTTATATTTAAGTCATTCACCCATTCTGAGTTTATCTTGGTATAGGGTAAAAGATGTTGATCCAAACCTAATCTCTCCCATACCATTTTCCAATTTTCCCAGTAGTTTTTGTCAAATAGTGGGTTTGTCCCAAAAGCTGACATGATATCTGTTTTTAAGAGTACCAACTCGGGGGCAGCTGGGTGGCTCTAAGCCTAGTCAGGCCTAGAGACAGGAGGCAACAACCTCAGCATATACCTCTGAGTGCATGTCTTGAATATTTTTATACATTGTAGTAAGTAGTAAGGGAGAATGCATTTGCTCACAATAGTTATAACTGTATCAGTTTTTAATAACTAATATGTTCCAGTATAGCAAGATTGCTAGTTGAATTCATGCTAACAAACCTAAAAAAAAGACTTTTGAGAAATTCTAGTCCAACAATCTGGTACTGGCTAAGAAATAAAATGGTTGATCAATGAAATAGATTAGATACACACTATCCAGAGGTAAATGACCATAGCAATATAGTGTTTGATTAACCCAAAGATCCCAGCTTTTGATCACTGTCTCACACCCTATACCAAGATAAAATCAAAATTGATGTACGAGCTAGACATAAAGGATGATACTATAAGCAAATTAGGGGGACATGGAATAGTTTGTCTATTAGATCTATAAAAAAAGGGAAGAATTTATGACCAAACCAAAGATAGAGAACATTATGAACTATAAAATGAATAATTTTGATTATATTAAATATGAAAGGTTTTTATACAAACAAAAACAATGTAACCAAGATTAAAAGGGAAGCAAACTGGGAAACAAGTTTTATAGCAAATTTCTCTGATAAAGGCTCATTTCTCAAATATTTAAAGAACGAAGTTAAATTGGTAAGAATTCAAGTCATTTGGGGGCAGCTGGATAGCTCAGTGGATTGAGAGCCAGGCCTAGAGATAGGAGGTCCTAGGTTCAAATCTGACCTCAGACACTTCCCAGCTGTGTGACTCTGGGCAAGTCACTTGACCCCCATTGCCTAGCCCTTACCACTCTTCTGCCTTGGAGCCAATACACAGTATTGACTCCAAGACAGAAGGTAAGGGTTTAAAAAAAAAAAGAATTCAAGTCATTCTTTAATTGACAAAATGGTCAAAGGATATGAACAAGCAATTTTTAGGTAAAGAAATCAAAGCTATCAATAATCATATAAAAAATGTTCTAAATCACCCTTGATTAGAGAAATGCAAATTAAAACAACTCTGAGGTACCACTTCCCACCTATCAGATTAGCCAATATGACAGTAAAGGAAAATGATAAATGTTGGGGAAGATGTGGCAAAATTGGGATTCTACTCTATCATGGATTCAACCATTCTGAAGAGCAATCTAGAACTATGCCCAAAAGGTTCTTAAACTGCACATACCCTTTGAGCCAGTAATACCAGTAATGTATCCCAAAGAGATCCAAAAAAGGTGGAAAAGACCTACTTGTACAAAAATATTTATAGCTGCACTTTTTGTGGTGGCAAAGAATTATAAATTGAAGGGATGTCCATCAATTGGGAGATGACTGAACAAATTGTGGTATGTGAAAGTGATGAAATACTATTGTTATAAGAAATGATAAGCAGGATGATTAAAGAAAAAACTGGAAAGACCTACAAGAACTGATGCAAAGTGAAATAAGCAGAAATAGTAGAACATTCTGCACAATAACAGCATTATTGTATGATGACCAACTATGAATAAAATGATTCAGAACAATTCTGAAGGACTTATGACAAAGAATGCTATCCACCTTCAGAGAAAGAACTGCTGGAATCCGAATAAAGACTTAAGCATACTATTTTTCACTCTAGTTTTTTTGTGTTTTTATTTGGGGGTTTTGGTTTTACGAGTATTCTCTTACAACAATGACTAGCATGAAAGAATGTTTTGTATGATAATACCTGTATAATCCAGATCAAATTGCTTACCAAAAGGGGAGGGAGGGAGGCAATATGGATCTTATAATTTAGGAAAACATATGTTGAAAATAACTGTAACATGTAACCAGGAAAATAAATTTAAAAATAAACAAACAAATAAATAAATAAATAAACAAATAAATGAATGAATGAATGAATGAATAAATATACACACATGCATATATGGAAATTTCAGGCCAAGTATGTCCATTTCCTTTTAAGTCACCTGAGACAAAGGTATTATTTTGTCATCTAGTTTGTAATTAAGTATAGTTTTTGAAGTTCTATATTTTCTTTAAACTCTTACCTTCTGTCTTAGAATTGATACTAAGTATCAGTGCCAAGACAGAAGAGGTATAAAGGCTAGACAACTGGGGTTAAATGACTTGCACATGGTCACAAATCGAGGAAGTGTCTACAGCCATATTTTTAAAAATTGTTTTATTTTTAAAATTTTTTATTATTATTTTTTTAAACCTTTACTATCCATCTTGGAGTCAATACTGTGTATTGGCTCCAAGGCAAAAGAGTGGTAAGGGCTAGGCAATGGGGTTTAAGTGACTTGCCCAGGGTCACACAGCTAGGAAGTGTCTGAGATCAGATTTGAACCTAGGACCTCCTGTCTCTAAGCCTGGCTCTCAATCTACTGAGCCACCCAGCTGCCCCCTTCTGCAACCATATTTGAACCCAGGACCTCCCTTTTCTGGGCCTGCCTCTCCATCCATGGAGGCACCTAGCTGTCCTGAAGTTCTATATTAAGTAAAGATTTTCAATGATCTCAGGTTCCTCAACTTTTCCTTTTTTCAAATTTTAGTAATTTCTCAATTTCATCTTTTATTTCTTCTAATGTAGACTTAAGGGCAAATTTATTTTCATGATTTCCCTTTCTACTTAATAATACTTTATTGTGTGACTTTGAAACTGAATATACATACCACAGACAAACAGCAATAGGAAACATTGATTATAATTGTTAAGATTGGGTTCCATTTTTATCATGACAAAATAGTGGAATATAATGAAAATATTAATATCTTCAGTCCATTTTATATGCATTCATGGTTTGTCTACTTTAATATTCAGCTCCACTGGCACTGAAACATTTACGTCAGTCAAGGCATTAGTATGGCTGATTTGTTCCACCATATTTTGCCTTCTTGGTGATATAGGTACACCACCTGCTTCTATCAAACAGTTCTGAATAGGGCCAACCTACAACACTTTGCTATCCCTTCTCCTTTTTTGACTCTTAGAAGCAGATGTATTACTGTGAATAGGTGTTATCCCAATTAGTGGCATCACTAGAGTCTAATTCAATAGCATTTCAGGCCTCTTGCTATGCTTTCACAGCTATCTTAGCAGTCTCAGGATATAAAATGTTAATCCTTGCTGTCTAACACCCTGGCTAGCATTTCTCTGCTTTTCTGTACCCCATCTTCCCCACCTCAAGCATGACAAGCAGGAAGACAAACTGAATTTTAAGTCAATTAATGTTATTATTGTCAATGTTAAAAAAAAACAGTCAAAATTTGAACCCATGTTCTCTGACTACAAATACAATGCTTTTTTAAATTATACATCAATTGCCAAACTATGAAACTTTATTAGCAGGTAGGTAACATTTTATTTCCATTAGGTACAAAAGGGAATAAAAATTTAAAGACAATTATAAAGCAACGGTCATCAAAACAATTTGGTACTGGTTAAGAGACAGAAAGGAGGATCAGTGGAATAGACTTGGGGTAAATGACCTCAGCAAGACAGTATATGACAAACCCAAAGACCCCAGCTTCTGGGACAAAAACCCACTATTTGACAAAAGCTGCTGGGAAAACTGGAACACAGTGTGGGAGAGATTAGGAATTGATCAACACCTTACACCCTGCACCAAGATAAACTCAGAATGGGTGAATGATTTGAACATAAAGAAGGAAACAATAAGTAAATTAGGTGAACACAGAATAATATACATGTCAGACCTTTGGGAAGAGAAAGACTTTAAAACCAAGCAAGACATAGAAAGAGTCACAAAATGTAAAATAAACAATTTTGATTACATCAAATTAAAAAGGTTTTGTACAAACAAAACCAACAAAACCAAAATGAGAAGGAAAGCAACAAATTGGGAAATAATCTTCATAACAAAAACCTCTGACAAAGGTCTAATTACTCAAATTTAAAAAGAGCTAAATCAATTGTACCAAAAATCAAGCCATTCTCCAATTGATAAATGGGCAAGGGACACGAACAGGCAGTTTTCAGTCAAAGAAATCAAAACTATTAATAAGCACATGAAAGTGTTCTAAATCTCTTATAGAGAGATGCAAATCAAAACAACTCTGAGGTATCACCTCTCACCTAGCAGATTGGCTAACATGACAGCAAAGGAAAGTAAATGACTGCTGGAGGGGATGTGGCAAAGTTGGGACATTAATGCATTGCTGGTAGAGTTGTGAATTGATCCAGCCATTCTGGAGGGCAATTTGGAACTATGCCCAAAGAGCGATAAAAGATTGTCTGCCCTTTGATCCAGCCATAGCACTGCTGGGTTTGTACCCCAAAGAGATAATAGGGAAAAAGACTTGTACAAGAATATTCATAGCTGTGCTCTATGTGATAGCAAAAAATTGGAAAATGAGGGAATGCCCTTCAATTGGGGAATGGCTGAAGAAATTGTGGTATATGTTGGTGATGGAATACTACTGTGCTAAAAGTAATAATAAAGTGGAGAAATTCCAAGGAGACTGGAACAACCTCCAGGAAGTGATGCAGAACGAAAGGAGCAGAACCAGGAAAATATTGTACACAGAGACTGATACACTGTGGCACAATCCAATGTAATGGACTTCTCCATTAGTGTCAATACAATGTCCCTGAACATTCTGCAGGGATCTAGGAGAAAAAATACTATTCAAAAGCAGAGGACAAATTGTGGGAGTAAAAACACCAAAGAAAAGCAACTGTTTGATTACAGGGGTTGAGGGGACATGACTGAGGAGAGACTCTAAATGAAGATCCTAATGCAAATACCAACAACATGGAAATGGGTTCGAATCAAGGACACATGTGATACCCAGTAGAATCGCGTGTCAGCTATGGGAGGGGTGGTGGGAGGGGGGAGGAAAAGAAAATGATCTTTGTTTCCAAGGAATAATGTTTGAAAATGACCAAATAAAATAATGTCTAAAAGGAAAAAAAAATTTAAATACAGCCCAACTCTACTACTTACTACTTATAAAACTTCAACATATCACCGAATCTCTCTGTATGCCTTTGTTTTTCATTTGCAGAATGAAAAGCTCTAAGGAAATATCAAGATCTATGATCCTACTAGGTTTGTCTTCTGGCTCCAACATCTACTGAGCTATGAGAGAAAAGGAAAAAGGAGAAAAGCTACAAAGAAAAGAACTAGACATTTTAGGTTTCCATTTATTTTATAATCTCTCTATTCTATGTTCTTACCATGGGCAAACATCATAAGGACACTAAAACCACGAAACAAACATTTTCAATTCATATGCTAAGTTCAAGGAAGAAATAACATGTAATATTAAAATAAAAGCCCAGCTAGGCCAAAATGTTGAAAACACATTACCACAGAACCTTAAGAATTAGAAAGGACTTTAATGATCATATATATTCTACATCTTAACAAGAAGTTCCTCTATAACAGCCCCACGAGCAATCTACTTTGGGTTTTTTCCCCCAAAAGGTTTTTTTTTATTTTATTTTTGCAGTTACATGTAGAAACAATTTTTGACAATAGTTTTCTGACATTTTGTGATTCAGAATTTCTCCCTTTATTCCCACAAGGAGGTAAATAGTCAGAGAGGTGTGAGGTGAAAATTCAGGGTTGCTTTAATTTGCCTTTCTCTAATCAATAGTGATTTGGAGCATTTTTTTTTCATATGCCTATAGATAGTTTTAATTTCTTCCTCTGAGAACTGCCTGTTTAGATCTTTTGACCAAAGCCATCTATTTTGCTCAGAGGCCTGCCCTGAAAGAAAATTCTTTCTATGAACAAACAATTCTACAAAGAATTGCAAAATATTCAATATCACGTGAAAAAATTGCTCCAAATCACTAATAATAATCTAAATTAAAGGCGGACAGAGACAGACAGACAGACAATCCTTTAACTCCCAAAGTAAGCCATTTTTGAAAGCTATCCTATTTAGGAAATGGTTCCTTTCATCAAGCCTAAATCTGCTTCTTTGTTATGTTCTCTGGGATCAAGCAGAACAAATTTAATCTTTCTTCCACAAAACAGGTTTTCAAATACTCAAAGATAGCTCCATGTCCCAAATTTTATCTCCTCCAAATACTATCAGTTCCTTCATCTGACCCTTATATAGCATGGTCTCTAGCTCCCTCACCCTACTGGTTAACCCTCAACCCTGACCCAGCAGCTAGTTAATATCCTGCCTGGAAGCCTGATACCTCTAAAGATGAATTCAGGCTTGTATCAGAGAGTAAATTAGTCATGTTCCACTAGTAATTTATGTACCACTATGAAGCACTTGAATTACTAAGTATGGATTTTATTCAAACGCTCCACTATTACATAAAGTATTTATTAGTTTTCCATGATTTGCTAATAATTTGGTAAGCTCCAAAACTGAATATCTAATATGTGGTTAAGAACAAAGTACAATCAAGATTTATCACTTCTTTGATTTTTGGATATTGTATCTCAATACCATTTTTCCTTTTTTTCTTTTGCAGGCTATATAAAAGAACTGTAACAAATAATACAAAGACATATTTAAATATTCTAATAATGAATCACCATGAGAAAAAACATAGCAAGAGTCCCTTCCAACCATCAAGACTTCAACTGCTGACTTCAACTCTGGGTAGACAGTCTCATCATTCAACTCATTCAAGATCAAAGTTACAATCTCTTAAGAATTCTCTTCATAATATTTCTTTGCAACATAGAAATTAAATTATTTTCTCTCAGGGAATGTCTCTATAGACTCTTTGTTATTGACAGCTAATTAAATTGGAATCTAGGTGGCACAATGGATAAAGCATGGGCCTTGGAGTCAGGAATATCTGAATTAAAATTCAGCTTTAGATACTTAGCTGTGTGACCCTGGGCAAGTCATTTTATCTGTTTGCCTGATCAGTTTCTTCATCTGTAAAATAAGGATGATAGTCATAGCATCTACATTCACAGGGTTGTTGTGAGGATCAAATGAGATGATAATTATAAAGTGATGGCACTTAAGTGATATAAATGTTATTTATTATTTTTATTATTATTACTAATTCTTCAAAAAAGAAGTTCTCAGTTTTCTGTATCCTCTGTATCTTCTATCACAGTTAATGGAAATGATATTTAACCACTTCTTCTTATAGACTCCTCAGAAATGATACTTAAATTTTTTTTTCACTTAAAAATCTATTTTCTTTTGCTCTTAACTTCCACTCAAGTTAAAAAGAAAAACAAAACCCTTTAAACAAATATGCATAGTCACGGGGAATAAATTTCTACATTGGCTATAGCCAAAAAATGCCTCATTCTGAACTTTGAATCCATTACCTCTCTGCCATTCTTCACCACCAATTGGCTGGAATCATGATTGGTCACTACAATGATGAGAGTTCTTAAGTCTTTCAAAGTTGTACAATGTTGTTATATAAATTGGTCTCCTGGTACTGCTTGATTAGTTCATACAAGTCTTCACAGATTCTCTGAAATCATTTTATCTTTTCTGGCAGAACAGTATTCCATATAGTCATTTTCTAATTGATGAACAAGTCTCTTAGTTTCCAGTTCTTTGCCACTATAAAAAGAGCTTCTATATTTTGACATATGTGAGTCATTTACCTTTAATCTCTTTGGATAAAGGCCTAGAGATGTTATTGCTAGGTTATGCATTGGTTTTTTCTGATTGCAATGTCACAGCACTGACTCTTTTATCTAGGTACACCTCTCTCAGCCTGAATTTAAGTTGATTCGGGCATTACATTTATCCTTATTAAATTTCACCTCTATAATTAATTTTTGCACAGTCACTGGGAATGTTACTTAATTGTGAAGTTTCCTAAAATTTTCTCTGGATATTGTAGAATGTGCTCTAGAATTTACATGGAGGTCCTTAAGGAGATGAAAGTTCTGATAGGAAGAAGAGGATAGCCACATTAGAAGAGCAAAATCCATCACAAATTAAAATGTAAAATGTTAGGTACTGATACCAAATAAATCTTCAGAAAAGATTGAAACAATGGCCAAAAAAATTTAAGGGGAGCAAGAAGAATGTTATCAAGAGAAGCAAACACTAGCTACAGGAATGAAAGCAGTAAAAACTGAAGAATACAGACATTTCAGCCTCATAGTAAGGTTTTGGGACCCAAAGCCAAATGGGAAAAGTAAAGCACACTCCATTTACTGGGCACTTTTGCATTGCAAGCTAGGGCCAAAGAATTTCATTGCCTTTTAAGTAATTCTGCCTCAGAACAAGGACCTCTAGCTATTTTAGTAGTATAAGTTCCTAAAAGACAGTTTATCTTATGGCAAATTTTGTTATAGTGAGATTTTATTGTAATATCAGGTGACCACTGAGATATCTAGTTGATAAAGACATGAGTTGTATAAACCCAATAAAGTTTGTTAAAAATTTTAGGTCCCAAACCCTGGAGTTCATAGTAGTAAAGGAGACAACTAAACTCTATGTTCTGAAATAAAATTAGCATGATATGGCTTGAAATCAATTGAAAAGAAAATAATAATTCTTAATAGTATTTATAATAATCACATTAAAGTAATGCAAAACTAGCAGTTTTTCAAGTATACATTTAGTTTCTTGATCCCTTTACTTTAGTCAAATTTTGAAATGAATGGTAAAAAATTTCAAGAGATTAGTGAGGAGTTGTTTTTCTTTTACATAAAGTCAAGATCCAGTACCTAGATTGGAAAGTTCATTAAATACAGAATTTTTTAAAATAGTGTACTGTTACTTAGGAAATCCTAGAAAAATGGAATATATAACTTGAGCTACAAAACTATCACTTTAAGGAAGCTAAGTAGTCAATAATAGTCAACAAATACTATGAACTTATTACTACATGACAGGAGCTATGCTAAGCTCTGTCAACACAAAAAAAGTGAAAAATAAGAGTCCCTGCCCTCAAAAAGCTCACGTTCTAATATGAGACAACATGCATTAAACTGAACATATAAAATATATACAATGTAGGTGAAAGAATCACACAGGAAAAACACTTGGGGAATGCAAAAGAGAAGAACAGAAAAAGTCTATTGTAGAAGGTAGATTTTAATGTGAGTCTTGAAGGATGTCAAAAGGTTCAGGCAAGAAGAGAAAATGTTCCAGGCATGGGGAACAGTAAGGGAAAAGACAGAATCAGGAGATGGAATGTCTTGTTCAAGAAACTGCAAAAAGACCAGTATATCTGGATTGAAGAATACAGGGAAGTGAGTAAGGAGTAAAAAACAAACAAAAAATTGAAAAGATAAGAAGAGGTAAGGTTGTAATGAGGGCTTTATAAAGTAAAAACAATGAAAAGCACATTTTTCAAACAAATACCTCACTAGAATCCTTCTCCCTTCCTAAAAATTAGCACACAAAGTTATGGTATCTGACTTTTAACATTCTATTGACTTTGAACTGGTAAGAAAATGGTTAATTTTTTTCCATTCAAGACTAAAAGAATCTGCCAAAGCAGAAGACCAGGCCTGAGAGATCACATTACACTGGAGGAGGGGAATGGGGTGCAGAGAGAAGGGCTGAAAAGGAAAAGAAAACAAGTATTCTGAACCTCAGCACAGTGAAAGACCCAGCAGGGATTAGGAGGGACGTGGAGGAGCCAATATTTATCCAAGTTATCTCCAGGGCAGTTGAAATGTACTGAAAAACTGTCTCTGCACACTCTTTTTATTCAAATATTCTTAACAGTAAAGTTAAATGAATTTATGGCTTAACAAAGGTTTTGAGAAGTAAAACATAGCAATTCTAAAATTGTTTTTTAAGCTTTATGCCTTTGAAACATTCAATTCCAAATTTGTTTTTGGTGTCAAAGTTTAAAACGAACACACATAAGGCAAATGGCCTGAATGCTCTGACCTTAACATGTTTGACAATAGCATTAGCCTAAAAGAAGCCAAGGCACAGACGACAACAGCCTGCCATGTTTTATGTTTAAAGTGAGAGACCTGGCATCATAACACTGCACAAACATAATATGCTCAATATTAAGAGAGAAACTGTTTATTAAATTGAACTTTAGTGATAGCAGGAGGAAAGAGGTCAACAACACTCCTTGAGTGACTTGCAGAGAAAACTACATAAAGACAATTAAAGACTATAAGAAATGTTTCCTGGTCCTCACTGGTGTTGGTGACTTTTCTCTGAGATTCTCTCCAACATATCTTGTATGGCTCTCATTTGTACATAGTTGGTGTACAAGTTGTCTTCTCCATTAGAATGTGAGCTACTCAGGAGAAGGGATTATTTTTGCTTTTCTTTGGTTCCCCAGTGCTCATTGCCTGGCATACAGTATAAACTTATAAATGCTTGTAGACAACTTCAAAAACACTGCCTTCCCAATCTTCACAACTGATTCTCTTCATTCCAAACTGGTATACATCATGCACATTTAAAACAGCCACCACAAAATAGGATTTAATGCCTAAGTTATATTTCACATTCCCTAAAGTAATAATTAACATTGAGAGCTATAGTACATGAAAAATAATCTAGTGCAATTTTAATACAAAATTTAAATCTACTCATTAGTTCATTTAAGTGCTAGGTATGTAACTCCCCATCAATTATATTTTCTCTGAGAAGAACAAACAGAAAACATCCTGAGGGCTAGTGAGAGAGAACTAAAAGGACTATGTCCCTACAATAATCCATGTCATCATACTATAAGCATTTTTAATTTTATAAATATGAGCCAGGAATCAAATATCTGAACCAGTTGCGGAGCATTCACAATCAAGAAGGCTAGGTCTACCTAAAGTCATTCTCTAATAGACAAGTGGTAAAAGGATATGAACAAAAACTTTTAAAACAACTCTGAAGCTTCACCTGACAACCATCAAACTGGTAAAGATGAAGAAAAACAAATTGTGAATGATACTGGTATTGCTGGGGATTTGTTCTGGAAAAATAATTTATAATTGGGGGGGAATCACTAAGTAATTAATATATTTTGACTACCACTGGGCATATATATCCCCAAGGAGGTCAAAAGCAGAAATAAAGGCCTCATATTCACCCCTCAAAAAATAATTTATTTGAAACAAATGGATGGCTACCAAATGAGGAATGGCTAAATAAACGATGGCATATGAATATAATGGAATATTATTGTCCAATACAAAATCAACTGATGTATCATAAATTAATCCAAATGAGAACATATACAATGTCTAAAGCAACACTAAGAAGTAGCTGAACTCTGACTGATTAGTTGTAATAACCAATCTTGATGAAGGAAAATACATAAGAAAACACTCTAGGGGTGGGACTGAGGGAAGGGGCAGGTAGCCTGTTGCTGTGAGATACAGTATATACTACTTGACCCATAACCCTATTATTTAGTTTTACTTTTTTACATGGGTGAGCTGGATTTGCTGTGAAGAAGTAAAGGAACAGCAGTGGATATAATCAAATGATTGTGGCCTAAAAACAAATAATATTGACAGAACTCAGAAAAGTGAATCTGAAGCTTTCTTGACCATAGTCAAAGAAACAAACAGAAAAAAATTCATACTATTTGATAGAATGATAATTAACATTCCCATTGTTTACAGATTGGAGCACCTACAGAGACAAGTCTATGCAAGCACTAACCAATTTCCAAAATCACAGGATTTAGCTACAGGTAGTTGCTACAGAGCCAGGACTTAAATCCAGGTTATCTGTTTTCTACTCTAATACTTCTCCCTATTCAAGAGTCTACTGGAAATGGGAAACTTTGAGAAAATCACCTCAGAAAAATCTTTCAACTTTGGATCTACTACACAAGAAGATTTCATAATTCCATTGATGTTTTTGTACAATGATGTTTAGTACAATGAACATTTATTGCCCCAGACCATTATCTAACAGTAAGTTTCCAATTTTCTACTCATTTCCAATGAGAGAATTTCAACACTAACGAAGTCATCTATTGCCTGAAAGGGAAAGGACTAGCTGTTGGGCAGATCAGGAGAGGTTTTATATAGAAGGTAGTACTTGAGTCCTGAAGAGAGAAATTCTCTAAGGTTCAGATGAAAATCTGGAGGACAGAGAAGGAAGGAAGGAGAGTGAAGGGCAGTTCATCTGGAATGCAAAGTGCAGGAGGAACCAATGAGCCTGGAAAAATAGTCTGAGGTCATGAAAGGCTTTAAAAACCAAACAGAGGAGTTTACATATTTTCCTAGAGTCAATAAGAAGCCACTGGAAGTATCTATGTAGAAGAGTCACATGTTCAGATCTATGCTTGGAAGTAGTATTGGCTGGAATGAAAGGCCAATCAGAAGACTATTTTAATGACCTAGATCAGTGGTTCTCAACCTTTCTAATGCCGTGACCCCGCAATACAGTTCCTCATGTTGCAGTGACCCCAAACCAAAAAATTATTTTTGTGGCTACTTCAAAACTGTAATTTTGCTACAGTTATGATTCGGAATGTAAATACCTGATATGCATTATGTATTCTCATTGCTACAAATTGAGAGGTTGAGAACCGCTGCTCTAGATGAAAGGTGATACAGGTCTAAACTAAAATGTTAACTGTCTGAATAAAAAGAAGGGGATGGCTGTGAAATGTAGCAGTAGAAATGGTGAGATTTGGAAACTAAATAGCTTTGCTGGGTGAAAAAAGTAAGTCAAGAAGAACAATGCTTAGATTAACCTAGGAGACTGGAAGGATGATGGTTCCTTCTTCAGAAAGGGAGAAGTTTGGAACTGGGAGGCTTACTAAGAGACTGTGTGCAGTGAAAAGAAAGAAGAGGGCTTAGGATAGAACCTAGGGGAATATCTACAGTTACGGGGTATGATGTAGATGCTAGTGAGACAAAGTCCTACATGTAAGAGGGAGGACAGAGTATCCAGGAGAAGAAAGTGGTCACTGAGGTAAAATGTATCAGACAGGTAAAGAAAGTTGAGAACTGAAAAAAGATTGTAACATCTGCCAAACCAGAAGTCATTGATAATGTGGGGAAAAAGGGTTTTAGAGAGAAGGCATACAGAAAAGGAATGGAGAGTGAATGAGAGAAGCAAATATAGCTTTTTCATGGAATTTGGCTGAGAAAAGGAGGAGAGATATTGAAGTTGAATGGATAGGAGGATCTAGCAAAGATTTTTTTAAGGATGAGGGCAACTGTATAAGCATGCCTTTTAAGGCAACATTAAAAGAACCAATGGATAGGGAAACACTGAATCGTTGAGAGAGAGTCTGCTGGAGAAAATTGGAGGCAATAGCATCAAGTGCAGATAGAAAAGAACTGGCCTTGATAAGGAGTAGGATCAACACTTGGACAGGGCCTGGGGAAAAGGAAGAAAGAGTGGGAAATAATGTAGAGGAGTTTTGAGATCAAGAAAGAAGACTAAGTGTCTCAGTGGATTAAGAGCCAGGCCTAGAGATGAGAGGTCCTAGATCCTAGCTGGCACATCATAGGTGCTTAATAAATGCTAGTTGACTGACTGAATTCAGCTCCATTCAACAATGAATAGTAGATGAGGAGGGAGCAAGTGGGCCTAACTCAGGACTAAGTTTTAGAAAGAGATATATTTAAGTTATGACTGAAGGAAACTTTTTAGAATCTTTAAATTTCTATAATCTAAAGGTGCTTAGAGTTAAGATCTAACATTAATCTTTAAAAAGTAATCAACTGGGTAATGGCTTGCTTATTAATAACCATAATTCATGAAATATAAGCATCAAACTGGCACAGGGTGAAATAAGCAGAAGCAGGATAATTTATATAAGAACAATATAAAGAAAAACTATTTTAAAAGACTTAAGAACTCTGGTCAACACAATAACTAACCACCTATATATAAAAATGTTAATTGCGTCCTTCCTGACAGAGAAGTGATGGACTCAGGATGCAAATTGAAGCACATATTTTTTGGACATGGCCAATGTGGAAATTACTGTTGCTTGACTATGCATATTTATTGCAAGAGTTCAAACCTTCCCATGGGAGTTAGAGGACATGGGAAGGAAAGAAGATAGATTTTTTTTTTTAATTTTCAAATTTGTTTTATTGATGCCTTGGGTTTTTCCATCACAGACTTTCCCGAATACACCTCCAACTCTCCATTCAATGAATCTGCCCTTACAAAAAAATCAAGGGACTTGGGAACCATCTCTGAAAGTGTATATAACATTCTGTTCACGTAGGCTCCCACCTCTCCAAGTCAAGAAAAAGGCATCTAATAAACATTTACCTTATGCCAGGTCCAGTGCTAAGAGCTGAGGGTACAATAGCTATGCCCCTGACTGCAGAGACCCTACAGTCTAATGGGGACTACAAACAAGGCATATACAGGATCAGTTGGAGATCTTCTCTGATGGAAGAGAAGATAGATTTTTAAGTGAAAAAAAAATTTTTTTAAGAAAACAAAAAAGCATCACAAAACAAGGAAATTTTAAGTTGTAGTTCAATTAACCAACAAGTCAACAATTGTGAAATCATTATTGAGTGTTCATATTGTACCAGGCATTGTGGAAATTTAAAAAGCAGAAACATTAATGATCCTAATGTGAAAAAACCATTTATTCACTCTTTTCTTCATCCTTTCCTTGCTTTATCTATAGTGGTCCTTATTAAAATGCAATTTTTAAATTCTAGTTGGAGGAATCCTAACCCACAGATCAATGAAAGATTTTTTCTCTTCTCTATCTTCCTTTCCTGGCTTGCAAATAAATTAAGAGTGCAAATAGAATATTGCGCTTGTCTTCCTGAAAACCTAATTTTACTGGCTATAAGTGCCAGTAACCAGACTTTGCATTCCCAGAAGGACTATATCGCCTGGGGATTTCCAGCATGAGAAACAGGATACCAGAGTGCTACATGATTTTAAATGATTAGGCTCAGTAGGAAATAGAAGTAGCCTAAAATGAATATTTGCATTTCGTTACCATCTGTGATTTCTCCTTTAAGACTGGGCTCAACAAATTTGCTTTGGATCAAGAGTACCTCTCAAATTTAAGGATCAGACCAATTTTTCAGCACAGGCAATGGCGGGCAGCAAACCATAGAAGCTGTGGAGACTTGAGAGGTGGTTTCAGACAAAAATCACAATCCTTAGCTCCATACACAGAGAACCTGTCCTAATCACTGAGACTTCTGACTGGAAAGGGAAGGAAAAACGACCATAGTGAAGGCAAACAATGCCCAGGAAAAATAACATCCAAACACCAAGAGGAACAAGAACAACGGATTGACCGTGGATAATTTTTATAGAAGAAAAAGCCAGACTACAGAGGAAATAGGAGAAGTGCACGAACAAATAAATACATCCAAACCTTCCCAAAAAAATGGAAATTGGGCACAAGCTCTTTAAGAAGTTAAATCTGAGCTTATGAGAAAGAGGTTTGAAATTTGGCAAGAAAAGTGGGAAATATTTCAAAAAGAAAAATAACAGTTTAAAAGATAGGAATTCCCAACTGAAGACCAAAATTAAACAGCTGGAAGCCATGAAAACCAGGACAGACCAAACCAAAAAGGAAAATCAAAAGATTATAGAGGAAAATCAAAAGATTATAGCAGAAAAACCAGTCTTTAAACACCAGAATTGGGCAATTGAAAGCCAATGATCTTGCAAAACAGCAAGAATTAATAAAGCAAAGTCAAAAGACTGACAAAATAGAAGGAAACATAAAATATCTTATTGGCAAGAAAATACTTCATGAGAACCTGTCTTAAAGAGACAATTTTAAAATCATTGGGGTACCTGAAAATCCAGAAATAAACAGAAATCTTAACATCATTCTACAAGAAATTATCCAAGAAAATTGCCCTAATATTCTTGAACAAGAGGGCAAAATAGACATTGAAAGAGTTCATAGAACACCCCTTACACTAAATCTTTAAAAAGCAACCTCAGGGAATGTAATAACCAAATTCAAGAGCTTCCAAGCTAAGGAGAAAATGTTACAAGAAGCTAAAAAGGGAGAATTCAGATATCAAGGAGCACCACTCAGGATTAAACAAGATCTGGCAGCTTCCACACTAAAGAACCATGTGGCTTGGAGTATGATATTCAGAAAGGCAAGAGAATTGGGTCTTCAAGCAAGTATTACTTAACCATCAAAACTGACTATATTCTTCAAGGGGAAAGTTTGGGCATTCAACAAAATAGAAGATTTCCAAATATTTGTAAAGAAAAGACCAGAACTAAGTGGAAAGTTTGATATCCAAACACAAAAATCAAGAGAAATATGAAAAAGTAAATAAAAAAGAGAGGGGAAAGGGAAAAATGTTTTCTAATTTAAATGTTCTTCCTTAAAGGCTTCAATAATATCAAATTGTTTATATTAATGTATGGAAAATGTTATTCTAAACTCAAAAATTATATTCACTATTATAGTAATAAGAAGAATCATTCATAGGCATAAATTAGGTTAATAAATGGTCTAAGATGACATGCAAAAAAAGAAAAGAAAAAGAAAGGCAGAAATAGAAGATGGTACAAAGAGAAATTTGAAGGAATGAAGTAAATAGGATAATCTATATAACACAAAGAAGTGCATGGGAAGGGAAGGAGAAGAATACTTATAAGTAGGATAGGAAGAGAATGCTGATAGGTAATACTTAAATCTTACTCTCAGTGAAATCAATTCTGAGAGGGAAGAGCATCCAGATCCATTGAGGCATCAAATTCTATCTTATCCCACACGGAAAGTGAAAAGGGAAAAACTAAGGAGGGGAATGGGGCAGGGAGTTCAAAAAGGGAGGGGAAAAAACAGGGGGGAGGGAACTAAATACACCCTAAAAAATAATACAAAGAATGGAACAAAAAGGGAGGGGGTAGAAAGGGAAGTATAATAAGGGTGGGGATTAGGGGGACTGAGTAAAAGTAAACCACTGGTTTAAAAGGATATAGCAAAAGAAGAAAGGGCAGAACTAGGAGAGGATATCAAAAGGATGGGGAATATACAAGTGGCAATCATAACTCTGAATGTGAATAAAATGAACTCATACATAAAACAAAAGTAAATATCAGAGCAGATTAGAAACCAAAATCCTAAGATATGTTGTCTACAAGAAACACACATGAAGCAGGTAGGCACCCACAGGGTAAAAATTAAAGGCTGGAGCAAAATCTACTGGGCCTCAACTGAGAAAAAGAAGACAGGAATTGTAATCATGATAACTGACAAAGTCAAAGTAAAAATAGATCTAATTAAAAGAGATAGGGAAGGTAATTACATTCTGATGAAAGGCAGTTTAGACAATGAGGAAAACCAGTAATCAACATGCATGCACCAAATGGTATAGCATCCAAATTTCTAAAGGAGAAACTAGTGGAGTTTAAGAAGGAAACAGATAGAAAAACTATACTAGTGGGAGACCTGAACCTTTCTCTACCATATCTAGATAAATCAAAACAAAAAAATAAATGAGAAAGAGTTAAGAGAAGTGAATGAAATCCTTGAAAAATTAAAGTTAAAAGACATGTGGAGGAAAATAAATAGGGACAAAAAGGAATACACCTTCTTTTCAGAGGCATATGGTATATTCATAAAGATTGACCATGTACTAGGGCATAAAAACATAGCAAACAAGTACAAAAAAGCAGAAGTAATATATGCAACATTTTCAGGGCATAATGCAATAAAAATAATAATTAGTTACGGTACATGGAGAGCCAAAACAAAAATTAATTGGAAATTAAATAACATGGTTCTCCAAAATTGGCTAAAGAACAAATCATAAAAACAATTAATAATTTCATTGAAGAAAATGACAATGATGAGACATCCTTTCAAAATCTATGGGATGCAGCCAAAGCAGTACTCAGGAGAAAATTTATATCCTTGAGTTTATATATTAACAAATTAGGGAGGGCAGAGGTCAATGAATTGGACATGCAAATCAAAAAACGTGAAAGCGAACAAATTAAAAATCCCCAGAAGAAAACTAAATTAGAGATCCTAAAAATTAAGGAAGAAATTAATTAAATCAAGACCAGAAGCTGGTATTTTGAAAAAACAAACAAAACAGACAAAGTACTGGTCAATCTAATAAAAAAAAAAGGAAAGAAGAAAACCAAACTAACAGTATCATAGATGAAAAGGGAGACCTTACCTCTAATGAAGAGGAAATTAAGACAATCATTTAAAACTATTTTGCTCAATTGTATGGCAACAAATATGGCAATCTAGGTAATATGGATGAATATTTACAAAAATGTAAATTGCCTAGATTAACAGAATAAGAAATAGAATACTTAAATAATTCCTTATCAGAAAAAGAAATTGAACAAGCCATCAAAGAACTCCCTAAGAAAAAATTCCAAGGACCTGATGGATTCACAAGTAAATTCCATAAAACATTAAAAGAACAACTAATCCCAATATTATACACTATTTGACAGAATAAGCAAAGGAGAAATTCTACCAAATTCCTTTTATGACACAAATATGGTACTGATTCCAAAGCCAGGCAGGTCAAAAACAGAGAAAGAAAACTATAAATCAATCTCCTTAATGAACATAGATGCAAAAATCTTAAATACAATACTAGCAAAAAGACTCCAGCAAGTGATCATGAGGGTTATTCATTATGATTAAGTGGGATTTATACCAGGAATGCAAGGATGGTTCAATATTAGGAAAACCATTCACATATTGACAATAATAACCAACAAAAATCACATGACTATCTCAATAGATGCAGAAAAAGCCTTTGACAAAATTCAACACTCATTTCTATTAAAAACACTAAAAAGTAAAAGAATAGAAGGGTCTTTCCTAAGAATAATAAACAGTATATATATAGGACCATCAGCAAGTATCATCTGCAATAGGGATAAATTAGAAGCATTCCCAATAAGATCAGGAGTGAAACAAGGATGCCTATTATCACCTCTAATAATTTAACACTGTACTAGAAACACTAGCAGTAGCAATTAGAGAAGAAAAAGAAATTGAAGGTATTAAAATAGGTAATGAGGAGACCAGGCTATCACTCTTTGCAGATGATATGATGGTCTACTTAAAGAATCCTAGAGAATCAACTAAAAAGCTAACAGAAATAATGAACAACTTTATCAAAGTTGTAGGATACAAAATAATCCCACATAATCATTAGCATTTCTACATATATCCAACACATCTCAGCAGCAAGAGTTAGAAAGAGAAATTCCATTTAAAATCACCCTAGACAATATAAAATACTTGGGAATCTATCTGCCAAGACAAACACAGGAACTATATAAACACAACTACAAAACACTCTCCACACAATTAAAACTAGATCTAAATAATTGGAAAAACATTAATTGCTCATGGGTAGGATGAGCTAACATAATAAAAATGACAATCCTACCCAAATTAATTTACTTATTTAGTGCCATACCCACCAAACTACCAAAAACATTTTTACTGAATTAGAAAAAAACCATAACAAAGTTCATTTGGAAGAACAAAAGATAAGGATATCTGGGGAAATCATGAAAAAAAATGCAAAGGAAGGAGGACTTGCAGTCCCAGATCTCAAACTATACTATAAAGCAGTGGTCATCAAAACAATATGGTATTGGCTAAGAGACAGAAAGGAGGATCAGTGGAATTGACTTGGGGCAAGTAACCTCACAAAGATCCCAGCTTTGGGGACAAAAATCCTCTATTTGACAAAAACTGCTAGGAAAATTGGAAAACAGGATGGGAGAAATTAGGTCTAGATGAACATCTCACACCCTATACCAAGATAAACTCAGAATGGGTGAATGACTTGAATATAAAGAAACTATAAGTAAATTAGGTAATCACAGAATAGCATACATGTCAGATCTTTGGGAAAGGAAAGACTTTAAAACCAAGCAAGAGCTAGAAAACAACCACAAAATTTAAAACAAATAATTTTGATTTCATTAAATTAAATAGGTTTTGTACAGACAAAACCAATGCAACCAAAATAAGAAGGGAAGCAACAAATTGGGAAGCAATCTTCATAACAAAAATCTCAGACAAAGGTCTAGCTATTCAAATTTATAAGGAGCTAAATCAATTGTTTAAAAAATCAAGTCATTCTCCAATTGATAAATGGGCAAGGGATATGAATAGGCAATTTTCAGACAAAGAAATCAAAACCATTAATTAGCACATGAAAAAGTGTTCTAAATCTCTTATAAGTAGAGAAATGCAAATCAAAACAACTGAGGTATCACCTCACACCTAGCAGATTGGCTAACATGACAGCAAAGGAAAGTAATGAATGTTGGAGGGTATGTGGCAAAAATGGGACATAAATGCATTGCTGATGGAGTTGTGAATTGATCCAGACATTCTGGAAGGCAATTTGGAATTATTCCCAAAGGGCACTAAAAGACTGTCTGCCCTTTGATCCAGCCATAGCACTGCTGGGTTTATGCCCTAAAGAGATATTAAGGAAAAAGACGTACAAGAATATTCATAGCTGTGCTCTTTGTGGTGGCAAAAGATTGGAAAATGAGGGGATGCTCTCCAATTGGGGAATGGCTGAACAAATTGTAGTATCTGTTGGTGATGGAATACTATTGTGCTCAAAGGAAAAATGAACTGAAGGAATTCCATGTGAACTGGAACAACCTCCAGGAATTGATGCAGAGTGAAAGGAGCAGAACCAGGAAAACCTTATACACAGAGATTGAAACACTGCAGTACAGTAGAATGTAATGGACTTTGCTATTAGTAGCAAAGAATAGAAACACAGAAGAAAAACAACTGCTTGACCACATGGGTCGATGGGGATGTAACTGGGGAAATAGACTCTAAATGATCACTCTAGTGCAAATGTCAATAATATGGAAATAGGTTTTGATAAAGGACACATGTAAAATCCAGTGGAATTGTGTGCGGGCTACCGGAGGGGGTCGGGGGAGTTGAGGGAAAGAACATGATTCTTGTAACCAGGGGAAAATATTCTAAATTGACTAATTAAATAAAAATTTCAAAAAATTAAATTAAATTAAAATGGTGGTAACTTCCTATGACCAGCTCTTTCATCTTCAAAATTGACCTTGAAGGAGCTCCAACTTGGGACCTTGGATTTTCTTAGATTTTCCCTCAGAACTATCACATAGGTAAGTGAAAAGGCTGACTCCTTTTCCTGGCTTTTCTGGTGGTACTAGCCTCCAGGGAGGCCTCTCATCTTGGAGTAGACCTCGTGGTTAGAACCCTTGTTTAATTTATTTCTGGGCACTCTTTGCCAGGGCCTCTGAAGCCCTGCCTGGTTTGGACCAATAATTATTTATTCTCTCTTATTTCCTTATTTTCACTCTTTCTCCTTTTGTAAATAAACTACCATAAAAAGTCATCCTGACTTGAATAATATTAAAAACTTGGAAAGACCTACATGAAATAATGAAAAGTAAAATGATTAGAACCAAGAGAATATTATACATAACTAAAGAATTAATAGTTGAAGAATGACTTGTTAATGTCCACCTCCAGAGAAAGAAGTGATAAACAGAAACATGAAAGACGTGATAGATAAGTCTTTTTGTCAGGTGATGCCTGTGTGGTGTAGGGAAGAGAGAACAGGGTGAAAAAAAGGGAGAAGAGAATAGCAAGTAGAGGGAAAGGGAAAAGTAGGAAAGGAAGAGAGATTTTATCAGTCTGGGGACTTAAGAGTCTATCATTCATTTACCCCTTCTTACTAATTAGTCTACAGCAGCAAGTCTCAACTTTTTTGGTCTAATGACCTTAAAAATTCTTGAGGACTTCCCCCATCACCAGAGTACTTTATTTATGTGGATTGTTTTATAAAAAATATTTTGCAATCAATCTCTATTCTGGCCTCATAGCCTGAAAATCAAACACACGCTTACCCAAAAGAATCAAACACACACTTACCCAAAAGTAAGAACTTACACAAAATAAGTCTTCAGATGGTGATCAGAAGAAATGGTATAAGGATATTCTGATGGTATCTCTGAAGAACTTGAGTATTAACTTTGAGTCATGGGAAATAATGTCACAGGGCTGACCAGGATGCCATGCTTGCATCTAAGAAGGTGCTGTACTCCAAGTATAAAGCACAATCATAGAAGCACAGGGCAAATCCAGAGCCACCTCGTCCCTAAATGTTCTAATGGGCCACTTGTACCTGATCTGTGGTAGTGCCTTTCAAACTCATCAGTCTGAGAAGCCACAGCTGAACACATTGTGCCCCAATCCCAACATTAATATGTCATCAAAGATGAACATCACTACTACCACATATTTATATGAGAAATTAAAATGTCTTAGTATTATTATGAAATAATTTTGACCTCATAGATTCCCTGAAAGGTTTTCATTGACCCTCAGAAGTCCCAGGACCACATTTTGAGAACCAGTGATCTACAGCATACCCTCACTATATTAATCTTTCTCCCTCCATTGGTCCTCATCCAAATAACTTCCCACTTGTGAATCTTAAAGCTACTCAGACTCTACTTCAGAAGATTTGATTAAGTTTTTCTCCTATTTTAACAATAGAGGTACTTGATCAGGAATGTATGGAGAACTTTTAAAATTACTCCACCCTACTCAGACAATGCCCTAGGGGAAGATAAAGTTGCAAACTCCTGATTGAACAATGAAAAGTCCCTAACTCATAGTAAAGCTAGAACCTTAAGCAAGGTCTATTTTTAGATCTAATACAAAAAGGTTTTAAATATCTATAAAGATTAAATTAATCATTAAAAGGTCAAGCAACTTACAAAAGGCAAGCTTAACAAAAGAGGTGTGAAGTACTCAGAAGATATAACCTACCCAGAGAAGGTAAGAACTAAAGAGTGGTAAGAACTAAGAATGGGCAGTCCTGGGAAAAAGCATCTACTATGATTGGTATATGTGAAAATTTAGGGGAGGTGACATAAGAGAAAATTCTCTTTAAAAGAAGTTCAATTGAATTCAGTTGGGACTCTGAACTCAGTTCAGGAGTTCAGTTTGAAAGGAGTTTGGAGTTAGTTGGAGGTCGGAGAGTTTTTGGATTGGAAGTTAGTTTGAGTTTGAGTTCCAAGTTTTTGGATTGGAAGTTAGTAGTAGTTGAAGTTCGGAGGTTTGAAGCTTGCTTGAAGACAATATTGTGGTGAGTGATAAATACTGACTCGCTCTCCCTTAGGCTCAGGCCTAGGCTGTTTGGCCTAGGCCCTTTCTACTATTTTCTCTTTCTCTCTCTACTTCCCTTAATTCCTTCATTTATATTAATTAAAAATCTCCATAAAACCCAACTGAATTGGATATTTTCATATTTGGGAATTTTCCCATGGTGACCACTTATTATAGATTTAAGTCAAAACACTAAAATTAGCCTTTACACACTCTAATTCATGGAGTTCTTCATAGAACTGTGTCATAGGAAAACAGATTTAGAACTAGAAAGGAACTTAGAGGCCACCAAGTCCAATTCCCTCATTTGATAGATAAGTAAATTAAAGCATAGAAGGGTTAAGTGACTTGCCAGGTGTCCTGATAGCATCTGAGGTAGAATTTGAATCGAGTCATCCTCATTCCAAATCAAGCACTCAATCCACTGTACCAGAGGTATAAAACTTGAGGCCCAAGAAAACTCCCTAATGCAGCCTAAACCAGATTAAAATGTAACTGGGAAATATTAAATGAAATAAATAAAAATGCTACATAGTTATTGTTAATTTGTGGTTTTCTAAGTCAATTCATAGCATGCAGGAATAAGTTTCTATTTGAGTTTGACACTATTACACTACATAATACTGTCTTGATATAAAAAGTAACTCTACTATACTTTTTATCTAATGTGTTCCTTTTAAAATTACACAGACTACACCAAAACCTTGAACAGTACAGAGCCCCATAAATGAGATCCATAATCACATAAAATAATTTAATCTAACTATGTAACCACAGGAATAACCAAGTGGATGAAGAATACCTGATTCCCAGACCAACGATGTGAAAATCTCAGACCAGGCTCATCCCCAAACCAGATAAAAATGAAATTGGGAAATATTTTACAAAATAAATAAAAATATATCATGTTAACTTATGGCTTTCTAAATTAGAATGTGGTAAAATTTTGAGTCTGAGAATACTGGTTCATATTTTCAACTGATCTATCATTATATATTATCTTGGGAAGAAATTACAAATGCTTAGTAACCTGGGGAAAGAGGTAACTTGGAAGAACTCCAAGTGCAATGCCTTTGGAAAACTGTGCAACTTTAATTTATTTGGGTTTTTTGTTTTACATGATTGTTCTCTCACAAAAATAAACAATATGGAGATATGTTTTGCATAATAATACATATATGACCCAGATCAAACTGCTTCCCAGCTCTGGGAGGGAGAAGGAAGAGAAGGAAGACAATTTGGATCATATAACTTCAAAAAATGTAAGTGGCAGTTTGTCACTAAATGTAATTGGCAAAATAAAATATCTTTATAATAAAAAAAATCAAAGGAGAAAAATAAAATAACTATAAACAATATTTTAAAAAATTTTTGCACTATTTCCAATGACTCCCACCTTTTCCATGAAACAAAGATCCAATTTTTTAAACGAAAATACTTGCCTAATGATGTTCAATAGCTACTATTCATTAAATACCATAAACTCTAAAGAATTAAATTTAAAAGTCACCCAAAGGGCAACAGAGGGATACATAGTAGACAGAAGCAAGCTAAAACACTACAAATGGGGGGGAAAAACAAACACAGAACTGATATAAAGGATTTCATCAAAAAGTTGGGGGGCAGCTGGGTGTCTCAGTAGATTGAGAGCCAGGCCTAGGGAGGGGAGGTCCTAGGTTGAAATCTAACCTCAGACACTTCTCAGTTGCATAACCCTGTGCAAGTCACTTTACCTCTATTGCCTAGCCCTTACCACTATTATGCCATAAACCCAATGGTTTAAAAAAATGCTATATAAGGGACAGCTAGGTGGCTCAGTGGATGGAGAGTCATGTATGGAGACAAGAGGTCCTGGGTTCAAATCTAGCCCTAACCACTTCCTAGCTGTGTGATTCTGGACAGGTTTCACTTAACTCCAACTGTTTAGACCTTCTACTTTGGAACCAATACTTGGTATAATTGATAAAACAGAAGGTAACGGTAGTTTTGTTTTTTTTCTTAATACCTATGATGAAAAAAAATTAAAAAAAAAAGCTAAGCTAGTCATCCAGCAGGAAATACATGTTCCATAGCTTTCTGCACAATGACAAGAGATTTAAAGAAAGGATCCTTTCTTTAATGATGCTGGTTAGACTTTCTTAGGAGAATATATAGGAGATTATGAGGAAGAGTTAAATATGGATTGGTTACAATCGCCATTACCAGAAATAGTACTCACATAAATGAAAATACTGATGCATCAAAGTTTCTCTGAAATAAAAGTAAAATCTTCTATTGCTATATCCCTGTCAGGAGTTACATACCACAGGGGTCAGGGACACTTACATGGTCTAAGTTATTTCCTTTGTGTTAATATCTAGGTCGCTCATACTGAGGCTTTGTTCATAGACTTCGTATAATCTAAAATCTGTTACCCTAAAAAAAGAAATACATTTACGGTGAGCCCACTGACTTACTGTCATTACATAATTCCTGGAAACAGGAGATATTAGGCGGAGACATAGTGGGTCCCACCCTCTCTTTGGCATGCAGCAAGTGTGGTAACAGTGGCGAGTGGGGATTTTGAAATGGCCAAACAGCCATGGGAACATGGTCTTTATTTTGTATCCTCTTTATTCCTTGATTTCTAATGATCATTTAATGAATCTCCTGAATTACAATATTTTTTATTATTTGAGATCTAATTTTAATTTCTACATTGATGGTGACCAGAAGTGGACAAAAAACTCAATTTTTTTAAGATAGCCTAAATAAAAAATTTTAAGCCACATTTCTCCTGCCAAGGCTTTTCTTTCTTTCTTTCTTTCTTTCTTTTTAATTTAAATGAATTTATTTAGTCAACTTAGAACATTATTTCTTGGTTACAATAATCATATTTTTTCCTTCCTCCCCTACCCACATCCTTCCCATGGCTGAAGCACAATTTCACTGGGTATTACAAGTGTCCTTGATCAAAACCTATTTCCATGTTGTTGGTGTTTGCATTAGGATATTCATTTAGATTCTACATCACCAACCATATCTCCTCAACCCATATATTCAAGATTTTCACCACCCACCCTCACAAAACAACCCTCTCTTTGGAGCTGTTACCTTTTTCTTTCCCTGCTTTTTGCCCAGTATCCCTCCCTACTTGTTGGGCTATTTTTAGCCTGGGGACTCTTGGCAAAGAAGAGATAAACTGCTTCTCTTGCCCATCTGCTTGAGCCCATGTTCCTCAGTTCCTTGCTGCTCCCTCTGGCAATCCTCCTCCTGATCCCCAGCCTGCTCCTCCTCCACCTTGACCCCGACCTCTGTTGCTGATCCTGATGGGCTGCTGACTGCTGCCACTGAGAAGCTAGGAGTTCTTGGAGCCACTATGAGGGCAACTGGTAAAAACTGGGATGTATTTTCCTTAGGCAACGATTAGCCTCCTAACTCCCTCTCCACATGGCTGGGGAAACTAGCGTTTTACCTTGGGGAGGTAAGGGAAGAAGGAAGCTACTCTTCTAAACAGGAAGTAAATAACAAGCATAACATATTCTATGAAAGAGTAGTACCTTGCTTATTTCAAAAAGCTTCTAGTATTAGTATTATTCTACCACTGATACTTTCAATCATCTTACCTGAGATTCAGAGGAGAAATTCATCCCCCTACAACCCTTTGCCATTTGGGCTTGCCCAGTCTCTAAGATTCATCCAGTTTGAGATTCCTCAAACCCATGTTCTCCCTCGCTATAGGAAATACCACAGCCCTGACAAAAGGAATCTGAAAGGATAGAGAAAGGATCTTTAAAGAGACTGGACATGAAGAGTTTAAGCCTTTTCAGACTCCATTGTTTTCATGAAAGTCTCTGTATTTTAATGTATTTTGCTAATTGTTTTGTCTAAGATTTATTTTTGTTGTTTTAAGTTCATATATTAATGTATTCAATACTATTCTTTTATACTGAATTAGTTTAATCTACTCTGTTTAAAATATTAGATATATTCTGTTACCTTTCCCCTATAACTACTGAACAAAATATTGTAAAAGCCCATGAACAGCCTTCCCCCCCCCCATTTTGCATCTGTTAATTGTCACACAGATGATGGATGGACTCAACCTGGCTAACAACCTTAAGAGAATTTAATAAGCTAAGAATTTAATTGTAATGTTGAGGGGTCATCAGAAATAATTTTAGATGACTATTGATTTCTGAATGGATGATATTTTCTATTTATATTATAAAGAACATTGCATTAAAGGTAAAGGACCAAAGAGGTGTTCCTGTCAAGGTATTTCTATGGAGCAGGAAGCCAAAAAAAGAGCTCCTGCAAAACTCTTCCCTTTAATTTACTTCCACCAGAACAATCTAGATTTTGTGGTGATGTTCTAGACCCAAATAAATTTTACTTTGTTTAAAAATATATTTGTCAATGTTGAAAGATTTGCTACATTTGTAAAAATTGTGACAAATACCCATCAGTTCATAGGGTTTTTTTTATGTCATATAGCAACTTATATGAAATATGAGAATGGAATTATTTTCTATTGTAATTAACTGGGCTACTGTGAATTTTGGGGACTTTGGTACTTCTATGAATGTGCATTATATACTGTATTACTGTTTTATTCTGAAAATCATTTGTACTCAAACAGTGGTTAAGTTAAAAAAGAAATGGATGTCTTTTTTTTTTTTGGTGAAAAACCTTTGTATTCTACCTTTCCTTAGCTGACCCTATTGTTTTTGCTTGCATATGCAATATACCATTTCAGTTTTATTTTTTCCTCTTTTTGTATTTGAAGCATCACCAGTATTGAGACGATATTCTTTAACTTTTTGATTTTGCAGTAATATAAGTTTAAAATACATTTGCCCTTATGTCAATGCATTCCCCAAAAGCCTTAGAGTATAAAAAAAATGCCATTGATTGTTTAAAAAAATTAATTATGGGACTTTGCTTAATGATTTTGTCTGATTCCAGGAAAACAGAATACAAAAAGAGCCATTGCACAGTGCTAAAGAAGCACAAAGCTAAACTGTATAGTGCCAATTGAGCGCAAGGTCAAAAAGAACCAAACCAGTCCAGGTAGGATTGATGAACTTCTAAGCTAATACAAAAGAACTTGAACCTAGTGTGAGACTTAAGGTTGCGATGCTTGACATATTTTAAGATGTAGGACACATTGTACCACACGTTTTGTGAAATATTCACAGACAAGTACCAAAGTTTGGCTCTCATCCCGTCTCCCCCTATCCCTGAGAGTGAAGGTAAAATCAAACCAGAGAATGATATTTCCCTATCACACAAACATCTAGTCCTTTTTTTCCTCTCTTATAGTATGGCAACTTCCTGTAGTCTTGACAACAAATGGGTAAGTGAAATATTACTGCATTTGTCCTACAGAATTGTGGGATAGAAATTACTTTAATTGGGTCCTGAATCAAAGACCTATTAAAGGTTTATTTTCATTTACTTAGAATTTTTTCACATAAGACTTTGATAGTCTATATTTCATCCAAAAGTTATCTTTTCTCTTTTATTTGGATTTTTTTCATTTTTTTTATGTTTTTGACTTCTTTTGATAATTGATTCATATACCTAATAACTCAGTCATGCATTCTTAAGTGATCCCTGTATTTTTCAACACCCTCTTTGAGGGAGAATGTATTATTATTATTATTATTATTATTATTATTGTTATTGTTATTGTTATTATTATTATTTGAAAATGCAAAGTTTAAATTCTTTTGGCAGTAATTTTAGGTTAAGAAACATGCTACCTCTCCAAATTCAGAAAGTGAACTGTTTAGAGAAGGCACCATGAAGATGTCTCCACAGACCACACACTGCACCAGAAGATTCAGAGTGAACTTTGGGATGTGGTGATTTGAACTATGTGGGGTTGAATGCATTTTGGTTTTTATATGTATACTCTTATGTCAAAGGGAACTGCCCCTTAATTGGCTTTTTGTCAAAGTGTCTAGCAATTATTGGCTTTGTTCTTTTTCCCTTGTATCCCCAAATTATTGTAATTTAAAAGTTGATTATGTTAAATGATCAATTGGGGTCTCCCAATGATCATCAGGAGGGAATGTATAATTGAAAATCTGTTACCCTAAAAAAAAACCCTACATTTCCTGTGAGCCCACTGACTTCCTGTTGTTACCTACTTCCTATAAACAGGATAGACAGGAGATATTAGGTGGGGACATAGTGGGTCCCACCCTCTCTTTGTCATGCAGCAAGCGTGGTGACAGTGGTGAGTAGGGATTTCGAAATGGCTAAACAGCAATGGGCATGTGGTCTTTGTTTTGTATCCTCTTTATTCCTTGATTTCTAATGGTCATTTAATAAATCTCCTAAATTATAATATTTTTTATTATTTGAGATCTAATTTTTAATTTTTACAACTTCTAGGGCCACATGGTTACAACTTCACAAATACTATCTCTTGTGAATTAGTAGGCCCTTTTACATTGGTTGTTTATCTATACTGGACTAGATAAAACTCTAGTCAGGAAGAAAAAGGGCACATGTATCTACAAATTAAAAGTCATAAAGTGGAAAACAGTTTAGTGGAATTAAAAAAAAAAAGATGAGAATCAAAAAATATGGGTCCAGTCCTAATATAATTTGAAGAAAATTATTTGCCTTTCTGGGCCTTAGTATTTAATATATTCCTTTGTTTCATGGAAAATAATTTCAACATTTCACTGTCAGGGCTAAAACCAAGAAGTTTTCAGTTAAGATTTTGACTAGCTTCCAAGCCTACAAAGTACCCATCCTAAACCAAAAATTCAGAAGAAGGGCTATGTTCTTCTTATCAAATTCCTGTCCACTACCAAGCATATGAAGTGTTCACAATATAGCTTGAGCAAGTTAAGGCTATAAGAGGATACAGTCAGGGTACATTTAAACCACAACAAGAAAATGGAAAATAAACATTGATTCCCATCAAGAATATTGCTGCATTTGAATCCTGACTCGTATCTCATCTCTTCTAGGGGGAATAAACCATAAAATATTGTGTAAAATATACTCACTGCATGGCTATCATTTTGCTACTACATTAAAAGAAGAATGTGAGTTTTATCATGGCTTTCCAGGGTATACGAATTAATAAAAGGACAACCCAACTAATTCCCAAGATTGCTAAATGCTTAAAATTTAAGTAACTTTTAACACTGCATTAAAATATTTACAAACACACAGACCATATACATTTCTGTATGTATGTGTGTGGGTAAAAACACAAGCAATGTTTTGCATGGCTTACAACAAAAGTTAAGAAAACTTCTGGTTATCACACATACCCCTAGGGCAGGAGCCCCCAAACTTTTTACACAGGTGGCCAGTTCACTGTCCCTCACACCACTGGAGGACCAGACTATTAAAAAAAAAAAAACTATGAACAAATCCCTATGCACACTGCAAAGATCTTATTTTAAAGTAAAAAAACAAAACAGGAATAAATACAATATTTAAAATAAAGAATAAGTACACTTAAATCAACAAACTACACAGTATTTTATTGGAAACTATGGGCCTGCTTTTGGCTAATGAGATGGTCACTGTCCAGTTCCATATTTGTCGCTGCTAGCTGTAACAAGTGATGCAAGTGTGCATCAGTTAGTCTATATCTGGTTGGAGATTTCAGATGTTTCATTCTGGAAAAAGTCTGTTTACAGACATAAGTGCTACCAAAAATGATTGCCATTTTGGGTGCATAGCTCCTGAGATTAGGATATGTCTCAGAGGGGAGAAATGCATAGAAATTAGGCAACCTGCATGACTTGAATGCACAATTCTGCAATTCAGCCAATTCCATTTGGTAAATTATATCCACATTTTCAATGTCAATAGAAAATGGGTTACGGAAAAGCCCTATGTCCTATTCATGGAGATGAAGCTCTTTAAATCTGAACTGGAACTCCTTTTGCAACTTTTCCAGTGAATCCACACATGTTTAGGGAGATGGCAGAAATTTTTCTCCTTCACTTGTTTGATAATTTTACTTAAAATGCTTTCAGATATGATTTCATATCACAAATGAACCTCCCTTTTCCTTGAAGTTGCACATTGAAACTGTTACATCTGTCAGAAAGGCAAGGTGCTATTTCCATTCTGCATCATTGAGCTCTGGTACTTCTTTATTTTTTGAAAGCATAAAAGCTATAATCTGTGGAACTAAGTTATAGAAATTTCTCAAAATTCTCCCTCTACTCAGCCAACAGACTTCTGTGTAATACAGAACATCTTCATAGGCAACATTTAGCTCAGACATAAATTCCTGAAATTGTCTGTGGTGTAGTGGATTAGCTCTAATAAAATTAACACAAGATACCACAATTTTCATAGAGTACCACTTCAGTGATTTACTACACAGCAGCGTTTGTTGGTGGATGAGGCAGTGTATGGCTATTGGATGAGAATGGTTACATTTGTCCATCTCTTGGTTAATGCCAGCAATTACTCCTTTCTTAGACCCCACCAAGCTAGGAGCACCATCAGTTGTCACACTGGCTAGTTTAACCCAGTCCAGCTCCAAATCCTTCACAGTTTGGGAAACCTTTTCATAGATATCCTCTCTTGTAGTAGTTCCTTTGATGCTTTGCAGTACAGCAAGCTCTTCTGTGACATCGAAATTGTCATTCGTCCCATGAATAAAAATGAGAAGATGTACAGAATCACGAAAATCATTGCTCTCATCAAGTGCCAAGGAAAAATAGGAAAGTTTTCTTGTGGAGTTTTGCAAATACTGATGCAAATTATCTCTCATTTCTTCAATCCTTCGTGTAATTGTAGATCCTAAAAGACTAACTGTACTAAATAAGTCTGCCTTTTCTGGACATATCTCTTTGGCAATAGAAAGAAGGCACTCTTTAAGAAATTCTCCCTCCAGGAATGGTCTGCCAATGCATGCTATTAGCTTGGCAAATTGAAAACTTGCTCTCAGAGATGAAATATTTAGCTGCTTCTGCTTCACAAAAATATTTTGCTGAGTTGTCAATGTATTTTTCAGTTTTAATATTTTATCTTTTCTCACATCTCTGACCAAATAATCATATTTATCTTTACGTTGAGTTTGATGGTGTTGACACAAATTGTATTCTTTAAATAAAGACACTATATTCTGGCATATCAAACACACAACTCTTTCCTTGTACTGCATGAAAAAGTAATCGTAAGTTCACTGTTCTTTGAATATCCTACATTCCAAGTCAATTTTTCTCTTTCTTGATGTCACTGTTTCCTAGGGATTCCAAATTGCTTTTAGTAAAATACATACATACATACATACATACATATATATATATATGTATATGTATACACACACACACACACACACACACACACACACACACATATACACAGCCCTACAAAAACAATGTACCAAAAATAATTTTGCCCACCCAGAAGCATACAGACTGCACTGCCCATCAATGCAGCTTTCCCAGTCCACATCATTTCAGCCTCACCAGTGGCCATATTGGTGGTATTCCACTTTTATCTCAGGTTCACACTGGTGCAATGCGGGAACTGGCATGATTACAGAGCTGGTTCCTCCACCACCTTTCCAGTTCATACTACCCTGTGCGAACCATACTGCAATCTGTAAACTCACACAGGAATCGGATCGCATGGGTAAAACCCATGCGATCAGATTCCACAGCAGGAAAAAAGAAGGCACAAACACTAGTGTGTGACCTCTTGAGGTCCATATTTATGGATTTGTAATTATAGACCATAAAACGAAAAACACATGCCTCACTTCCCCCACATAGTACAATGGCAACCATACTCCCCCAGATGCACAACATAATGGCCCCTATTAGGTTGTACATCTGGGGGAGTATGACGGCCATTGTACTACCATGTTTCCCCCAAAACAAGACACTGCCTTATATTAATTTGACCCCCAAAAAAAACAGGGGGTGACTTATAAAACACCCATGCAGTGGTGGGCTTCTCATAGTAGAGGCCCACCACTGATGTCACAGGCCAAATCACCACTATCCGATGCCTATATACAGTACTAGAGGCAGTGCTGGGCCTGTGACACTATATACTGCTGTCTGGGATAGAGGAGGCTGTAGCACTGGCTGTGATGGGTCTGTCACACCTTGTGCAGGCCTATCACTACCACCACTATACCAAGCAGCAGTATGCTAACACCTTCCATTGTGCAGCCACATAATCTTTTGTGCAGCGCCTCTTTCTCATTCAGTTACTCTTAGAACAAGGTGCCATGCAAAGGATTATGTCACTGGAAGTAGTACTGTACGTGAGCTATGCCATGCTTTGCGGCGCAGCCACATGCAGTGCTCCTCTCACTGACCACCAATGAAAGAGGTGCCCCTTCCAGAAGTGGGGTGGGGGCTGGATAAATGGCCTCAGGGGGCCGCATGTGGCTGTAGTTTGGGTACCCCTGCCCTAGGGTTTGTGCTTTATAGACAAAGGTCATCTTATAATCTTTCTTTTGATAGGATCTAATACTATAGAAGTAATCATATTCTAAAACATAAAACATAGTGAGTTTCCAGTGCAATTTCAAAAGTATGTAACCATATTCTAGAAAGATTAATTAGATTTTAATTGCAAAGATCAAAGAACATGACAATATTATAACTAGCACAAAGCTTTGACATTGTCTAGTCAATTCTCATTTTGCAGAGAGTGTGCATGGCTCAGAGGAATTATCAAGTACCGGGTAATGTTTAATCTATAGTACAAGAAAAATTGGTCTATGTATCTAATTTCCATTCATTTTATTTTTTGAAACCATGATAATATTTGCTCACTCTTATCTTTATGCTTTAAGTTTTGCAAAGTATTTGACATACATTATCTCAATTCAGCCTCACAACAATATAATATAGCTATTATTACATTTTAAAGATGAGGAAACTGAACTGAGTCCCGAAGGGGTTAAAATGATTTGTCTAGGTTTCACATACCATATTAGCTCGAATATAATACGACCACAAATATAGTGTGATCCGAAGTATTTTGAAGGGTACCTTAGAAAGAGGAAACACCCGTTTTATTTTCTCCTTTTAAGTTACAACTTTCTCTCAACTCATGAATAATGCAAGCACTTTATACTCCACGTTTTTTTCAACATCCTGAAAACAAGTTAAAGAAGTTTTAATGCCAAAGCTTTTATTAAATATGTATTACTTTTATTGATACTTGTGAGAAACTACCTTCCAATATTTAATCATGTTCTCCTTCCTCTTCTATTTTCTCATCTCCCACAGTGGAAACATCTTTCAAGTCATTGCCATCACCTTCTTCTTCCCACAAAACACCATCTCCACTCCATCCATACTGTTTGATATACAATACTCTTAAAATCCAAGCACAATGGCCACAGTGGAGATTTTGTCCCAAGCAGTTTTGATTCAGTTCCCTAATTTAGTGAACAACAGTTTCTTTGTTTTTCCCAATGGAGTAAATTCATGCTTTCCGGCCAACATCCACTAGTTATATTCTTTCCTCAAATGATTTTTGAATGACTCATTAATTTCTACATCTAACACTTGTAACTGTAACTTTATTCCTCCCAGAATAACAAATAGGTTTGTGAGCATTTCAGCAATTCTCTTCCCAGTCAGGTGACCCTTGATCACGTTCCTCTCTGATGCAGTAACGCATCACCAATCTAACACAAATTCAACATTCATCCCTCCCTTTTCCTGCACACAAAAGATCACTCCTGATGATAACTTTTCCTTAGGTAATATTTTACTCCTTAAATTTACATGAGGAATCGATTTTCACCCATCAGCTGTGACTGCAAGCATCAATCATTCTAGTTTCCTCATTTCCAGTAGTTTTAATCAACACTGATTTGGTGCCTTTAGTATTAATGGTGACATTTGACGAATATCAAAACAAACAGGTCAGCATTTCCCATCTGCCCCAGGAGATAGCCATGCTTTTTATGTATGCTAAGGTGCACAATACACAATTTGTGGTTTCAAAGCTGGAAGTGCTTGAATATAGAGTGAATGTGACTTTCAAAGATGCAAATTGGGGGGAAAAAGTCCCACTATATTTGGGCTAATACAGTAGGTAGAAAGATAAAATTAAAACCCTGATATCCTAGCCACTATGGATATAAGATAGTATTTACATATCCACATATACATATGAAATACTTGTGCTATAGGTGTATAAAACATATACACGGGGTGTTACAAAAGCCTGGGTTTTTTACAGTTTTTTAAAACCTTTACCTTGTAAGGATTAAAAATTAATGGTTTGACTAAAATATGTGAAAATTAAAAATAATGGTGGTCACCGATTCAAAGTATTATTGCTCAAAGTCAAAATGACCTTTAATTGCTTTTATTTACAAAAGAGTTGAAAAAAGTGAAAGCAGAGAAATACAAAAGGGTAAAGAAGTCATTAGCCTATCTAACTAAATATTGCTCCATTGTTTGACTCAGCCAGAACTTGTTGACCTTCAACCGGAATTAAACTCTCTCAAAAAGTCAGGAAGGGAAAGCCAGCTATCCACTCATCCAAGTTCCCTCCAAGAGGCAGGTTAAGACAATAACTCAAGCTGAAGGTGACTCCTGAGGCCGACTTTCTTCCTTAAGCTGAACTCCTTCAAGACAAACTCCCAGACCCAGAAATTCAAGGCCTTTTATAGTGGCTTCTTGTCCCTTCCCCTCTTCACAGGGGCCAATCAAACCTTCCAAATTGCCCAGCAATGCCCAGGGGGGAAGTGTCTGTGGGATCCACTTCTCACCTTCCTGAGGTGTGAATTCTCATCAAAAGGGTTCACAGTTTCCTGGATGGTTGAGTTTCTGAGGGTATGAATTCTCTAAGTGGTTTGCAAGCTCCTCTACCTAGCTCAAGCTTGTGTTGATTCGATTAAAAGGTAGACAAAGGAGAGTTAATCCTGTCTTCACAACCTAGTGAGCAGGGGTACTTAAGAGGTACTTAAATTGGGGGCGGAGTCAAGATGGCAGCTTAGCAAGCAGCAAAAGTTCAGACCTCGTGGAAGACCCTTCCTTATTGATACAGACTGAATGCTCCTAGGACACAGAAATTCAATCTGAACAACAGGACAGAAGCGGGGAACCCTCCTTCTGGACTCGAATCAAAAGGTACGCCCCCCCCCAAAAGCCGGAATCCGAGAATACTCAGGGCTAAGGGGAAGGCAGAGCAAAGGACCCAGGACCCCTCCCCCACAACCCAGAGGGCTGAGCCCCCAGCAGCAGCGGGAACCTCTAAGCAGACAAAGGTGCTGGTTTGCAGGGTTTACCTTGGGAGCAGCGGGGCGCCGGGCTCGGAGCATCCAGCTTGGACAGCGGGGAAGAAGCCAGGTAGAAACGAGCAGTGGCTGGGTCCCTCCATCCGGCTCCAGTCTCACCCTTGCCTTGGGCACATCCAGACCAATCCAGTTGAACTAATCCCATCAGAACTCCTCAGAGTTTAGGGAGGCGGGCAAAGGCACTTGGGGACAGTGGAGAAGCAGCTGGAGAGAACTGGAGAGAGCCTGGGCGGCCCAGCCTTCCAGGAGTCTTCAGAGCCTCAGTGCTTCATACCACATACAGCCCAACCCAATTGAACTCAATCCAATCAAAAGCCTCCAGAGGACAGGGAAGCTAACATTCCTCCCCTAGAGACTGTACCAAGAGATCTGACAAAGCTCCAAGAAGGGAGACTGACAGCCCCAAAACCAAAACAAAATGAGAGGAGCAAGAGCACAGCCAAATACAGGGAGCAAAGAAGGGGTAAACTCGAGCAAACAACAGAAAAAGAAGAAAGAAATTACAATAGACAGCTTCTGCACAGGTAATGAGCAAAGAGCGAATGAAACAGAGGGGGAGGACCCAGCAAAGAAAAAATCAGAAATCCCAGCGAATTGGATATACGCTTTGGAGGAACCCAAAATGTAATTCAAAACACAATTAAGAGAGGCTGAAGACAATTGGGAAAAGAACTTAAAAACTAAGATAAGTCATCTGCAAACAGAAAATAGTGTCTTGAAAGCCAAAATCAACCAGCTGGAAAATGAGGCAAAGGAAATGAAAGATGAGGCAAAGCAGATGAAAGATGAGGTGAAGAAGATGAAAGATGACCTCCAAAGAAAATCCGACCAAAAGGAAAAGGACGACCAAAAAACTAAGGATGAAATCCAGTCTTTAAGAACCAGAACACAACAACTTGAATCGAGCAACCTCACAAGGCAGCAAGACACTATAAAACAAAACCAAAAGAATGAAAAAATTGAGGAAAATATGAAGCATCTCATTCACAAAACAGAGGATTTAGAAAATCGTTCAAGGAGAGACAATTTAAGAATTATTGGCCTACCAGAAGACCATGACAAAAGAAAAAGCCTGGACATTATATTACAGGAAATTATTAAAGAAAACTGCCCCGAAATCCTTGAACAAGAGGGAAAAGTAGAGATTGATATAATCCACAGATCACCTCCTGTACTTAATCCCCAACTGACAACACCCAGAAATGTTATAGCCAAATTCAAGAACTATAAGACCAAAGAAAAGATATTACAAGCTGCCAAGAAGAAGTCATTCAGATACCAAGGAACCACAGTAAGGATAACTCAGGATCTGGCTGCATCCACACTGAAAAAAAGAAAGGCATGGAATACGATATTCTGGAAAGCAAGGGAACTAGGTCTACAACCAAGAATCAACTACCCAGAAAAACTGACTATATTCTTACAGGGGAAAGTATGGCCATTCAACAAAATAGAAGAATTTCAAGAATTCGTAAAGAAAAGACCAGACCTGAACAGAAAATTTGATGTCCAAGCACAGAACTCAAGAGAATCATCAAAAGGTAATTAAAAAAGAGGGGAAAAAAGAAAAACAAAAAAAAATTTTTAAGAGACTCAATAAGTTAAAATGATATATATCCCTATAAGAAAAGAGGTCATTGGTAACTCTTAAAAACTGTTGTTATTAGCTGGGCAGCAAAAAGAAGTATACTTAGAGGGAACAGCAACAAACTGTATAGGATGAAAGGACAAGCCATAAATCGGTATATAGATATATGCATGCAAAAATATATACGCATGAGTATGCATATATATATATAACAAGAGCTTAAAATAGATTAATATTAAAAGAAATGGGAAAAGAAACAAATGGGGATAAATTTATATGTCATAAGCTCATGGTGGGAGGGGGGAGAACATCAATACACTGGAAGGGTAAAGAGGTCAGAGACAGGAAATACTCAACTTTTACGTGCTTTGAAAGTGACTCAAAGAGGGGAAACAATCCAATCCATTGGGGGCAGAGAATAGATTTGCACCCTATAGGGGAGTAGAAGGGTAACAAACGGTCTGGTGGGGAGGGAAGCAGTACAAGAGAGGGAGGGAGTGGGGGGTTAATTTTAGAAAGACTACAGGGAAAATAAGGGGGGGGTAGAAAGGGAAGTAAAATAAGGGTGGGAACAAGGGGGACTGTTCAAAAGCAAACATTGGTGTAGAAGGAAATAGTGAAAGAAGAAAAGGCAGGTAAAGGAGCAGAAATCAAAATGCTGGGAAATACACAGCTAGTAATCATAACTCTGAATGTGAATGGAATGAACTCACCCATAAAACGCAAGCGAATAGCAGAGTGGATTAGAGTCCAAAACCCTACCAAATACTGTCTACAAGAAACATATATGAGAAAGGTAGATACACATAGGGTGAAAGTAAGAGGGTGGAGCCAAATCTATTGGGCATCAACTGACAAAAAGAAGGAAAAAATGCAAAGGAAGGAAGACTTGCAGTCCCAGATCTCAAACTATACTATAAAGCAGTGGTTATCAAAACAATTTGGTACTGGCTAAGAGACAGAAAGGAGGATCAGTGGAATAGACTTGGCATAAATGATCTCAGCAAGACAGTTTATGACAAACCCAAAGACCCCAGCTTTGGGGACAAAAATCCATTATTTGATAAAAACTGCTGGGAAAATTGGAAGAGTGTGTGGGAGAGATTAGGTTTGGATCAACACCTCACACCCTACACCAAGATAAATTCAGAATGGGTGAATGACTTGAACATAAAGAAGGTAACTATAAGTAAATTAGGTGAACACAGAATAGTATACCTGTTAGACCTTTGGGAAGGGAAAGATTTTAAAACCAAGCAAGACTTGGAAAGAGTCACAAAATGTAAAATAAGTAATTTTGATTGCATCAAATTAAAAAGTTTTTGTACAAACAAAACCAATGTAACTAAAATCAGAAGGGTAGCAACAAATTGGGAAACAATCTTCATAAAAACCTCTGACAAAGGTTTAATTACTCAAATTTACAAAGAGCTAAATCAATTGTACAAAAAATCAAGCCATTCTCCAATTGATAAATGGGCAAGGGACATGAACAGGCAGTTCTCAGCCAAAGAAATCAAAACTATTAATAAGCACATGAAAAAGTGTTCTACATCTCTTATAATCAGAGAGATGCAAATCAAAACAACTCTGAGGTATCACCTCACACCTAGCAGATTGGCTAACATAACAGCTATGGAAAGTAATGAATGCTGGAGGGGATGTGGCAAAGTTGGGACACTAATTCATTGCTGGTGGACTTGTGAATTGATCCAACCATTCTGGAGGGCAATTTGGAACTATACCCAAAGGGCGATAAAAGACTATCTGCCCTTTGATCTAGCCATAGCACTGCTGGGCTTGTACCCCAAAGAGATAATAAGGAAAAAGACTTGTACAAGAATATTCATAGCTGCACTCTTTGTGGTGGCCAAAAATTGGAAAATGAGGGGATGCCCTTCAATTGGGGAATGGCTGAACAAATTATGGTATATGTTGGTGATGGAATACTATTGTGCTAAAAGGAATAATAAAGTGGAGGAATTCCATGGAGACTAGAACAACCTCTAGGAAGTGATGCAGAGCGAAAGGAGCAGAACCAGGAAAACATTGTACACAGAGACTGATACATTGTGGTACAATCGAAGGTAATGGACTTCTCCATTAGTGACAATGCAGTGTCCCTGAACAATCTGCAGGGATCTAAAAAACACTATACACAAGCAGAAGATAAACTGTGGGAGTAAAAATACCGATGAAAAGCAACTGCTTGACTACAGGGGTGGAGGGGATATGACTGAGGAGAGACTCTAAATGAACACTCTAATGCAAATACCATCAACATGGAAATGGGTTTGAATCAAGAACACATGTGATACCCAGTGGAATTGCGCGTGGGCTATGGGAGAGGTGGTGGGAGGAAGGGGAGGGAAGAAAAGAAAATGATCTTTGTTTCCAATGAATAATGTTTGGAAATGACCAAATTAAAAAAAAAAAAAGAGGTACTTAAGTTATTGTTAACCAGTGTTAACTCCAATTAGGCAAAGAGAATAAAGGATTCCGTTTTTACAAGTGTAAACTCAGAATAGACAAAGAGAACCAAGAATTCCCTTTTCACAAGCTTTTGTCTTAGAATGATACTAATTGTTGGTTTCAAAGCAGAAGAGCAGTAAGGGCTAGACAATTCCAGTTAAGTGACTTGTCCACAGTCATTCAGCTAGGAGGTTTCTAATGCCACATTTGAACTCAGGTTTTCCCAACACCAAGCCTGGCTCTCTATTGATTGAGCCACCTAGCTGCACCCTTAAGTGCAGTTTTAAGCTATTTAAGCTTTAAAAAAATTAAGGGTTACAAATTTCTTATTCTAGAGAAAGCAGCATAATATAGTTTTGGGAAAATCTGCATTCAAATCCTTTCCCAGAGATAAACTAAATTACCTTAGTCAAGTCTCTTAACTTCTCTGAAATTCATTTTCTTCTATAAAATGGAGATTATCATGAAGTTCAGTTAGTGAAATAATCTTTTATAATACTATTTTGAGGATCAAAAAAAGAACAAATCACATCACAGGGCTTAAAGTATAAACACCAATTATTACCAATTCTATATTAAATAATCAGCATAAATAAAACTGTATTAAGGACATGAGAAATATCTGCCCAGATAGTATGTAAAATGATTTTTTTATTAATTTATTTTTTTTATTTGAGCATTTCCAAACATTATTCACTGGAGACAAAGATCATTTTCTTTTATCCCACCCCCACCCCCATCTTTCCCATAGCTGATGCATGATTCCATTGGGTATCACGTGTTCTTGATTAGAACCCATTTCCATGTTGTTGGAATTTGCATTAGAGTGTTCATTTAGAGTCTCTCCTCAGACATGTCCCCTCAACCCCTGTAGTCAAGCAGTTGCTTTTCCTCAGTGTTTTTACTCCCACAGTTTGTCCTCTGCTTATGGATAGTGTTTTTCTCCTAGATCCCTACAGATTGTTCAGGGACCTTACATCGCCACTAATGGAGAAGTCCATTACGTTCGATTGTACCACAGTGTATCAGTCTCTGTGTACAATGTTTTCCTGGTTCTGCTCCTCTCGCTCTGCATCACTTCCTGGAGGTTGTTCCAGTCTCCATGGAATTCCTCCACTTTATTATTCCTTTTAGCACAATAGTATTCCATCACCAACATATACCACAATTTGTTCAGCCATTCCCCAACTGATGGGCATCCCCTCATTTTCCAATTTTTGGCTACCACAAAGAACACAGCTATGAATATTCTTGTACAAGTCTTTTTCCTTATTATCTCTTTGGGGTACAAACCCAGCAGTGCTATGGCTGGATCATAGGGCAGACAGTCTTTTATCGCCCTTTGGGCATAGTTCCAAATTGTCCTCCAGAATGGTTGGATCAATGTAAAATGATTTTTTAAAAAAGCAACACACACTTCTCCCCAAAATTAGAAAAGGAAGTCATAATAACTTTTTTTTTAATGCACAGAAAAAAGCAGAAGGAAGTTCAGAAGGAGGAACTGATAAGCAGGGCATCTGAAAACTAGGGTGATTAACTGATATTTCTTTAAAATGTGAACTATACCTGATAGAGATTTGTGGTTTCATGTTCATTTTTCTTTCTGTTCTGTGCATGTAGAAATATTCATGTTTGATGATTTTGTCAAGTACAAAATGACCAAAAAAAAAGGAAAAAAATCTTAATGGGAAAATGACATGTATTTTTAAGCTAGATAGTAAATAATCTGATGTAATGGTCACAGTAAAAAAAAAAAGACAGTTATCTTTGGATATAGGCTAGAAAACAAACTTATCAATAGATCAAATGATACACTCCTTGTAAAGCACTTATCACAGAGCCTGGCACACAGTAAACTCTAAATAAATGTTTATTCACACTTTCCTCCTTCTCCCCACCCCACCCCTTCTAACACAGGACAAGAAAGAATCTGTTCCTGTTTGTCCATGTTTTCCCAGATGAAAAAGGTTGCTTTTCGAGTGTCAAAAAATAAGTTAAAAATATTCAGATGTAAAGACTAGAAGATAAGATCAACTAAAGGAGACAATTGTTTTGTTGTTGTTTTTTTAACCTGTCAAAATGGGAAATTATCACAATAGGCAAACTTTAGAACAGAAAACTTATCTACTCCCATGGGATCATTCTTGAAGCTGTATTAGTTGAAGATTGGTAAAGAACGGAAAACAAATGAAAAGATGCACCACTCTAGAATTCAGAACTATTTCCATTTCACAACACCAAAGACTGAAAAGTATTCTCTAAAGCAAATATGACTGGCTAGCCATAAGAGTTGAAATAAAATCTGAGTTTTTCTGTTTTAGCAACAAGACAGAAGCCTAATGTGACTTTTAAAAAACTAAAAGTAACATTTACCAAAATTTATAAAATGGCATAGAAGAAGCAACAAATGACAACTTAATGTTATCAAATTTTATGATTCAAAAAGCAAGATGATATAGATTTTGGCAGGGGGTGGAAGGAGGGAAGGGAATTTCAGGCCTATAACTCACTTTATACAATGGATATGCTCCTTGATCAGTTATTTGTAAATAACTGATATATAAATCAAAGTGTATTTTAAAGTGTATAAGTAAAGTATATTTTAGATTTAAATTCTTGCTATGCATATACTCCAACATCATTATTGGTGTGGAGAAAAAATCCCTAGGGACACGAAAATACTTAAAACAACATTTTTTGTGGTATCAAAAAACTGAAAAATACATGGATTTTCTACTGAGTGGCAAATGTCTAAACAAATTATGACATATGAATTTACATTATTAAATATTATTACATTAGTAGAAATGAAGAATATGATGAATACAGAGAAGCATGGAAAGATCTATACAAATTGATGCCAGGTAAAGTAGAGCTAAGGAAGCAATGATTATAACAATGTCAATGGAAAGGACCACCACAAAACAACCAAAAGTAAATGTTGCAAAACTACAAAAAACAAACATGGCCTCAAAGTAGAGATGTGTAAAGACATCTTCCCCCAACTCCTTTTGCAGAAGCAGGAGGTCCATAGCTGTGAAATACTGGGTCTACTTTCAGATTTTTTTCAATGTATTGAACGATTTTGTTTATTTTTATCTTTTTCTTTGTTTTATGGGATGGTTCTCTGGGAGAGGAGTTGTGGGAGATACAGGAAGAAATTAAGGTAATGTAAAAACAAAAGATATCAATAAAGGCATTTTTAAAAAACCTGCAGTGACTCTTTTAATAAAGAATACTACTTAAAATTTCAAAATAAAACCTAATCATTCCCTAATTTTTCCTCTTTAAAAGCTGGATTCTTTTAAATTAAGTTCTCTGAAAAACAATAAAGGGACTTGACTACTTTTGTACAATAAATGTCAACTTCTTCCTTTAAAGTGACCCAATAGAAGGTTGTCTGGAAATAGGGCATTTTTCCCTGAATGCTACTATCAACCTCACTGCACACATTTTGGCTTTTGCCATGCACTTACACTTTGCAGTGTCATTTAAAAAAAAAAGGCAAATGAATAGCTACAAGAAACAAACTATGCTGAAGCCATTTCCAGGAACAGGGTTTGTTTAAACAAAATATATTAAGTGAAACCAGCTGCATTAAGGGTCAATGCCATTTGAAGCAGAATACTAAAAACCACCCACTTCATAGTATCAGGGTGATTACTCCTACATAGCATGAAGTATAAACTCTTGAAAGAATGGCTATAGAATATAGCATGACATGCAACCTTTTCCTGAAGTACAAAATCTAATTTTTCAGCAAGTGGCTGGTCAAAAAAAACTACTCAAGATAATTTTATTATTTATGAAGATTGCCAGCTTGTTTATGCTTTTCATATCCTATCAAACAATCCTCAAAAGTTCCTAGGAAGACAAGTAGGGAGAGAAGTTAATCAGGTATTTGCTAGTTTTCCAGCCAGAAGAGTAGGAGGTGTAGTCCCCACTGGGGGGACAATCAGTATATTCTGCCAGAGGGTCAGTTGATATGTATCATGGGGATGTCACTTTCATAAGAGCTGCTGGCACAGGAAACCGTACTAATTAAAAATATGCTCAAGGGGACCTCTAAAAAACTGAATGCTTCTTAATTTCGTAAAAAAGAAGAAAAGAAAGAAGGGAGGAATGGAGAAAGAGAAAAGGGAAGAGAATAAGGGAGAAAGAAAAGAAAAAGATTGTGGGGAAGAAGAAAGAGGGAATAAGGAGATAAAACAGAAAACAACTCACATTTAAAGGCCCTCATATTTAATTTGAGTATTATGTGATCAATCAATTCAACTCAAATAGCATTCATCATGTACCTACTATGCTTCACACTGTACAGGCCCATGCTTACTCACTGAGTTAAGACAACAAAAAGGAAAACATTTTTACTTGCCTTGGATTGTAACAATCACTAGCATGTATATAGAGCTTTAAGGCTGGCAAAGCATTTTACTTATGCTCTCTCTCAAAAAGCTTATATTTTACTTGGAGGAAAGTAGAAAGAGGGTCAACTCTGGAATCATGGAGAAATCAATTTAAGTTCTGCCTAACATGCTAGTTGTGTGACCAGGGACAAGTCACTTTAACTGCTCAGTAACCTAGACTGGTTTAAGATTGTCAATCTATTAGAGGAAGGAGGTTCCATATCTGAGAGGTCCCTATGGCAATTATATGGACCAAAACAAAAATTTTTTTAAGATTCATAGAATTTTCAAGTGAGAGAGTTCTTAGATATATCATTTAGTACAATAGTAGCAAAAGTGGATAGTGCTCCAAACCCAGAGAAAGGAAGACCAAAGTTCAAATCCAGCCTCAGACACTTTCTAGCTGTGTGACCCTGGGCAAGTCATTTAACCCTGTCTGCCTCAGTTTCCTCATTTGTAAAATGAACTGGTGAAAGAAATAGCCAATGATTCTTTGCCAAGAAAACCCCAAATGAGGTTTTGAAGAGTCAGACATGACTGAACAACAAATCAAACTCAAATAGAAACAAGGGGCCACTAATCCAGACATGAGGATCTGTGTGGTACACATATTGACAATTAAAATATAATACTAAAACAAAGAGAACATTGCACATAGTAACTGAAACATTGTGGGACAATCAAATGTAATAGACGTTGCTACTAAAAGCAATGGCCAACTCTGAGGAACTTAGAAAGAATATACCTATATCTAACAAAAGAACTGTGGGAATAGAAATACAGAAGAAAACATATGATTTATTACTGGTTTGAATGGATATATGATTTGGGGTTTTGGTTTTAAAAGATTATTCTATTACAAAAATGAATTACATGGAAATAAAAATGTAATGTTATTTATGTTTTATTCTTTTTGTATTTATTTTGTTAAATATTTCCCAATTACATTTTAATCTGGTTCTGGCTACATTAAGAAATGGCATAGGCACTCTTATTTTGACACCTCTGATCTACAGCATAGTCTTAAACCTAGAGAGTATGAACTTAAGAAATATTTTTTAATTATCTATTTCAATATAATTGATTTGCTTTGTAATGCTACATATTCTATTTTACACATCTAAAACATTGAGAAAGGCTCTGTAAGCATCACCAGATATTCCTGACACAGAAAAGATTAAGACTTCCGGACTTAGCAAAACGACCTCATTTTATAGATTTGTAAATTGATGCTGAGTCACAAATGATTAAATAACAAAGTTTGACTTTGAACCCAAATTTTCTTTTTTCCCCCTTCATTTCAGTATTTACACTTTTTTAAAATTAATTTATTTATTTATTTAGTCAATTTAGAACATTATTCCTTGGTTACAAGAATCATAATTCTTTCCCTCCCTTCCCTCTCCCAACCCTTCCCGTAGCTGACGCCCAATTTCATTGGGTATTACATGTATCCTTGATCAAAACCTATTTCCATGTTGTTGATGTTTGCACTAGGATTTTCATTTAGAGTCTATGTCCCCAATCATATCCCCGCAACCCATGTAATCAAGCAGTTGTTTTTCTTCTGTGTTTCTACTTCCATAGTTTTTCCTCTGAATGTGGATAGTGTTCTTTCTTGTAGATCCCCTCCAAGTTGTTCAAGATCACTGCATTGCCACTAATGGAAAAGTCCTTTACATTCGATTGTACCGCAGAGTATCAGTCTCTGTGTACAATGTTCTCCTGGTTCTGTTCCTCACACTCTGCATCAATTGCTAGAGGTCATCCCAGTTCACATGGAATTCCTCCACTTTATTATTCCTTTGAACACAATAGTATTCCATCACCAACATATACCACAATTTGTTCAGCCATTCCCCAATTGGAGGGTATCCCCTCATTTTTCAATCTTTTGCCACCACAAAGAGTGCAGCTATGAATATTCTTGTACAAGTCTTTTTTCTTATTATCTCTTTGGGGTATAAACCCAACAGTGCTATGGCTGGATCAAAGGGCAGACAGTCTTTTAGTGCCCTTTGGGCATAGTTCCAAATTGCCCTCCAGAATGGTTGGATCAATTCACAACTTCACCAGCAATGCATTAATGTCCTAACTTTGCCACATCCCCTCCAGCATTCATTACTTTCCATTGCTGTCATTTTAGTCAATCTGCTAAGTGTGAGGTGATACCTCAGAGTTGTTTTGATTTACATCTCTCAGAATATAAGAGATTTAGAACACTTTTTCATGTGCTTATTAATAGTTTTGATTTCTTTAACTGAAAATTGCCTGTTCATGTCCCTTGCCCATTTATCAATTGGAGAATGGCTTGATTTTTCTGTACAATTGATTTAGTTCTTTATAAATTTGAGTATTTAGACCTTTGTCAGAGGTTTTTGTTATGAAGATTATTTCCCAATTTGTTGCTTCCCTTCTAATTTTGGTTGCATTGGTTTTGTTTGTACAGAAACTTTTAAATTTGATGTTTTGAACCCAAATTTTCTAACTCTTTTTCATTATAGCATGCTGTCTCTTTCAATGTCTACAAAGGACCTAGTTTAACATCATTTATGTAAGTATTACAGTTAAAGAGATAAATGACTTGAGGTTTCCCCCCATCCCCCACCTTTGAGGATTACTTTTTTTTTTTTAAACCCTTACCTTCCATCTTGGAGTCAATACTGTGTATTGGCTCCAAGGCAGAAGAGTGGTAAGGGCTAGGCAATGGGGGTCAAGTGACTTGCCCAGGGTCACACATCTGGGAAGTGTCTGAGGCCAAATTTGAACCTAGGACCTCCTGTCTCTAGGCCTAACTCTCAATCCACTGAGCTACCCAGCTTCCCTTGAGGATTACTTTCTACTCGCATCAGTATGTGGTAAATCTTTCCAGAGTATGTGATAAAGTCAGCAATGTCCAATTATTGGCTGAGATATTTCTGGAAATCCAAATATCAGATAATTAATATAGGCAAAATACATATAAGTAAAATCACTATTTGCTATGAAAATGAAAGAGGGAATGACAGTTATTAATCATTTTATTTTGGAAATCAATTAGGGGGAAATTATGAAAGATATAACAATGAATCCATGTTTTCATGAAATTTTGTAAGCCTGGCCAGGAAATGCCAATATTTTTTTATAGGCTATGGGATCTCAAACTTAGCCATTTTTAAAAGATTCTGCATGAACTCACTCAATGAATAAATAAATCAGCTGGTTCACAAATCACCATTTCTTGGCAAGAGCATATTCTGATAATTTTATGAACATGAGCTCATAGGTAAGAAATCAGCCAAAAGGAAGTTGCAGTCCCAATTTAAGGAACTTATATTAACAAGATGGCAACATGCAAATGAATCAATGTCATCCATAGATTGTTTAGGTTTAAGGCTATCAAACTTCAGAGACAGGCAGATATCAATATTGAATTTTAACCAAAATTAGTAGTTCTTTAAGTGAGCTTTGAAAGCTTTCAAAGAAGAAAAACTTCAAGATCTTTCATCAGAACAAAATATAAATCTGGACAGGAAAGTGGCACATACCAACTAGAATTACACCAAGTCTGAATCCATAATAATCTAGACATAAGTTGAAGAATACACTTTGAAAAGGTGGCTTACTAAACAAATTAATAATGTAATCAAGGCTTGGAGGTGATAGAGATTTCTCCATCTCAAGGTCTTTGATAGTATTCAAGAAAATATCAAAATTAATAAGCTAATTGACTCTAATGTATCCATCAAAACATTTCCTCTAAGTTAGTGAAATCTTGTTTCTTTTTTACTTAAGATATATATGAAGGTAATAAAATGTCATATATAATGACATGACTTTATGTTACTGAAGATATATATATTATATATGTGAAAGTAATAAAACTGAATTTCTTTTAGAATACATTTATCCATTTGCTCTCAAATGTAAAGTAGAAAATGTGGTTGTTTTCTACACCGAAATTCTCCCACTCCCACATTGGGATGCAATCTTATTTATTTGCCAAGAATTGTAGAAGCTGCTCTGAAGAGTTAAGCTTGAATAGTTGAAGGAAAAAATCCTCCATATCAAATTGTGTAAGGGAATTCCAGTCCCTGGGAAATAGTTTTACTAACTATATTTGGTATATAAAAGTTTATATTAGCAAATTTCATAGGTCAGTGTGGAATCTAAAAACTACATAATTAATCCATATAGTTAGAAGAATTGAAACAGAGGGATTTTGTGTTTGCAAATGTAGTTATTCCAAAGGGATATTTCCTTATATTCTGCACAAATTGGTCTAAGTTAGCATGGGTATTAAAAAGAACTTACAAAATTAGTACATAAATCCCAATGTTTTTTAACTTCTAACAATTTCATTTAATTGCGTTCTCATTCTTTACAAGTACTTTCCTCTCCTTTTACCAATATTACTCATGACTGAAGAGAGAATATTCTGCTCTTCAACAATCATGTATTTACTATCTGAAGGCACTGAGGATTACAAAGATAAAAATGAAAGGCATTACCCTTCCAGAAGTATACAATCTACTGAGAAGCCAAAGTATTCAATTCAGTGAGTACTTATGAAATATGTACTACAGCAGGATCTTTTTACTTGACCAATGGTTTTTTTTTTCCCTAAAACCCTTATCTTCTGTCTTAGACACTAAGTATTAGTTACGAGGCAGAAGAGTGATATGGTTGAGGGAATTGGGGTTAAGTGACTTGCCCATGGTCACACAGCTAGTCAGTGTCTGGTGTCACATCTGAACCCACGACCTCCCATCTCTAGGCCTGAAACTCTACCCACTGGGCTACCTAGCTACTCCTGACCAATGCATTCTAAGACCCTTCACATAAATTGAAAATTACACATAATATTTAACCTTGTTATTCAACAAGATTTCTTATATGAATATACCTAAATTTAGGCACTATGACTTTTCTCAGATTTATCAGAGCTATCGACATCACTACTCTTATGCTTTGGGGCCATTATTAATAACTAATTAGCGTTAATTAAACAAAGAGAAGCAGTATTCTGACATGAATGTGACTTGTTGCACTGCTCTAATATGGACATGACTAGTTACAATTGAGAACTCCTTACAAAGACTTTAGAGAGCTATGGTTTGGTGCAAAACATTGCATGACATATTACTGCTTCTCAGAGCCAGAAAGAGTATGATTGGGAGAACTGCTGTAAGACTTTACACCACTTGGGGAAATGATGTGGATTTGGGAAGTCATTAATTTTTTTTACTGCCTTTATTTTTTTTCTATTATTAATCATATATACCTGAATTCATGTGTGTTGAGTTTGCATAAAACAAAGTCCTATCGTACCAAAAAAGTCCAGTAGTAGGCACTAGAGGAAGATACAAATACTCTCTGACCTCAAGGATCTTTCAAATAGACATAAAATAGAGACACTAATAAATGGGAGGTACAAAGAAGCAATCTGCCTAGAGGAGGTAACAATGCCAAAATTTAAAAGAAAATGAAGCTTCTAAGGTACATAATTAAGGAAGGAGCTGCATATTTTAGCATATGGCAGAGAAGTACTTTATGCTTATGAAAATAGTGGGAAATCGCTAGTCAAAATCTGGGAACAGCTAGTAATTCAGTATAGATTCAATATTTGTACATTAAGGAGAATAATGTGAAATAAGGCTAGATAGGCAGATTGAAGCCAGATTGTGGAGGGCCTTTAATCTAGCCTGAAGAATCTGTATTTTGTTCCAGGGGCAAAAGTAAGTCACAGAAGGCTTTTGAATAGAGGTGTGTTATAATCAGACTTGTACTTTTGGAAGTTTATTTTGGCTTCTGTGGGGAGTATATGGATTAGAATGGAAAAGACTGACAAGTAGGAGGCCAATAAGGTATGCTATTACAATTGAATTTCCCATGCCATATGAATGGGAAGCAAGGGACATATGCAACATATTCAACAAGTCTTGAAAAAGGGATAAGGAAGATGAAAGAATTTGAGTGCTTGAAAGATCAGTGGAGCTAAGCATCAGAAATAAGTTTGGAGGAGAGGTGAGTTTAAAAAAGAATATTGGTTTTATTTTGGACATACTGAATTTGAAACACAAACAAAAATTTTCATGTGGAAAGTCTAAGATGCAGAATTATTGGTAATCCAAGACTAGGGAAAAATTAAGGATATCAGAAAGATTTTTGTACAGATGATAATTAGGAACCTCCCTCATAAAAAGACAGAAGGGACAAGAACCAGAGGTTTAAGGGAGCTTCTACACTTAATAATAACAATAATAGTAGCTAATAGTTATGTAGCACTTAGTATATGCCAGGTCTTGTGTTAAACACTTTACAATGTCATCTCATTTAATGCTCCTAACAACTTGAGGAGAAAGCTGCTACTATTACTCTCATTTTTCAGATAAGGAAAATGAAGCAAACAGAGATTAAGTGACCTGCCTGAAGATGCACAGGTAGCCCTAAGAGTCTGAAGTTAAATTTGAACCCTAGAGGGGAGATCGCTAAAAATCAAGGAAAAAGAAAAAGACTAAGAAAAATCAATACAAGTAGGAGAATCAAGAAATAACAATGTCATGAAAGCCACAGGAAGAGACAATATTGTCAAAATCAGCACAAAGGTCAAGACAAGACCATTGAATTTAATGGTTAAGATAATGTTCATATAACAACTATCCTCATTTTTAAAAAAGACAAAAATGCCCACTTTTCTATTTTTATTTGATATACACATTCTAGCAATTACGAAAATAGGAAAAAAACATCAAAAGAATTAACAATGGAAAGGAAGAGATTAAGATATTAATTCATGGCATCATCAGTATATTTAGAAAATTAGTCATTTCAAGTTTAATATTAAGTGATAGGATACAAGATTGACCTACAAAAAACATTTTTATTCTTAACTTAGTAGTAATAAAGATTAAGAAAACATTAAAAAGAAATCCTATTTATAATAACAATTAAAACTATCAAATATTTGGGAAGTAACCTAAGTAGACACGTGCCCTATTGTATTAGGACAACTATAAAACTATGATGAGTGAAATAAAGAAATCCTAAACATTATTTAGAGAGCCATTTCATGTTTGCAGATAGTCAAATTCAAACAGTAAAAATGGCAATACATGTTATCTAAATTAGTTTATACATTTATTGCACTAACAATCAAAACACCAAGAAGCTCCTTCATTTAACTGGCTAAAATTATAAAGAATATCATAGAATATTATGAAACAAAGTCAATGGAAGTGGTCCTGCACTAAAAGACTTTAAAACTTATAACAAAATCAAGTATCATTAAAAATATCTGATATGAGCAAAATATGGAGATACAGATCAAATCACTGCTAGGTAATTCTAAAAAAAAAAATTGGTGAAAGGATTAATTATTGAAAAGGTGTCATGCTATCCTGAATGCTATGTGCCTTGTCTGATGCACTATTTCAAGGCAAGCCCTCACGATGCTTCCCCATTATGTGGCTACTTTCTTAACAGCTGGGGAAATTGATTGAAAGAGGAAGTGGCTTGCCCATGGTCTGAATCTGGATATTTTATTCTTGATAGGGCATACTTTTTGATGACCCCCAAATCAGAAAATTGACTAAAGAGAAGAAAAAAAGGATGCTAGATTGAGATAGTACGGTCAAATGAAGCTGTTTTAAGGATGGAGATATTTCTGTATGTTTCTTGGTAGTAGAGAATGAACCACAGACATGGAGAAATTGTAGAGGAGTGGAAGGAGAAGGTACTTATTATTGGAACAAGAAAAAAAGAAGGGAATGGCAATATGGGTCATCTCTTCCTCTGAAATTAGAGCAACAAAAAAAGGGAATGGATACAAATGAAGATAGCTTTAATTTTCTCAATGGAGAGGCAATTTCATCTGCTAAGAGATAGGGGATGGCCAATCAAAACAAAAGAGAGTAATGATTTATCATGATTGATCCTGACCAATATGACATGTATTTTTAGTATATAGAATAATGGCAAGAGGGTGCAGTTTTATGTGGTCTCCTGTTTTCCCTCAATAAAAAGTATTTATCTGTGAGACTATTAGTAAAGGGTGCCATCTGTGCAAGGATATTTTAACAAAATGCTAACTGCCTCAACACCAGAAATAAATTAAAAATTTTAATTTCATGAATCATTTGTAGTATTTCAGTATACAATCCCATGGATATAGCATTTGGATCAAATGCCCAAATGCAGACCGATAGAAAGTGACTTCTCTTTTCTAGGTTTCAGTTTCCCCATCTGCAAGAAAGAGTAGGTTAGACTGACTGTAAGTTCCTTTGGGGAAAATGACTATCTTTTACCTCTTTTTGTGTACCCTGCACTTATATACTACCATACAGCAGACATTTAATAAATATGTATTGATTAACTGACTAGAGACAGTCTTTAACCTGTAGTCTTCAGACACCCCCACTTTACCACAAGAGATCTTCAGATAAATTTCAGGGATTCTATGAGTTTGGATTGGGAAAAAAAATAACATCTTTATTTCTACTAAGCTTAATGAACATTATTTTGAACTAGGGTCCATAGACTTCACTAGACTGCCATAAGGGTCCACAACAATGACAACAAAAAGGACCTCAGCCATTCTAGAAAGCAACTGGAAACTATGCTCCAAAAAGTTATTAAAACTGTATATATTTTGTTATCCAATAATACTACTACTAGGTCTAGGACTCAAAGAGATAAGCATGTGTCAAATATGCCAAAAACATTTTATAGCAGTTTTTAAATTCCTTGTGGTAACTAGGAAATGGAAAATGAAAGGGGTGCCCAATAAATGGAAATTGGCTGAACAAGTTTTTGCATATGATTGTGATGAAACATTATTTGCTTTAAGAAATGAAGGAGATGGGAGCAGCTAGATGGCTCAGTGGACTGAGAATATGGCCTAGAGATGAGAGGTCCTAGGTTCAAATCCGACCTCAGACACAGAGTGGTAAGGGCTAGGCAGTGGGGGTTAACTGGGCAAGTCAGTTAACCCCCACTGCCTAGCCCTTACCACTCTTCTGTCTTGGTACCAATACACAGTATTGATTCTAAGACGGAAGGTAAGGTTTTAAAAAAAAATGAAGAAAAGATTGTTCAAGAGAAAACTTTGAAGACATATAAAGTAATAGTGAGCAGAACTATATAATTGAAAATCTATTACCCTAAAAAAGACTTACATTTCCCAGGAGCCCACTGACTTCCTGTCATTACGTTATGTACTTCCTGTAGACAAAGGATATTAGCGAGTGGGCAGTCCTCTTGGGTCTCTTTCTTGGGCTTGCAGCCAGCATATTGGCAGTGGTAAGCTAAGCACAGGGATTTTAAATGGGCTAATCAGTCATGAGCATGTGGTCTTTTATTTTTGTATCCTCTTTATTCCTTGATTTCTAATGATCATTAATAAACCTCCTAAAATATAACATTTTTATTATTGACATTAATTTTAATTTTTACAGAACCAAGAGAACAATTTATATAATAGTAGTGATGCTGTAAACACAAAGAATTTTTAGACTTAAGAACTCTAATCAATAGAATTACAAACCACAGTTATAGAAAAGCAATGATCAAATACTATCTACCTCAGGACAGACAATAATGGACTCAGATGGAATGAAGAGTGGTACAAATTTTCTGATAATGGCCAATGTGAGTATTTGTTTTGTTTGACTATATATGACTATAAAGGTGTGGGGGTGGAGTTTTTTCCCCAATATGGTGGAGGGACAAGGTAGAAGAAAAGGCAAATTTTTCATAATATGAAACAAATTTAACTAAAAAATCTTTAAAATAACACTTGGATGAGATGATCTTTAAAGTCTTTTCCAACTCTAGCCATCTATGATTCTTTTACCAATAAATATGTGACAATCTTAAGACCTGCTGCATTCATTAAGATTTTGTGGGCATTTTAGAGTTCACAGAAACTTTCAATTACATGAGAACTCCAGAGCCATATCCTAAAATTCATAAGAAGCATCTAAACCACTGAAAATACCCACATTCTGTCCTAGTCAACAAGAACTGCTTCATTTTTGTCTTTTTAACTAGTACCTACTAAAGTGCTTAGTATATATAATAGGTACATAATACTTACTGAATGGATGGATAGATGGATAATTGAGTAAACAAATGAATGAGTGAATTCAAGGAAAGACAAATCCTCAGGCTTTAAATTTCTTAAAACCATTACACCTTTCTTCTTTCTATCTAGAAATGCTGTGATACAGCACCTTCAACAACTTTTAGATATTTTCTTGGCCAGAAGCCCAACAGCTAAAAGATTGGTACAAATACTGCAATACAAATTTGGAAACTGAGTCAGAGTAAATTTCATGAGAAATGCCTTCCTTCCTAATGTACAATAAAACCAAGCAGTACATCAGTATATATTACATGAAGTATTATTAACAACTAGCAGCAACAGCCCCTGATATGCAAGACAAATTTAGACATGAGATTTAGAAAATGATGTGAAGCAATAAAGCAAAGATTTGATATGTAATTCTACTAACAGACACAATTTAGAATTAAAGCTAAGGGCATAAAGTGGTCAATGACCAAAAAGAAAAGAATCTTTTCCAAACAGGACTCTACTAAGAATCTAAAATGTTTTCTTGATTACATAAGACCTTGGTTTAATGAAATAACACTAAAATCTACATGAATGGCACTAAGGAGAAATTATCTGGAAAGTCTAACTATTGGATGGAGTAACCTAGGGAAAATAGTTAATTTTGAGATTATTCTTTCCATACTCTTCCATTCAACATCCTTTGTTAAAGATCTTTGGGAAATTATATCCTACTACAAAATCCAATCAGTCTTGGTACTCATAGCTTATTATTACCCCTGCTGTTCTGGCTCAAGGGTAAAGTCATAAACTCCAAAACCTTCCAGGAAGTAGAGGACCGTGGCCAGCCATCTCTACCATTTCCTATCTGGCTCTTCACTTGTCTTCTTTGGAACTTTCCATTATACTCCAGCACTAAATATCTTTTCCTCTTCTCCCTCTCTCTTTTCAACTTCCTTTTCTGCATTATGTTCCCCTGTCAGGTAGTAAACTCCTTGAGGACAAGAACTATCTTGCTTTTTTTGTATCTGTGTACACAGTGTTTATCATGGTGCCTAGAAGATAGTAGGAGCTAAATAAATGCTTATTGAATATTAAACTAAGAAGAGTAAAGGAATTATTCCATATATATATTGGTTCATGATCCAAGGTACTGCTTCCTGTGAATTAATCATTATTAAACTACTAACCAAAATCCTTTACTGAAAGTACTATGTCTTTAAATTCATGCTATTTTCCATTCCAAGTTTCTGTTTGAGGTTGTTACTGCTCCCTTGGGACTGGATTGACTCACTGCATTTTCAGAATGACGCAAGTGTGCTCTTCTGCACAGCTTCAAAACAAACTATGAACATTTCCAGGCAAAAATTGGCTCCTGAGCAACCTGGATAAACCAAGACCACATTAGCAGATAGACATTAGCAGATAGTGAAGGCAGGTGGCAAAGAATGGTTTTCTCTTATTAAAATTTACCAGAACCTTTTAAGGTTTTTTAAGGGTTAATTTAATTTCTAAATTGTTTCACCAGCTTTTCCAATGCCTTGACTAACTTGTTCCATCCTTCTCCTGTGACCTCATATCCACCTATTTCAGTGCCTACTTCAATGTTCAAGGTCTAATCTTTCTCAAATTCAGTTATATGGCAAGGAAAGAAAAAGGAATTTAGTTCAAGTTTCACTTGTGATGAATATCCCACACATTTGGAGCACTACTCCATTCTCTAGTGGCTCAAAAGTATGAACATAGACACTACTTAAGGGGGAATAGGTAAGTCAATTTTAATTATCCATGCTCTTCTTCTACTTCATTACCAGAGATAACTGAGAGCTGGCTATAGTTCAAAATTTTTTCTAGTAGTGCATACTCTTTCTTATAAATTTCTTTTCTCATAAATCAGTACTGATCAGAAAGTTTCTGTCAAAACTTAAAATCCCATGCTAATCACAAATGAAATTGCAAAACATAGATAATATAGATGTACAGATATGTCATGCAAAGAACATTAATAATAATACAGCCAACACTGATGTAGGACTTTTGCATTTGCAAAGCATTTGGATAAATTATTTTATTTGATCTTAATAATAATCCACTGGGATAGTTTCATATATGTATATATGTACATATAAATACAAATATGCTTTGTATATAAATCCATATATGAGTCAAAATAGTTTACATTAATAAATTTCAGCTACCCTATCAAAATTTGCATGTCAAATTCATATTAGTTTCATAGGTCTATATGGAACCCAAAACTAGCATGATGCAGAGGGGGAAAAAAGCTGGTCAATGGGCTCAAGTTCAAATCCTATCTCTCTGCTACTTAACCTGTGTAATTTTGGGTAACATCTAACTTCTCTGTTTGTTTCCTCAGCAGTGAAATGATGGGATGGGACTATCTAAGCTCTAAAAGTTTCTTCCAGCTCTAAATCTATGATCTGAAGTTGAAAAAAGATTTTCATAAAAACTAAAATTCTAATACTACAACAAAGATAAAGAGTTTACAGAAATAAGACAGACTTTGGTTGCCTTGCATACAATCTCATTTCCTTTCTCTATGTGATACGTCCACATAATAGACTAAGCGCCACTTAATGAAAATGATGCCTGTGCTTCATTACTCAGAAGAAGTAATAAGCAAGTGGCAAAACTGACTATAAAGTGTATTTTTAAAAGACAGGTAGAAACTGTGGCTGATTAATTCTATAATGTCCTCTATTTTTAAAGAGAAATCATAAAACAGCAGCATTAGAAAATTGTTAATATCATAATAACAGCTGTAGATAATTAAATATTTAGTAATCAAGTTAAATTATATACTTTGCAGTTTGTCCCTCAAGACTAAACCTATTTTTCCTCCACTCCTATAAAGTCATTTTTGCAAGATAGATATCTTTAAAATGTCCAAGGTACAGATATTTTAAAATCCAATGTATATCATTTAATATGTCAACAAATAACTTTTTTAAAATTTAGCACATTTATTTAGTACATTATCACCAACAAATTTATTAAATACCCAAGACAATTAAAATATAGTCTGTAAACCTGTACAATAAGTATAACTGGCAATCGCACATTATTCCCACCTTCCCTTCTCAGAAGACATGGCTTTAAACTTTACAGAGCAAATAGAAGACCATTCACCTTGAGTTCACTTTTCTATACTATTCTATATCTCAAAATCCATTGATATGATTCCCTCATCTTCTCCTTTACACCAGTTTCTGACAAAAAGGCAGCCCTTCTCCATAATGATCAAAATCAATCTCTTTTTGCATCCATCGTCCCATCTCCTCTAGAATGTTGCCCTTCACAATATCTTCCCCCTTCCTCTAGTTTTCAGGCTCCCTGTAGCTAATGGTTCCTTCCATATTGCCTACAAACATGACAAGTCTTCTCCACTGTAAAAAGAAATCTTCACTCAATCTTAACATTCTTTCAATACCACTCTCAATACTCCTCTTTATAACCAAACTATTAGGGGGAAAAAACTATCTTCAACTCATTGCTTCAAAATCCTCAGTCTCTTGAATCTGGCTTCAGATCTCATCTCCTCTTTCCTTTAGGAAGCCTTTTCTGACACCCCTAGTTGTTACTGCTCTCTCCCTCTTCAAACTATCTTTTATTTATTTATCTGTTCACATGTATCCCATAGCCGAATATAAGCTCTTTAAGGGCAAACTTTGTATCCCTAGCAATTAGTATAGTGCCTTGCTCACAGCAATCACTTAATAAATAGGCTCACTGAATCTTAATTTCAGTGGTCCTCTCTGAAGTTATGTAAGAGGATTTCATAATTCAAATCTAGGTCTCTTCAATTCTCATTCCTTTTAAACTCTCTGCAGCATATGACACTGTTGACCACCCCTCTCCTCTTCCTAAAAGAGCTCAACTCCTTCCTAGGTTTTGATGACACTGCTTATATCTAGTTCTCTTCCTAAATGTCTGGCCAATTTTTCTCCATCATGAAATGCCTATTAGACATTTCCAATTAGCTGTCCCTTAGGCAATAAGATTCAACAAGGCCAAAAAAAAAGGAATGTATCATCTTTTCCAGCTCTCTCCCCCATTTACCTCCCCTCTTCTTAACTATCCTATTTACACTGCAACTACCACTATCTTTCTATTCAACAGGGTCAGCAACCACAGACAGCATCACCTTTAATGCTTCCCTCTCCCTCATCCTCATAAAGTTAGTTGCTAAATCTTGTCAATTCAATATCTCTCACTTACTTTCCTTTTTCTCCACACACAGAGAGAGCCTAGTTCAGGCTCTTATCTTTCTTCTGAATAATTATTCTCTATCTAGCCTCTCCAATACATCTTCCACATAGTCACCAAATGGACAGTTCTAAAACACAGATGTGACAAATGTCCTTCCTCCTGCTCAAGAAATTCCACTGGCTCCTAGTTGCCTTTAGGATAAAATTCAAACTCATCTGTCATTTAAAACCCTTCACAATCTGGCTCTAGCCTACCTTTTAAGCTACTATACATTTATTCTCCTTCATTTACTATATATCCCAACCAAACTAACCTATTTGCAATTGCTAGTACATTGTATCCTATATAAGATCTCCAAGCCTTTGAACAGAATGTCCTCTCTCTCAAAAATGTCCAGGCTTATGTCTCACAGAATAACTTCTAAGGTTCAGCCTATACAAGACCTCCATCATCCCACCTCCTCAGAAATTCATTTGCATTTACTTTATTTATATTTGCATTTATTTATCAGTTCATGTTCCTCTTTCCTCACCAACAACCCCAGGAATGAAAGTTCCATAAAGAAAAGATCTTTTAGGTTTCTTAAATTCCCAATGTTTGACATAAAACTAGTAAACAATAGACAAGTGCTGGCTGAATTAATGAATAAATCATGGTTAGGCTTCCTTAAAGCATTTCAGCTAAAGAATTTGGAAAAAAAATCTTTCTCTAAAGAACTGAAAGGAGTCTTAATACAGACCAAGACATACTATATTTTACTTTATTTCTTCACTTTTCTTTTGTTTGAGTGCTCTTTCACAAAAGGACTAATGTGGAAAAACATTTTACACTTTTTACACATGTAAAAATTTATATCTGATTGATTGCCACCTGAGAATGGGTAGAGGGGAAGAAATTGACTCAAACTTTTTAAAAAGATTAAAAATGTGTCTTTTTTCCATGTATTTGAGGAAAAAATAAAATATTAATTAAAAAGAGAAAAAATCATTCTCTAATACAGAAATGTAATACTCTCCATTACTAACAGTGCTCTGAGTCTCTTCTGAGTACTAGGGGGAAACTATGCCAAATCACATGAAGTCCTTTCATGCCTTAAATTGGGGACGAAGGTCTTAAAAACATCCCAAAACTTCACAGACTTTGTCTAAGAGGTGAAATCACAGAGCATATCCCATAAACCAACCAACTCTAATATACACATTGCAAAGAATAAGAGAAAAGAGGCAAAGAAAGATGGAATTTTTATAGTAAACAACTTTGCTGTTGTGAATAATGACTGTTATTAAAATGGACTGCTGCTTTCCCAGTATCTTTTTCTCTGTTTATCTCTGTTACCATAGCTACCATTTGAATCATCTTAATAAATTGCATACACACATCTCCAGCAATGTTATTTCCACTCAGTAACTCCAGATCAGCTTTCGTTCACCTGGCAGCTGCTCAGGCCAAATGCCGTCATCATGTCTTGACAATGAGGACTGCTTTATGGACAAAATAATGAGAAATCTATTCTGATATCATATTTTAAGGATGTAGGATCTATATATTTGATAATAAGTCAAAACTCATTATTCAATTAACTAAAGTTTTTTTCTTCTTCCTCAACCCAGTAATCATAGAATCATAAATTTCAAGTATAAAGAAAACTAACAGATCATCTAATCCAACTCCAGAATTTTAGAGATGTGAAACTGAGGTCCAGGGAATTTCAAACCCAATTCCTTGTAATCCAAATTCAGCATGCTACTCATCTTTTTTTTTTTTTTAAACCCTAACCTTCCATCTTGGAATCAATACTGTGTATTAGTTCCAAGGCAGAAGAGTAATAAGGGCTAGACAATAGAGGTTAAATGATTTGCCCAAGATCACACAGCTAGAAGTATCTGAGGCCAGATTTGAACCTAGGACCTCCCATCTCTAGGCCTGGCTCTCAATCTACTGAGCCACCTAGCTGCCCCCCCATGTAATCATTTAAAAAATTTTTTCAACTATACTTTTTATTAAAGCAAAAAAAAAGTGAAATAATAGTTTTAAGAAAAATTTTCACTAAAAGGTTAAAACAAAATGGTATTGACTGATGCTTACCACTCCATTTGTCAGGGGATTAAATTAATCAGAATTTTGGTATTTAAAGACTACACTATTCCACTGGATCTGGAACTATGCAGTGGGACTTCCTTACATTCTCTTGATATTTCAAGGATAGTAATTATCAGAGCAAATTAATCTGTTAGCTATTACATACACCATGTGACAAGAGACAACAAATACAATACCAAGATAATACAATGCTACTTCAAGTTGGAAGTAATTATGACAAAGGGATTATAATATATGAAATTTAATTAGTTTCTCTGAATTTCTTCCCCTAATATATTTTAAAAATTGCAAAGGGCTAAGGGCACAGTCTGAATTAAGGAATGCATGTTAATGTGATCCTTCGTAAAGATTTACAATGTAAGGAATACCGCTAATGCTGGCTAGGCACAAACTTCTAGAATTTAAGTACAGGGAGAGGAAATGGAAGATTGAACTAAAGTGTAAAAATAGATATTGGAGTCATAAGATCTGAGTTCAATTCAGCTCTGCCACTAATGAACTGTGTAACTTTGAGCAAGAAATTTATATTCTACTAGGTGATTTAAAAGGCTCCTTCCAGTTCAAATATTCCATGAACTAGAACTCAACAAACATTAAAACATTTAATAAATAGGTCCTTATCTCACATCTGGACAATCCCAACATTTTCCTCCTAACTGGTTAGCTTGACTGCAGGTTATTCCCTTCCTACCTTCCTCATTAGCAAAAAATATTTTGCATAGTTGCATAAAATACTGCTTTGAGTAGGAATTCTCCCAGGTTGAAAAACATAACTCATCACAGTCTAATTAATAAAACCTTAAAATCCTTAGTTTAATATTCAAGGTTTTCCACAATTTGATTCTTAACCTACCTTTCCAACATTATTCCTACTTCTTCCTTAAACAAACTCAGTGCTAACCAGGACTTTACTAGATTTTTAGCCTCTCACTAATTTACTTAGCACATTTTCACCCCTATGCTCAAAGGCTTCCCCTTCTCTCCTAAAGAAATCAAGGGAAGGCATTTTGAAACTGCAATTTTACCCATCCTTCAAGAACTAGAACAAATGTCAATTCCTCCATGAAGCCTTCCTTTCTAGGTCCCTTCCCTTCAATCAGAAATGCTCTCCCTGAGATTAGGTTTAGATCAACATTTCACACCCTATACCAAGATAAACTCAGAATGGCTGAATGACTTGCAAAAAAAGAAGGAAACTATAAGAAAGTTAGGTGAACACAGAATAGTATACTTGTCAGATCTTTGGGAAAGGAAAGATTTTAAGACCAAGCAAGAGTTACAAAAAATCAAGCCATTCCCCAACTGATAAATAGGCAAGGGACATGAACAGGCAATTTTCAGATAAAGAAATCAAAACTATCAATAAACACATGAAATAAACACATGTTCTAAATCTCTTATAATTAGAGAAATGCAAATCAAAACAACTCTGAGGTACCACCTCATACCTAGCAGATTGACTAACATGACAGCAAAGGAAAGTAATGAATGCTGGAGGGGATTGTAAACCTCAAATTTCCTTAGACTTATAAATGTTGGAAATTTCACCATTGGGATATTTCATACTTGGAAAATTTCTTACTGATAGTCTATTGGAATGGGAACCCCATTGGCATGGGAGGTTCCTTCTCTTCCCTTCTTAAGATTACTTTAGGACAGAAACCTTTTGCTGAACAATGGAAAGGACTTTGACCTATGCTTAAGCATAGAACAGGAATTTCTTTGAGTCTTGATTGATTTTAGAATTGATACAATGGAGATACTTGGAATAAATCTCCACCCTATTCAGTCCTAATAGGATTGAGTAAGGGCTGCAGCCTAGATCAAAATTTAATTATTCCAATCTCTACCATACTCAAGTTAACAGGATTTAGAAAGGGCTGTAGCAAAGGAGTAAAGATTTAATCATTTGAAAATATGACCTTCAACAGACATGTGCAAAAGCCAGAAACCTCTGGGCGGTCCTGGGTTAAGCTAGAGCCTCCATTGGCACAGGGAAATTGATGAACAGGGATTGGTAGATGGGAGAACTGAGGGGAGGAACTTGGATGTTTTCCTTAAAGATAGGGGGTCTGGAGACTCCAAGGGGGTTGAGGTTTTGGTCGGTGTGGTTCCTGGGCTCGGAGAAGGCTTGCTCAGGAGGAAGCTGAAGGTGGGGGCCTCTGAGACTGTTTCTCCATTTTGGACACGTGAGTAATAGGGACTGATCTCTTTTCTTTGCCCCAGCTATCTAAGGGCTTGGGCCTTTTGGCCCAGCCTAAACAGAAGGGGTATTTAAGCCCTATTCCCTTCTCTCCCTTTTTCTCTCTCTCTATCTCTAATTCCTTTCTTACTCCTATTGTAATTAAACTCCAAAAAAGGCTGACGGCTGACTTGAGTTTTTCATTTAGGAATTACATAGCTGATTCCTTGGCGACCTTAAATTAATATATATCAGTCTTTTAAAGTGATTCCCTTGTAACAGGATGTGGCAAAATTGGGACATTAATGCATTACTGGTAGAGTTGTAAATTGATCCAACCATTCTGGATGGCAATTTGGAACCATCCCCAAAGGGCTTTAAAAGGCTGCCTGCTCCTTGATCCAGACATACCACTGCTGGGTTTATACCCCAAAGAGATCATAAGGAAAAAGACTTGTACAAAAATATTTATAGCTGCGCTCCTCTTAGTGGTGGCAAAAAATTGGAAATGAAGTATTGTTCTTTAATTGGGGAATGGCTAAACAAAATGTGATATCTGTTGGTGATGGAATCCTATTGTGCTAAAAGAAATAATGAACTGGAAGAATTCCATGTGAACTGGAATAACCTCCAGGAATTGATGCAGAGTGAAAGGGGCAGAACCAGGAGAACATTGTACACAGAAACTGATACACTGTGGCACAATCAAATGTAATGGATTTCTCTACTAGCAGCAATGCAATGATCCAGGACAATTCTGAGGGAGAAAGAATGCTATTCACATTCAGAGGAAGAACTGTAGGAATAGAAACACAGAAGAAAAACAACTGCTTGATTACATGGGTCGATGGGGGGATATGATTAGGGATACAGACTCTAAAAGATCAACCTAATGCAAATATCAATAATATGGAAATAGGTCTGGATCAATGGCACATGTAAAAAACCCAGTGGAATTGCATGTTGGCTATGGGAGGGGGTTGGGAGAGGAGAGAGAAAGAACATGAATCATATAACCATGGAAAAATATTCTAAATTAATTAAATAAAATTTTCATAGCGTTAAAAAAAAAGAAAAGAAATGCTCTCCCTCCTCTGAAAAGCCAATCATTCAACACAATCATCCAACATTTTATTAGATACCTACTATAAAAAGATACTGAACTGAACATAAATAAATGTAGGTCCCTATTTATAAAGAAATATAAAGAAAAAATTTAGGCAATTCACTTGCATTTTCCTTTTCTTTCTCCTAATTTCATATCATTTGGATGCCTTCTGGAATGATGTCCTGCACCCCTGTCTTACATTTAGAAGGGGCCCTTATTCTGGGCACAGAAAACCCCTTTAAACACACAAGTGATTGCATTCCATCAGATTTTCTTCAGAACATTCCATCATTCCTAATCCCCTCTCTGATCTTCAATCTATCCCCATCTACTGGCTACTCTCCTACTGTCTACAAACACACTTATCTTTCATCCATTGTCACTTGATCCATACATACATACCTCCCTGAAAATTATTCTGCTATATATCACCTCTCTTTTTTGGTTAAATTCCTTGAGAAGGCCATCTACAGTCAATACTTCCACTTCCTTTCCTCTCTGTCTCTTCTTAACTTTCTACAATTTAGCTTCCAACTTCATCATCTGACTAATATCTCCAAAGTTAACAAAGATCTCTCTTTTTAAATACTTACCTTCCATATTAGAATCAATATTATGTATTGGTTCTAATGCAAAAGATTAGTAAAGACTAGGCAATTGAGGTTAAGTGACTTGCCCAGGGTTACATAACTAGGAAGTATCTGAGGTCAGATATGAACCCACGGTCTCTTGTCTCAAGGCCTGACTCTCAATCCACTATGCCACCTACCTGCCTCCACAATGATCTCTTAATAGTGACATCTAATGGCCTGTTCTCAATCCCCATCCCTCTTGACTACTCTGTTATCTCTGACACTGGCAGTTACTTTCTTCCCCTTAATACTCTCTTTTCTCTAGGTTTATGTAACACGGTTAACTTGGTATATCTCCTAGACCTGTGAGACTGATCCTACTTAGTCTCCTTACCTAGATCTTATGCAGGTTGCCCTTACTACACATGGATGTCCCTCAAGAACTTATTCTTTCTCTTCTCCCTCTATTTTACTTAATGATCTCATTAGCACCCACAGACAGAATTATAGTCTTTATGCTGACGATGCTGAAATCTAAGATTATTCAGCCTAACTTCTCCCCTAACCTGCATTCTCACATCTCCAAATGCCATCTGGATATCTCCAAGTCTGATTTTCTTTTCTTTTTCTTTTTAAAAACCCTTACCTTCCATCTTGGAGTCAATACTGTGTATTGGCTCCAAGGCAGAAGAGTGGTAAGGGCTAGGCAATGGGGGTTAAGTGATTTGCCCAGGGTCACACAGCTGGGAAGTATCTGAGGTCACATTTGAACCTAGGCCCTCCCATCTCTAGGCCTGGCTCTCAATCCACTGAGCCACCCAGCTGCCCCCAATCCAAGTCTGATTTTCAATAGAACCTCTTAAACTCAAAATGTCCAAAACTAAACACATTATCTTTCCCAAAAAAAAATCCTCCCTTCTTTCCCTATTAGTCTCAAGGGTATCATCCTCCTCCCAGTTATGCAGGTTTGCAATCTGGATGAGCAAACGGGGCACTGATCTCATTATGTGAAGAAGATAATGAATTTTTGAAAGCAATCTTAGCTGAGCCTAAGCTCTGAAAGGAGGGTTCCATAATAACAATAACAAAAACATTTACACAGCACTTACTATGTGCCAGGTACTGTGTTAAGCACGCTCCAATTATCATTTTATTTGATCCTCAAAACAACCCTGTGAGGTACGTGCTATAACTATCCATACTTTACAGATGAGGGAACAGAGGAAAATAGAGGTTAAGTAACTTGTCCAGGATCATACAGTTAGTAAGTATCTGAGGACAGATTTGAACTCAGATCTTCCTGACTCTAGCATTAGTGCTCTAATTCACCACATCACCTAGCTTTAGGGTTCCTCTAACAGAATGAGCCTGCTTTCTGAGAAACAGTTTAGCTGAATACCAAGAGATTTATCATCAATAAACTGGACATGTAATAAATTCTTTGTTTATGGCAAAAACATCTGTCCCCTTCTCAATACTCATAGGCAACAGATATCCTTTGTTTCCACACCAATAATGGTAAAAGTGAAAAGGGAACAATAAATGTGAAGGATCAGGTTTTTTTTAAACTGTCTATTTTAATTTAGCTATTGGCACTCTATACATGAGATTCTTGTCCAATAAGCAGACACACTACTGATTCTGAAATCTATCAACATTGATGTTCTTGCTTTGAATGCAACTGGATGGGAAAAGGAAGCTATAACTAAACTAAAAGATCACTGACAGGTTGTAAGTGAAGAGGCAAATAAAAGTCTTCACAAGTTGGTCCTAACCTGCATCCAAAGAGAGCAAGTCATGAATTAGATGTTTCATAGACGTCCTGAACACAACAAAACTGAACTCATTATCTTTCCTCTTCAAACCCTCCTTTTCCCTAACTTTCCTATACTGTCAAGGGTACCACCCTCCTTGGTTTCTAAAATTAGGCATTATCCTTGACTCCCTCATTCTCTCTCACCCTCTATATCAAATCAATGGCCACGTCCTATAATTTCTACCTTTGTATCATCTCTCACACATGCCCCCTTCTCTCCAATTACCACAGCTACCACCACTCTCATGCAGGACTTTATCATGTCACACTTAGACTTTCACAACAGTTTTGGTAGGTGTCCCTATTTTGTGTCACTCCCCACTTCAGGTCATCCTCCAAAGTGATCTTTTTGAAACATGGATTTCACCATGTCTGTCTCTCTGTCAGTTTCTCTCTCCAATCTCTCTCTCTCCAATCTCTCTCTCTCTCTCTCTCTCTCTCTCTCTCTCTGACACTTACACAAACATACATACTCCCCACTCAATAAACTCTACTAGTTCCCTAACACCTCTAGGAGCCAACATAAAATCCTTGATTTAGCATTTAAAGGCCTTCATAACCTGGTCCCTTCTTACCTTTACATTCTTATTATCCCGTTTTATCACCTACATACTCCATAATCCAAGCCTCAACTAAAATCCTACCTTTCTCAACCATCCTACATTTTTCCTTAACTTGCTTCAACTCAAAGAAACTTGCATTCAAATAGAGGATACAAAATGTGTATAAACCCAAGTATAGTGAGTAAAATGTGTTGGCTATATAGATGCATAGGATTTCCAGAGGCACAGACAGTAGAGAAAACATTGCAGGCATAGGAAAGAGCACAGGCAAAACCAGAGAAGGGAAAGGGCAGGATTTTTCTGATAAGATTTAGTGTTTCTTTTTGAGTGGAGTATAAGGTATGTAATGGAGAAAATCATTTAAAAAAACTGAAACAGTAGCATGAAGACAGAAAGTTTGTATTTGAGTCTGTCCTTTCTTTGGTAGGCAAAACTTGGGAAGCTGTGAAAGTTTTTGCTCAGATGAAGAAATTGATCAGAGTTGTTCATTAGGAAGACTAATCTATAATTTGTATGCAGGATAAACTGGAAGGAAAGGGACTGGTCAAAAGAAGATTGGCTGGGATAGTCCAAGTGAGAGATGATTAATAAATTCAATAAGGTGGTGGCAATCAAAAAGATAAGAAAAAATTCAAGAAATATTTCTAAGGCAGAACTGATAGGACTTAACACCACATCTATGTCTCCCAAGCCTGGATTGTTCTCATTCCTTATGTTTTCTCTTAGAATCTTTAGTTTTTTGTTTTTTTTTAAACATTATTTTATTTGGTCATTTTCATATATTATTCATTGGGAACAGAGATAATTTTCTTTTCCTTCCCCCCCCCCCCCGTAACCCCTCCCCTAGCCAATCTGTGATTCCACTGAGTATCACATGTGTCCTTGATCCGAACCCATTTCCTTGTTGTTGGCATTTGCATTAAGGTGCTCATTTAGTGTCTCTCCTCAATCATATCCCCTCCACCCCTGTAGTCAAACAGTTGCTCTTCCTCAGTGTTTTTACTCCCACAGTTTGTCCTCTGCTTGAGGATAGTTGTTTTTTTTTCTTTTTTTTTCTCAGAGATCCCTGCAGATTGTTCAGGGACATTGTATTGCCATTAATGGAGAAGTCCATTATGTTCGATTGTACCACATTGTGTCAGTCTCTGTGTACAATGTTTTCCTGGTTCTGCTCCTTTTGCTCTGCATCAGTTCCTGGAGGTTGTTCCAGTCTCCATGGAATTCCTCCACTTAATTATTCCTTTTAGCACAATAGTATTCCATCACCAATATATATACCATAGTTTGCTCAGCAATTCCCCAATAGAATCTTTAGTTTTTTAAAGAACTTTGAATGAGTTCAGTTCAGTAACCCCTTCCTACAATAAAATCTTTCCTAATCCCATTAACTTAGTCCTGAACATTATTTCTGTTTTTTGCGTTTATTCTTTCCCTATTTATATCTACTTATATGCACAAACATTTTACCTGAGAATATACATTTTGGGGCACAAATTGTTTCACTGCTATCTTTGAGGCCCCTAGCACCTGTTGAATGTTGATAGTTAACTTATGGCACACATGCCAAAAAGGGCATGCAGAGGGTACAACTACAGTCTCCCACCAGAGTTTACTACTAGAAAACCAGAGGGACTCAGTTTGAAGCTATTCCCCTTCCCCTCTCTATGTACCTAAGGATATTCCTCACTTCCCCCATCCCTCTGCCCAGCAGCCCAATGGGAGCACTTTCTCCCTCCCCTGTGTGGAGTAAGGTACTAGGGTGGGGTGGGATGGGACAAATCCCATGGCATGAGGGTACAGTGCAGACAGCAGCCTATTGAGTATATATATAGTGAAGGTGATTACCATGGTGGGGATTGGAGAGGAACTAGGTCTGAGAGGAGCATAGCACACAGAGTTTCACGTAGCTGGAGAGGAACAGAGCTGGAGGGGAGCAGAGCATTAGGGCCACTTTCCTCCCCCTCTCCACATGTGCCTCTCATCACCCACGCCTCTACCCTGCAGCCCAGGGAAGGTGGAGGAGGTGTGAGGGGGACATGGCACTCAGTCTCTGGAGGGGTAGGGCATGACATAAGGTCTCTGGGGGGACAGGCTCAGTACTCAGTCTAGGAGGTAGGGTAGGGGTGGGGCCTGGCATGCCATCTCTAAAAGGTTAATCATCACTAACCTATAATAAAAGAAGTAAATCCTTGAAATTGACTCATATGTGAACCCATAGAAAAGAGGGATCATCAGCCATAGCACTGCTGGGTCTGTACCCCAAAGAGATAATGGACACAAAGACTTGTACAAAAATATTCATAGCTGCGCTCTTTGTGGTGGCCCAAAACTGGAAAACGAGGGGATGCCCATCAATTGGGGAATGGCTGAACAAACTGTGGTATATGTTGGTGATGGAGTACTATTGTGCTAAAAGGAATAATAAAGTGGAGAAGTTCCATGGAGACTGGAACAACCTCCAGGAAGTGATGCAGAGCGAGAGGAGCAGAACCAGGAGAACATTGTACACAGAGACTAATACACTGTGGTATAATCGAACGTAATGGACTTCTCCATTCGTGGCGGTGTAATGTCCCTGAACAACTTGCAGGGATCCAGGAGAAAAAAACACCATTCATAAGCAAAGGATAAACTATGGGAGTGGAAACACCGAGAAAAAGCAACTGCCTGAATACAGAGGTTGAGGGGACATGACAGAGGATAGACTCTAAATGAACACTCTAATGCAAATACTATCAACAAAGCAATGGGTTCAAATCAAGAAAACATCTAATGCCCAGTGGACTTACGCGTCGGCTATGGGGGGTGGGGGGAGGAAAAGAAAATGATCTATGTCTTTAACGAATAATGCTTGGAAATGATCAAATAAAATATATTTAAAAAAAAAAAGAAAAGAAAAGAGGGATCATAAGATGAGACCGAGGTTCACAGACTCAATGACTGACATAGTGATGCTACTATTAATGTAAATAGCAAAATGAGGAGGTCCTTGGAACAGCAATTTGGGTGCGATGATGATGAATTAAGGACAAAAAGTCTGATTCAGTAAAATGAATTATAGTGGTTTAAGGGTTTTTTAATAGAAATTACTTCTAACTAGCCTACAATACCTTCTTAAAATAATGAATTTCTATCTAATAAACAGAAACAATAGGGTCCAGTAGTATTATGGACTGCCCTAAAAGGGAAGGAGATCTGTTCAGACTGATTTAATGACCATGGATATATTATTTAACTTTCCAACATCAAGACAATTCTCTAAAACTTTAAGTTCTGTTGTACAGCTAGCTATTTGCACCAATAGAGGGACCTTCTATATGGAACTTTCTTGCACAATCTGCATGGTGCCAACCCCATTCTTTCATCATAAATGAAATTGAAATTAAAAGCATCTAATACTAATTCACAAGCAATATACCTCATGTATCAAATCCTGACTTTAAGGTATGTTTACCACATAGCCATTACCAGAAATGTCCTGCTTCTGTAGGGAAAATTATTTTAGAATGATTTTTTTCAGAGTTCACCCAGTTCAGTTTTCACTAAACTTTTTATAATCAACAAGAAGTAATTTTCCTATCGTATAATATTTTTGCAAGGTCTTGAGCCTATAAAATGACAAGAACCTATTTTCGTACTTTCTTCACAATACTCAAAGAATGCAGCTATCACAATTCAATTGGGCATTATGTAACATTCAATGTTGACCTGTGATTTTCAACTTTCAGTTTTTTTTCAGCATGCGCCACCTGGTGGTAAAATTACAATTTAAAATATAAACTGTAAAATTGTAGTTTCCATGCTTTTTCCACAACTTTGTGAGCTAGGAATTTTTGTCCCCCTTCTACAGATGAGGAAGCTCAAGGTTCAACAGGATTTTTCCAGGGTCTTAGCTAATGGGTGCTGGTGTTGGGTTTTAGATGTAATGCTGAGTCCAGGTATGTGCCTCTTTCCACTATATCCCATCCCATCCTATGCTAATATAAAGCCTAGTACATCTAAGACTCTGTCTCCATCTCTCTTTCCTTTTTTTTTTAATAAATCTTTACCTTTTCTTGTAAAATAGATACTAAGTACCATTCCAAGGCAACAAAATGGTACGGGCCAGGCAGCTGGAGTTAAGTGACTTTCCCAGCTTCATACAGCTAGGTCCTCCTGACTCCAGGCCTGGATCTCTATCCACTGAGCAAACTAGTTTCCTCCTAAGTCTCTATTTATAAACAAACAATAGGAAAGAACTGGTCTATTGCTATCTCTTTTGAGCTAGTTTTTGGCTGTCTCAGGTTTTTCCCAACACTAGCATTAAAGCATAGAATTGACCATCTCCTTCCTTCCCTCCCTCTCTCCTTCCCCTCCCCCCACCTTGTTGCCCAAACAACACAATTCAAAAGTGTTGATTATGTGGTGCTCAGCTTTTCCTTATAGTCCAACTCTGAGAGCCTTATATTGCTACTTTAAAAATCTTACCTTTGACTCTACCATGCTATATGTAATAATACTTTGACTTCCCTGGCTTTCTTTAAGTTTCAGTTCAAGTATCACCTTCTGCAAGAAGCCTATCTCAGTCTCCTTGATCTTAGTGTCTTTCCCCTGAGACTACCCCCAATTTATCCTGTATATATCTGGTTTATAAACAGTTGTTTGGATGTTGTTTCCTCCCCACACCAGACTGTGAGCTTCTTGAAAGCAGGAACTATTTTTTCACTTGGGTTTTGTTTTTGTCTCTCTTTTTTTTTTTATCAAGGGCTTAGCACAATATCTGGAACATAGTAGAAGCATAATAGATACTAGTAAACTGATTGACATTTAGTCATATTGCAGAATCAAAAAAGATTTGCAAAAAGACCACTATAAAATAACTGAAGTTTAATGTATCAACAAGTACGGCACAGTATTTAAAAAAAAAGGAGAGAAATTCTAAGACAGGTAATTACAAAGGAAAACAGGACTATAAGATGTCATCAAGCAAAAACAAGAGAGGATGTTCACAGCAAGAACAAGGGAATAATGATGTATAGTCAATGGAGAGTCCATGTGTTCTACTAGTATTCAATTATGACAGAAGAAAGTGTGGGAAAGCCCCAGCACTGACTCTAGAGTGCAAAGACAAGAATGACACAGGACAGCCAATCAGTGATATATTGTAATCTGCATCTCTGAAAGAAATACCCATACTAATGAGATTACAGATCTATTTGAATATTGCATGTAGTAACAATAACCTGATGATCTTTTTAAAGCCCCTTTCAGTTTTCACATTCTATGATTCCAGATCATTTTCTCACTACTACACAACTAATAAATGACAAAGCCAAGACTATAAGACAGTTCTTGTGCCTCTAAGTTCAATGTCCTATCTGCTGTATCCCACTAACTCTGAGATCATGATTTTTGGGGTTGGGAAGGACCTCAAAGGATAACTGTTCTAGCTGCCTGTGCTTAGTTCAAATAAAAAATAACTTGGGATTATTTGGATGTTATTCTTCAATTTCATGCATTACTTTGTTTCATAATTACTTAAAATCGCTTATTTAACATTGGCTGTTATAGCTGTGTTATTTTCTCTCCCTTCTAGAGACTAAGCTCCTTAAAAGCAGGTCAACATATTTAACTAAACTTTGTATCTTCCTTAGCATCTAGCACAAAACTCTAAACATAAAAGGTACTTAATGCTTTCATACTGCTAAAAAAAAAGTCCAAATCTCAAAATGTTGTGTTATAAAATTTAATTTAATATACAATAACTCCAAGTATTATATTTTATAAAGTTTATCAATAATCACTTGAAGTAGAAAAAATAAAAAGAACAAAAATAAAACCTGATTGAAAAACATCTGAATAAAATTCTCCTGCCTCTCACCTCACCTCACCTCCACAGCCCTGTTTCTAGAAGAGAGGGCAGAGCTACACAAAACTTCTAACTTCCCTACCTTAGTACATTATGTGAATATGAACTGGGGATGCTGGGAGAGAGAGTCCCTAGGGATCAAAATGATAATTATACAATGGGCATAACTTTATATTATTTCTATTTTACAAATAAGACAACTGAGGCAAGGAGGCTAAAAGATTTGATCATTAAATCAGAATATGTAAAGAAGGCTAGAAAAATTAGATCTCTTCTCTCCTATACTGTGCACTTTTCAATATGCTATTCTGCATCTGCCTTTAAATTCTCTGTACTTACATGAGGCTTTCCAAGAGAATTTAAAAGCACTATACAATACTTCAACATTGAAAACACTACAGGATAAGAAGAACAAAATAGAATGACTACCTGCCATTATGAAGGTCTATCAATTTGCAAAAATGATTAGGTCAATAATTTGGCTTTCCCAAAAAAGTCTGCTACCATTTTCTTTTTTTTTTCTTTGAAAATTTTTATTTAATTCATTGATTTAGAATATTTTTCCAGTTATATGATTCATGTTCTTTACCTCCCCTTCTCCCAACACCCTCCCATAGCCAACAAACAGTTCCACTGGGTTTTACATGTGTCATTGATTAAGGATTATTTCCATATTATTAATATTTACACTAGAGTGATTGTTTAGACTCTACATTCCCATCAATCCATGTGATCAATCTGTGCTTCTATTCCCACAGTTCCTTCTCTGAATGTGGATAGTGTTCTTTCTCATAAGTCCCTCAGAATTGTCCTGGATCATTGCATTGCTACTAGTAGAGAAGTCCATCACATTCGATTGTGCCACAGTGTATCAGTCTCTGTGTATAATGTTCTCCTGGTTCTGCTCCTCTCACTCTGCATCACTTCCTGGAGGTTGTTCCAGTTCACATGGAATTCCTACACTTTATTATTCTTTTGAGGACAGTAGTATTCCATCACTAACATATACCACAATTTGTTCAGCCATTCCCCAATCAAAGGACATTACCCCATTTTCCAATTTTTTTGCCACCACAAAGAGGAGCGCAGCTATAAATATTTTTGTACAAGTCTTTTTCCTTATGATCTCTTTGGGGTATAAGCCCAGCAGTGGTGTAGCTGGGTCAAAGAGCAGGCAGTCTTTTAAAGCCCTTTGGGAATAGATCCAAATTGTCATCCAGAATGGTTGGATCAATTTACAACTCTACCAGTAATGTGTTAATGTCCCAATTTTGCCACATCCCCTCCAACATTTATTACTTTCCTTTGCTGTCATGTTAGGCAATTAGCTAGGTGTGAGGTGGTACCTCAGAATTGTTTTGATTTGCATTTCTCTAATTATAAGAAATTTAAAACACTTTTCATGAGCTACTATGTGAACTTTAGATTATTCTACCCTACTTAGTCTAACAAAATTAGGAATGTCTACACCCATACTTAAGGATTAAGTATCTAGGAGGATGGCCTATGATAGACATGTGCTAGCAAATGACAAATCAGAAACAGCTGACAGACCCCTAAGTCAAGCTTAAGCTACCATTGGTACAGATGAGATGCAGGAAAATGATAAAAAAAAAGGTCTATATATTTCATGTCACTTCCTCTCTCCGGCCTCTTTGGTGGCAGAGAGGTGGCTGGTGGCAGTGTGCTAAGGCTTGCTCAGCATCTTGGCGTGTCAGCAGCTATTATCCATTTTAGCAGTGAGTTTTCCTTGATATCATACTGGAGGAAGCCTAGTAACCTAGTTCAGGTGAGGGGTCTTCTCTAAGCTCTCTTAGAGTTTAGGCTGATTTTTCCTCCTTTACCTTCCAAAAACTATTCACTTAGAAGCCTCTAATCTTCTTCAGAAACCTTGTGGCAGAGGACTTTGAACTCCCCCTGGCACAGGCCAGGTGTGTGAAATCCTATACCCTTTCCCTCTCTCTTCTCCTTGATCTCTTCCCCCTATATTGATTAAACCACCATAGATTTACAAAGTGACTTGGGTATTTTATTTGGGATATCCCCTAGAGACCAAAAATCAAACTTAGATTAGGTCACGACCCTAAATTATCCTTACAATTATTTTCTGAAGCTAAGTGACTTTTTTTTAAACCCTTACCTTCCATCTTAGAATAAATACTGTGTAATAGTTCCAAGGCAAAAGAGCGATAAGGGCTAGGCAGTGAGGGTTAAGTGACATGCCCAGGGTCATACAGCTAGGAAGTATCTGAGACCAGATTCTAACCCATCTCTAGTCCTGACACACAATTCACTGAGTCACCTAGCTATACCAGTGACTTACTTTTAATGTCAGACAAAAATAGCATGAAGTACCATAATCTGCCTACTCTCATTATAACTTTGGACTAATGAAACTTTTACTATCCATTATATACTTTCAAAGTAAAACACAGTGAACACACATTCAAAAATGAAGGGAATCAATGACTCAGTTCTAGAATCACAACAATTCCAAAGCTTTTTTTGTTCAAATTGTTAAAAATTCTTCCTAAACTCAAGAAGATTTCTAAATGCCGATTCATAACAAACCTTCATGAAGATAATGATGCTTAGTAAAATGTGGCAATATTTTATGTAGTAACACAACAAGAACCCAATGAATATATTCTTCCCTACCCAATCTTCCAATGTGGAAAAAACAGAAAAATAGAGTATTATGATTAAATGATTTTATAAGATATTTTACTTACTACATAATAGTATACTTGGATGTCCAAGGAAACCTAGAGAATTCCTTTCCCTGGAAATATCTGCAATAGAGACAAGCATCTGCCTGTATTAAATGAGAGTTCTAGCTGGAGGCAAGAAGACAGACATAATGTATATTCTGAGATTTATTCTGATTCTATGGCTTTATTTTTTTAACAAAACCGAAAGGGAGAAGCCAAGATGGTGGCATAGTAGTAGGGAAATCCTAAAGCTGCTCTGAATATCCTAACAAACCAATCGTTAAAAAGTGTCTCAAAAGGGGAGAAGTCAGAGCAGGACAAGCAAAAGGACTATCCCACAGGACACAGTGTAAACAGTAGGTAATGAGAGGGGATTTCCAGATTATAACAAGTCAAAACTCCACAAGGAAAACCACAGGCTGACAGCCCCCACCTACCCCTCTACTGTGCCAGTCATAGAATCAGGATCTGGGCAACCTGTAAATTTGAGGAGGTGGGTTACACTAAAGAAAGAGCACCACAGACTAGAGGCTCCAAACCCTGGCAGTGAGATTTGAAACTTAATAGCACTGGACTCACTCAGTGGCAGCAGTAACAGCAAAGCAGCATAAAGGCAGCAACAGAGAAGGGAAGACAGCCTCAGGGCAGAACACTACCAAGCAGGTGACAGCAACAAAAAAACACCTCAGACCTTCCCCTGGAAATAGGCCCTGGAGATGAGGGTTAGAACTCTATAATTCTGGGCTCACTCCTAGGGCCTTTGACAGGGAAGTGAAGCTAGCCCCAAGGCAAAGCACTGTGAGCCAGAAGCTAAGCCAGAAATGACCAGCAACTTGCAAGACACCCAGTCCTCCAATAGGAATATGAGTAAACAGCAGCAAAAAAAAAGCTCCTAACACTGGAAAATTTCTACAGAGGAAAAAAGCAAAAAAACAAGCACCAGAAGAAGATGAGAAATAGGCAAACACAAACTCTCAAAAAAAAAAGGAAACTAGTCACAATCTCTGGAAGAACTCAAAAAGGAGTTCAAGAACCAAGTACAACGGATAGAAGGGAGCATCTGGATGCCTCAGTGGTTTGAGAGCCAGGTCTAGAGTCAGGAAGTCCTAGGTTCAAATCTGACCTCAGATACTAGCTGTGTGACCCTGGGCAAGTCACTTAACTCCCACTGCTTAGCCCTTATTCTGCCTTGAAACCAATACACAGTAATGATACTAAGATAGAAGGTAAGAGTTTTTCTAAAAAGATAGAAGAAAAATTGGAAGAAAAGAGGTAAAAAGAAATGAAAGTAATGCAAAAAGAAAATAACAGCTTTTAAAAGGCAAAATTGATGAAATGGAAGGAGAAACACAGAAATCAAATGAAGTAATGGCAGATTCAAATCCAGAATTGACCTGCTGGAAGAACAGGCAAAGAAGTCCAATGGTGAAAAGAGTGCCATGAACAGAATAATAAACTAAATGGAAAAGGAGAATCAAAATGTTATGGATGAGAATCAGTCTTTAAAGACTAGAATTGGGCAAGAAGAAGCTAATAATTTCATGAGCTATCAAGAAATAATGAAAGAAAACCAAAAGAAAGAAAAAATAGAAAACATGAAATTTCTCACTGAAAAAACAACTGACTTGGAAATAGAGCCAGGAGAGACAATTTGAGAATTATTGGACTAACTAAAAAACATGACCAGAAAAAAAAAACCTACAAATCATATTATAAGAAATTATTCAAAAAATTGCCCAGAGATTCTTGAACAAGAAGGCAAAATAGACATTGAAAGAATCAATAGATCATACCCTGCAATGTATAACTGGAAATATGTTATACTAAAAAAGAACTACATTTCCCGGGAGCCCACTGACTTCCTGGCATTACATTATTCCTGTAGACAGAGAATATTAGCAAGTGGGAGGTCCTCTGGGGCCTCTTTCTTGGGCTTGCAGACAGCATGGTGGCGGTGGTAAGCTAAGCCTGGGGTTTTTTAAATGGGCTAATCAGCCATGGGCATATAGTCTTTATTTTGTATCCTCTTTATTCCTTGATTTCTAATGAGCATTAATAAATCACTTAAAATATATAATTTTTATTATTGACGTATAATTTTAATTTTGACAGCATTAAATCCCCAAATGACAACTCCCAGGAATATTATAGCCAAGATCAAGAGCTTCCATGTCAAAGAGAAAATATTTTAAGCAGCCAGAAATAAATAATTCAGATATCATGGAGTCCCTATCAGGATTACACAGGATGTGGCAGCTTCCACACTGAAGGACCACAAGGTTTGGAATACTGATATTCCAGAAGGCAAGATAACTAGGTCTCCAACCAAGAATCATCTACACATCAAAACTGACTAAAATATTTTCAGAGAAAAACATGAGCATTTAGTAAAATAGAAGATTTCTAAGCACTCCTTAAGAAAAGACAAGAACAGAATATTTGATGCCCAAATACAAAAATCAAGAGAACCATAAAAAGGTAAATAAGAAAAAGAAAAAATGTAAGGGCTTCAATAATGTCAAAATGATTATATTCCTATATGAAAAAATGATATCTGTAACTCTTAAAAATTATTTTCATTATCATAGTTGATAGAAGAAATATATAGGCAGAGGGTATAGCATTAAGCTATTTAGGATGATATGTAAAAAAATTAAGAGAAAAAAGAGGATTATACTGCATGAAGAGGTATGGGGGTGGGGAATACTATTAGAAGAAGGGGAAGATGAGCTTGGTGACATGTAATACTTAAACCATATTCTCACTGGAATCAGTTCAGAGAGGGAAGAACAGCTAGATTTATAGGGGTATAGAATCCTATCTTATACTACAGAAAAGTAGAAGGGATTAAAAGACCCTAAAGAGAAGTGGAAGGGAAATAAGAAGGGTAGTGTTCAGAAGGGGAGTAAAATAAGGGAGGGTGAAAAGGGGACTGATTAAAAGTAACCAGTGTGGAGGGAAAAAGGGAAAAAGAAAAGGGTAAAACTAAAAAAGGAAGTCAAAATGATAGGGAATACACAGACGGCAATCATAACTCTGAATGTGAATGGGATGAACTCACCCATAAAACAGAAGCAGATAGGAGAGTGGATTAAAAACCAAAATCCTACCAAATGTTTTCTACAAAAAACACACTTGAGATACATAGCACACACAGGGTAAAGTTAGAGGCTGGAGCAGAATTTATTGGGCATCAACTGAAAACAAGAATACAGCTGTAGCAATCAAGATCTCTCTAACAAAGCCAGAGCATAAACAGATTTGATTAAAAGAGATAAGTAAATTAACTACATCCTGATAAAAGGCAATGTAAATAATGAAGAAAAGTATTCAACATATATACACCAAATGGTATAGCATCCAGATATTTAAAGGAGAAATTATTGGAGTTTAAGGAGGAAACAGATAGTAAAACTATACTAGTGAATAAACAACCTTTCACCATCAGATCTAGATAAAATATCAAACTAAAAAACAAATAAGAAGTAAGAGAAGTGAATGAAATTTTGGAAAAATTAGAGTTAATAAATATCTGGAGAAAAGTGAATAGGGATAAAAAGGTCTATACCTTCTTTTCAGGAGCCCATGGTACAGATACAAAGATTGACCATGTATTAGGGCATAAAAACATTGCAAACAAATGGAGAAAGGTAGAAATAATAAATGCAACTTTTTCAAATCGTAATGTCATAAAAATTATAATTAGTGATGGTTCATGGAGAGGCAAATTAAAAATTAAATGGAAATTAAATCATCTAATTCTCCAAAACTGGTGGGATAAAGAACAAATCATAGAAACAATTACTGATTTCACTGAAGAGAACAGCAATGAGGAGACAACATATCAAAATTTGTGAGACACGGCCAAAGCACAGGGGAAAATTTATATCCCAGAGAGCCCATATCAACAAAAAAACGAGAAAGAGGATACCAACGAATTGGGCATGCAAATAAAAAAAAACTAAAAACAAACAAATTAAAAATCCTGTGATAAAGATCAATTTGGAAATCCTAAAAATCAAAGTGGAAATTAATAAAATTGAAAATAAAAAACTATTGAACCAATAAGTACAACTAGTAGCTGGCATTTTGAAAAAAAAATTAAAGAGATAGAGTATTGGTTAATCTAATTATAAAAGAAAGAAGAGAATCAAATTAACAGTATCATGAATGAAAAGGTCACTCTCATCTCGAATGAAGAGGAAATTAAGGCAATTATTAAGAGCTATTTTGCCAAATTATATGACAATAAATATGGCAATCTAGGTGAAATGGATGAATATTTACAAAAATATCAAATGCCTAGATTAACAAAAGAGGAAATAGAATACTTAAATAATACCATCTCAGAAAAAGAAATTGGACAAGTTATCAAGGAACTCCCTAAGAAAAAATCACCAGGGTCAGATGGATTCACAAGTGAATTCTAGCAAACATTTAAAGAACAACTACAAACTATATTACAACTTGAGCAAAGAAAGAATCTTACCAAATTCTTTTTATAATACAAATATGTGAGGTATGACCTCACACCTAGAAGATTGGCTAACATGACAGGAAAGAAAAGTAATGAATGCTAGAGGGGATGTATTGCAGGTGCGGTTGTGAATTGATCCAGCCATTCTGGAGGGCAATTTGGAACTATACCCAAAGGGCAATAAAGGACTGTCTGCCCTTTGACCCAGCCATAGCACTGCTGGTTTTGTACCCCAAAGAAATAATAAAGAAAAAGACTTGTACAAGAATATTCATAGCTGCGCTCTTTGTGGTGGCCAAAAACTGGAAAATGAGAGGATGCCCTTCAATTGGGGAATGGCTGAACAAATTATGGTATATGTTGGTGATGGAATACTCTTGTGCTAAAAGGAATAATGAAGTGGAGGAATTCCATGGAGACTGGAACAACCTCCAGGAAGCGATGCAGAGCAAAAGGAGCAGAACCAGGAAAACATTGCACACAGAGACTGATACACTGTGGTACAATCGAACGTAATGAACTTCTCCACTGGTGCCAATGCAATGTCCCTGAACAGTCTGCAGGGATCTAGGAGAAAAAACACTATCCACATGCAGAGGACAAACTGTGGGAGTAAAAACACCGAGAAAAGGCAACTGCTTGACTACAGCGGTTGAGGGGATATGATTGAGGAGAGAAATGAACACCTTAATGCAAATACCAACAACATGGAAATGGGTTCAGATCAAGGACACATGTGATACCCAGTGGAATCGCACGTAGGGGGGGTAAGAAAATGATCTTTGTTTCCAATGAATAATGTTTGAAAATGACCAAATAAAATAATGTTTAAAAGTTAAAAAAAATGCTATGGATTCCCAAGCCAGGAAAACTATAGACTAATCTCCTTAATGAACATAGTTAAAAAAAATTAAATAAAATACTAGCTAAATGGCAAGTTATCACAAGGATTATTCATTATGACCATATGGGATTTATACCAGGAATGCAAGGATGGCTTAATAATATGAAAACCATCCACATAATTGGCCATATCAACAATCAAACTAAGAGAAATCACATGATTATCTCAATAGATGCTGAAAAGGCCTCTGACAAAATACAACGCCCTATCCTATCAAAAACACTGGATGGGGGCAGCTGGGTAGCTTAATGGATTGAGAGCCAGGCCTAGAGACGGGAGGTCCTAGGTTCAAATCTGGCCTCAGACACTTCCCAACTGTGTTACCCTGGGCAAGTCACTTGACCCCCATTGCCTAGCCCTTACCACTCTTCTGCCTTGAAGTCAATATTGACTCCAAGATGGAAGGTAAGGGTTTAAAAAAAAATACTGGAGAATATAGGAATAAAAGGGTCCTTTCTCAAAATAATAAACAGTATTTATTTAAACCCCTCAGCAAGTATCATCTGCAATGAGGATAAGTTACATGCTTTCCCAATGAGATCAGGAGTGAAGCTGGGATGCCCATTATCATCACTACGATTTAATATTGTACTAGAAATGCCAAGAGTAGCAATTTGAGAAGAAAAAGAAATTGAAGGGATCAGAATAGACAATGAGGAAACTAAACTATCACTCTTTGCAGATGGGATAATGGTATACCTAGAGAATTCAAGAAAATCAACTAAAAAGCTAGTAGAAATAATTAAAAATCATCAGCATTACTATATAGTTCCAACAAAACCCAGCAACAAGAGTTGGAAAGAGAAATTCCATTTAAAATCATTCTAGACAAGATAAAACACCTGAGAATCTACTTGCCAAGACAAATTCAGGAATTATAATGAACAGCACTACAAAGCACTTCACACAAATAAAACTAGATCTAAACAACTAGAAAAATATTCACTGTTCATGGGTAAGATGAGCTAATATAATAAAAATAACATTCCTACCTAAATTAATTTACTTATACAAAGTCATACCTATCAAACTACCAAAAAAATTAACTGAAATAAAAAAAATTAAAACAAAGTTCATCTGGAAGAACAAAACATCAAGAATATCAAGGGAACTAATGAAAAAAATGTGGAGGGAGGCCTAGGCATTACCAGATCTCAAACTACAATATAAAGCAGTGATCATCACAACTATATAATACTGGCTTAGAGATCTAAGGGTAGATCAATGGAAAAGACTTGGGGTAAATGACAGTAGCAGGATAGTGCTTGATAAACCCAAAGACCCCAGCCTTTGTGACAAGAATTCACCATTTGACAAAAACTGCTGGAAAAATTGGAAAGCCATATGGGAAAAATTAGGTTTAGATCAACATCTCACACCCTACACCAAGATAAATTCAAAATAGGTAAAAGATTTAAATATAAAAAGGGAAATCATAAGTAAATTAGTTCAACATATAAAAGTATACCTATCATATCTATGTGAAAAGAAAGAATTTAAGACCAAACAAAAGATAGAGAACATTACAAGACATAAAATGAATAATTTCAATTACATTAAATTTAAAAGGTTTTGTACAAACAAAACCAAAGCAACCAAAATTAGAAGGCAAGCAACAAACTGGGGAAAAATTTATAAAGAAAACTTCTGACAAAGTTCAAATTTCTCAAATTTATAAAGAACTAATTCAAATGTACAAGAAATTAAACCATTCCCCAATTGACAAATGGTCAAAGGCACGAACAGACAGTTTTCAGATGAAGAAATCAGAACTAACAATAATCACATGAAAAAGTGTTCTAAATCCCTCCTGATTAGAGAAATGCAAATGAAAACATTAATGAAGTACTACCTTATATCTAGCAGATTGGCCAATATGACAGTAAAGGAAAATAACAAATGTTGGAGGGGATGTGGCAAAATTGAGATACTAATGTATTGCTGGTGAAATTGTGAACTGATCCAACCATCCTAGAGGGTAATATGGAATTTTGTCCAAAGAGCTTTAAAAGAATGCATGCCCTTTGATCCAGCAATACCAGTACTAGGTTTGTACCCCCAAAGAGATAATTAAAAAGGGTTGTACAAAAATATTCATAGCTGTGCTTGCTATTTGTGGTGGCAAAAAATTAGAAAATGGGGGGGGGTGTCCATCAACTGGGGAATGGCTGAACAAATTGTGGTATCTAGTGGTGATGGAATACTATTGTGCAATAAGGAATGATGAACTGCTTGATTTTTATAAGAACTGGAAAAACCTCCATGAGCAGAACCACACAAACACTGTACACCAAAAGTGAGACATTATAGAACAATTAAGTGTAATCAACTTGGCTAGTGGTGTAATCAACTTGGCTACTAGTGGCAATGCAATGATCCAGGGCAATCCTGAGGGACTTATGAGAAAGAATGCCATCCACATAAAAGAAAGAACTATAGGAGTAGAAATGCAGAAGGAAAACGTATGATTTATCATTTGTTTATATGGTTACGTGATTGGGGGTTTGGGATTTAAAAGATTATTCTATTTCAAAAATGAATACTATAGAAATAGGTTTCAAGTGATAACACTTATATTACTCAGTGGAATTGCTTGTCAGCTCTGGGAGGGAAGAACAAAAGAAGGGAGGGAGAGAAAGTGGATCATGTAACCAGGGGAAAATGTTTAAAATTTTTTCATCTTAATTTTTAAAAAACAAATTTTTTAAAACTGCAGAATCTTCAGAATATCTTTACTACAGAATGAAAGAATTGCATGATAAAAACTTCTTTTCCAAGTTCCAGTTTCAAGTCAAACACCTGCTGAAACATGAGATCATTATTTTTAGTATGTGAACTTTAATATCTTTAATTTGCAAAACTTCCTTAAACTTTTCAAAGAAAAGTGTTCCTGATTTTTAAAATTGTTTTATTTTTGTTTCTACTTTATTTTGGATGTCTGTGGCTAGCTAGATCAATTGGCCTTCCTTACTTTCTAGAGATGATCAGCGAAGACTTCAAGGAAGAGACAGCACTTGACCATGAAAGACAGGTAGAATTTCAAGGGAGGAAAGGAGGCAAGAAAGGAGGGAGGAAAGGAGGGAGGGAGGGAGGGAGGGAGGGAAGGAAGGAAGGAAGGAAGGAAGGAAGGAAGGAAGGAAGGAAGGAAGGAAGGAAGGAAGGAAGGAAGGAAGGAAGGAAGGAAGGAAGGAAGGAAGGAAGGAAGGAAGGAAGGAAGGAAGGAAGGAAGGAAGGAAGGAAGGAAGGAAGGAAGGAAGGAAGGAAGGAAGGAAGGAAGGAAGGAAGGAAGGAAGGAAGGAAGGAAGGAAGGAAGGAAGGAAGGAAGGAAGGAAGGAAGGAAGGAAGGAAGGAAGGAAGGAAGGAAGGAAGGAAGGGAGGGAGGGAGGGAGGGAGGGAGGGAGGGAGGGAGGGAGGGAGGGAGGGAGGGAGGAAAAAAAATCTATCATCCCTAAGAGAAAACCCATTCAAAGCACATGCTTTATCAGTGGAAGGCCAGTAAAAATATTTAGAAGTGTAATATTATAATTTTTAGGATTATATTTCTAAGGGGTTAATTCTGACAACCTCCACAGAGATTTTTCCAAGAATTTTTTTTAAAAATCTAAAATAGAAAGAGACCCCAGAGGCCATCTAATCTAAGATCTTTATTTTACAGATGAGAAAACTGACTTTTCCAAGAGAAAACAAAGAAAATGTATCAGAGGAAGGATTTGAATTAGGTTTTCTGACTTCAGACCCAATTCTCTTTCCACTGTATACATATTGCCTCCCTAATACCTTCAACACTTTACAATAATCAGTCAAAACTAGTCATTGGATGTTGTGAGTTTAGCTACTTGTTGAAAATTTTTCCCCTCAAGATCTTACTAGAAACTCATTGATTACACTTTACTTGAGAAATGAGCAAAATTTCTATTCTATTACAGTAACATTTTCCATATTTTGGCCATGTAGGTTAGTGTAGTTCTGAAGCATGAATATGAAAGCAAGTTGGGAGAAAAGAGGAAGGCTAAGTGTATTTGGTATGTGTCTATGGAATGCAAGAGAGGTCACATTCCTTAGTGAGCACCAACACATGCCACACGTTCCAGTTCCTTCACATTCTGAAACTCCTGGAGTGAGATTTCTCCCAAACCCTGGGAAACTTGGAGTAGGCGATGACCTGCACCCACTTATTTTTCATTCTGCCAAATATAAGTAGATGAATTAATCCAATTATTTGCTGTACCTATTTTTTTCCCTGGAAAAAGAAAAAAGAAAGAAAAGCTTGCAATGTCAATGGCATCTCATGCTTGTGACTCTATGGAATTCTACTGACAAGCAGTTTTTCTATCACCCTACTAGAAACAAACTATTAGCATAATTAATGCCAATATTCTAATAAGCTGCCACACTATTATTACCCACTACATTTATTATGCAGTTTCTAATTTTTACTGATACTGGTCACAGAACCAACAAGAGGGAGGATTAGACACTTTTTCTGCATCTTTATAATATCACAAACAACTTCAATCAAAATAAGAATCTCACAGGAGATAATCAATTTCAATTAGTTCTATGGTCTAAGACAGAGGTGTCAAATATGCTGCCTACCAAATTCCCAAGTGGGAACAAACCAGATTAAAATACAATTGGGAAATATCTAATAAAAAACAAAAAAAGATAACAATATAGATGTTGTTTTCTAAGTAAGTTTGCAACCTGCAAGGATCTTTATGTATGGTTTACTAGTTCCCACTTGTATTTGAGTTTGACACCATGGATCTTAGAAATCAAGAAGCCTGATAAGGTAACAATTTGATGAACTAACATAAGAGAATACTAATCCCTACTTCCTAACTCGTTCACTCAGCACCTTTTTCCATATCAGTTATCCCTCTTTGGCAGAGCTGCACAAGTTGATCTAGGCAGAGCTTTTGATAATTCAGCTCAGTCCCTACCTACCTATGTGAAAAAAACAAAAACCAGAAGCTTGCTATGACTAGAACAACAGTATGACAGCATTTCGTGTTACAGCAGCAATTAGCCAGAGGATTTATAAGAACAGAGGGAGGGAAATGGAATAGGAATCAGCTTGTTCAAAGTTTCACTAGGTCTGAAGTAAAGGTGACTGCAATCTAGCTGACTCTAGTTTATTATTTTTTTTAAACCTTTACCTTCCATTTTAGAATAAATACTGGGTATTGGTTCTAAGGCAGAAAAGTAGTTAAGGGCTAGGCAATGGGGATTAATTGACTTACCCAGGGTCATACATCTAGGAAGTGTCTGAGGCCACATTTGAACCCAGGACCTCTCGTCTCTGGGCCTGACTCTCAATTCGTTGAGCCATCTAGCTGCCCTCCCAGCTGCCTCTAGTTTTGTCCCCACCCAGAAATCATTTAGGACAGGGACTCCAGTCAGTGAGATGGGAAATGCCTAGCGTGGAAAAGGGCTGAAATACTTTAGTGTATAGCAAACAAAGGGGAAGAAGTCAAAAAGTGAATAATAATGGGATATATGGAGGGAAAGCCTAAAATTACCAAAGATCATGAGGAAGAAAATTCAGCTAAAGACCTTGCGCACAAGAAGATAAAACAGAAAATGTAATGAATGTACTCTGTTGGTTTTAAAATGTAAAGGTAATATTAGCAGGTTAGGATCTTGTCATGGGAAAATGATTTGCTGGTATTTTATAGAGAGAAAGCTTAAGTCAAAACACAGTTTTAAAGATAATGCCCTTGGGACCAAAAAAAAGTAAGGCCTCCCAGAAGAACATGTCAACTAAAAAAGTTGATCGTAATGCAAAAAAAGAAAAAAAACTGCCCAGAACTTATAAATACAGAAAACAAAATGCCAATTGAAAGAATCCATAGAGCACCTCCAGAAATTACCAAAAAACACAAACACCTTATATAGTAAACTCCAAGAAATATAATAGTCAAGGAGCAGCTATGTAGCATACTGAATAGAGAGCCAGGCCTGGAGGGGGAAAAAATTTAGATCAAATCTGGCTTCAGGCACTTCCTAGTTGTATGACCCTGGGCAAGTCACTTAACTTTGATGGCCACTCTTTTGTCTTAGAACAGATACTAAGACAGAAGATAATGGTTCGGTTTTGTTTTTTTTAAAGGGAAGAGTCAAGATGGTGGTATAGTAAAAAGAAATACAGCTTAACTCCCCAGTCACACCTTCTCCACATTTATCTAGAAAACTAGAGAGAATTTTGATTAGGAAATTCAAATTAAAAAATCACAAGTCATTTTTTCTGTTAAGGTCAGTTTAGGGAGGCAGAGAAATATACGGACAATAGAGATGGTATCTGGCCAGGAGCACACCACATACATAGCATTCTAGCACCTAAGGAATGAAAGAGTCAAAATTGAGCACTAAAGCAAAAAAAAAAAATAGTGCTATTTGGAACCACTGTCAGTCACTATCCAGTGATCACAGACCCAGGACAGACTAAGGAAAGGATTTGTTCCCAGGACCAGAGAAGAAAAATGGTTGAGATTCCAGCAGTGTACCGAGCAGGGAAAAATATAGAAGCAATCAGTAGCTGTGCATCTCTTATTTCAGAAGTAGAGCAAGGACTCAATTAAAACATCCTGCCCAGAATAAAGTCTCATGGGCAGGAATCTCAAATGAAAAGAGTGAAACAGTTTGGTCACTCTGAACCAACAGAAATTCCCAGTGGATTAATAGTGACTATCCCAGATCATGTTACTTTGGGAACACTAAAATCTTTAAATCACTTATCTCAATTATTCCTAAATTCCTGAAATAATAGAATATTAAATTCTCCAAGAAAGTAGCAAAAAATGCTCAAAAGACAAAAGCACTGCCCAGACATTACAAAAAGTACAGAAAATCTAGCCTTAATACAGAGTACAAAGTCAAGAATTGGGCTGAAAGAATGAACAAACAAACAAAAAATAAACCCACCATTCCATAAAGACCTATTATAGCAATAGGAAAACTCAAGACAACCTACAAGAAAAGAATTACTTGAAAATAGGTACAAGCAAAAGCCACAGAGAAAAATGGGCTTGGGCATAAATCCAATCAGAATTCCTTAAGAGATAAAGCAGAGTTTTAAAAAAGAGCTTTAAAAATTATTTTAAAGCCTAGAGACGGGAGGTCCTAGGTTCAAATCTGACCTCAGACACTTCCCAGCTATGTGACCCTGGGCAAGTCACTTGAACCCATTGCCTAGCCTTTACCACTCTTCTGCCTTGGAACCAATACATAGTATTGATTCCAAGATGGAAAGTAAGGGTTTAAAAAAATTTTTTTTTTTAAACTAAATGAGAGCAATTGAAGAAAAAATGGAAAAAGAAATGAGAGCTATATAAGAAAGATACGACAAGAGGATTAACACTTAGAATAAAAAGTACTCCCCAAAATCCACCTCATTCAAGAAATTAACTACTTGTGAATCAAAATGGATCAAATAAAAACTATTGATTTCCATGAGGAATCAAGAAATATTAAGACAAAATCAAAAAGATGAGGGTGAAGGGAAAGAAAACTCACAGCAGATATAACTGACCTGGAAAACAGATCAAGGATATACAACTTAATAATCATTAGACTACCTCAGTCATGAAACTGCCCAGATCTCTTAAAACCTGAAGGTAAAGTAGAAATTTAAAGAATTCACCAATCATCTCCTAAAAGAAAATTAAAAAATATTACAGTCAAAATCCAGGTCAAAGAAAAAAGTACTGCAAGTAGCCAGAAAGAAAGAATTCAAATACTGAGGAGCCACAGTCAGGATCACACAAGATTTTGCAGTCACCACTATGACAGAGCAGGAAATGTGGTATTCCTTGGAATATAATATTCTAGAAGGCAAAAAAATGTAGGTTTATATCTAAGAATAATTTATCCAGGAAAACAGTATAATCCTACAGGAAGAAAATAAACTTTTAATAAAATAAATGATTTCTAAATATTCCTGATGAAAAGATCAGAGTTGAGAAGAAGCAGCAGCAGCAGCAAGAGAAAAATGAGAAGGCTAAAATCAGAGGAAAGAAAAATGTGGGAGGGGGACACATTAAAGAACATTCTCAAGGGGGGAAAGAGATATTCTATAATAAGAGATGGAGCTATAATAGGTAGAATCTACAGGAACTTAGTGCTTAAAGAAATCACTTAGCTTGCCCCAGGAGAAGGCAAATCAGAGGTCTTAACAGTAACTGGCACCCAGAAGAGTAGGAAGGCATGGACCCAGAGAGGAAATCTCATGGCAAATGAGGAAAAAATTATCATGCAGGTGAGTTAAGTAATAAACTGCACAATCAGAGACATATGAAAATTCCTAAAATAAGGAAATGTTTCTACCCTATTATCAGTAGGAATTAGAATTTTTCACAATGAGACACAACAGATAAGGAGGTGTGATGATCAAGGTAGGTGATAACAGAAACAATTTAAAAGAAGGAATTCAAAATAAGTATCTTAGAAGCTTTCAATCCATGATAGTAAAGAAAGGACAAAATCAGTGTAAAATCTATGAGTCAAAGAATAAAAGTCTAAAATAGATAGAAATGGAAAAAAATAACAAAGAGAATAAGGGAAAGAATTTCATTTTAGAAAAAGGAGCATAATTAGAATTTTTAAAACAAACAACTTGAAAGAGAAAAAGAGAAATATTACTTGGCTACTTAACTGAGGAGGAAAGAGGGAAGAATTAGATAAAGAGTTAAAAAGAAAAAGGAATTAAACAAAACTCTATAAGTAGGGGATGAGGTAATAAGGATGAGAATAGGGCTTAAGAATGTAGGAAAGAAAGCCAGTGGAAACAGAATTGATTTAAAAGAAATTAAGCAAAAATGAATGAAGAAAACAAAGTACTATCTTTGGAAGATAGGGGCAAAAAATCTTAATTTGAAGGTAGGAATTAGAGACAACTGAAGGAAAATAGAAACCTAACTCTCACAACTTTAAATATTAGTAGATTAAGCAATTCAGTAAAATGAAAAGGGTGACAAAATGGATAAGAAAAGAACATTCTAGTACAATCATATATGACAATTTGTTCAGCCATTCCTCAATCAACAGTCACCCACTTTGTTTCTAGTTTTAGTGGTGGTGTTTTTCCCTACTACATAAAGGGCTCCTATAAATGTTTTTGTAATACAAAATCATTCTGTTATTGATTCATTACCTGAACATTTATATATTTTTAGTAATGAGACTGCCATCAAAAGGAATGAGCAATTTAATGATTTTTCTCATTTAATTCTAATTTTTTTTCCCAGATCAGTTGGATCAATTTATAGCTCCAGCAAGGTATTAATGAATAACCTTCTCCATAACCTCCTCCAACATTATTTTATCTATGGCCATCTTTGCCAGCTCAACTAGTATGAGGTAAAACCTCAAAATTGCTTTAATCTGTTCTACTATTAATATATCATAATTATTATTAGTGATTTGGAACAATTAAAAATAGTTATCTATGGATTATATTTCTCATTTTGAAAATTGTTCAGCTCCTTTGGCCTGTAGGACCCTGGGTCAAACTATTAACCTAGTAAATTCTGAAAGCCTGCCAAACTATTATTCTTCTGCTTGGATTTTGAATTTTCTAAAGATTAACTAAAACCCTTCCATATTGTTTAAAAGCAGTTATTGGGTAATCATGACCATTCCTTCTAATAGACATATAATTTGATATTAACTTATGAATTATCTATGGTTACTTTTAACTTCTCAAACCAGCTTCAAAGAATATTTTAGTGTCTCTGCTTTAGCTGTTGTGTTTTGAGGAACTATTGCAAGGTCATTTAAAAAAATTTTTTATTGACAGCATCTGTTTTTATATCTCCTTACAAATAAATTTCTTCCCACTCTACCCAGTAAACTATACATAAAAAGGAAAGGAAAAAAAAGCAGTTCAATAAAACCAATCAATCAAAATAACTTAGCTTGACAGTACATAGCAAGGTATTTTTAGGATTAATTTACTTTGAAGATAAATTAACAGAATTATAGATTCATGATTTAATTTGTGTAAGTAATCTTTACATCAATATAAACAGATCACATTGCCTTATATGATCTAGGATTAAAGGTTTATATATCTAGAGCTAGAAGAGATATTAGAGATCTTAGATTCTTATACAATACCTTCATTTTGCAGATGAGGAAAATAAGATCAAGAGAGAATAATGACTTACTCAAAGTCACAAAGGGTAAGCAACAGAGCTAAGATATGAAATGTTTTTGAACTCTCAAGTTCAATATTCTTTTCACTGAACCATAAAACAATTCATTCATGCCTTCCCCCATCTAAAGCTATTTTTTCCTATGTTTTCTCATTATTGGCCCAGAGAAAAATTAACCCTGCATGCTAGAAGACTTCCTCTAATTAAAAACAAAAAATCTTAGAAAAGGTACCATAGATAAATAAGTAATAACAATACTAAACATATATGCACCAAATGGCATAGCATCCAAATTCGTAAAGGAGAAGTTACAGGAGGAAACAGATGGTAAAACTTTACTAAGGAAGGATCACAACCTTCACCTCTCAGAAATAGATAAATAAAAAAAAAAGAATTAAGAAGGTAAACAGAATTTTTAAAAAGTTTGATATGATAGACCTCCTAAGAAAACTGAATAGAAAAGAAAGGATCCAGCTGATGTTGGATAATGTGAATTTGTAAAAAATACTCCAAATCATCATTGCAAAAAAATTGAAATACAAATCAAAACATACAAATTCTCCAATTTAAAAAACAACTTGAGTCAAAAGTATTAGAGATTATGTAAAGATAAACTCATTAATGCACTGTTACAACCAATCTGAAAGGCAGTTTAGAATTATGAAATAAAGTGACTAAAATATTCATACTCTTGACCTAAAAACTGATTCACTGCCATATAATTCCTAAGAAGGTCAGTATCAAAAATGAAGGCTGAGTGAAATAAGGAAGGCCATTATCACTTTTATTTTTTAAAACTGTACTAGAAACACTAGCAGTAGCAATTAGAGAAGAAAAAGAAATTGAAGGTATTAAAATAGGTAATGAGGAGACCAAGCTATCACTCTTTGCAGATGTGATGGTCTACTTAAAGAATCCTAGAGAATGAACTAAAAAGCTAGTGGAAATAATCAACAACTTTAGCAAAGTTGCAAGACACAAAATACTTCCAACTCATCCCAGTATCAAGAGTTTGAAAGAGTTCCCTTTGAAATCACCCTAGACAATATAAAATACTTGGGAATCTATCTGCCAGGACAAACACAGGAACTATACGAACACAATTACAAAACACTCTCCATACAATTAAAACTAGAACTAAATAATTGGAAAAACATTAATTGCTCATGGGCAGGATGAGCTAACATAATAAAAATGACAATCCTATCCAAACTAATTTTCTTACTTGGGGTCATACCCATAAAACTACCAAAAAACTTTTTTACTAAATTAGAAAAATCATAACAAAGTTTATTTGGAAAAACAAAAGATCGAGAATATCAAGGGAAATAGTGAAAAAAAATGTGAAGGAAGGTGGTCTAGCAGTACCAGATTTTAAAATGTGCTATAAAGCAGTGATCATCAAAACAATATGGTACTGGCTAAGAGACAGAAGGGAGGATCAGTAGAATAGACTTGAGGTAAGTGACCTCAGAAAGACAGTCTATGATAAACCCAAAGATCCCAGCTTTGGGGGAAAAAATCCACTATTTGACAAAAACTGCTGGGACAGTTGGAAAACAGGATGGGAGAGATTAGGTCTACATCAACATCTCACACCCTACACCAAGATAAACTCAGAATGGGTGAATGACTTGAATATAAAAGAAGGAAACTATAAGTAAATTAGGTGAACACAGAATAGAATACTTGTCAGATCTTTGGGAAAGGAAAGATTTTAAGACCAAGCAATAAATGAAAAATTACAAAAGAAAAATAAATAACTTTGATTACATTAAATTAAAAAGTTTGTACAAACAAAACCAATGCAAACAAAATTAGAAGGGAAGTAACAAATTGGGAAACAATATAACAAAAACCTCTCACAAAGGTCTAATCACTCAAATTTATAAGGAGTTAAATCAATTGTACAAAAAATCAAGCCATTCCCCAATTGATAAATGGGCAAGGGACATGGATAGACAATTTTCAGATAAAGACATCAAAACTATTAATAAGCATAAGAGAAAATGTTCTAAATCTCTTATAATCAGAGAAATGCAGATCAAAAAAACTCTGAGGTATCACCTCACACCTAGAAGATTGGCTAACATGACAGCAAAGGAAAGTAATAAAAGTTGGAGGGGATGTGGCAAAATTGGGACAATAATGCATTGCTGGTAGAGTTGTGAATTGAACCAACCATTCTGGAAGGCAATTTGGAACTATGCCCAAAGGGCACTAAAGATTGTCTGCCCTTTGATCCAGCCATAGCACTGCTGGGTTTGTACCCCAAAGAGATCAAAAAGAAAAAGACTTGCACCAAAATATTCATTGCTGCATTCTTTGTGGTAGCAAAAAACTGGAAAATAAGGGGATGCCCTTCGATTGGGGGATGACTGAACAAATTGTGGTATCTGATGGTGATGGAATACTACTGTGCTCAAAGGAATAATAAACTGCAGGAATTCCATGTGAACTGGAACGACCTCTAGGAATTGATGCAGAGTGAAAGGAGCAGAACCAGGAGAACCTTATATAGAGACTGATACACTGTGGTACAATAGAATGTAATGGACTTCTCTACTAGCAGCAATGCAATGATCCAGGACAATTCTGAGGGACTTATGAGAAAGAATACCATCCACATCCAGAGGAAGAACTATGGGAAAAGAAACACAGGGGGGAAAAAAAACTGCTTGATCACCTGGGTCGATGGGGATATGACTGGGGAAATGGACTCTAAAATATCACTCTAGTGAAAATATTAATAATATGGAAATAGGTGTTAATAAATGACACATGTTAAACCCAGTGGAATTGTACATCAGATATGGGAGGGGGGATGGGTGGAGGGGAGGGAAGGAACATGAGTCTTGTAACCATGGAAAAACATTCTAAGTCATCTAATTAAATAAAATTTAAAAAAAATACAAAAACAAAACAAAGGCTGTATATGTCTGTGTGCATGTATACATATGTACCAAATAAATATGACATAGATTTTATATATTTGACATGTAGCTGTTCTTTGTATATACTAATAAATTATAATTATGTAAAACAATTACATATTATATAAAACTAATAATACAAATAACTATTTTATATAATTTATTGCATTATATACATTTATTTGGTATATATTCTTTCTACACAGAAAGCATGTGCATATACATATACACACATTATTTATAGCAGGTTTTTCTGTAGTAGCAAAGAATTGAAAACAAAGTAGATGCTTATTGACTGGAGTGTTAAACAAATCATGTTACATGACTGTAATGGACTATTATTGTCCTATAATAAATGAGTAACGATGCATAAAAGAAGCTTAGAAAGACATACTCTATAAAAGTAAAGCAAGGAGAACAAGTAAAACAATTTTTGGAGTGACTCTGCTAATGTAGGAATGTTGTGATAAAAAGTTGTGATGAAAAGGAATGTTGTGATAAAAAGAAGAAGTTTGGCTCAAAAGAAGAGATATGAGAAGATACTTTGTCCTGCTCCTTTGCAGAGATCTAGGTCCAAAGCAGTGAAATGCTGTGTTTGGGTTTGGGGGGATTTTTTTTTTAGATATATTGAGTGATTTTGCTGAATTATTTTTTCCTTCCTCCTCTTCTTAAAAATAAAATTATTATGAGGGAAAGATAGAGGGAAATCTCGGCATAAAAACAAAAAAGTATAATTAAGTAATTAATAAGCATTTATTAAGTACCTACAATGGACAAGGCAATGTAGAAATATTCCTCACATTCTCCTGATTCTGGTAACTGTCATAAAAAGAAACATTTAGTCTGTGTTAGATCTGGGTTTGAATCTTAGCCCTGGTACATATTAACTCTTTAGTAGTAGTCTCTCGGAAGCCAAGAATGATGATTGTCATAGATTATCATCTATTGATGTACCCTCATGTGGCTTTGAAGTCCAAAGACTGAGGCGCAAAGTTTGTGGCATGTGGGGCATGGAACGCCAGTTGTTACGGGAGGTGCAGTTGTGGCCTGGTGTCCTAGGGTAGTTCACTTGCCCTCTTCAACTCCTATTTTTCCTTTTTTGTAAAATGAGAAAGTTGTTCTAGATCTCTAAGGTCTCTTTCAACTTTTAAGTTCTCTGTTCCTTTGAGTTGTGCAACCTATTTCATTTCTTCCCTATAAAAAGTCTTCAGCTTTCAGTTTCTTCTGTTAGAAATCATATCTGGTACTACCCAAGAACTGGGGTGGGGAAAAATAGTGCTATCTCTACAAAAATATACTTTCTAGTCAACTTCCTGGATAGGAATATTATCTATGGCTCTAACAAATTTTAATGTTGTCCAGTTGTCTGAATATATACTACTAGAGGAAAACAAACATTTAAGATTAACTGATTTATATTTCTTTTAACTTTTGTTGTTTCTTGAACTTTGAATCTTATGTTCTTAATTTGTTCAATAGATTCTTTCCCTGGGTAATTCAAAGGTAAACATTAATCTATACCTTTTTGAATTATAAATTCTGAATTTGTGAGGTCTCAAATAATTGAGTATATACTGTTCTATCCTGAAAACATTTATCACAATGCTTTTAATAATCAATTGTTTCAGACAGTCAAGATTTTGTCCTTGCTGACCAAATCCATATATAACACGTTAAATTAGTTTGTTTCAATTAGAGGTCAGTATAATGTCCTTTAAGAACCTCATGGTTTCCTTCTATTTTCTTATTTTAAAAATTATGAGTTCAGTCACAATTGCTCCAAACACTAAGAAACTCTATGCAAGATTTAGTTCACTGGAAGCATTTGGGTAACAAAAGAAGATATATTATGGCATTGATAGGAGTTGAAGTTGCAAAAAGAGCCCATCTTTTCTCAGGTCTTCATTCATTCTAAGTATTCTATTCTGAGATGAAATGAGACACTCTGTAAAGTTGATAGTCCTCCTGGTTATCTCTCTTCCTTGTTATACCTTAGTCTTACATTTTGTAATAGTCCAGGAATGTACAAATCTTGAAAAGTTAATAGAGAAACTCAATAAGTCACTCTTATGAGCAATGTACTCATTTTACCAGACTAATTTCTTTAACCTTGAGTTCAACCAAGATTGTAACCTTGTAGTATTTCAACCCATCCCAGAGGCTACACTCTGGACCACTAACTAGATATCTTAGTCTCTGTATTTTGTCAATAATAATCATTTCACATTTCTATCAGACAAGTTTATGTGCCTTGGGTCAAATGAACTGATCTGGGCATTGTATTAGGATCCTAGCGACAATTACCTCATAAAGTTAATTTGTCCATCAAACCATCATTTGATTATCAATCTCCCTTCCCCCTCTTCTTGTAACCTCAATAAAAATCAGTATGCCAGACTAAGAGAGGCAGTTAAGCTCTTTACTACCAGAGCTAACTCCCTGCCAGGCTTACTTTGTGCTGGAACTCTACAAGTCTCTGTGTCTTTGTTCTCTCAATGGCTTCTCTTTAGTAAACTTTAACCCTTCCCCCATATTCACTCAGTCCCTAGTCCCCCTTTTCATGTGTTCTACCCACAAGGAACTTTAGTGGAGTCGGTGGACGGCTTCACATTTGCTCCTCAGGGGTGTGTTGGAATGTCATTTTTGCTCTAATGTCCTATATGAATACTAGCTTGGTAATTTATAGACAACCTCTGGGGACACAGCTAAGTTTCTTCAACCTATTCACATAGCGTTCTTGTGCAATATCACTACAATTTCTAAGGACTTTCCTACCCTTAGATTAAGGCCTATGAGTGAAATTATTTTTAGTTAGATAGGTTTGAATAAATCAATCACCCCTACCCTTACAGTGTGTGAATGAAGAGTCAGATTTGTTGATCAGTCTATTAGTAAATATTTATTAAATGCCTATAATGTTCCAGAAACAGGGCTTGTTTGTTGAGAGCTAGAATGAACTTCATGGTCATCCAAATGGTCAAATGGCTTGTCTAAAAATCATGCCAATCAATCAATCAATAAACATTTATTAAGGCCTACTGTGTGCCAGGAACTATGCTGGGCCCGGGGATACAAAGGCAAAAAAAATGTCTCTGCCCTCAGAGATATATGGAGAAGACAAATATGATGCAGAAGACAATATAATACAATATAATGGAGAAGACATTAAGCAAGGAAATATGTACAAACACGCTATACAATAGGAAATAACTAAAAGAGAAAAGGCAATAAAATTAAAAGGGGATGGGGAAGACTTCCATTTAAAAAATGGATTTTATTTGAGACTTAAAGGAAGGGAAGTCAGTAGGCAGTGAAAGAGAACATTCAAAGCAGGGACAGACAGAAAAAATTCTCAGAACTAAGAGTTGGAGTGTCTTGTTCATAGCACTGCCTGGAAAAAGCAGAGTCATTAGATCAAAGAGAATGTGTCTGAGATAAGGTATAAAAAGACTAGAAAGTTAGGAGGGGCCTAGATTGAATGCCAAATAAGGCATTTTTTCATTTGATCCTGGAGGCTATGGAGAATCACAGAAGTTCACTGAGTAGGGGGGATATGACTGGTCCAAGCACTTTAGGAGAATTAGTTTGGCGTCTGAATGGAGGAAGAACTAGAGGAGGGAGAGACCTGAGGCAGGCAGACCCAACAGAAGCCTATTGCAATAATCCTGGTGTGAGGCGATGAGGGTCTGAACTAGAGGGACAGCAATGTCAGAGGAGAGAAGGGAACTTATTCAAAAGATGTTACAAAGTGAAATCAAAAGTCCTTGGCAACAGACTGGATATGGGAGAGTAAGAGATAATGAAGAGTTCAGAATGACTTCTAGGCTGCAAGCCAGAGAGACTGAGAGGATGGTATTGCCCTTTTTGGTAAAAGAGAAGTTAGGGGGGCAAGGGAAGGTTTAGGGAGAAAGATAATGAGTTTAGTTTTGGATGTACTGAGTTTATGTCTATTGGACAGCTAGTCCCAGGTGTTTGAAAAATCTTTGAAATTTGAGACAGAAGATCAGCAGAGGGTATAAGTCGAATTAAAAATCATCAGCATAAGGGACAGTATTTGAATTGATGGGAGCTGATGAGATCACTGAGTGAAGCAGTATTGAGAGAGAAGACAAGAGGGCACAGGAGCTAACCAGACAGTTGGAAGACATGATCTGAAAGAGTCCAGCAAAGGAGACTGAGGAGTAGTGAAATAGGTAGAATGAGACTATAGAGTGTTATTCAAAAAACCTAGGGAGAAGAAGGTATTAAAGAGATCATGATCAATAGTGTCAAATGCTACAATTATCAAATAGACAAGGAATGAGAACTGGCCACTTAATTTAGTAACTGAGAGATTACTAGTAACTGTGGAGAGAATAGTTTCAATGAAATGATAAAAGTTGGAAGCTAAACTGTAAGGAGGGATTAAAAAATAAGAGAAAAGTGACGGTACTTAATATAGAGGATTATTTTTTAGCTTAGTTACAAAGAATGAAAAAGATAGTATGATAGTTTATAGGGAAGGAAAGATGTAAGGGTTAAAATTAAAGGGTTGGACAAAATTTATAAAAACGTGGTCACCAGAAATTATTACTCAAGAATGTATGACTTTTTATGGTAGTTTATTTACAAAAGGAGAAAGAGTAAAAGTAGGGAAATCAGAGAGAAAGTAGATAATTACTCCAGTCTGGTTTGAATCAGGCAGGGCTTCAGAGGCCCCAGAGCAAAGGGGGCCTAGAGGTAAATTAAACAAGGGTTCTAGTCATGAGGCTTCCTCCAAGAGGAGCGGCCTCTCCGGATGCTAGTACCTCCAGAAAAGCCAGGAAAGGGAGTTAGCCCTTTTCACTCACCCACGTGGCTATCCTAAAGAATAATCAAAGAGCAGTCCAAAGTCTCAAGCTGGAGCTCCTCCAAGGCCAAGCTGAAAGCAAAAGAGTTGGCCATAGTTCTTGCCACTTTTAAAGACCCTACCTTTTGTCATTTCCTGTGCCTTCCTTCCACTTTATGTGGACCAACTGAAGCTATAGCTTTGATTAGGACTGCCCAGGAGCAGTCAGTGGGTTTCTGATTCATCACCCACTATAGCACACATGGGTCACAGACCTCCCCATACTTAAGGATAAGTGGGGTATATACCCTTTTGGTGATTAAATCTAAAACTGGGCAGGGGAGAGTTAATCCCTTCTTCACAATATCAAATAAGGATTTTTCACAAGTATATTTTATAAGGATTAGAGCCTAAACCTTTTTTTTTTGTCTCCAGAGACAGTACTTTCCCCTATTCCACTTTGATTCTAGAAAAAGTAGAGAATGTCAGGCAAGCAGAAACAATAAGTCTAGAGTGGTGACTATCTGTCACAGGAAAGACCAGGCCAAAAAAAAAAAAAACTTGAAAGGTTTTATGAATTGGAAAACGGAGCAAGGAAGGAGTGTAAAATTTTTATTTCAAAGTATGTTATTTCTATGTTTTTATATGTAGACAAGATCTCAAGACATACTTTACATAAATCACTTAGTTCCTTTTAGGTCTTCCTAAGAGAAAAATTATACAGCTACTTGAACAGTATCAAAATATTTCCTTGGCTACATCAACTCTATAAGCTGACTGCACCATTTATCAGCCTTAGAAAGGAACAGGAGAGTCAAAAGAAATCAACAATTTATCTGATTCCTCTATGATCAAATGTAAAAGTGCAAGGTAGGTTGTATTACATATCCAGAAGAAGAAGTAGACCAATTGATATAATGCTACAGTTCTCAATAGTATAAGAAGTACAATACTACAAGGCATATTTTAAAGTAGGAAGAGGACCAGAAGAGACAACAATCATTCATTTTGACTTTGAAAAATCACATGGTCTTCAAACTAACTGTAGAGTATAAATAGGTCTAGTCATAATAACATATTAGGCAAAATATAAGTGTAATAAGAGCCTGGTCAATGAGGCTCTAGTCTGCTAGTTTGCCTGCTGCAATTCTTATACAGTGAGTTTGGGATGGATGCCTTCTGCCAGCCATGAGTAACTGTGACAATAAGGAATTATCTAAATGGCTTCCCAGACTGATAGACTGTTAATAGATTGAGAACTGAATTCACCTTCAAAATGATTGATATACTCTTATGATGGCACTTCTATATTATTCCTGGTGGCTAGCAAAGCAAGAAGTGCTGTGAGCCACAACATAAAGATTGGGGCAGCATCTCTTATCTCTAAACCTTGCTTCCAGGGACTCCTGAGTACATAGTGCCCAACTCCTTTGTGTTTATTCCTTTCTGATCCTAGGTAAATGAATATAGAACAGAGTTCAGGTTTAAACCCATATGCTTCAAAACACTGGAAAAATCATCCAAGGTTCCCCCTTGGCAATCAGAATCAGTAACAGAAACTACAGGAGGTAGCAGCAGTAGTCATTGAATCTGGTATAGAGGTAACTCTAAGGAATGAACTCCTTGACTCAACCTTGCAATGGATGGAATCCTAGAAAGCGTTAGCCCGAGTGAACAAAGTCCATCAGCACAACCAGACCCAGAAGTGAATTTGGTAGAGACTAAAGAGAGTCCTACGGCCAGTGGGTATCCATTAACCACATAAGTTATCTACATGGATCCTTCTGTACCTTTGTACATCAAGTACGATGATCTGGACACGTCATCTGCATGGACCCACAATGAATACCAAGACAGGTATTCTATGGTGAACTGTCAGCTAGACTCAGGAAACAAGGCCGACCAAAGAAAAGATTCAAGGATCAGCTAAAGTCAAACTTGAAGTAGGCTGGCATTACACCAAAGCAACTAGAACTTGCTGCCTCTGTCAGAAGCAGCTGACGAACCCACATTCACCATGCCGCCATCACCTTTGAAGATGAACGATGTTGACATCTTGCCGCTGCACGCGAACACCAACACCAGGCCACACCCACACCTCCCATAACAACTGGAGTCCCATGCCCCATGTGCCACAAACTCTGAGCCTCAGTCTTTGGACTCCAAAGCCACATGAGGGTACACCGTAGATGAAAACGCACAAAGACAATTGTCATTCTCGGTCACCGAGAGACTACCATTATGAACCTCCTCTCTATGAGTGTGCAAAAAAGAAAATGTACAGATTTGGGGATGTTTCTATAATTTCTGTCCTTGCTATGCCTTCTCAGTAAATATGAACCTCTAAAAGACACTTGATATCAACTAAACACTATTGAAAGAACATACAAGATGGGAGTTATGAGTAATAATACCCAAAGTCAGAATTCTTCAGTTACCCCTTAAAGTAATCACACTCTGTGAATCTGATGGTTCATATCACAATATTCCCTGCCTGTTGGGAATATTGTGAACCAGTGAAAGTAAAGTTGAGGAAGTTGTCCCAAAGTGTAGTAAGATAAATTCAATGTAATATAACTTTACTTGTCAAAGAAGGTAAATTTTAGAAATTATGAAAATATACTCTAAAAAAATATTACTTTTTTTGGTCCCCTATGGTAGGTTGACAATGGATAGAATACTAGATTTGGATCGGGAATAATTGTACTTACTATTCAGGATTGTAGAGGCTCAAATAAAATTAATACATGATTGGCAGGGTTTATAGAGTCCCTCTCCCAATGTTCTACATTCTAATGAATCCAAAATTGCATTAGACTAAGCAAGAAGTAGAAGTTTGGCTCTACTCCTTAACAATTTCACATGTTTTTAGGGTATAAAAGTAATACATCTGCCTACAAACACTCTGGGGATTTTCCTAGTGGGAATTCTTGAAAGCTAAGTAGGACAAGAGGAAGGAGAACTGAGATTACTCTACTATAAGGACCCATCAAGAAACCTGGAAGAAGTGGGAAGAGGCAAGGTAGAAATGAAGATGGCTTTGGGATAGACCAGGCGAGATTAAGCAAAATTGACTCCAGCATTTCCTCTTCCTCCCAATTCTAGGAGCAGCTGCTAAGGAAATCTTTGTTTTGAAAAGAAAAAAAAACCCTTTTCAAATCTTTCCTTTACCTCCTCAATTTACTTTTTTCATACTGAGAGGATGGTTAGTAAGAAAAAAAGTATAAAACCAAGCTTCCACTATCCTATAACTTGCTATTTGAGTGCCTTTTTACAAAGTTACTGAAATTGATTTTTCCAATAAATCATATGGCCAATAAGAGCAAATTGTTAAATCTTTATGAATGGGAAGTCAGGAATAAGAAAGAAAGAGTCAAACGACAGATGGAATTTTAAAGAGCAGAAATGAGAGATGCTTCCTAATTTTGTTCATTTGGACAGTATCTATAATCAACCATAAGAAAACATGAGGGAAGATTGAGTAATAGGAAGGGAACACTAAACTCTTACATCCTTGGCTCCCTTATCATATCACTACTGAGCCCTACCAAGCCTCAGCCTTGGATCATATCTGTTACCTTCACTACTTCACTACTACACACCCATGCTGCTGAATACATGTAGAGAAAATCACAAAATTGTTCCAATTTTTGTTATTGTTCAGTTATTTCCAGGCCTATTCACCTCTTTGTGACCCATTTGGAGTTTCCGTGGCAAAGATACTGAAGTGGATGGTCATTTCCTTCTCCAGTTCATTTTACAGAGAAGGAAATTGAGGCAAACAAGATTAAGTTATTTGCTCCGTCACAAAACTAATAAGTGTCTGAGGCCATATTTGAAGTCAGAAAGATGAATCTTTCTGATTCTAAGTCCTCAGTGAGGTGAAGAAAGATAAGAATTTTTAAAAGGCCACTGACTTTGGCAGTTAGGAGGTTATTAGTAATTTAATTTTATTAATATAATATTTTTTAATATTTTTCCAAGATTAAATGATTCATGCTCTCTACCTTCCCTCTTCCCTCCCTCCTCCTGGAGCTGACAAGCAATTCCACTGGTTAATACATGTATTATCAAAACCGATGTCCATATTATTCATTTTTGTAATAGAGCAATCCTTTAAAACCAAAACCCCAAATTAAATACCCAAATAAACAAATGATGTCATGTTTTCTTATGGGTTTTTACTCCCACAGTTCTTTCTCTAGATGTGGATAGCATTCTTTCTCATAAGTCCCTCAGAGTTGTCTTAGATCTGCAATGCTATTAGTAGCAAAGTCTATTACATTTGACCCTCCCACAATGTTTCATTTACTATGGATAATGTTCTCCTGGCTCTGCTCATTTCACTCAGCATCAGTTCACATAGGCCTTTCTTCTTCTAGAAATCAAGCAGTTCATCATTGCTTATAGCACAATAATATTCCATCACCATCATAATTGTTCAGCCATTCCCCAATTGAGGGACAACTCCTCATTTTCCAATTGTTTGCCCACTCGTAACTTTAGAGAGCAGTTTCAGTGGAACGATTAGATTGGAAGCCAGATTAAAAGGGGTTAAGAAGTGAGTGATAGGAGAAAAAAATGGAGGCACCTATCATACATTGGTCTTTTCAAGGAGTTTGCCCATGTAAGGAATCAAATTTAGGGTTTGACTAAATATATGAGAATTCTAAAATAATATAGTGGTCTCCAATTTAAAAATATTATAGCTCAAGTCAAAATGACTTTCAGTAGTTTATTTATAAAGAGGTGGAAAGAGTGAAAGTAGAAAATGTAAAAAGAGGGTAGAGAAAATGTCTAGTCTATCACACTAAACATTGCTCTGCTGTTCAGAGTAACCCCAGCAGAGCGAACTCTCAACCAGAGGACCCGGTGGTAAATTAATGAGGGATCCACCTACGTGGCCTCCTCCAAGAGGGCAAGGTCTCGCTAGACCTAATCTCTCCAGAAGTCAGGAAAGGAGGGTCAGCTACTCACTCACCGAAGATGAACTTCAAGAGAAGATCCAGGAGCAGTCTTAACAGAAGCAGTTCAAGAGCCAAAATCCCAGTTCAAGCCCCAAAGTGAAGCTTCAAGCCGAAGATCCTTGTACAGGAAGTTCAAGCCTTATTATAGTCCTTTATCCACATCAATTCCTGTCCCTCCTTTCACTTTATGGGGACAAATTGCAGTCTATCAATTTGCTTAGCACTGCCCAGGAGGTGGTTAGTCACTTCTCAAGTTGTTATCCACCTTAGTAAATGGCTTTGGAACTCCTTTACTTAGCATTAAGTAGGGGTGTTAAAAGTTTTTTGGTTGCTTAATTTAAAAACATGCAAGGAGAGAGTTAATCCTATCTTCACAATTACTCCCTGTGATTCTTTGGGAGATTAGTCTCCCTAATGAATCACTTAGCATAACTGACTTTTATTTCTAAAGATCTTCTAGTTAAAGGTGCATACAATAGTGCACTTTCTAAGAGGAAACTAAAATGATTATAGATAAGAGGGAAATAGAAGAGAAAGAGCAAAACCAATGTTTGCTAGGCACATTGACAAAAATACAATTAAGAGGGCAGTCCCCTTTGGCATAAGAGTTTACATTCAGAATAAATGTGTTCAAACCCCTTCAATCCAATCAATTACATCCTAAAGTTCATTCTGGATCTTCTGATGCCATGTAGGTTTCTTTATGGCAATTTCTCCAAACAGTTCATTTTCTAGTTTCAAGGAGTTAGTAAGCTTCTTTTCCTGAAATTTTTCTCAAAAAATTTTAAATCTTATTTTATGAAAATTATACAATCCCCTCTGAGGAGTTTGTTGACTAACAACTGGATCAACTCAGGATACATGGTTAAACTTATGTGGTGTATGAATCAAGTATCAAAAGAAAAACCAAAACATGAAAAATTAAATTTGGGGGGAGAAAAGAAAATCAAAATAAAACCCAGAATATATGTATATATATAAACCTTCTGAGTAGACAAAAATAGATACATAATATGAAAGGAAATTCTTGATTCTCTGTCTTTTCTGAGTTTACACTTGTGAAAAGGTAATCCTTTATTCTCTTTGCCTAGTTAGAGTTAAAACTTTTGTTAACACTAACTTAAATACCTCACTAAATTGTGAAGACAGGATTAACTCTCCTTTGTCTACCTTTTGATTTAATCAACACAAGATTGAACTAGATGGAGGAGCTCCCAAAAGACTTAGTGAATTTATACCCTACTTAGTGCTAGGTGAGAAGCCAGCAAGATACTTGAGAGAGCTCCACCCTTTTTTCTAATTCAAACAGCCAGAAACTTTTGAATTTTTTTTAAGAGTTCACACACTCAGAAACGTGTGAATTCAAACTGGGTGACAACTCAGAAACATGTGAATCCTAGGAGGAAAATTAACACCTTTAGAGGTGAGAAGTCAATACCACAGACACTGCCCCTGGGCAGTGCTTGACAATCTGGAAACTGTGATTGGCCCCTGTGAAAAGGGGAAGGGAGAGGAAATGGCAATAAAAACCACAAAATCCTTCAGCTGGGGCTGTCTTGTGAAGTAGAGTCTTGAGGAGAATGGTCTCCTGGAGACTGTCTCCAAGGGAATTTCATTGGAGACTGCAGCATGGATCATGACTTCAACTTAGACTCTGACTCCTATACTATTTTGTTGGATGAGTAAAAAAGCTAACTCCCTTCCTAGTTTCCTAAGAGATTAGTTTCCATTTTGGAGGAGGTCATGTGGTTACACACTACCAGCCCTCCTGGTTGAGGACTAGAATAGGTATTTTCACTAATCTCTTTCACATTTCTCTACCTTGTTCCCTTCTATTTTGGTAAATAAAATTCTAACTTCAGATATAAAATTTCAGCAACCACTTTATTTCATATAATGTAAGTCCAACCATTACATTTAACCTTTACAATAACAGGTTCTTAAATCAGAATCAGAGTCCAATGAAAGCAATTCCTGTCCCACACATCTGTAGGAATAATGAATATTTCACTTTCCCATTGGCAGCCAGGACTACAGAAAGTTGCCATACTATAAGAGAGAAAAAAGGACTAGATTTTGGTTAGGGAATTACATTTCCCTGGTCTGATTTTACCTTCACTCTCAGGAATAAAGGAGCCAAGATGGTAGTCAAACTTAGGTACTTGTTGGAATGTGGCACAGGGAAGTCTCTGACATATCTCAAACAGTGGCAACCACGAACCTCAAACAAGTCCTCTGTCTTGGTGCAGATCTCATCAATCCCACCAGGACTGATTGGTCTCCTTGACCTTGTACTCGTAGGCACTGTAGAGATTAACTCTGTGCTTTCTTGACACTGTGCAGTAGCTCTTTTGTAATCCCTTCTCTTAGAATCAGACACAATCATTAATCAAAGTCCCATAGCATTTTATCAATGGCAGGTTTCCATAGTCTAAAACTTTTGTATATACATAAATATTACAGCAAATGTATATTTTAAACTTATTCTACTGCAAAATAAAAAAAGATTAATATTGGTTATAGTACAAGAAATAGCAAAAAATCAAAGATTCTATTGAAAATAAAAAGTAATAATTTTTAAAAATTCAGAAATCCAATGTGTCAGGCAAAGCAGTGTCCACTTGTCTATGGACGTTTATCTCCAATATATGTGACAGGATACAGTCAATCAGTGTTAATAGAAGGTACTCTCTTTACATTTGAGCAATGAATCCAAGAGTCCATTTCTCTACTTTTGATAGTCGTTGGAGTGATTAACAGGACGTGAAACAGACCTTCCCAGACAGGCTGAGTTGCTCCATTGTGTTTGAAGTTCTTTACGTATACCTTGTCTTCTGGGTTTAGATAATGAAGTGAAAAGTCCATTGGTCCTGCTTGTACTGTAGCTCCGGATTCATGGAGTTCTCTCAATTTGATCTGCAATTGCTATATATAAGAAGCAATATAAAATGTCCTCCACCCTAGTAGTGACGTATAAGAAGGAGAGAAAAGGCTTAGCCTGCATAGGAGGATGTCCAAAAAGAATTTCAAATGGTGAGATGTGTAGATCTCCCCTGGGCCTGCTTGGAACTAGAAGGAGAAATTCAGGCCATTTTAAATGAGTCTGAGTGCATAATTTGCCAATCATAGTTTTAAGTTCCCTGTTCATTCTTTCAACTGGGCCTGAGCTCTGGGGATGATACTGTACATGGAATTTAGGAGTTATCCCCAAACAGGAATAAATTTAGACAGGACCGAATCATAAAATGAATTCCCCTGTCCAAATCAATTTGTGCTGATAGGTGAAAATGAGGACTGATCTCTTTTAACAGTACCTTGGCAACAAAACCCACTGTGGCTTGGGTGGTAGGAAATTCTTCCAGCCATCTGGTTAGCTGATCTACTATGACTAGACAAAATTTATAATGTCCAGCTTTTGGAATTGTAATGAAATCAATTTGCAGATGTTTAAAAGATGTGTAAGCCACAGGGTGTCCACCAAATGCTTTGCCACAAAATGTGTATTGGTTATATCTGTGGCGAGTGGAGAAGGCAGCACATTCTTTAGTCTAAGGGGTTATCCATTCACGTTTAACAGGGTCTACAACGCCCTGAGTGCCAAAGTGACTATTTTTATACACAGATTGTCATATTTGGTGATAAAAAAAAAAAACTACTAGGGAGCAGGGGTTTTTCTTTCAGATAATACTCATACTCCATTAATCTTTTGCTTTGAAGTTTTGTTCCCATTTTCCACTTCCTTTTCATTATAGGAAAGTAAAAAATTTGAATCATTACTCATTGCCAAAGTTAAAATTAATTGAGGCCCTTCTAAGGCAGTGAATTTTGCAGCACTATCTGCCTGGTACTTCCCTCTAGAGACAGGTTCAGTTCCATTTGTATAGGCAGAGCAATTAACTACAGCTAGGATTTCGGGAAGCTGAAGAGCAAAAAGATCTTCATTAATTATTTCTGCATTTGCAATACATTTTCCAACTGATGTTAAAAATCCTCTTTGAAGCCATAACATACCCACTGCATGACAGATTCCATCTCAGAAAAAGAAACTGAACAAGTCATCAAGGAACTCCCTAAAAAAAAATCACGAGGGCCAGATGGATTCACAAGTGAATTCTAGCAAACATTTAAAGAACAACTACAAACTATATGACAAATTAAGCAAAGGAGTCTTACCAAATTCTTTTTATAACACAAATATGCTACAAGCCAGGAAGATCAAAAACCAAGAGGAAAAACTATAGACTGATCTCCTTAATGAACATAGATACAAAAATATTAAATAAAATACTAGCTAAAAGGCTATAGCAAGTTATCACAAGGATTATTCATTATGACCATATGGGATTTATACCAGGAATGCAAGGATGGCTTAATATTAGGAAAACCATCCACATAATTGGCCATATCAACAATCAAACTAAGAGAAATCACATGATTATCTCAATAGATGCTGAAAAGGCCTCTGACAAAATACAACGCCCTTTCCTATCAAAAACACTGAAGAATATAGGAATAAAAGGATCTTTTCTCAAAATAATAAACAGCATTTATTTAAACCCCTCAGCAAGTATCATCTGCAATGAGGATAAGTTACATGCTTTCCCAATGAGATCAGGAGTGAAGCTGGGATGCCCATTATCATCACTACGATTTAATATTGTACTAGAAATGCCAAGAGTAGCAATTTGAGAAGAAAAAGAAATTGAAGGGATCAGAGTAGACAATGAGGAAACTAAACTATCACTCTTTGCAGATGGCATAATAGTATACCTAGAGAATCCAAGAAAATCAACTAAAAAGCTAGTGGAAATAATTAAAAATCATCAGCATTACTATATATTTCCAACAAAACTTGTCAACAAGAGTTGGAAAGAGAAACTCCATTTAAAATCACTCTGGACAAGATAAAATACCTGGGAATCTACTTGCCAAGACAAATTCAGGAATTATAATGAACAGCACTACAAAACACTCTTCACACAAATAAAACTAGATCTAAACAACTAGAAAATCATTCACTGCTCATGGGTAAGATGAACTAATATAATAAAAATAACACTCCTACCCAAATTAATTTACTTATACAGAGCTATACCTATCAAACTACCAAAAAAATTAATAGAAATAGAAAAAAATTAAAACAAAGTTCATCTGGAAGAACAAAACATCAAGAATATAAAGGGAGCCCCTGCGCTGTCTCTCCGATGGCAGCCACTACTGGGGCCATGGCCAAGCACGAGCAGATCCTGGTCCTCGACCCGCCCACAGACCTCAAATTTAAATGCCCCTTCACAGATGTAGTCACTACAAACCTTAAACTTCGAAATCCATCAGACAGAAAAGTATGTTTCAAAGTGAAGACAACAGCACTTTGTCGGTACTGTGTGAGGCCGAACAGTGGAATTATTGAACCAGGGTTGACTGTAACTGTTTCAGTAATGCTACAGCCTTTTGACTACGATCCAAATGAGAAGAGTAAACACAAGTTCATGGTACAGATAGATGATTTTTGCTCCAACAAACACTTCAGATATGGATGCTGTGTGGAAAGAAGCAAAACCTGATGAACTGATGGATTCTAAATTGAGATGTATATTTGAAATGCCCACTGAAAATGATAAATTGGTTGATATGGAGGCTCCTAAACCTCATCCAAAAACAGATGGAACCCTGATAAAGCAGCATAGTAGTCTTTCACTCAATGATACTGAAACAAAAAAACTAATGGAAGAATGTAAAAGACTTCAAGGAGAAATGATGAAATTATCGGAAGAAAATCGACACCTGAGGGATGAAGGTTTAAAGCTCAGAAAGGTATCACAGATTGAAAAACCAAGCTCAAACGTGATTCCTTCACTTCTTGTTGTAATTGCAGCCATTTTCATTGGATTCTTTTTAGGGAAATTCATCTTGTAGAGTGAAGCATGCAGAGTGCTGTTTCCTTTTTTTTCTTGACCAGAAAAAGATTTGTTTACCTATCATTTCATTGGTAGTATGGCCCACAGTGACCATTTTTTTTGTGTACAGCGTCATAATAGGCTTTGCCTTTAATGATCTCTCACTGTTAGAAAACACAATAAAAACAAACTGTTCAGCTACTGGACAAATTGTATATTATCAGATCATCAATAGGAGGTGTCAGTTGCACATTCAATCCTTTATGAAATTCATAAATAAAGAATTATTCTTTCTTTGTGGTTTTAATAAGAGTTCAAGAATTGTTCAGTCTTGTAAATGTTATTTTAATAATCCCTTTAAATTTTATCTGTTGCTGTTACCTCTTGAAATATGATTTATTTAGATTGCTAATCCCACTCATTCAGGAATATGCCAAGAGGTATTCTGTGGGGAAATGGTGCCTCTTACAGTGTAAATTTTCTCCTTTACCTTTGCTAATATCATGGCAGAATTTTTCTTATCCCTTGTGAGGCAGTTGTTGACTGAGTTTTTCATCCTTACAATCCTGTCCCATGGTATTTAACATAAAAAAATAAAACTGTTAACAGATAAAAAAAAAGAATACAAAGGGAACTAATGAAAAAATATGGAGGGAGGCCTAGCATTACCAGATCTCAAACTATACTATAAAGCAGTGATCATCAAAACTATATGATATTGCAGGGGTCACCAAATTAAGGCCTGCAGGCCACATGAGGCCCCCTGTGGCCAAGTATCCAGTCCCTATCGCACTTCCAGAAGTGGCACCTCTTTTATTGGTAGTCAGTGAGAGGAACACTGTATGTGGCAGCACCACAAAGCGTGGTGTCGCTCACGTACCATACTATTTCTGGTGATATAATCCTTTGCCTGATTAGAATGAGGCACCGCGCAAAGGATTATGTGACTGCACAATGGAAGACATTGCCATGGTGAGTGGCAATCTGAGGGAGGGGATTCCGAACTGTGTATTCTGTTGCCTAGTTAGAGTTAGGGTTAGGTTTTTATAGTCCAGCCCTCCAACAGTCTAACTGGCTCCCTGTGTAAAAAGTTTGGGGACCCCTGTGATATTAGCTTAGAGATAGAAAGGTGGATCAATGGGATAGATTTGGGGTGAAAGATAGTGTTCAATAAACTCAAAGATCCTAGACTTTGGGACAAGAACCCACCATTTGACAAAAACTGCTGGGAGAATTGGAAAACAATTAATTTTAGATCAACGTCTTACACACTATACCAAAATTAACTCAAGAGTGCGTAGATGACTTAAATATAAAGAGGGAAATCCAAAACAAATTGGATGAACATAGAAGAGTATACCTATCAGATCTATGGGAAAGGAAGGAATTTAAACAAGAAATAGAGAACACTACAAAATGTAAAATGAACAATTTTGATAATATTAAATTAAAAAGTTTCTGTACAAACAAAACCAATGCAACCAAAATTAGAAGGGAAGCAACAAATTGGGGGAAAATTTATTTAAAAAACCTCTGACAAAGGTCTCATTTCTCAAATTAAGTCAACTGTACAAAAAAAAAAAATCAAGCCATTCCACAATTGACAAATGGTCATGGGATATAAATAGGCAGTTTTCAGATGAAGAAATCAAAAACTATCAATAAACACATGAAAAAGTGTTCTAAATCCCTCATAATTAGAGAAATGCAAATCAAAGCAACTCTGAAGTACCACCTCACACCTAGCAGAACGGCCAAAATAACAGTAAAGAAAAATAATAAATGTTAGAGGGGTTGTGGCAAAATCAGGACACTAATGCATAGCCGATGGAGTTGTGAATTAATCCAGCCATTCTGGAAGGCAATATAGAATTATGCCCAAAGGTTTTTAAAAGAATGGATACCCTTTGTTCTAGAAATGCCACTACTAGTTTTGTACCCCAAAAGAGATAATAAGGAAAAATATTTGTACAAAAATATCCGTAACTGCAGTCTTTGTGGTGACAAAAAAAACTGGAAAATAAAGGGTTGTCCTATTGGGGAATGGCTGAAAAAATTATGATATATGATAGTGATGGAATAGTATTGTACTGTATGAATTGATGATCTGGAGGATTTCCATATGAACTGGAAGAACCTCAATGAACTGATGCAGAGTGAAATGAGCAGAACCAGAAGAACATTGAACACAGGAAGTAAAATATTGTGGAGCAATTCAATGTAATGGACTCTGCTACTAGTAGCAATGCAATAAGCCAGGACACTCCTGAAGGACTTATATGAAAGAATGCTAACCACATTGTGAGTTACTCTACTATAGGAGTAGAAATGCAAAAGAAAAACATATGACATTACTTATCACATGTATATATGGGTATGTGATTTGGCGTTTAGGCTTTAAAAAATCACTCTATAGCAAAAATGAATAATATGGAAATAGGTATCAAGGATAACATTTGAACAATCCAGTGGAATTGCTTGTTGGCTCTGGGAGGGGGAAGGGAAGAAGAGAGGGAAAGAAAATTAATCATGTAAATATGGAACAATATTTTAAAATTAAAATAATAAAAAAAATTTAAATACTTTTTTAAAAGAATTATAAGTCTTCTAGAAGAACATGACAATTCAAACTATATTGCAAGAAATATAAATGTAAACTGCCCAAGAAATTCTGAACACAGAAAACAAAAGTATTGCAAAACAATCCACAAATAATCCCCAGGAAAAACACAGCAATAACCAACTAAAACCAGTACTTCAGATACATAGTAGCTAAATCAAAAAATTTTTGTAACAACAAATTTTGCCATCAAAGTGAAGGAAGCTCTTCACATAAAAGAAAGGAAATATGAGTAACAAAAGACTACTTTACCTCCACTAGAATCTACAGAACTGAATGGAATGCACCTACCTTACAAGGATACTGTGAGGCTCTAATGAGATAACATGTAAAGCCTTTGCAAACCTTAAAATACTCTGCAAATTCTAAGTAAAGTTGTTGCTGTTGTTGCTGTTATTGCAAATGCTTTGAGATAATGATGTCCTTTAGCTGACCACTGAAGATAAATGCATCAGTGTGAGGTTCAAAGTCCAAAGCCTTAGAAACATGAACCTGGAATAATAATCCAGCAGGGGTCTCAATTTACAAATACACAGGGCTCCTGCACTAAAGTTTTGCAACCAAGAGTGATATGTTGCACAGTTCTCATCATTTTACTGCATGATCTACATCAATCAATACACTCAAGCGCTCCTTAAAACTTACCTTTCTGTAATTTCTGTCCAACAATTATCTAATTCTGCAGAAATATCATAAATCCATTCCTAAAACTCTATGTAACTGAATCATTTATTTGCTGAAAATTTCCATCTTACATCCAGAATGACCTATCTGAAATATAAAAATGAGCATAACCAACTCACAACTTGTAAAGAAGTCCAACTGATTCTAATCTTGTTTCTTGGTCTTTCATAAGCTCTATCTGGAATTAAATCACTTTCATTACATTCAACAAACCTAATAGTAGCATATATTCGTTGTCAGTCTTTATTTTTACTTTGTGAGGTGAGTTCTGTTTCTTTCAAAGGCATTTCTTTATATTTTTAACCAATTTATTCTGTGCTCTGAAAACATCTACAAATACTCTTCTTTTTGAACTGGAAGTATTTATCTACATAAAACTGCCATAGGGTAAAGAATCTTATATTTTGATAATATTCATATTTGTTATTGCTGTTTATACCTATAAAAATAATTCCTCTACAGTCTGAAGTTTAAGTCACTGGTACTAATAATTCAAATATAATTACAAACTTGTATATAAACATATATATGTGTGTATATATATATATATGATTCCTCAGAAAAATCCTTCCCTTGTCTTTTTACAACTTAACTTGTCTTAAATTACATAGTAACAAAGAATCTGATTTCCTAAAAAGTCAAATCAAAGCATTTAAAAGAGAAAAACTACATAGTATTGATTCCAAGATGGAAAGAAAGGTTTTTTTTTAATTTTTTTAATTAAAAAATAAAAATAAAAGAGAAAAACTAGAAAAGTTTTGAAAAGGAGATATAAATTAATACATTTCTCATCTTAATCTTCCTACTTTCCTTCCCCTTTTAGGTGTTCCCCTTTCTTCTGTCCTTCACATTTTTTTATTCATTCCCTTGACATTCTTGATCTGTGTTCTTCCAGATGAACTTTGTTATTCTTTCTTCTAATTCAATAAAAAAGTTTCTTGGTAGTTTGATAGGCATAGCACTGAAAAAGAAAATTAGCTTAGGTAGGATTGTCATTTTTATTATATTAGCTCATCCTATCCATGAACAAATAATGTTTTTCCAAGTGTGTGAAGTCTTTTGCAGTTGTGTTCATATAATTCCTGAGTTTGAGTGCTTTTAATGAAGTTTCTCTGTCTCTTTCTAACACTTGCTGCTGATTTTCATTGGAAACAAATAAAAATGATGATGATTCATGTTTGTTCCCTGCAACTTTACTAAAATTATTATTTCCACTAGCTTTTTATTAGTTCATTTTCTCAGATTATCTAAGTATACCATTATATCATCTGCAAAGAGTGATAGTTTAATTTCTTCACTGCCTACTTTAATGCCTTCAATTTCTTTTTCTTCTCTAATTGCTACAGCTAGCATTTCTAGTACAATTATTAAATAATAATGGTGATAACGGGCATCCCTGCTTCACTCCTGATCTTACTGGGAAGGCTCCTAACTTATCCCCATTGCAGATGATATTTGCTGATGGTTTTAAATTAATACTGTTTATTATTTTGAGGAAAGACCCTTCTATTTCTATATTTTCTAGTGTTTTTAATAGGAATGGGTATTGTATTTTGTCAAAGGCTTTTTCTGCTATTGAGAAAATCATGTGATTTTTATTAGTTTGGTTACTGATATAGTCAATTATGTAAATGGTTTTCCTAATGTTAACCCAGCCTTGCATTCCTGGTATAAATTCCACCTGGTCATAGTGTATAATCCTTGTGATAACTTGCTGTAATCTCTTTAATAGTATTTTATTTAAGATATTTGAATCTATGTTTATTAAGAAGATTGTTTTTTCTTTCTCTGTTTTGGGTATTCCTGGTTTGGGAATCAGTCATTTTTGTATCATATAATGAATTTGGCAAGACTCTTTCTTTGCTTATTTTGTCAAATACTTTGTGCAGAATTGGGATTAGTTGCTCCTTACATGTTTGATAGAATTCATTTGTGAATCCATTAGGCCCTGGAGATTTTTTCTTGGGGAGTTCCTTGTTGGCTTGTTCAATTTCTTTTTCTGAGATGGAATTAACTATTCTATTTCCTCTTTTGTTAATCTAGGCATTTTACATTTTTGTAAATATTCACCAATTTCACCTAGATTATCCTATTTGTTGCCATATAATTAAGCATAGTAGCTCTTAATAATTGTCTTAATTTCCTCTTCATTAGAGGTTAAATCGCCCTTTTCATTTTTGATATTATTAATTTGATTATCTTTTTTAAAATTAGATTTACCAGTACTTTGTTTTTTTTAATGTACCAGCTCCTGTTCTTTAATAGTTCAATAATTCTTTTACTTTCAATTTTATTAATTTCTCCTTTAATTTTTAGAACTTTTCACCTGAGGATTTGTTCTTTTGCAATTTTTTTTAGTTGTCTCCTCATTGTTATCTGCTTTAATGAAGTCTGGAATTGTTTCTATGATTTGTTTTTTGACCTACCAGTTTTGAAGAATTAGATTATTTAGTTTCCAATTAATTTAAATTTGCCTTTCCATGGACTCTGTGAAGATGGAATTCTCTCTCTATTTTAATGAAATCTATCAGCAACCTTTAAGTCAATCAAGAACTCAAAGCATCCCTACTTAACCATTAAGTACGAAGAGTTCACAAATCACTTACTACAGTGATACGTCCAAAAGTCACTGCAAACCCCCACCCATACCTCCAGCAGTGCTAGGCAAATTAGGAGGCTATGGTTGGTTCCTATAAAGTTGGGGAGCATCAGGAAGTGACATCAAGAAAACTGCTTTAAAAAGGCCATCCCAAGGATTCAGTCACTCACTATGCATTGGTTAGCCGGGCTGGAGAAAAACTCTTTGCTTCCTTGGCTTTGGAGGAGACTCTTTCCCTGGATCCTGCATGGGCTTGCTAGGTGAATGGCTGAGATCCCTGCCTTATCTTTGGAGGAGGCTGAGCTGGTGGACTTCTGGCTATAGACTTCATGAGGAAGCCTCCTGCCAGTGTACTGAACCAGGATTTGCTTCACTGGAGAAGCTCTTAGGGCTGGTAGGCTTGTAAAGAATCTGTCTCTTTATCTACATTTTCCACTTTCCACCTCTTTGTAAATAAAAGCTACTAAAAGTCATTTTGACTTAAGCTATACTTTAAAATTGGCGACCACATGACAGCTATGGAAAGTAATGAATGCTGGAGGGGATGTGGCAAAGTGGGGACATTAATTCATTGCTGGTAGAGTTGTGAATTGATCCAACCATTCTGGAGGGCAGTTTGGAACTACGCCCAAAGGGTGATAAAAGACTGTCTGCCCTTTGATCCAGCTATAGCACTGCTGGGTTTGTACCCCAAAGAGATAATGGAGAAAAAGACTTGTACAAGAATATTCATAGCTGCACTCTTTGTGGTGGCCAAAAATTGGAAAACGAGGGGATGCCCATCAATTGGGGAATGGCTGAACAAATTGTGGTATATGTTGGTGATGGAATACTATTGTGCTAAAAGGAATAATAAAGTAGAGGAATTCCATGGAGACTGGAACAACCTCCAGGAAGTGATGCAGAGCGAAAGGAGCAGAACCAAAAAAACATTGTACACAGAGACTGATACATTGTGGTACAATTGAAGATGATGGACTTCTCCATTAATATCAATGCAATATCCCTGAACAATCTGCAGGGATCTAAAAAATACTACCCACAAGCAGAGGATAAACTGTGGTAGTAAAAAACACCAATGAAAAGCAACTGCTTGACTACAGGGTTGGAAGGGGATAAGACTGAGGAGAGACTCTAAATGAACACTATAATGCAAATTCCAACAACAGGGAAATGGGTTCGAGTCAAGAAAACATGTGATAACCAGTGGAATCGTGCGTCGGCTATGGGAGAGGGAAAGGTGGGGGGGAGGAGGAGGAAAAGAAAATGATCTTTGTTTCCAGTGAATAATGTATGGAAACGACCAAATAAAATAATGTTTAAAAATTAAAAAAAAAATTTGGCGACCACAATAACTTTATAACTCTCTTATTGAGTCAAAACCCCAATTTTAATCATTACAACTCTTATTAATTGTAATTTTTGTCACATTATTATCTGAAAAAAAGTTGCATTTAGTATTTCTGCTTTTCTGCATTTGTTTGCAATGTTTCTTTTTTTGTTTGTTTGTTTGTTTGTTTGTTTGCAATGTTTCTATGCCCTAGCTCATGGTTGATCTTTGATTATGTACTATGTCCTGCTGAGAAGAAGATATATTATTTTTTATCCCTGTTCAATTTTCTCCAGATATCTATTAACTCTAATTTTTCTGACATTTCATTCACTTCCCTTACTTCATTCTTATTTATTTTTTGGTTCAATCCCCTTTCTTCTGAATCAAGGTCATAGGAAAATACATGAAAACACTCAAGAGCAGCCCAACCTATTCAAAAGACTCCAAATCTCAATGTACATAGATCAGAGGTCATTGATTCAAAGCTGGAAGAGCCTTCAGCGGTCATCTACTTCAATACCCTCATTTTACTGATGAAGAAACTGAGCCCTACAGAGGTAAAGTATATCTTTATACAATATGTCCCCAGGCCTACAATGCACACCCTATTCACCTTCACCTTCAAAGGTCAGCTCAAGTATCACCTCCAAAAGGAAACTCATCTTGATACTCTCTAGATGCCAGCACCCTCTCTGGAGAAATTTACTTTTCTATATACATAGTGTTTTAAAGAAAAAAAAAAAACAAGCTTCCCAAACTTTGTACCAAAGTGCTACTGCAAACTCAGAGGCATCAAATGGATATGTTGACTAGTTTAAATTTTCAGGGAAATACATCAATATCTCATTAGTTCAAGGTAGCTCACAGTTTCAACATTAGATCTAAGTGAATATTGTGATATATTGTTGTTACTTATAGTTGCAGCTACATAATAACTTCTCAAACTTTTTAGAAGAATATCTAATTGCTAAGTACTAAAGCTCAGTGACTACTATGAGAAAAATCAAGTGCCTCACCAAAAAATCATAGGTAACAAGGCTAGCAATGTCCAATATGATATGCAAGGTTTGAGAAGTTAAGGCTCACACATCCAATAATAAATAATTGTGGTTAACAATGAAATTTAATTTTTTTTTTCTTTTGGAGTACTATTTTTTCTATAACTATTCTAAATAGTTAAGACTTAAGTACTAGGGGGAAGCTGGGTAGCTCAGTGGATTGAGAACCAGGCCTAGAGACTGGAGGTCCTAGGTTCAAATCTGGCCTCAGCCACTTCCCAGCTGTGTGACCCTGGGCAAGTCACTTGACCCCCATTGCCTAGCCCTTACCACTCTTCTACCTTGGAAGAAATACACAAAATTGATTCTAAGACAGAAGGTAAGGATTAAAAAAAATAATAAATTACAGAGGCACTAAGGATGCTGTGAACCACAGAAGTTTGGGAACTCTGAAATAAAATAGAAAATTCTAAATGGCAAAAATAATTTCACTATTGTCTTTCAATCCTCAGAGCTTAGCACATAATAGGCTCTGTATAAATTTCTCCTGAATGAATTGACTTATCCAGAACCACACTGATAGTTGAGCAGCAGACCTGAGATCTGATCAGATGATTTCGTACTTTTTTTTTCTTAAAAAGAAACAAACATCTTGACATATGTCATAGTAACATCAAAAATGTAACCAATAATCAGTAAACTGATACCTCATACACAAAATTTATTTTTAAAATTTCAAAGATAAAGAGTAAATGATGCAACAAAAGAAAAATATCCTCTTCTTCTTAATTCCTGCTTTTCCTCAACTTCTTTCCTTTAGCAAAATCTATCAAATTGCCTCAAACACTATAAAAATAATCACAATAATGATGTGCTAAAAAATAATTTCTAAAACTCGGAATACAGAAAGCCTCCATTTTTCAGCAAATAAAAAAACAGCACACAGAATCAGCTGCATTTGAAGATATATTTAAAATGCACCAATGAATGAAATGAGTCCTACCAGTTAATAGCATTAAAAGTCTCTACATGGCTGAAATATAATAAGGACATAAATAAGATAAGGAAATTCCTTGGGATGAGGGGAGATAAAAAATACTCTCTTAGGGAGCCTCTAATATACTACAACCAATGTTCTTTATCTCACAAAAAAACTGGCTCAAACCTATCAATCACAAAAGAGAAGTTCAAATAAATTTTGAAAAAAGCAACTTCTTTAAGGCAATGAGAAAATCTTTAACAAACATGATATAGAAAAAGCAATGGTAAAATATGAAAAATACTTGAAATCCAAATACCTAACAGAAGTCTATGGCTGAAAATAGTCCATTGAATCTATAATATGATATATAACATATCTTTTCCTGTTCTTATTAATAAACTCATTTCTCAATACGTTTTTGCTCTTTTATCAAATGAACTGATTTCCACTCCTCCCACCCCCTACCCCCTAATAATGCTGGACAATTTAAGTCTTTATATATCTTGTAAATACATAAGAAATGTAATCACTCTGGGCATTTTTGTTTGTTTTTTTAACGTGACTTCTTCCTTAATCTTTTTTCCTTATTCACCATCTTCACTTCCAAAACTAGTTAAAGTCTAACTGATGACAACCAACCTCCAAATTAGAACCACAGGGGATAAAGAACTGACCATTAAAATTGAGAACTACTGACACTCATTTTGTTATTGTTCAAGCATCCAAAGTTATACATACAAAACAAGCTAAGCTTCACTGGGTCATGTTGTACAATGTCTATTTATTTACTAAGGAAAACAGTGGGAGAAAGAATTTTTTAGGATAAAAATGTTAGAATAGGAATGGTTTACAAACTTCTGTTGCCAATTCACCATAAAAACCTAATTGAGTAAATGCATTGATGAGTGTATGTAGAAGTCATAAGAAGCAGGGACGGGGAGTGTAATGTCTTTCATAATGAAAAAGAAATCAAAAGTTCATCCAGGAGATTACAACCATTCTATTTTATTTTGGCTGGAACATTTACTTTCTTTTTTTTTTTAGACTCTTACTTTCCATATTAGAATAAATACTATGTATTGATTCCAAGGAAGAAGAGCAGTAAGGGCTAGGTAATGAGGGTTAAGTGGCTTACCCAGAATCACACAGCAAGGATGTATCTGAGGCCAGATTTAAACCCGGGATGTCCCATCTCTAGTCCTGGTTCTCTATCCACTGAGCCATCTAGCTGCCTTGTGGAATATTTACTTTTAATAGAAACAGACTTGAAATTAGTGAAATAATTAGCTGCAATAATTTTGATGTTCTCATTTTAAAGAAAGTGATGGGTGAGTATCCAGAGACAATTCTAAAAGTTTAACTATTTGTCTTTTAATACAAATCGCCTTCTTTTTTTTTTTAAACCCTTACCTTCCGTCTTGGAGTCAATACCATGTATTGGCTCCAAGGCAGAAGAGTGGTAAGGGTAGGCAATGGGGGTCAAGTGACTTGCCCAGGGTCACACAGCTGGGAAGTGTCTGAGGCCAGATTTGAACCTAGGACCTCCCATCTCTAGGCCTGGCACTCAATCCACTGAGCTACACAGCTGCCCCCTCGCCTTCTTTCTTAACAGAAAGATAACTGCATTTTACGTATACTTTAAATGAAAGTATCTACATCTAAGAATCTTTAATCAGTTATTCAGATTATTAAAGATACACACCATACGTATGCGTATGGTCCGGAGGTCAGTTTCCCAAACTACTAGAGACCATTTTGATTTCTCCCACTTAACTCCTAAATCCCTTACTATCTAGCATTCATATTTCTATACTTTAGATATATGTGACTTCATCAATGGAGATGCAGTCATTCAGACTTAGACTGTCAAGTACTGAGATGACGATCTCTCCTACACATTTTAATAAATAGTTTCATAAACTGTTCTATCCAAAACATTTATCACTCAGTAGCAAATATTTTGGTGATAAGCCTCTGCAAACCTACAAAGGTTAGCTCTCCAAAAGCCACTACCTAGCCCTACTATTCATGTTACCATTTAATCATGGGCTATCACGTTATTTGGATTTTCCTTTACTTATGTCTTGTATTTTATAACTATTTTCTACAGGTTTAGCATTGTGATAAATGCATAATAATCAAGCTACAGAATCATAAAAACTAAAATTAAAATATAGGCAATCTAGGATCACTGAATGTTAGAATCAAAAGTACCCTTTGAGATCATCTGGTCCAACCTCTTCAACTTACTACCTCAAAAATTCCCACTATTGAATCCTTGATGGATGGTCATTAAGGTTTTACTTGAATACCTTTAGTGAGGTTAAGTTCCCTAGTTCAAAGGCACAGCATCAATTAGACTTTGGAAGCCCTTCTCTTACTCAAGATCACCTCTGGTTTCTAACTTTTCCTTAGAGCTTCCTTCTCCTTTCCTACTCCCAAGTAAAGAGACATCCTTGTAACTTTTTTAAATTAAATTTTATTAATATACTTTGTGTTTACATTACAAATGTTTTCAGATTGTACCCATTTTCTAAGAGGTCTTGTAACAAAATATAATAGTTAGGTAAAATTAATAATCTAATGATCTGAGGCAGCTTGCTTAGTGGATAAGAGAACCAGGCCTGGAGATGGAAGGTCCTGTTCTCAAATCTAGACTGTGATACTTCCCATCTGTGTGAACTTTAGCAAGTCACTTAACCCCAATTGCCTAGCCCTTAATGCTCTTTTGCCTTGGAACTAATACCAAATATTGATTCTAAGACAGAAGATAAAAGTTTTTTAAAAATATAAATGACCTAATCATAAAGGAAAAGCAACATTTCACATTTTTAGCACTGCCCCACATCTTTAAAAAAAAATAAAACATAAATCTATTTTCTTACCCTTCTACTTCCCTTCTATGAAAAGAAAAACGAGTTTCTTATAACAAATATGCATAGTCATGAAAAACAAATTTCTTTAATGACTGTATACAAAAATACATATTTGTTTTATTCTACCCTAAATCCATTTCCTCTCCATCATAGATGGTATGTTTCATCATTTGTCCTCTGGAATCATGAATGATCATAGTCCTCACAGATTTCAAAGTTTGTTTTCGATAATGTGATTGTTATTATATAAATTGTTCTTCTGGTTTTGCTCATTTTATCCTTCATCATTTATAAGTCCTCAAACTGTTCATTTTTATATTATAATGTTATAGGTGAAATTATTCCTTTGGTTCTGCTTACTTCACTATATATCACATAAGCTTTTCTATGTGTTTTTGAAATTATCAATTTTCTTATTCCTTCAAGAAAATAGTACTCCAACAGTCATATAAGATAATTTATTCAGTCATTCCTCAATAGACAGTCCATTCCCTTTGAGCTTTTTATCACTACAAAAAAAGAGTTGCTATAAATATTTTTGTACATAAAAGACCTTTTCCACTTTCTTTGATCTTCCTTGGGCATAAGCTTAGCAATTGGGCCAAAGGGAACATACTATTTAGTAACTTTTTGTGCATAATTCTAAATTGCTTTCCATCATGGTTGTATCCATTAACAGGTTCACCAATAGTGCATCAATATATCCACTCTCCCATAGCTCTTCCAGTATTTTTTGTCATTTTTGTTACCCTGATATATGTTAGGTAGAACCTCAGAACTATTTTAAATTGAATTTCTTTAATTAGTAGTGATTTGGTATAGTAATTTGAAAGATTTTCTTCCCCAGAGAACTATTTGTTTATATGGTAAGGTCGTTTATCAATTGGAAAATGTTTTTTCTTACGAATTTGAATCCATTACACGTTTTGAAAATGAAACATTTATTAGAGAAATCTGTTGCAGACTTTTCCTATTTCCTTCCCTTTTAATTTTATCTTTATTGGGTTTATTTGTGCAAAAACTTTAATTTTTATATCATCAAAATTATCAGCTTTATCTTCTGCAATCCTCGCTATTCTTCATTTCATTATAAACTTAGAACCAAAGAACCCCAGGGCCCTGTCATTCACCCTTTACATTGTACCCTTTGAACCTGCAAGCTACCCTAAAATTGAACTTTCTGTTTTATATTTCCTGATTAGTATGAAAGTTTGTCCATCTTGCTTTTTGAAGTTATCTCTGAGTACTTAACAAATAAATAAATGTCTTTTTTCACTCCTTCATTCATTTATTCATCTCTATCCCCATCCCCATGCCTGTTTTGCACTGACCTCAGATTCTTTCACCGGGGCTTCATGAAACTGGGCTGAGAAACAAACACAGCTGGCCACTCAAACTGCTTGGAAAAAGTAGAAGTCATCAACTATAATCCTTTCAGGAAAATGGCAGACCTTAGCACCTCTCCTGCCATGGCACCCTAAGGATAATAGGTCTTATCATCTGCCTTGCAATTCAAAACATGTAGACCCTGCCTTAATTTTTCTATATGAAGCCCTGGCATGTTAGCATAATGCTTGCATAACAAATGCTTTTTCATTCAACCATTCAAACAAGAGACAGACAATTCTATTTCTGGCATGTTCTCTCTATCATTGAATTCTTACACAGAGAAGAATATAAGTACCTTGAAGTTTCATTTTTTAATTATTATTATATTATATATAGAGAATTGTTATATTTATTTTATTTATATTTTCCTTCTTACTTTTTACCATCAATGTATACTGCAGTGCCTTTTCCCTTAATAAACGTTTGTTGAATTGAGTCACTCTGTCCCCTTATAATTTCTATCCATTTGATATTTGGTCTGCCTTCTAAAGCCTCATAAAATCAGGCTACTTCACATTCGACAAGACAGTGACTCAAATGTTTGAAGGCAGTTTGTCTCCTTGGTCTTATTTTTCTCAGAGCTAGACATCACTTTTCACTTCTACACTCTTCAACTATTCCTCCTTTGATGGTTTCTATATCTTTCATCATTCTGTCCATCCTCCTCTGCCCCCTTCTCTCTTTTCACATTGCAACCATCCTATTTCAGGCCTTTATAATTTCTTGCTTAGATTTCTGCAATAGCCTCTTACCTTAACTACCAAGTTTAGTGTCTTTCCTTTTCTCTCTGATTACCCTTTATGAAGCTACAAAAATAATCTTCCTAAAAAATAAATCTGATTCAAGTCTATTAACTATTAACTTATGTCACTGAGTATTTTTAATTATGGTTTTAATCTACTAAAGTTTTAAAATGTACTCAAAAAACTTTTGAAACACCCAGTGTTAACATACTGATATTTGCCAATGGTACCTTTTAACAAAATGCAATTTCCCTGTTTGTCTCTTTTAATCAACTCTATTTTTGTTGCTTTCTCTGAGATCCCAATTACTATTACCTGGGCTTTTTTAGGTTAAGGTGAAGCATAAAATCTATATGCCTTTATATTTCAAGTGTGTATCTTATAAATAAAATCTTGTTGGATTCTACTTTCTAAACCATCTGCTATCCTCTTCCATCTTATATATAAATTCATTCCATTCATATTCATGATTATGGTCCCATAAAATATTAATTTCTCAGCTTGGACACAGACTCATCTGATCTCTACCAAAATACTCTAGGAAAAACTATGATATAATACCTCAGAACAAATTCTGGAGCAGTGTAATCCACAAATAGACATGGTGAAGTAATTTTTCAGCCCAAAACAATTTAGAAGGCCAGCACAAGGGGTCTAGTGCACAGGGGTAGAGGTAGATTGCAGCATACCAGGGCAGGCCCCATCAGCAACAGGCCTTGGGCACAGTTAACGTGACAGCTGCTCAGAAGATTAGAAAGGTCCTTTGCTGACTCTGAGTGCAAGACTCTTGTAGCATCGCCCATACTCAAAATAGGTCACAGTCTGTAGACATAACATTAAGGTGAGAAGGAACATCAGCATACACCAGCACTTAAAGGCACAGGGAAGCAGTGTAAGGGTAGAATTCTAAAGACTAAGCAGGGTGGAGTAAAACTAAAATTCACAGCAGGAAACCCTGGTCATAGTTCCAAGGGGGAAAAGAATGCTTGAGGTTACTCACAGACCAGAGTAGAGGCTGAGAGAGTATTAAACACTTCACTCCTTTAATCTTACCACCTTGGAAGAACTGAAAACAGATAGATCCCCAGAGACAGCCCTGAAAGCAGCTGCACAAAGAACCTTAAGTTTAGAAAAGTGCTCCCTTCACCATAGTTACAGCACCCAACTTTAATAGTTTTTTAAATTAAAAAAAAAGAACAAGATTGAAAAATAAGTAAACAATAAAAAAGAACTCAACCTAAAGTTATTTCTGTGACAGGGAAGACTAAAACACAAACTCAGAAGAAGATAACAAAGTCAACACTGCTACATCCAAATTGCTCTCAAGTCCAAAAAGAATGAATGAAGGAACTCAAAAAGGATTTTAAAAATCAAATAAGAGAGGCTGAATCAAAATTGGGAAAAGAAATGAGTATGATACCCAAAAAAGCATGAAATAATCAACAGAAGGCCCAGAAAAATGCTGAAGAATTTAATACCTTAAAAAAACCGAGGGGGCAGCTGGGTAGTCCAGTAGATGAGAGCCAGGCCTAAAGATAGGAGGTCCTAGGTTCATATCTGTCCTCAGACACTTCCTAGCTGTATGACCCTAGGGAAGTCACTTAGCCCCCCCATTGCCCAGTCCTTACCACTCTTCTACCTTGGAAGAAATACACAGAATTGATTCTAAGACAGAAGGTAAGGATTAAAAAAAAAAAACAGAATAGGCCAACTAGTTAAAGAGGCACAAAAATCTAATGAAGAGAACTTCTTAAAAAGCAGAATTGGTAAAATGGAAAAAAAGATCTACCAAAATGCACTGAAGAGAACTTAAAAGGCAGAATTGTCCATATAAAAAAAGAGGTACAAAAATTCACTGAGGAAAAGAACTCTACAAAATAGAATTGGTCAAATGAAAAAGGCAATACAAAAACTCACTCAAGAAAATCATGTCTTAAAATTTAGAATTGGACAATTGGAAGCTAATGACTCCATGAGAAATCAACAATCAATCAAATGAAGTTAAAGAATGAAAAATTTGAAGAAAATGTGAAATATTCATTGGGAAAATAATTGACCTGGAAAATAAATCCAGGAGAGATAATCTAAGAATTATTGGACTACCTGAAAGTCACAATAAGAAAAAAACATAGATATTATCTTTCAAGAAATTATCAATAAAAACTTCCCTGGTAATAGGCAGGCAAATTGAAAGAATATATCAATCACCTCCTGAAAGAGATCCCAAAAGAATAACTCCCATGAATATTATTCCAGAACTCCCAGATCAAGGTGAAAATATTGCAAGCTTTACTGACTATTCACCCTGTTATTAGTGCTTTCTTCCTTCTTAAATTATCATATATGCTCTTATCTTCTTATATATCATATCACAAGTGAAATAGAATTTCTTTGAAATAGAGATTGCTTTTCATTTTGTCTTTGTATTCCTAGCACCCAGCATATTACCTATTATATAACAGACACTTTAAAACCATGCAATGGATTGAATTTTCTAGTCAGTCAAATAGAAGGACCCTGTTTCTCCTCTCCTCTCTGAAGGCGATCAGGCAGGAAGTAGAAGTCAAACCCCAAAGAGCCTTTCCTCTTCCTTTCACTTCAAGAGGGATACACACAGCAGGACATGGCCTCTACCTGGGTAGAGAGAAAGTCAGATTGTGCCAGACTAGAAATTAGGTAGCAAGCCATTGTACCCATTTCCTTACTCAATCCTAAATTTAAGTTTACGTTTATAGTTATCTTCTCTCTCATTTATTTTTCCCTTTCCCAGCTCAAAGTAAGTGTGGTACATCCAACCTTTAGGTCAACTCAATTCAAAAAGAATCAATTAAGCACCAACTATGTGCCAGGCACTCTACTCTACATGCCAGAGATAGAAAGGCACTCATGAAAACAGCTCCTCTCTTCAAGTAATTTCATCTAGGGGAAAGAGCACAGACTAGAGTCAGAACACTGGGGTTGTTCAAAGCCTATTTGCTTACCACCTATATGACCTTGGGAAAGTTAGAAAAGATTTCTGGATCTCAGGCTCTTTATCTATAATGAAGGCTTTGGACTAGACAACCTTCAAGATCTAAATCTGTTCTTAAACTCGTCATGGACTCCTATAGCAGTCTGGTAAGGCCTATGGACTCCTCAGAACGATGTTTTTAAATGCATAAAATATATTAAAAAATTACAAAAGAAACCAATTATACTGAAATACAATTATAAAAATATTTTGTCAAATGTTCACAGACCCCAGGTTATGATTTTTTCATTTGGAATTTTGTTCTTCCTGCCTTTGCTGCATTCTGGGATTCATCTATCTAAGGTAGTAGAAGAGGTTACCTCTCACTCCGTCTTCTCAGTATTTGCCATAATCCATAGATTGGTACAGACTGTATAGATTCAGGAAAATACAAGTTACAACAGCATTAGTAATAGTGTCCTTTTTAATTATCTTTTCATCTATATCACTTCCTGAGATTCCTTAATCAAGAATAATACAGAATTAAATGAAGACATATGTCAAGCAATTAATAAACTTCAATTACTATATAAATATGAACTATTAGTGTTATTATATTATTCTCTTATTAGAGAAGCAACATGGCATAGTCAATAAATACTGAACTCTGAGTCGGGAAGATATGGGCTCAATTTCAGCCTCTAGCACTTTTTTTTTTAAGCCATAAAAGAAAAAAAAAAGGTCACAACATTATTAAGCAGCACTCAACCTAAAATCAGGGAAAAGAAACTTGAGTATGAAGTCTGACTATGAAAGTGATGTTGGGGGGTTGGGGTGGGGTTTCCCTCAGCAGTTTCCATCTCCTATCAAAGGCTAGAATGTGTGGAAAGAACAGGAGGAGGAGTGGGGATCCTGTGAGGATCCCAGGCACCAAAGACCTTGCTATTGGTTTGTTTGTTTTTTTAATCCATGGAACAACTGAGAATTAAAATAACTGGGAACCCTAACAAGCAGTCCTAGTGCATAGCCACCCACACAATGACACAATGAGAAAACTGAGAAAATGGGGGTGTGGGTGGGGACAAAACCCTACACAAATACCTTTCACTACCTTACTTTCTCCTTCTTACTTGTTTGATACAGATTCCAACTATTAACATTTTTTCTGGGCAAGCAAAACAACAAAATTCTACCTCTCTGCCATAATTAGAATTTGAGTAATTATTTATAACCAATAATCCATAATTATGTGTTTAAAGAAAGAAGATCAATATGGCTTGAGGGAAAAGAGATTTGAGTCTTTTATATTTAGAATGAAGTATCTGGATTAGCTCTCAATCTAGATATTTTGCCAAGTCTCAATCTATGTTATGAAGGAAAAAAAAATTTCCAATAATCAGTTTGGGAAGACAAGTTCCAGAGGTACAAGTCCAGAAAAACATGTATTGCCATCATTATCTATGGAACAACTACAAGAACATGAGTGAATTCAATAATAGCAATCCTGTCGCTTATTAACTATTATATCTTGAAAATATAAATTTCACTTAAAAATTTTTAGGATGAAATTTCTTTTTTTTCATATCTAGAAACATACTTATCTATAGTAATCATACTATTCCTATGGATATAAATACTAAAAACTTGACTGACTGTTTTTCAAAGAATCAGAGAATTACTAACAAAAAATTACAGATCCATCAATGTTAGTATCAATGTTTAAAAGATGCTGCCTTCTGCCCTAATGGCAAGTGGGATTTAACATCTCAAGGTCTGTCAGGGTCCTGCTACAAACTGGGAATGGGGTACTAAACAACACAAGACTGCAACATTAAGCATTCCCCTCTGTGTGTTTGGAACTATGTTGCAATGAATACAACTATCAAATAGAAGGGATGTGGCATCTATATAAATAAGGTAGCATTCTCTGAAGTTCCAAGTCAAGGTCTGGACTCTAGGCTGTTGCAGTTTCAGGCCTCCTATCTCCTGTTTTGGTCCCCAAAAAGAAAAAGAAAAGCTAGAATGTTGAGCCAAACCTATGAAAATGAAGTTTAATGGGGGTCAATGTAAAGTTTTAAACTTGTTTTAAAAAAATCAGGACTGTAGTTACAAGATGGAGGAGATTTTGTTGGATAGCAGCTATCAATCTGAAAAAGATCTGGGAAGGAGATGAGTGTTAATGAATGCAAGCTCATTACAGGCCTCTCCTGGAGTGCTATGACAGTCCAAAGAAGCATCTGTAATCTCAGGCTACACTGAGAGGTAGAATGTCCTGAACGTAAGAAGACAGTCCCATTGTGCTCTTTCCTGTCATACCCAAACTGGAAAACTGTACTCTGTGCTATGTACAAGATGTCAGGAAGCACACTGGCTTGATGCCCTTTACCCTTCTTATTCCAGTCCTCTGTATATAGTAAAAGGGTTATCAAGATTTTGCCATGTGAGACTCAGCCAAAAGATTGGTTAGCCTAAAAAATAAAAGATTTTTGAGGATATAATAGCTGCTTTTTAAATGCTATATAACCAAACAAATTCTAATCTGAGTCATTTAAACTAGGCCTATGTAAGCTATTTACAACCAAAAACTGATAGGCATAAAGTTTCTCTAAATTTAAAAACCTCACTGCCACACTATAAAAAGACTCATATAGCACAATCTCCAAATTTTCCTGAGAAACTATAGTGCCTTAAAATGTTATCCACAAGGCAATGAAATGGTTTTTGAATGAGTGACAAATGAAAACACTTTGAGGATGTTACCACTGTTTATAGTTCTACTCTCTTAGGCATCAGGCAGAAATTCATATTCACACACCTTTGTTTCCAGCCACCATCTCAAATTTTCTCTTCAGAAACCTCCACAAATGTGCTTGCAATCTTAGGCACTTCGTTTTTTTCTGACATCTATATATGCAAATGTTTGAGTGTCATGTGAACTTATGATTCAATATAAAAGTTATAACTGTCCTCAATGTGAATTTTCTTTTGTAGTATTAAGAAATGGCTGGATTATAATCTGTAACAAATCTATAACAAAATCTTTTAAATTTAAATTTAAATATTTTTACTGAGCTTCACATTTGAACTTGAGTCATTTCTCTAAACCGGGGCCCTTCAATAAAATAAGTATTTATTAAGCACCTAGCTCAGTCTCAGTTCCTTCATCTATAAAATGTAGATGATGATAAAAGCACCTATCTCACAGGGTTGCTGTGAGGATCAAATAAAATAATACATATAAGGCATTCTGCAAACCTTAAAACTCAATATAAATATTAGTTGCTACCATTATTGTTATTGCCATTATTATTATTCTAATTACCTACTATGTTTAAGGCACTATATACTGGGTGATGGGTATAAAAAAACAAAAATGCCTTTAAGAATCTTACCAAATTACAGCAGAAATATGCAAATACAAAATAACTTCATATTCAAGAAGTGAAGAGATACTAACAACTAAAAGGAATCTAGAAGGGCCTTCAAAAAATGAAAAAAAAAACGAAACATCTATCATAATTCAAAGAAGTCTATGTAACTAATAACTAATAAGTATGCCAATTACTGTAAGGATAAGGGAAAAGGGATAGAGAAAATTGCACAGATTGGTTTTAAGAGGAAAGGAGGAGAATTTAGACATAAACCCTGGGAGAAGATCCTGGAAGGAGAGGAGGATCTTGGGAGTTTACTGGGTTTATCTCTCTTGATCTGGCTTTCCTCTGAGCTGGTAAGGAGGAGCTTTGCTCTGGCATCCCCTGGGAAAAGACTAATCTTGTGGAAAGATTAGGAATTCCTGGGTTGAAAAGCTGCCTTGGAGGAAACGTGTCTTTCCCTGAAGTACAAAGATCAACCTGTCAGAAATCAACCTATCAGAAACAACTTGGTTAAGGTAAACCCAAGGGTTTTGTCACCTGGGACTTTGGGTTTATCTAGAAAGCCACCCCAGGCTTTGGGTAAGGACTCAGTACATCTGTGAGTCCTGCATCCTTGGCCTTTTAAAAACAATCTAGTATATAGGTAATCAGATAGTTTTTTGGGATTTAGATAAGATCAGAGAGTGAATAGTAAAGGCTTGAGAAGACCAGAAGAACAAACTCTGTGAGGGGGAGCGGAGATTGGTGGGAAAAGTTTGAGTTGTATATATTTAGTACCTTATTTATCATTTCCTTCAATAAACTTGGGTGTTGTTTTTTTTTTTAAATAATTACAAGGGTTGTGCTTCACTGGCCTTCCTGGTTGGGATTTTTTCATTTCCAATCCATCTCCTTCTGGAGCTAGTTTTCTCTTTCACTACTGAAAGTGTCACACAATTTATCACTCACTGGCCAACCTAAACATTTATGAAATTGAACCTACTTACTAGTAGTGATGAAGGCACTCCAACCTAGGCTAGCTTGAACAGTGGTAATGTTCAAAAGAGAAAATGAAAATATTTAACATACTTTATTTGATGGACAAATAATATTAAGAATTATTTATTATAATATCTTTTCATTTGAATATAAACTGTATTCCTAAAGCATGATTCCTTTGAAAGGAAATATATACTGATAACACAAAATACTATATATTTATGGTGAAAGGTTTTTAATTTCTTTCAATTCAAACAATATTATCAAACAATATTACTATTCATATCAACTTGCCTTTGCCTTCTTATTGTATATTACCCTCTTTCTGAACTCTACAGTTCAGTCAGGTTGGTCTTTTTTAATTTATTTATTTAATTGATTAATTCAGAATATTTTTCCAGGATTACATGATTCATATTCTTTTCCTACCATGCTCCCTCCCCACTCCCGTAGCCAAAAAGCAATTCAACTAAGTTGTATCAATAACATGTATCACTGATCAAGACCTATTTCCATATTATTAATATTTGCAATAATATGATCATTTAGAATCTACATCCCCAATCATATCCCCATCAAACCATGTGATCAAGGAAATGTTTTTTCTTCTGTGTTTCTACTCCCATAATTCTTTCTCTGAATGTGGGTACTGTTCTTTCTCATAAGTCCCTCAGAATTGTCCTGTATCATTGCATTGCTGCTATTAAAGAAGTCCACTGCATTCAATTGGGCCACAATGTTTCAGTCTCTGTGTACAACATTCTCCTTATTCTGCTCCTTTCATTCGGCATCAATTCCTGGAGGTCGTTCCAGTTCACATGGAATTCCTCTAGTTCATAATTCCTTTTAGCACAATAATATTCTATCACCAACAAATACCACAAATTGTTCAGCCATTCCTCAAACAAAGAATAACACCTCATTTTCCAATTTTTGCCACCACCATGAGTGTAGCTATAAACATTTTTGTACAAGTATTTTTCCTTATTATCTCTCTGGGATACAGATCCAATAGTGGCATTACTAGATCAAAGGGTATGCAGTTTTATATATAGCCTTTTGGGCACAGTTCCAAATTGCCTTCAAGAATGGTTGGATAAATTCACAACTCCACTAGCAATGCATTAGTGTCCCAATTTTGCCACATCCTCTCCAACATTTATTACTTTCCTTTGCTGTCATATTAGCCAGTTTGCTAGGTGTGAGGTGGTACCTCAGAGTTGTTTTGATTTGTATTTCTCCAATTATAGGAGATTTAGAACACTTTTCCATGCATTTATTGATAGTTTTGATTTCTTTATCTGAAAATTGCCTATTCATGTCCCTTATCCATTTATCAATTGGGGAATAGCTTGATATTTTTGTACAATTGATTTAGTTCCTTATATATATGAGAAATTAGACCTTTGTCAGGTTTTTGTTATAAAGATTTTTTCCTAATTTTTTACTTTCCTTCTAATTTTGAATACATTGGTTTTATTTGTACAAAACTTTTTTAATTTAATGTAATCAAAATTATTCATTTTACATTTTGTGATATTCTCTATTTCTAGCTTGGCCTTAAATTCTTTTCTTTACCATAAATTTGACAGGTATACTATTCTATGTTCATCTAATTTACTTATAGTTTACTTCTTTATATTTAAGTCATTACCCATTCAAAATTTATCTTGGTGTAGGGTGTGAGATGTTGATCTATATCTAATCTCTTTCATACTGTTTTCCCAGCAGTTTTTGTCAAACAGTGGGTTCTCATCCCAAAAGCTGGGATTTTGGGGTTTATCATACACTATCTTGCTGAGGTCATTTACCCCATCAGGTTGGTCTTCTTGATGTTACTCACACATACCACAAATCTCCCATCTCTGTACTAATTATACTGGCTATCATTTATGTTTGGAATACCTTCCCACCTCACTTCTGCACCATTACCAAAATCACCTTATAGAATTTATGATAAAATTATCACATGAAGCCTGAGTATGCAGGAGATAAAGTAGGGGGAAATGACAAATCAATATTAGACCAAAAGCAGGCAATTCTAGTAAATGTTGGAGATTCTATAAGACTAGAATCTCTAAGATTCACCCACGAAGCTCCTACTCATCCTGTCTATATGATTTCATATAAAGAACTGTTGCAGTTATAACAGTCTACCCTTCACATAGTCTTCTATACTCTAACCAAATAGTTTCCTACTTCAGGCCCTCATCATTTCTCTCAGCTGAACTATGATAGTAGCCTCATAATTGATCTCTGCCTCCTTGTTTTCAATCTTCCCCCTCTAAAATCTACCCTACCCAGTGATTTACTGAAAGTTCTTAAAGCCTCAGTTTCCCCATCTGTAAAATGAGCATTATAAAGTCTCCCCCATCAAAAGACTGATTTGTAAGTGCTATAAAGCTTTAAGTGCTACATAAATGTTAGCTGTATTATGATCATTACTATTATTATTATTATGTAATCTCACTGGGTTGAGTCGAAGAGTAAATAAGAATTGAGATACGAAACATGTGAAGTGTTTTAAAATGACAAAGCTCTGTAGTAAATATAAAGGTTTATTAAGTAGAATATATTGAATACAACTCATCTCAGTCTCAGAGCCCTCACAATTAATACTAATGATCATTACATATCACAGATGTATAAAGTATAGAATATTCTTTGAACCTATACTGATTCTATGATATATTCTAAAATAAGAGTTGTCAAATTCAAACAGAAATAGATCTTGAGCCACATACTGACATAGGAAACCACAGGCTAATATTATCTATTTGTATTTTAAAATCTTACCTTCTGTCTTGGAACCAATGGTTCCAAGGCAGAAGAACAGTAAGGGTCAGGCAATTGGGATTGGGATTTGCCCAGGGTCACAGAGCTAGGAAATATCTGAAACCAGATATGAATCTAGGACCTCTCATCTCTAGGCTTGGTTCTCCATCTACTGAGCCACCTAGCTGCCCCCATTGTATTGCATTTTTATTTAGTTTTAAAAATATTTCCCAATTATCTTTTAATCTCGTTCCAGCACAGACACAAGCTCTACAAATTTTATGCTTTTGTTTTTAACCAGAATTGCTATAGCCAAAACAATTCGTCATCTGGTAGCCAAACTTCTCCTGATAAGTCTCTCCCAACAAAGCTAAGCTGCCCCATGGACCACAAATACAGTTCATCATCAGCTCATATATTCTAGTTCTATAGGATTCATCAGAACTTTGTATATTGCTGGAGTACATACTGACAACAGAGAATCACCTACCATAAGGCTTTAGAATAGGATTTTAATGAATCATCAAAGTGTCGAGGGATGGCAATCTGCACTGATGGAAAGAATATTTTCTTCTGATCAAATCACAGATGCTCAAAATAACAAATTAAGTTTTTTTCCCTTTATTTTTCCCTCTTATAAGCAAAGTTTTTATTTCCCTTATTTGTCCCTCTTATAAGCAAGGCATTCAAGAGAAGTTCCAAATAAGAGTTTAAGTATTCAAGAGTTGTAATTTAGAACTTATTTACTTAAAATTTAAAATAAGTTGAACAGGAGATTGTCATATCAAGACAAGCAACAGCCTTTTTTTTTTTTAAGAATCTTTATTTTCTGTCCTAGAACTGATATTAAGTATTGATTCCAAGGCAGAAGAGCATAAGGCTAGGCAACTGGAGTTAAGTGACTTGTCCAGGGTCACACAGCTAGTATCAGAGGCCAAATTTGAAGCCAGGACCTCCACCCTCAACACAGTCTCCAGACCTCACTTTCTATCCACGGAACAACCTAGTAGCCCCCGAAGCAACAGGCTTATGAACCTAAAAAGCAACCAAGAGAACTAGTCTTCTCAAAGCATTAGTTTATTCTATTATTCAAAATAAGAATTCCTATTTTTCATTTTATGATTTTTCCATTATTTTTCTATCACTCCTTTTGTACCTTTAAAAATTAAACCCTTTAGAACTCTTTACCTAAAGTATTTCTAATATGATTCCTGATGTCAATTCCAGTTTATCAAACTCCTTTTTTTTATTTGTTATATATTAGAAGTGGGTTTTACCACCAGCAGCTCTGCCATAAGTTTAATGATCAATTTGGCCTTTGTAACCTTGGGCAACAGATGGGCAAGGTAAAGAAAATTTCCCTAGTGTAACATTAACCTAACTCAATGTCTCCCAAAGTGTGCTCCAAGGACCTTTGGGATTTTACTGTAGTTTAACTATAGGTTTTCAGGACCAGAAAATACTATAAGAAAAGGAAAGATTGAGGACTAAGTTACAAGAAGCAATAAAAAAGAGAAACATTCAAGCCTTATTTTGGAGGGGATGAATCAGAAGCAGCAGTTTAGGGAGAAAAAGAAGAATAAATGCATAGAGTTGGACTAAGAAGCACAAAACTGGTTTGTTAATAATAAAAACAGTTAAGATGTCACAAATATTTGAACCAATAGCCAATATTAAGAACCCAAGAAACAGTTTACTTAATCCGATATGACAAAAAGGCAAAGGGGAAATTAAAAGCAATTGGAAGAAAGAAGAATTTTGGCAACATGACTGTGTTTTATTACTCTGAAAATCATAGCAAGAAATACAAAATGTTTAGCCTTTATTATCAACAGTCAGGTAATAAATCTCCACCTAAAATCCATCAAGAAGAATTTTCCTGGGGGCAGCTGGGTAGCTCAGTGGATTGAGAGCCAGGCCTAGAGACAGGAGGTCCTAGGTTCAAATCTGGCCTCAGACACTTCCCAGCTGTGTGGCCCTGGGCCCCCATTGCCTAGCCCTTACCACTCTTCTGCCTTGGAACCAATATACAGTATTAATTCCAAGACGGAAGGTAAGGGTTTAAAAAAAAAAAAAGAAGACTTTTCCCTAGTCCATTATTTATCCTCAATGAGAAAGAAGTAAACTAAAAATTATAGTAAGACATTAATAGTCTTTGGAAGATTTCAAGATAAAGGAACTAATGGAATTCTAAAATATGGGTTTACTCCAATGGAGGTTGATATCCTCATTTAGTCCTGGGCACCAAGTTTAGTATTTCATTATGATATAAAAATAGTAAGGAAATAAATTTATTTTTATTCTACTTTCCACAGGCACTTCACATACATTATCTCATTTGATACTCACAACAACCCTGTGAGATGTTGATAATACAAATAGCATCATCACTTTACAAATGACAAAACTGAATCTTGGAGGTTAATTGGCCCAAAGACACTATCTAGTAAGAAACCTAGTACTCTTTCTATTACTTCAAAACTTCCTTTCTTTTTCAAATTAAATGCTCTTATTGAGGGTCAAAGAAGTAGATGGGGAAAATAGTAAAGATGATTAAATTAGGTCTTATTTCAGGAATAAACATTTTAAAAGTTTATTAGTTACCTAAAGTGTTAGGATTCTAGGGTTGATTACCTAGTATAACCATCAGTCATTTTAATGATGAAACTGAAGCCCAGAGAAAATAAATACATCCCCCAAAATCAGACAGCTTAGATAGTAGCAGGGACAACACTATAACACCCAGGTCTCCTGATTTTCAAGCCTAGACCTCATTCCAATAAATTACATATCATTTGATCAATTCTAATTTTACACAACTTATTTTAAAGGAGAAAAATAATTTTCAACTAATTAATGGACTACAAATGAAGAGATTTTCCCCCCAGCTATGTAACATTGAAAAAAAAAAGATACAAAAATGCTTCTAAGGTATATAAGAGATGTGAACTTGGACCTCAAATAGCAAATCTCATGTTAATTTAACAATTAGGTAATGATGTACACTAAAGCTAGACTGATAATCTAACATGAAAGGGTAGAAAATAAAGTAAATAACTATAAAATCTTAAGTTAATATACCATCTTTCACTTGTTTTAAATCTTTCACTTGAGGATCTCAAAATGTTTTATAAGTACATGCTACTTGAGCCTCACAAATCTCTTTATAGAGAATTGAAAATATATTTTTATGGACATTATGCAACCCACCTCAGCTATTTATGAAAAGAGAAAAAATTACTGAAAAGAATTCAGTAAAATCCACAATATAATTCTACTTACAATTCTGTGTGCAGGAAAAACAATCAACTGCCAGACATAATCTTAATGATTAATATTCATTGCTAAATAGAATAAAAGGCACATAAGATATATAAATATATTTGTTTCAAAATAAGACTGAACAGCCTTATTTATCCCCATAAGAAATAGTCTCTGATACAAAATTTAATTTCTATTTAAAATGAAGACAATTTCACTATACAATAAAGCTTAGAAAACTGAATAGGGCACATATCCAATGACAATTTGATGTTACTTGCTTGCTTGAGCTACAGCCATAAGAGTGACAATAATAATAGCTGACATGTAGCACTTTAAGATTTACAAAGCACTTTATCCACATTATCTCATTTGATTCTCAAAATAAGCCTATAAAATAAAGTCTGCAGGTATTACAATCCTCATTTTACAGGTGAGAAAAGGGTCTTAGGTTAACTGAGTTGTCCATGGTCACATACCTAATGACTATCAGAAGTAAAATTTAAACAAAGGTTAAAAAAAAGTTTTGCCCATTTGAAGATTTTCACAACAATAATTTAAGTAATTACAAAAAACTAAAAGCAAGTTTAAATGCTTAAAAATACCAAAAAGCTTAAATAATTGTGGTACATTAATATTATATAACATGTATGCAAATATAAAGCCAATATAAATGTAACTATAAAACCAAGAGCTAACATTTCTCAATAAGAATGGGGTCAAGGTAATATAAGGTCCTTGCATTCTACTATTATTTGCCATAATATTAGAAAGGCTAACTATAACAATAAGAAAAATTAATTAATCAACAAGTATTTATTAAGTATTTACTACCTGCCAGGCTGGGGAAGCTAGGTAGCATAACAGATAGAGAACAAGGCCTGGAATCAGGAAAACTTCTTCCTGTGTTCAAATCTGACCTCAGACACTAGTTAAGTGGCTGTGGGCCAATGACAGCAAACCTTTTAGAGGGGCGGGTGATGTCCTCAGGCACGCATGGAGAGGGACAGGGAAGCAGTTTGGTCTGCATTCCTCTGGTTTTCTAGTAATAAACTCTGAACTGAGGTGATGGCAGATGTGCCCACAGAGAGGGTTCTAAGTGGCCCCTCTGGCATATGTGCCATAGGTTATTATATGATTTGAGTAATTAGAAAATCTTGAACCCTTGGACTTCATTTTGAAGAATCCTTTTCCCTTCATCCACATAGCATTCTTACATATTGTTTATATGGTTCTGTAACTCTGCCTTTCTCTCTCTTTTCCTGCAACTGTAGCTATGTTAACTCCCTCTTTGCTCTTTTATTTTCCTTTACTTCAAGTTATTATTATTAATAAATCTTATTAAATATAATATTTGGAATATTTGGATATTATATTTTAATCTTACAAATATAAACATAAAGAATAATACTATAAGCAAATTAGGGAAGCATGGAATCACTTACCTGTAAGATCCATAGAGAAGGGAAGAATTTATGAGATGGAGATGGATGATATGGAGATGGAGAGATGGAGAATATTATGAGATGTAAAAAGAATAATTTTGCTTATATTAAATTTAAAAGGTTTTGCTGACAAATGTCAACAAAACAAATATTAAAAAGATTAGAAGGGAAACAACTGGAAAAAAACTTTTTACAGCAAATTTCTCTGACAGAGCCCTCATTTCTCAAATATATATACAGAACTGAGTCAAATTTATAAGAACACAAGTCATTCTCCAGTTGACAAATGGTCAAACAATATGAATAAGCAGTTTCCAAATGAAGAAGTGATGCAGACTGAAATAAGCAGGAAAGTACTATATACAGTAAAAGCAATATGGTACAATGATCAACTGTGAAAGACTTAGCTATTCTCAGCAATACAATGATTCAGGACAATTTTGTAGGGCTTATGACAAAGAATGACATTCACCTCTAGAGAAAGAACTGTTAGTCAGAATGTAGATCAAAACATATATTTTTCACTTTAGTTTGTGTTTTTATTTTGAAGTTTTGGTTTTATATAAGTATTCTTTTACAAAAATGACCAATACGGAAGTGTGTTTTACTTAATAATACCTATATAACCTCTCCAGGATGAGGGAAGGAAGGGAGAAAGGGAGACAATTTGGATCTTATAATTTCTGAAAAGTATATTGAAAATTGCTATTATTTTTAATTGGGAAAATAAAATTTTTAAAAATACAAACTTGTATAATAATAAATATTTAGCACATCTTGACATATATTATGTAATAAATGAGATAGTTTAAAAGGGAGAATATATGCATGTAAGAAAATCAGGAAAGGGTTTATGTAATTAGTAATATTAAGCTGCATATTAAGGGTAGAAAGGAATTCTGTAAGAGAAAGTCAAGGAGGAAATCCATTTCAGAGTTGGAAGCTAGCCAGTACAAAGACTCAGAGATGGGAAATGGGATGTCATGTGTAAAGAACAGAGAAAAGGCCCGTTTGCCTGGAAGACTGAGCACAGAAGAAGGGTAATATAAAATGAGGGTAGACAAATAAATTGGGCCTGGATTATGTAGGGCTTTAAACCTAAAGAGAGTGGTTCATATTTTATTGCAGAGACAATAGGAAGCCTCTGGAGTTAGTGGAGTAGAGAAGTAATATGGTTAGATCTGTAATTAAGCAGATATTCATAGGATGGACTGAAATGGTAAGAAAATTGAAGATATTGCAATGATGAGATATATTGGAAAGACAGAAATGGTTAGATTTGGCAAATGATAAAAGGGGAGTCTAAAATAATGCTTCAATTGCACACCTAAAAGATTGGAAGAATGGTAGTGCCTACTATAGAAAATAAGTTTGGAAGAGGGGTTTTAGAGGGGATAAGATAAATTCTGTTTTGGACATGCTGAGTTTTGAAACATCTCCTCAGCATCCATTCTGAAATGCCCAATGAGCAACTGATGAAGCCTAAAGTTCAGGGGAGAGAAAGAGGTTGGAAATATATAGAGATAGATAGAGATAGAGAGAGAGAGAGAGATAGAGATAGAGAGAGAGATAGAGAGAGAGAGAGAGAGAGAGAGAGAGAGAGAGAGAGAGGTATCTATTAGAAGCCAACGGCATAGAGATAACTAAAATAAAGGAACAAATATTGAAGGAGATAAAATTATCTCATGTACAAATTATATGATTTATTTTTAAAAACCCAGTGTCAGTGAAGAAATTTATCATGATGATTAAAAGCAAAGTTAACAAGGTACAAAAATAAATTGATAAAAACACAGGTATTTCTATATAGCACTGAAAAAAAAACACAATGAAATACAAGAAGGTCCACCCAAAATAACTACAAATTGAATAACATTCCTGGGAAGTACTTACCAAGAAACATTAAAGACTTTTATAAATAGAACTTTATATAAAAAATAAAGGAATACAAAAGTAATTGGAGAGATATTAACTGCTAGGCCTGACCAATATAACAAAAATATTGCCTAAATTAATTTACAAATTTTTGTAACTATGATATATATATATATACATTACTGTACTATACATAAACATTATTGTGTGTATATATATATACATATATATATACACACACATACATTATTGTACTAAAAGTTGCTTTGTAGCATTTTCTAACAAAATTCATCTGGACAACAAAAGATGAAGAATTTCATGGAAAATAATAAAAGGTATGAATGAAGGGGGACCTAGATGCCCAGCACTTATGAAACAGTAGTCATCAAAACTATTTGATGCTGGTTAAAAAAAGAAATGTAGAACAGTGGAAAAGACCAGACAAACAAGATCTAGAAGGAAATGGAAACAGTAGTTCAGTGTTTATTAACCCACCCCACCAAAATCAAACTACTGGAGCAAGGACTCCTTGTTTCATTAGATTTGCAGGAAGACTAGAAAATCATTTAGGAGAAAATAAATTTCAACTACATCTTAAAACATCTTATACAATAAATTCCAAGTAGATAAGTAATCCAAACACAAAATCATCTATATGTGTAAAAATCATATATTAAAAAATTGAATCTTTCACAACTATAAAGGGTAAATTCATAACCAAACAAGGGACAAAAGAGCTCATCAAAATAGAGTTTTAATTCTATGTTATATTTATTTGCATATATGGTGTAACATGAAGGTAGAATTGTAAACTCGTTGGGAGCATGAACCATATCTCTTTTTGTCCCTGTGTCCCCAAGCCTGGCACAATGCCTTGCACACAGTAACTAATAAGTGCTTGGTGAACTGAATATACTATTTTAAACTTATATAAACAAAAGCAAGGGAGCTAGAATAAGAAATGCTACCAAGTGGGGAAAATAATCTTTTCATGAAACATTTGATAAAAAGATGATATCCAAGAATCATAATAAATGCAAATAAGGCCGAGAACTATTTCCAACCTGAAAAGCGGTCAAATGATAGCAATCTTTTTTAAAAGAAGAAAAGCAAAGCAACAATAACTACGTACAAAATACTAAGAAAAATACACATTAAAACAACTCTGAATCATCAAATTAGCAAAGATGATAAAAGACAGTCTATGTGGGAGGGGCTGTGAGAATGCAGGCACACTAATACACTGCTGGTAAAGTTGTGAATTGGTCGAACTGTTCTACCAAACAATTTGCAATTATAACAGAGAAGCCACTAAATTGTTCATACACTTTGGTCAAGCAATATATTGGGCATCCAAGCCAGGGAAGTCGATGACAAAAAGAAATGTCTCATATATATCAAAATATTCAAAGCAACACTTTTTGTAGTAGCCAAAAAAAAAATGGTCCATTGATAATTGAATGACTTGACAAGCTGTGGAAAATGAATGTTAATGGAATATTAGGGTACTAAATAACACAATGCAAAAGGGAGAAGGAATTCAAAGTAACATGAAAATGTGTAGGAAATGATGCAGGGCAAAAAAAAAAAGCAGAACTAGAAAAACAATACTTACCAAATACAATAAAGTACATTTTAAAAGAAATCAGAATTCATATTAAAAGCAATGACTAAACTTGGTTCCAAAAGACCACTTCTCTCCTCTCAGTAGAAAAGAATAGACTACAGTTTTAGACACTATTAGATGTGGTTGCTTTGGCAGTTAATTTTGCCTGTTTTTCTTTGTTATAAGGGAAAGTTCTAAAGTGGGGGAGTATGCTATACTAAAAAATGACTGTGGTATAAGAAAAACCATTAATAAAACATTACAAGAAGGGGCAGCTGGATAGCTCAGTGGATTGAAAGCCAGGCCTAGAGATGGGAGGTCCTCGGTTCAAATATGGTTCCAGACACTCCCTAACTGTGTGACCCTGGGTAAGTCACTTAACCCCAGTTGCCTCACCCTTACTACCTTCTGCCTTGGAACCGATACACAATATTGATTCCAAAACAGAAGGTAAGGGTTTAAAAAAAAAACATATTTTTTTTTAACATTACAAGAAAAAATGGCAAGATAACCATTGTAGATTTATTTCTCAGACATAACGTTCATAAAGGTCATAAGAAAAATTTATGTTTAAATCAAATTTTTAAATTGTGTATATATTAATAAGTGTGCTTGCTAGCAAAATAAAAGGCAATCCTAAAGATACAGCCTTTAAAAGCTAGGAGGACTTGTATTAGAGTACTACTTTAGATATGCCAGCTGTGTGAACCTGAGCAAATCAATTTAACTTTCCAGTTCTCTAGGTCAGTGGTATCCAACTCAAATAGAAAAGGATCCCTGCGCATAGCATATTAACTTGAAAACCTCAAATTAGCATTATCTATGTTATATTATGGGCAATGGATAGAGTACCAGGGCAGGAGCCAGGAAAACTCATTTTCCTGAGTTCAAATCTAAACTTACACACATATTAGGTTGTGACCCTAGGCAAGTTATTTAACCCACTCTGCCTCAGTTCCTCATTTGTCAAATGATCTGGAGAAAGTAATGGCAAACCACTCCAATATCTTGGCACAGGAAACCCCCAAATGGTGTCACAAAAAGTCAGATATGACTGAAAAAAGCTGAACAACATTTTAATTTATTTTATTAAGTATTTCCTTTTTTCTTTTTTTTTAAATACCCTTACTTTCTATCTTAGAATCAATACTAAGTATCAGTTCCAAGGCATAAGAGTAGTAAGGGTGAGTCAACTGGGGTTAAGTGACTTGCCCAGGGTCACACAGCTAGGAAGTGTCTGAGGCTAAATTTGAACCCAGGACATCCCGTCTCTATAGCTGACTCTCTATCCACTGAATCACCTAGACATCCCCTCCCAGTTTTACTTTAATGTGGTTCAGCCTCACTCAGAAGTTCCACATGTCTTGAGTTTGACAGTCCTGCTTTACACAACTCTTTAAGACTATGAGGTATTGGTACTAATGTATTGGGGTGTATGGGGTGTTCAGGGAGGGGTAGTATCTCTGGTATGGAGGGCTTGTTGTGCCCTTCTAGGGCAGCTCTCCAGCCTCTGACCCTCACCTGACACCCAGCTCTCATTTGTGGCTCCTAGTAGCTGCTAGTATGCGGCAGCGGCCACACCCCAGGCAACAGCTTTGACAGGCCAGCTAAACCTTGTGAGGGTAGCCATCTGGTCGTCAACCCCTGGTGAACCAGGGCCTTGCTCACCCAGCATGTGAAGACTGCTTCGGCTGAACAGACGGAAGAAACCAATAAGAAGGTTCAACGGCTGAGATGGCAACGCAGCAAAGCACTGTGGAGTGCTTAGGGCGTTTTGGAGCACAAAGGACAACACGGCCATCCAATGCACCTGAGGAAGTCTCCAGGTGTAACGACTTTTCGTACCACTGGACCCAGGCTTCCAACGCCGAGAGAGTGGGACTGTCTCTGTGCATCGACTTTTCCACTTAAATCTTCACGCACAAGTGTCTTTGTGCACACTCATCTATCATAGATGAAAACTCACAAAGACAACCATCATCCTTGGCTACCGAGAGACTACTACTAATCTCTATTGGCAGGAGCTTCCTTATCCAAGAGTTTTTATATAAATAAAATCATGTTTCCAGTTCCAATCCCTTTCTTTAACTCATGCAATCTAACTTGAACACTAGCAATCACATATTAGCAATAACTTCAAAGTAGCATCAGTATATCTTAAAACAAATTGATCTGCTCACTATTCCTAATAGATCCTTCTTCATTCCTGCCCTGCCACAAGATTTTGGCATTACACACACACACACACACACACACACACACACACACACACGGAAAACCCTTGGACTTGCCACTCCATCGCATAAAAACTACATATCCTTCTAGACCTTTTCTTCTTGAGTTTTTCATATCCTTTACTGTCTATTCCACTGATAAGACCACAAAAATGGAAGTCAGAAGAAATCTTAAGAGTTCATGTAGTCCAATCCCTTCATTTTAGACAAGGAACTAGAGCCCTACTTAACTCTCTCAAGTAATATCAGTAATGGCCATTCACATGGTACTGAATAGTTTTCAAAGCATTTTATATAAATTATTTCATAAATCTGTGGATCAAGTAGCAGGAATATTATCCTTATTTTAGAGATAAGGGAGAAAGGAAGCAAATAAGAATTTACATAGCACCTATTATATTCTAGATACTATGCTAAGCACTTTTATAAATATTATCTCATCTGATCTTCACAACAACCCTGCAAGACAGGCACTCTTATTATCTCCATTTTAAAGTTTAGGAAACTGAGGCAAATAGAGGTTAAGTGACTTACCCTGGGTCACACAGCTTATAAGTGTCTGAAACTGGATTTGAACTCAAATCTTCCTGACTCTGGGCCTGGCACTCTTTCCAATGTACCACCAGAGGCCTCAAGAGAAAGGAAACTGAAGCTAACCCAGTAAAGTAACTTGCCTGTAATCATACAACTAACAAGTGTCAAAGGCAGAAAACGGCCAGGAAAATCTGAAGTCAAGTCTCACTCCCTATACATTATGTTTGTTACCTCTCAATTTTTCCCAACACCAGAGAGGTAATAAGTACTAAAAAGTCTGAATCCAAACACAGGTCATCTAACTCCAAATCACAGGAACATAGCACTTTTTATTTAAAGTTGGAAGAAGCTTCAGAGATCATCTGATCCCAAGAGGTATCCAAAACCTAGAGAGATCAAATGACGTGCCTGAAGACACATAGGTATTACATAGTAGAGGTAGGCTTTGAAACCAGGTCTTCTATCCCCAAATCTAGCCCTGTATCAGTAGGAGTTTTTTTTTAATTATATATCTGTGTACATCTTCCTAACTAGAATATAGGCTCCATGGGAGGAAAGAATAGATTCTATACTTCTCTGTATCCAACCTACCAAGTCATACAGTAGTACTCAATAAATATTCAATTGAACTCTCAGTCTATTGACCTAGGCAACCTCAAAGTACCCCCCAGTGTGCTGCCAGCCATATACATGTGGTCATTTTACTCTGAGAGCAGTAAGTACTTTGTTTCCTTTTTTAAGTCTACACTTTGGCATCTCAGGCAGTAAATATGCAATTTAGAAGATATGGTCAGTTTCCTTCTCTTCTGTTTTCCATACATTATAGAATGGTGCAAGAAATTTTTAAGTCTAGAGAAAAAGAAAAAGCACATACTCAATACAATCAATACAAGCAAAACCATAGAAAATTATTTTTTGACAGTCTTAATGAATACCAAGTACTCATTGAGGACTTACTATGTATTCAGTACTTTACTAGGTAATAAAGAAGATAAAGTAGTATAAAGTATGCTCTATCAGTAGTACCTGCACTCCAAAAACAGTTGATTTGAAGAGGCAGCCTCTTAGAAATAATAATGAACACAAGTCAGGATATAATTTAGTACTAAATTTGGATACATAGATAAGTTCTCATAGAACTCAAAGTCAAAATATTCAGACAGGGGTAGAATAATCAGGAAAAGCTTTATGGAAGAGGTAAAACTTGATGCTTAAAGCATAAGTAGTCTCTAGACTCAGAAAGAAGGGGGAAAAGAACATTCCTCGCAAGATTAACACCATGACAAAAGCAAAGGCAAGTATAAATATTAAATATTCCAAAGAGAGAGAAGAGTATGACAATAGAGGAAAATAACAGTATTAATGGACCTTTTCCTTTCACTAAAAAGCATTACCGACTTTAAAAAAAAACTAATTTTATGTCTTCCTAAATTTCATTCATTTTTCCACAGATGAAATGCTTTGCTTAATTTAAGTCAAATTTTCTTTTTGATAAATTCTTTTCCATCATCAATATCTGCCCTTCACTATAAGCAGTTCTCAGACTATGTAGTCCATAGATCTCTGGAGGTCTTCAAATCCCTTTCAACAAGTCCCCAAAGTCAAAATTACATTCAAAATAATACTAAGACAGTATTTGCCTAGTAAAATATTCCCCCCGTATCTATATGAGGCTGGATTTTCATTTCAACCAAAACAGCATATGGCAAGAGACTGAATGCAGAAGCAGATATGGGAATCTAGCTAACTTCTATAAAGGCAGATATAAAGAAATACACAAAAATATATAAAATAATACGATTCTCACTAAATTTTTATTTTGGAAGACATAGTTATTTTTCATCAAAAATATGTTAACATGTAATGGGCTTGTTATTGTTATTTTTAATGGATTTTTTAAAAAATGTTTTAGTTTTAAACACAACAAATATTGTTAAATAACCAGGACTGAGATAGAGCCAAAGCAGTTTTTGAGAGCCAATGGTTATATTTCTAGGCTACAAATCTAACCTTGATTTATTATTTTACTTATTATATATGCTTAAGGAATTGATGGTAAATGTTAATAATGCAGACTGAACTAAAAAATGTGTTCTTCATAGGGAGAGTAAATATGGTTGTTAAACAAGTACCAGCATTTGACTGTTGTCTTTTTTATATTTCTCAAGACCTGTATTTGAGAGTCAAAATTTTCATTCAGCTCTGTATTTTCATCAGGAATGTTTGAAAGTCCTCTATTTCACTGAATGCCCATTTCAAAGTTATTCAGTTGAAGGCCTAGCTCCTTCTGAAACATCATTTTCGCACCACCCCCCACAAATCCTTTAATAGTAGAAGCTGCTAAATCTTGTGTTATCCTCACTGTGGCTCTATGATAGCTGAATTGTTTCTTTTTGACTGCTTGCAATATTTTCTCCTTGACCTAGGAGTTCCAGAATTTGGTTATAATATTCCTGGGAGATTTCCTTTTGAGAGGAGTTTTCCTTTTGAGATCTCTTTCAGGAGGTAATTAATAGATTCTTTCATGTTCTATTTTGCCTTCTGGTTCTTAGAATATCGGGGCAGTTTTCCTTGATAATTTATTGAAAGATGATATCCAGGCCCTTTTTTCTATCATAGCTTTCAGAGTCTAATAATTTCTCAGATTGTTTCTCCTGTACCTATTTTCCAGATCAGTTGTTTTTCCCAATGAGATAATTTGCATTTTCTTCAAATTTTTCTTTCTTTTGAATTTGAGTGTTTATAGTTATTAGCTTCCATTTGCCCAATTCTAATTTTTAAGGCATTTTAATTCACTGAGCTTTTGTACATCCCTTTTCATTTGATCAATTCAAGTTTTTAAGAAGTTCTTTTCCTCATTGAGTTTTTGCACCTTTTTTTTTTAATGTGGCCAATTCTACCTTTTAAGTTCTATTCAGTGTATTTTTGCATATCTTTTTCCATTTGGCCAATTCTGCTTTTTAGTAAGTTCTTCTCTTCAACAGATTTTTGTGCCTCTTTTACCAGTTGGTAAACCTATCTACTTATTATGTTTTTAAGATATTATTTTCTTCAATATTTTTTGTACCTCCTTAAGCAAGCTGTTGACTTTTTCCCCCTCCATTATTCTCATTTCATTTACCAATTTTTCTTCTACCTCTCTTATTTGACCAGATTTCCCTCTTCCCCCTAAGGTCACAAGCACTGGTGTTTATTCCTCCTCCTCATCTTGGCATCTCAAACTAGGACTGAGACCTGGATATGCATATGGGCAATGTATGAGTCTTATTCCCGGAGACAGCAAAGGGACCCCTATAATCTCTTTCTGAGTTGTCCAACTCTGCCCCCAAACCTTACCATCTATGGTTGAAAGCTCCAGAAGCCTTTACTGATGATTCAGCCTCCCCCAAGACCTCTGTTGGCTTGCCAAGATGGGGCCTGCCTTAACATGCTATTCTGTACTCCACTTAGGCTCCAGAATTATAGATCTTTTATGCCAGCCTTTTAAATTGTTTTGGGCAGAAAAATTGTTTCATCATGTCCTTTTGTAAGTTCTGCCACTACAAATTTTGTTTTAAGGTGTAATATCAAAGTTGCTTGGAGAGTAATTTGGTAGAGATCAGGTGAGTCTGTGTACCTTCTCCACCATCTTGATTCCACTTCTTGTTAAACAGGTTTCAAACTTTCACATTTCTTATATTTTTAAATGTTTACATCAATATTCCAAGGTTTGGAAAAATTGATAGATTGTAAGAGTTGCATCTCTAAAGGCCATTAAAGAGCATTTAGTCAATTTCCTTCATTTTACAGATAAGAAATTTAGTCTCAAAAAAAGGTCAAGTGACTTTATGAAAGGTCAAACAAGAATCCCAGCAGAGTTAGGCTTTAATCCAGGCTCAAAATCTCAAAATCTAGAGTTCTTTTTCATTGTATTAGAAGGTTGACTTATTCAGCTTTATATTAGTAAGTGTGCTTTCTACTATGCCAACCTAATTTTATCAATTCCTTATGCAAACTAGCACTTAATATCATTTAACAATGATTTTTTAATTTATTTTTATTTTATTTTTTTAAACCCTTACCCTCCGTCTTGGAGTCAATACTGTGTATTGGCTCCAAGGCAGAAGAGTGGTAAGGGCTAGGTAATGGGGGTCAAGTGACTTGCCCAGGGTCACACAGCTGGGAAGTGTCTGAAGTCACATTTGAACCCAGGACCTCCCGTCTCTAGGCCTGACTCTCAATCCACTAAGCCACACAGCTGCCCCCTAACAATGAATTTTTAAAAGGAACAATGATTTCTTTTCTACTAAGTTCCCAGGATATTTACCTAAAGTTTCTTTTTTAAGATAGAAGATATATTTTTTAAACTATTATCTTATCAATTGAGCACATTTTTAAAGAATCCTTAACTTCCATCTTAAGAGTCAATATCATGTATTGTTTGTAAAACAGAAAAGAAGTAAAGGATAGGCAATGGGTATTAAGTGACTTACACAGTGTCACACAGGTAGGAAGTATCTGAGGCCATATTTAAACCCAAGACCTCCTGTCTCCAGCCCTGGCTCTCTATTACTAAGCCAACTAGTTGACCCCAATCAAATACATTTATTAAGCAAAATAAAATTTTATTAGCAAGTTAATACTAATAACTATGTGTCAGGCAGGCATTATGCTATAAGCATTGGGATTTTCCAAAAGCAAAAATGAGAGCCCTTGCCTACAAGGATCTTATATATAGATATATATACAAAAGAGATACAAGTTAATATAGGGGGAAAGCCATAGAAGGTATAGAGGTCAAAAAAAGGCTTCATATAGAAGATAACACTTAAGCTGAACCTTGAAGGAAATCAGGAATTCTAAGTGGCAGAGATGGGGAACAGGCAGCATACAGAGACAATAAAGGCAAAGGAACAATCTAGAGTGCTGTGAATGAGGAAAAATGAAAAGTCAGACTAGGTTGAATGTAAAGTATGGTTAAGGTCAAGTTGTAAAGGACTCTAAATATCAAATAGAGACATGCATATTTGATCCTCAAGATAATAGGGAGTCACTGAGTTTAAAATAGTTAACATGTATAAAGCATTCCAAAGTTTCCAAATGTTTTTTGATAAATTTGACCTTCACAACAAACCTGCTGTCCCACTTTTCAGGTGAGGAAACTGAAGCTGAGAAAGATTAAATGATTTGACCAAGTTTATACAGCTTACTAGTATCTGTGGCATTATTTGAACTCGGATCTTCCTGATTATAAATTCAATACTATCCAATCAGCTAAGCAATCCTGCATATTGCAAAGACATTAGAAAAATCATTTTGGCAACTATGTAGACAATGAATTCTAAAGGCAGAGACTTGAGGCAAAGGAGACTAATTAGGTTATTACAATAGTAAAGGAAAGTAATGAGAACTTAAACCAGGAATTCACAAAAATATATGAGTAAAGAGAAGGGAACTGTCAAGAAGCATCTATTAAATATCTACTTTTTGTTAAGTTCTAGAGATACAAAGGGCAAAAAACAGTCTCTATTCTTCAAAAGCTCATAGTCTAAAGGAGGAGATAATAGGCAAATAAGAAAGATACATACAGGGTAAATTGGAGTTAATCTCAGAAGAAAGGCACTGACATTAAGTAGAGAATGGAAAGGCTTCTTGTAAAAGGTGGGACTAAAGCCAGGGGAGCCATAAGGGGAGAGTTCTAGGCTTCAGGGACAGCCACTGAAAATGCAGAGTCATGATAAAGTATGTGAGGAACAGCAAGGAGGCCAATATCACTGGATCATGGAATATGCAGAGAAGTATGTGGGATGAAGAAGATATAAGAAAACTAAGGGAAGAGAGGGGAATCCATCATTTGAGTAATAGCAGAACAAATCATGGTACATGAATGTACTGGGAAACTATCTACATTAAGAAATGGGGAATAAGATGGTTTCTGAAATACCCGGAAAGATTTATATGAACTGATGCAAAGTTGAATCAAAACAATTTATACTATACTGAAATTGTAAAAAATAAACTAGTATTTCCTTTGGGTAGGGAAGACAAGGTTCCCCACCTTGACCAGATTGAAAATGCAGCCATCACTCATGGGCAATGCTGCTATCAATCCCAATCCTGCTGTGTTTGGCACTGATTTTAAACAGCTGTTTTTCTGATCCAAGTCGGTGTATCTTTCTCCTTTGGCAACCTGATGGCCTTCCACTTCCAGAAGTTCACTATGTTGGTGTCAGTTTCTATAAACCCTTGATCAGCTTTGTCCTGTTCCAACTCAGAGCTTTCAAATTCGAGAGATCCACCAATCTGTCTCACACACACACACACACACACACACACACACACACACACACACACATATACACAGAGCAAGGACTACAGGGATGAGCCACTATGAATGGCAAAAAATGAACACTTTTTGAAAGACTTAAGAATTCTAATTGACACAATAATCAATGGCAATTCCAGAGGAATTGATGAAGACTTCATCTACCTACCTGAAAGAGAGGTGATATACTAATATGCAGAATAAGATACATGTATTTAAACATGTCCAATGTGAGAATCTGTTTTGCTTAACTATGATTATTCACTGCAAAGATTTTGTTTTTCTTTTGGGGTGGGGGAGGGAGATGGAGGGATAGGATAGAGAAAAAATAAGTGCTTGACAATTTAGGAAAGAGATGTAAAACATATTGTGGAGACAGAAACAAGTTTTGGCAATTGACAAAATACTACAAATGGAGAGTTAAGGATGATGATACCAAGAATGCAAAATGGGTGACAAGAAGAATGGTGGTGGCCTGAACAGAAGAGTGAAAATTTGGAAAGTTAGGTTTGGAGGAAAGAAAATTAGTTCTTTTTTAGACATGTGCAGTTTGAGATGTCTATAAAGTATTCCATATAAAAATCATTTTCAGTTAATCCAGAAATGTGATAATTTTCATTGCTTAAGTTGAAATAAAAGATATATGTATTTCCCCTCACAATCCTCTCATCAGGCATCATAGAGGGAGTCTAATTAGAGACTATAAATAAAATAAATTAAAAAATAAAGAGAGCCTTGGAATAGCTTGCTATGTTTTAGTGATCTTAAAAGAAGGAGGGGGGCATCTAGGTTAAGGTGACTCAGTGGATGAAAGCCAGGCCTAGAGACAGGAGGTCAAGGATTCAAATCTGATGTCAGACATATCCTAGCTTGTGTGACCCTGGGCAAGTCACTTATTTTTTGTGTAGGTCTTACTGCTCTTCTGACTTAGAATCAATATAGGTTACTATAATGGAGTTAGAGGGGGTACCAGTAGTGGGGAGAATATACTAATTGGGTAAAGAATAGAAGTTTTGTGTGGCATCATCTTCTATTTGGTAAATTCAAATTTTCAGGAAGTTTGTTGCTTGGGTAATGTTTTCTACCTCTTGTGTCAAGCTATTAATTCTCTTTCCAATTCTTTCTTCCATAGTTTTCATTTCTTTTCCAATTTTCCCCCTATTATAGTAACCTTATATAATCCTACAAGCAGAGGGCATCTAAATAGTGCAGTGGATAGAGTACAGGGTCTAGAGTCTTCTAGAAGACTCATCTTTATAAACTCATATCTGGCCTCAGACAGTTACAAGCTGTATGTCTCTGGACAATTCCCTCAATGCTGTTGGTCTCAGTTTCCTCATGTGTGAAAGGAGGCTGAAAAGGAAATGGCAAACCATTCCAGCATCTTTGCCAAAGAAACACCAAATGGGGGCACAAAGAGTGGGTCACAACAAAAACAGCTGAATAACAACAGAACAACATCAATGACAAAAGGGTACACAAGTAGAAGACTACAAACAAGGTGGAAAGGATGAGGGATGAAGTACATACTTGATTCTCACACTTCTCTGAACTATTCAGAGGAGGAAACAGTACATTTTCTGTGTGTCCTCAACACTTAGCACATTGCCTTGTGCTAGATTTATGCATTTATAGTAAGTACTTAACAAATGCTTACTTATTGATTGACTGATGCACAGAGTTGGGTATTAAAATAGACTTCATTCAAAAGGGGAAAGGCGAAAAAGGAGTGGGGAGAATAAGAGAGAATGTACATATTAGGGGAAAGAAAAGTCCTAAGCAAAACATACTCTAAAGATGTACGAAAATATTTGTAGCTGTTTTTTGACGTTGCAAAGAATTTGATATCGAGAGGATGCCCACAAAATGGGAAGTGGATATACAAGTTAAGGTATATAAATAGGAGAGAATACTATTGTACTATAAGAAATGACTGGAAATAGTTTCATAAAAGCCTGGAAAGCCAGGTAAAATTCAAAGAAGTGAGTGAACAGAACAATGACAACAATAACAGTAACCTAAGGACAAACAACTGAAAGACTTGAGAACTTTGATCACCAGAATGACTAATTATAATTACAGAGAACTGTTGATGAAAACATACTCTCCACTTCCTAAAAGAGAAGTGATGGATTCATAGTGCAGACTGAAGTGGGAAGTGTTTTGCTTTATTACAGTTTTATAACAAGTACAGTCAAGTTGTTTTTCTTAGTTATTTTTCTTTCTCAAATTGGGAAAGGGGAGGTGAGGAAAGGATGATTTTGATGATTAAAAAAAGAAAATTCATTTAAAAAAAGAAAATTTGCTATAACAGAGTGATCAGTCAACTAAAATATCATTTGTTATTTATTTTTTTCTTAAACCCTTACTTTCTGTTTTAGAATCAACAGTGACTTACAATCAAGTGACTTACCCAGAGTCATATATTTAGGAAGTATCTCGGGCTAGATTTGAACCCAGGATCTCCCATCTCTAGGCCTGGCTTTCAATCCACTGAGCCACCTAGCTACCCCTTACCAATGCATTTTAAAATGAACTTTTAAAAGGAAGGAGGGGAAACAGGGTGAAAGAAAAGAGAAATCATAATGGGATCATTTTAAAAATCACAAAATTTACCTATCAGACTGGACTAAAATGTAATTTGATTTCAGAGTTCTTTCAAGAAACTTAAGAAGAATTAAAATTTGAGTTTCTAGTTCTATCAAAAACCACTGATTTGAAGTTGAATGGGCCCTCAGAAGTCATTTAGTTGAACCCCTTAATAACACAGATGAGAAACTTGAGGAGTTTAAGTGACTTTAACAAGATCACATGGGTTTTAGGTGGCACAGCTGGAATCAGTCTTCAAACTCCAATTTTAATAGTCTTGCACCACTTCATGCTGCTAAAAAATTTAAAGCACTCATAAGATTAATTTTCATTTGTTTTTCTTCACCTTCAATACATCTTAGTTAAAAAGGTCCTTGGACTAAACACCCACTTGGGAAATACTAACAAATTCATTCATCTACATTTCAATTGTCAAGCACAGTATCAATTTAAAAAACTTCATAGCACTGAAGTTATTACTCCTATTTAGTAACTTGGATTCTTAATTGAATTTTACAAGTATATATAGCTTGCATACTTTATGAATTTGATGATGAGGGCCCAACATAATTAAATATTTTAACAGGATAAGTCTGTCATCAGGTCACAAGACCTCACAAATACTATTCCTCATAAGAGAACTATGAACTGGACCCTGAGTTCATAAGTCAATGGCTGTTCGTGTTGGGAGACAGCTATCAGTTTTAGTTGGTTGTTTGCTTTAACAACCTAAAAGAGTTACTAAAAGCAAGCTATTAGCACACAAAGACAATAAGACACCAAAATGATAATACACTAAATATTTTAATGACAACATTTCTTTTCATAAATGTAATTTCTAACACACTGAGGATCAGAAAAACATTATTAGAAAATTATTAATGTTCATGGTGGATAAAAGAATTTATGCTTGTTCATTCAACCAACATTTAAAAAGTCCTCACTATATGCAAGTCACATTTGTGTAAAGTATGTGTTCAATTATAATCAAATTGTTAAATTATTCATAGCTGCACTCTTTGTGGTAGCAAAAAATTGGAAAATGAGGGGATGTCCTTCAATTGGGGAATGGCTGAACGAATTGTGGTATATGTTGGAATGGAATACTGTTGTGCTCAAAGGAATAATAAACTGGAGAAATTCCATGTGAACTGGAACAACCTCCAGGAAGTGATGCGGAGTGAGAGGGGCAGAACCAGGAGAACATTGTACACAGAGACTGATACACTGTGGTACAATCGAATATAATAGACTTCTCCATTAGTGGCAATGCAGTGATCCTGAACAACTGGAGGGATTTAAGAGAAAGAACACTATTCACATTCAGAGGAAAAACTGTGGGTAGAAACACAGAAGAAAAACAACTGCTTGATTACATGGGTTGAGGGGATATGATTGGAGATGTAGACTCTAAATGAACATCCTAGTGCAAACATTAACAACATGGAAATAGGTTCTGATCAAGGACACATGTAATACCCAGTGGAATTGCATGTCAGCTACGGGAAGGGTGGGTGGAGGGGAGGAAGGGAAAGAATATGATTCTTGTAACCAAAGAATATTGTTCTACATTGACAAAATAAAATTGAAATTTTTAAAAAAATTGTTGAATTATTAGTGATAGACTGGGCCTTAGCAATTATTTAATTCCAATTGTGTCATTTTTTAAACCCTTATCTTCTGTCTTAAAATTAGTATTTTAATGGTTCCAAAGCAGAAGAGCCTTAAGGGCTAAACTACTGAGGTTGAAGTGACTTGCCTAAGGTCACACAGCTTGAAAGTGTATGAGGACAGTTTTGGACCAGGACTTCCCATCTCCAGGTCTGGCTTTCTGTCCAGTGAGCCACCTAGCTACCCCAACCAAAAATCTCATTTTACATTCAGAAATTGGGGCTCAGAATTGAGGAAATGAATGGCCCAAGGTGACACAGCAAGTTATCAGAAGAACTAGGAAGGAAATAAACTAAACTGAGATTTTGTATAACATCAAATCATAAAGAAACTTTTTCTAATACAATGTGAATCTAAGAAAAACCTACCAAGAGGAATATATAAATCAGTTTTCTAAATTTTTAAATGTGAAATTTGAATCAGAAAAATCTGTTGTTCCTTAATTCTAGCATCCCAGTAAAGTCTATATGATAAACATTAATTTTGAGTTAATATTGAAAAGCACTTACCATGTTCCACGAAAACATTGCAGTGTGGGCCCCCATGCCTTGATGATTCCTTTTTCCCTGCTCCTTTGATAAAGTGCAGGGCAGGCAAACTTGGCCTTCTCTGGTCCCCAAGGACTTTTCCAGGCTGTTGCCCCATAAAGGAAAAATAGCCAACCCTTTCCAGAAGAGGGTTCTAGATCTTCCAGAATGGTCCAATAGCTTAGAATGACAGTATTATAATTTGGTTTCACATTTACATTCCAGATAAATCACTTAAAAGTTAATCACGAAAGAATTCTCCCAAAACTTAAAAAGTCCACTTGAGTAAACAGAAGCTCCAATTTTACAGATTATCAGTTTGCCCAATACAACTGTATTGTTATCAAAATGTCAAGTTCTTTGATTTGAATGTCTTTTACTTATTGAATGGAATTAGTTTCTTTCCAAAAATGAAGCCATTTTAAAAAATATTCACAAAGAATGCTGTTCTCCCACTGTAATTTTTGCATCCCTCTTGAGAGTCAGGTATTTGAATAGAGTACTACTTAGGTCTAAAAGGGACAAGTATCCCATTATCATATTAGATTTCTAAAGGCAAAGTGTTGATGTTTCTGGATCTTTATCAGAAAAAATCAGGAATGGTCTTTGACAGAAGGATCTGGATACTTCTCTGAAACTTCTCCTGTGGAAGTCACACAAACCCTATCTTGGTTTCTTCATCTTCTACAAATTTCCTGCCAATCTGGCTACTTCTCTCCGGAAAACTGAGCAGTCAACCAGACTTCACAAATAGATTTACACTAGCAGTCACTCGAGAAATGCACTGCCAGCAATTTCAAGTCAGCTTTTTTAAAGGGCCTATGGAACCAACCCAGACTTTTCCTTTGCATTAATGTTTGGGGCTGGCGAGAGCCTAATAAGGCCTTTGGTGACATTGAAAAAAAACTCAGGGCATTAGAGGTTGGCAAGGTTGGAGAGGTGGGGGGATGGAAGAGAAGCAAGTGAATGAGGAAGAGTTTGAATGGGTGGCACCGGGAAGAAGCTGAACCTGAGGCAGAAGGGAAAACTTGGCAGCCTTTTGGAGATGGGAATAGGAGAAGGTGGGGGGGGGGGGGGGGGGAGGAGAAGCGAGCGGCAGAGATGGGACCCCTTTGAAGAAAAGGAGTGGAAACGGGGCAATATTAAGATGCAGAGGACGGGTCAGCAGGAGAAGGAAGGAAGCTGATTCTCTCGCTCAAGACAGTCTCCCACAGGGAGGGGATCGGCAGAGGAACTCCGGACACCAGGATAGGAGCACAACCCGGCTGGAGAGCCCCAACTACCCAAAGGGGTCAAGAGGAAGTCACCGAGATGCCCGTGGGGCGGGGGGGGGGGGGGCGCTACCCAGTCCTGGAGGAGTGGGGGAAAGGAGCTCGGCCCGGAGACACCCGTCGCCCCCAGTCCAGCGGTCCTTCCTCCTTCGGGTCTCCCACCCAAGCCAATGGTCAGCTAGTCACATCCCCCAGAGCTCCCGAGCGTCCTCCCGCTCCCTTCCCTGCCAACCTGCCTCCCCTTCTCCCTGCCTCTCTTTCTGTCTCTCCCCCTCCCAGCTGGGGCGACAGGCAGCAGAGGCGGAGGCCGGAGGGAGGGGGGCGCCTTAGCTGCGGGTACAGGGCCACCGGCTCCGGCGCTGCTGCTCAGGAAAAGAAAATGACCCCCTCAGCCGCCATGATGGATTACAACCCGCTCCACAACGAGGCAGAGCCCCGCCCCGAGCTCCCGGCGCTCCGCCCCTCCCCCGGCCCCGCCTGCCGACTACACGTATGGGACGTAGCGGAAGCCGTGGGAGGAGAAGGCGGAGTCGAGAGGAGGAGGAGAGAGGCATGCGACGAATGGAAGGTTTTTTTTGTTTATTTCTTTGCAAGACGGTCTACTTTTTAGGAGTCAGCTTTGTTTTCCTGTCCCAATCCTGGCACCTCGATGAGCCTAGACAGGAACAATTTAAAAGAAGCCCTTTTCTTAATTTTTCTATTTTTCAAACAAGAAAGAAACGCCCAACTGTTTTCATTGGTCTCGGAGAAATCGGGGGCGGGGAAGACAAAGCATTCTCCTCCTTTGGCTTATGTTCCTCTTAATTCTGAAATTGTTAGCCAATCTTCTTGAGTAGAATCCTGAAGGTTTCTGGGAGTTGTAGTTGTTCACTTACTCCCGTCCTTTCGGCCACTCTGAGACTTTATGCCCTCGTCTTCCCACCGGTTCTTCTGTCCCTCCCTCCAGGCATTCTACGGGTTCCCAGGCTCCTTGGAGAGCAGGCACTGGTCTTCCCTGCGACAGTGCTCTAGTAGGCGGAGATCCAGAGCGATACATAAATTACGGAAAGGATTTTCCCAGAGCTGGAATAGGATTTCTTCCCTGAGATACCTTTAGGGGATCCACCTGTACCCACCCCATTGCGCCCCACCCCCATTCCCGCCAGCCATTTAGTAGGGTCTTTCTAGCCTTTATTGAATTCTTGAGAGTTAAAGCACTGGAGCAATGGAAGGAAAAATATAACTGGGAAATCTAATATGTGATGTTTGTTGGCTAAATATATAACACAGGAAAAGCCAATGCACAGTGACAGTCCCACTCTCTCCCCGTTGGAAGCCTGGGTCCAGTGGTTCGAAAAGTAGTTACACCTGGAGACTTCCTCAGGTGCATTGGATGGCTGTGTTGTCCTTTGTGCTCCAAAAAACGCCCTAAGCACTCCACAGTGCTTTGCTGCGTTGCCATCTCAGCCGTTGAACCTTCTTATTGGTTTTTTTTCCGTCTGTTCAGCCAAAGCAGTCTTCACATGCTGGGTGAACAAGGCCCTGGTTCACCAGGGGTTGACGACCAGATGGCTACCCTCACAAGGTTTGGCCGGCCTGTCGAAGCTGTTGCCCAGGGTGTGGCCGCTGCCGCATGCTAGCAGCTACTGGGAGCCACAAGTGAGAGCTGGGTGGGGGTCAGAGGCTGGAGAGCTGCCCTAGGAGGGCATGACAACCCCTCCTTACCAGAGATACTACCCCTCCCTGAGCACCACTTAAATCTCTTTCACGCACAAGTATCTTTGTGCACACTCATCTATCCTAACCCCGTCCACCCTCTTCAAGACCTGCGGCGATGGGGGAGTGACGACTCAACAGGTGGAGGTGACCACTGACAGTTGTAGTCCCGATCCTGCACGTAGGTGGCCCACGGACCAGTGGTCGCTCGGCCCTGTGGGCAGCAGGGACGTTCGTCAGCATCCTGGACGACTAAGCAGCCCTCTCTAGGACAGCACTGCTCACCCTAATCAAGGGAGGGGACTAGAAAAGGTGTCCCAAACATTGCCTGCCCTACAAACACCCGGTCAGCACACCGCGGCTTGCGGATCATCCCCTTTAAGCGGTCGAAATCAAAGAAAAAATACAAAGAAACTCCTACTAGGAGCATGGAACATCAGGACATTACTTGATAGAGAGAATACCCCAAGACCTGAGAGAAGAACAGCTCTAATCGGTAAAGAACTGGTGTGATATAACGTTGACATCGCAGCCTTTAGTGAAACACGCTTACCAGAAGAGGGATCACTCAGCAAACCCACCACTAGATACTCCTTCTTCTGGAAAGGTAGAGCCTCAAATGAAGACAGAATCCACAGTGTTGGCCTGGCCATCAAGACCAGTTTGCTCAAACAGCTGCCAGACTTGCCTGTGGGCATCAGCGAGAGGCTCATGAAGATCCGTTTGCCTCTCAGCAAAGACCGGTATGCCACAATCATCAGCACATATGCCCCAACACTGACCAGCACAGAGGAGACCATTGAGCAGTTCTACTCTGACCTGAGTGCCGTCCTGCACTCAGTGCCCACAAATGACAAGCTGATACTACTGGGAGACTTCAACACCCACGTTTGCCAGGACCATGAAAGATGGAAAGGAGTGCTCGGCAAACACAGCATGGGCAAAATGAACAACAACAACCTTCTGCTACTCAGCAAATGCTCAGAGTTCGAACTCACCATCACGAACACTGTGTTCAGAATGGAGAACAAATATAAAACAGCATGGATGCACCCAAGATCAAAACAGTGGCATCTCATTGACTACATCATTGTACGCTGGCGAGACATCCAGGATGTAAAGATCACCAGAGCCATGAGAGGAGCTGAATGCTGGACAGACCACCGATTGGTTAGAGTGACTCTTCAAATGCACATTGCACCTTGCCATCCAAAACGCGCCCAGACAGTTCGCGCATTTTACAACGATAGTCGTCTTAGAGATCCATCGTATTTGCAAACATTCCAGTCCTGCCTGGACAACAAGCTGTCTGCCAAGGGACCACTCACAGGGAGCTCAACCGAGAAATGGAACCAGTTCAGAGACGCAGTGAAGGAAACAACGAAACCACCAGGACTGGTTTAATGAGAACAACACTGCTATTGAAGACCTATTGAGCAAGAAGAACAAAGCCTTTATGGAGTGGCAAAATAACCCAAACTCTGCTCCTAAAAAGGACAGATTCAAGTCTCTCCAAGCCACGGCGCAGCATGAGATCAGGAAGATGCAAGACCGATGGTGGGGAAAAAAGGCAGAAGAAATCCAGCGGTTTGCTGGTATGAAAAACTACAAACAATTTTTCAGTGCCCTCAAGACTGTCTATGGGCCATTAAAACCCACCACCACTCCCTTGCTATCCTCTGACGGTGACACTCTCATAAAAGATAAAAAAGGCAAAAGCAACAGGTGGAAAGAACACTTCAGTCAGCTTCTCAACCGACCCTCTTCAGTCGACCAAAGCGCCCTTGACCAGATCCCCCAAAACCGCTCCATTGAACAACTTGACGTCCCTCTTTCAATAGAGGAAGTCCAAAAAGCCATTAAACAAATGAGTGCAGGCAAGGCACCCGGTAAAGACGGGATCCCAACCGAGGTGTACAAGGCCTTAAATGGAAAGGCACTCCAGGCATTCCACATAGTGCTGACCAGCATATGGGAAGAGGAAGACATGCCCCCAGAACTCAGAAATGCCTCCATCATAGCCCTATACAAGAACAAAGGCTCACGAGCAGCCTGTGCCAACTACAGAGGCATCTCACTACTCTCCACTGCTGGAAAGATCCTCGCCCGTGTTATGCTCAACAGACTCCTGTCATCTGTTTCAGAGCAGAACCTGCCTGAATCACAATGTGGCTTCCGACCAGATCGCAGCACCATCGACATGGTCTTCACAGTGAGGCAAATGCAGGAAAAATGCCTTGAGCAGAACCTGAGTCTCTACATTGTCTTCATAGACCTGACAAAGGCGTTCAACACAGTGAACAGGGATGCATTGTGGGTGATCCTCAGCAAGCTCGGTTGCCCAGCAAAATTCGTCAAACTGATCCAGCTCTTTCATGTCGACATGACTGGGGAAGTCCTATCTGGTGGAGAGACTTCCGATCGCTTCAACATCTCCAATGGCGTGAAACAAGGCTGTGTCCTTGCTCCGGTGCTATTCAACCTATTTTTCACCCAAGTATTATGACATACTGTGATGGATCTAGACCTGGGCGTCTGCATCAAATACCAACTGGATGGCTCACTATTCGACCTTCGGTGCCTGACTGCAAAAACAAAGACAACAGAGAGACTCATCCTGGAAGCTCTCTTTGCAGATGACTGTGCTCTCATGGCCCACCAAGAAAATCATCTCCAAACCATTGTGGACAGGTTCTCTACAGCAACAAAACTGTTTGGCCTGACTATCAGCCTCAGCAAAACAGAGGTGCTGTTCCAACCTGCACCAGGGAGGCCAACTAACCAGCCGTGCATTACAATCGACGGCACGCAGCTTTCTAACATCAACACTTTCAAGTACCTGGGCAGCACCATCGCCAACAACAGGTCCCTAGACCACGAGATTAATGCCAGGATCCAAAAGGCCAGCCAGGCACTCGGGCGGCTGTGCTGCAAAGTCCTCCAACACAGAGGTGTAAGCGCTGCGACGAAGCTCAAAGTGTATAATGCAGTGGTCCTCAGCTCGCTCCTTTACGGTTGTGAAACATGGACACTGTACCGGAAGCACATGAAACAGCTGGAGCAATTCCACCAACGCTCCCTCCGGTCAATCATGAGGATCCGATGGCAGGACCAAATCACCAACCAGGAAGTCCTCGACAGAGCCAACTCCACCATCGAAGTAATGGTCCTCAAAACCCAGCTACGATGGTCTGGACACGTCATCCGCATGGACCCACAGCGAATACCAAGACAGGTATTCTATGGTGAACTGTCAGCTGGACTCAGGAAACAAGGCCAACCAAAGAAAAGATTCAAGGATCAGCTAAAGTCCAACTTGAAGTGGGCTGGCATTACACCAAAGCAACTAGAACTTGCTGCCTCTGACAGAAGCAGCTGGTGAACCCACATTCATCATGCCGCCACCACCTTTGAAGATGAGCGACGTCAATGTCTTGCCTCTGCACGTGAACGCCGACACCAGGCCACAACCGCACCTCCCATAACAACTGGCGTCCCATGCCCCATGTGCCACAAACCCTGAGCCTCAGCCTTTGGACTCCAAAGCCACATGAGGGTACACCGTAGATGAAACTGCACAAAGACAATAGTCATTCTCGATCACCAAGAGACTACCACTATATAACATAGGCATAATGTATTGGAATTTTGCTTCCTTATTCACAGATATTAGGATCGTCATTCAGCAAATATGAGCACCTTTGTATAAGAAGTCATGTCAGAAGCTGTGGAAGATAATTGAGACAGCAAAGTAACCTAATTACTTTATGACCTTGTGCATATTGGAAGGGAGAGAAGTGGGAGACAATTTGGGATAAGGGATTCATCCCTTACTTTTAGTATGTTCAAAAGGCCAGGCACCTATCTCAGAAATCCAGACCTTTTGATTATATCCATTGGAGAGATGGTCTGTATAGGCCTTTGCACAAGCTATTATTTTCCCTACCTGGAATACTCTTTCCTCTCCACCTCTTGGGAGTTTTTACCTCACTTTAAGGCTCAGTTCAAGCACAGGACTTTTCCTGATCTCCCCAGGCTTTACTGCTCCTATCCAAAAAAATTACTTTGTAATTATTTTTGAATAGATATAATATGTATCCATGTATGAATTGTCTTCTTTTAGTAGAATGTGAGGGGCAGACACAATAGTAGGCACTTGCAAATGGCTATTAAATGTCACTTTTTTCTTAAGCCCGGTTCCCCATTTGTAAAAAGAGTGGGTTAATCTAAATGGATCTCTTGAAGTCCCTTCCAACTTGAAAAACTCCTCCAAACTCTAAAATTCTATGATATTCTCAAGAAGTTTACATGGAGATTTGGGGAAGAAGCAAAATAACCTTCAATTCTAAGCACAGACACATCCCAAGATTTATAGTAGGAAAGGCATTTGGTCATATAGACTCTTTCATCTAGATGAAGAAACTGAGGCCCAAAATTAAAAGACTTGCTTAAAGTCACATAAATTTATATCCAAGTCTTCTAACTTCAAATCCACTATACCACTTAACTTCCTTTCAAATTCCATCTTCTAGGTTAATCTGCACAGTGTCAATTTACCTAGTTTCCTTGGTACAGGAGAGACAGTTAAATCTAAAATTTTTGGGGACATTAAGGGACATCTTAATTTCTAACAAATATAGCATGTAGCTTAAGGATAATCAGGAACTTTGAAACAAGAAGGGACACTTTTAGTTCAAAATATATTCTAGGATGCCTTAGACTGCAACTGAAAAGCACCCAAAATTTTTTCCCAGATATATCTTATACCAAATTTGCACAGTTAGACCCACCACAGTCAAATAACTCACTGTCCTCATGTTCCACCAACCATATTGTTTCCATAAGTTGCTGTGGTGGAAAAAGCAAATGAACTTGTCATCAGAAGGCCTTGGTAAAAATTCCAGTTCAATGACTTTGTGACTTGGGCCAAGTCACCTCACTGCAGTCAGCCTTGGCTTTCTTTTACCTAAAATGGAATTAAGAATTGTTGTTCTTTATAACCATGTGGTGAACTCTCAACTCATCAATGACTTTATTTCAGTTATTATTAAACCTTCAAACCTGCAGAAAGTGACTGAGAGTGGCAGCAAGGTGACTCAGTGGATAGAAAGCCAGAGCTAGAAACAAAAGGTCCTGGATTCAAATCTGTTTTCAAATACTTCCCAGCTCTGTGACCCTGGACAAGTCACCCCAATTAACCCCATTGCCTAGCCTTTACTGCTTTTCAGCCATGGAACGAATCCTTAATATCAATTCAAGACAGAAGGTAAGGGTTTTTAAAGAAAAAAAAAGTTAGGAAGTAGCAGACCTGGGATTTAAACCCAGATCCTCTTTCACCACAACCTTCTAGACCTCAATAATATGAGTACTTTTATATAACACCTAAGGGTTATCTAGAAGATCTCCTAATAATACAGCCCTCTGTGGCATGGGCCCCCAAGATTGTTATAGCAATGTGCTTAGCATACACTTCTCTACCATTTAAATGGGACTAGGAAGTTTATACACATAAACCAGAAATATATTTGATAGATGAGGAAATGAATCTGTGTTTTGTAAGTATTATTATCTATAAGAGGAACTAAGGAAATATTTGGACACATGCATGACGTATTGAAAAAACCTGTTACAATATGGAACTGTATAATCAGATCCTTCCCATTGAAAATTCTAAAGTCTAACATACCAATTTTGCTCTTTTTTTTTCTTAAACCCTTGCCTTCCATCTTAGAATTAATACTTTGTATTAGTTCCAAGATAGAAAAATGGTAAGAACTAGGCAATGGGAGTTAAGTGACTTGTTCAGGGTCACACAGCCAGGAAGTATCTGATGCCAGATTTTAGTTCAGGACTTCCTGTCTCTAGTCCTTGACTCTCAAAATACTGAGTCACCCAGCTGCTTCCTTTGCTCTATCTTTAAAAAAGTAATCCACATTTGCTCTTTAACCCAAACATAGGTCTTTAGTCTAAAGGGGAAAAACCTTTGAGTCATAATTCAAACTTCATCCCCACATCTTCCTTTTTGGTTGAGTCTCCATCTTATCCTAACCACCACAGAAATCTGTCTAGGCTGACTTTGCTTCTCCTGTTTCTCTTCATGCCTTAATCACTTCCTCTCTCAAGTCCAGTATTTGCTTTGCAAGCCTTCTTCAATCTCTCTTTGAGTGAAAAATGCTGTAGTCAAGCCAACACACATTCCAATAGGCACAACTAGACTGACCTCATTCCCTATAATCTGCAACAATTCAAACTAAAATTCTATTTCAAAACTGGCAGTGGGTTCTTGTCTCTTCCAGATCCATCACCCTACATGCTTGAGGTCCAATCTTCATACTCGCTTAGTTGTAGCCGTAGTGTAGCTGCTTTGGAAGAGTTTTTCATTCCTGTAATACTCTCCCTTTTCCATTTTGTGATAATTTGGGCAACAGCTCTGATTCTAGCTCCACCTCAGGCTAGTCATGTGACCTTCAAGAGGTCACATCCTTTCAGTTTCCTCCTTTATAAAAAGGAGAGATGCAGTTGGGAGAAACAAATGAGATAATGTACATGAAAGGACTTTTAAAATCACAAAGATTTATAAAACACCTTCCTCACAATCCCAGAAACTAAGGCATGGAAAGATTTGGTAATTTGCCCAGGATCAGTTTGTTAGCTTGAAAACTGAGCTATAAACCTAGCTCTTGTGACCCTAAGTGTAGTGTGTACCAATCAATTTCATTTGATCCCCAATCTACCCCTCAGTCTCTATTAGATCTGCCAAGATGGGTCTTCTTTCCTTTCCTTATCTTGGATTTAGTAATCATGTGTTTCCTTTTTCTAGTTTGAAGGGGGTCCAGAACCAGGCAGGCAATAAAATTTCTTCAGTGAATTCATGTCAGCTCCTGGTTTTCTGGAGTGTAGTTGTTTCAAGAGGGTTTTTTTGTTTATTTTGAAACTTTCTGTAAAGCATTTAACAAGACTGCTCTTGGGACTTCTTTCAACCAGCAATTTTTTCCAACTTCTGTCTTCCTCATTACAACCATCTGGCTCACTCTACCTAATTCTCTTCCATTTCTATAAATTGTAGCTAGAGAAGGCAACCTGTCTACTCCTTAAAGCTACTCACAGAAAGAATAAGGCTATTAGAAGCATTTGAAGCATTCCTCCCAAAAACAGACCTGTGCAGATTATTTGCTTTTCAGACATTCTAACAACAGAAACACACACACACACACACACACACACACACACACACACACACAAAACAAATACAATCAACCCAAAAGGCCCAGGTAAGGAAATAAATTAACCTGGGGAATTGGGATTGGATAGGTGGGGTGGGACTCAAACAAAAGAAAGATACCTATAGAGTTAAAAACAAAAGAATTGATCCAACCATTCTTGAAGGCAATTTGGAACTATGCCCAATGGGCAAGAAAAGACTGTCTGCCCTTTGACCCAGCCATAGCACTGCTGGATTTGTACCCCAAAGAGATACTAAGGAAAAAGACTCGTACAAAAATATTCATAGCTGCGTTCTTTGTAGTGGCAAAAAATTGGAAAATGAGGGGATGCCCTTCAATTGGGGAATGAATGAACAGATTGTGGTATATGTTGGTGATGGAATACTATTGTGCTCAAAGGAATAATGAACTAACTGGAGGAATTCCATGTGAACTGGAATGATCTCCAGGGATTGATGCAGAGTGAGAGGAGCAGAACTAGGAGAACATTATACATAGAGACTGATACACTGTGGCACCATCGAATGTAATGGACTTCTCTACTAGCAGCAATGCAATGATACAGGACAATTCTGAGGGACTTAGAGAAAGAACACTATCCACATCCAGAGGAAGAACTCTGGGAGCAGAAACACAGAAGAAAAACAACTGCCTGATCACATGGGTTGAGGGGATATGACTGGGGATATAGACTCTAAATGATCACCCTAGTGCAAACATCAACAACATGGAAAACAACAACAACAGAATAGAGACCATTAAGAGATATCAAGGGTGAAAATGGAACATCAAGGACTAAGTATCTGTAAAGGAACAGGCCTGAAGCATCATGGACCAATACCTAAAGTTAAATCAATGTTCTTTAAGACATAAAAAGGGAAAGGGAGGAAGATGAGGGGAATATTGATTTATTCTAATCAAGTCAATCATAAACAATGAAGGGAAAATAACTCCTATAGCCTCTCAGAAAAAAGAGTCTACAAAAGATTGGATAAGAAAGTAAAAAGAGATTGAAATGGGGGATGAAGAGGGTGGAGCACAACAGGAATCTTGTTCCAGTGATGGGAGGGATGACCCACCAAAGAAGAACACTCCTAAGGGGAAGAAAAATTTTTAATGGGAGCTAGAAATCTTATAATAAATATAATCAGCAGGTATTTTGTACTTAGAGACCATTTATCTTGCCTCAGGAGAGGGTAAGTCAGAGCTGCTGGGGGCAAATAGCACCCAGAAGAGTAGGAGAGCAAGGATTTAGGAGAGATTTGATGGCAAATGGGGGAAAAATAAACATAGGGGACAGCAAAGGGTACCAATAAATTGCAGTTTTTTAGGTAGGAACATTAAAATTCCAACCACAGGGCAATACTTTTAACTTCTCTATCACCTGCAAGAATTGGTATTTCCTAGAATAAGGCATAATAAAAAAGGAGGGTCAGGAGTCAAGATCTACCCAGCAAAAATACAGAAACAGTTTGGATGGAGAATACAGAAACTCTTTTAGTATAAACCAACATGAGTTCAAAAACAAAAGTCTAGAATAAGTAGAAATGGGTAAAAAATCAAGAGAACAAGGGAAAGAGTGGCAGCTAGGTAACATCTTATGGATTGAGAGCCAGGACTACAGATGGAGGTCCTAGGTTTAAATCTAACCTCAGATACTTCCCAGATAAGTGACCCTTATTGCTTATTTGACCACCATTGCTTTGCTTTCACTGCTCTACTTTGGAATTAATATATACTATTGATTTTAAGGTAGAAAGTAAGGGGTTTGTTTGTTGTTGTTTTTTTTTTTAAGAAAAAGACACAAATAGAATTTTTAAGACATTGAAGAAGAAAGGAAGGAGAATTTTACTTAGCTACTTATCTGAAGGGGAAAAAAAGGAGAAAAAATTAGAAAAATAGATAAAAGTCATGGTAGCTAGGTGGCTCAGTGGACACAAGTGCCAAGCCTAGAGATAGGATGTTCTGGGTTCAAATTTGACCTTAAGACACTTCCTGCTTGTGTTAACCTAGACAAGTCATTTAACCCCAATTGCCTAAGACTTATCATTCATCTGCCTTGGAATTAGTACTGATTCTAAGACAGAAGGTAAGGTTTTAGTTTTTTAAAACGAAGAAAGAAAACAAAATTAAGCAGAATTCCAAAACTAGGGAAAGTATGGCAGATGAGAAGGCAGAGCTGTTAGAAAGAAATAGTTGCCTTAAAGCTAAAATAACTAGACACAAAATATTGTCTTCATAGAAGAGGGGAAAAAATCTTAACTTTGAAAAAAACTATTAGTGACAAATGAAGCAAAATATAAACCTCATAACTTTAAATGTGGATGGAACAAACATTCCAATAAAATGGAAAAGTGACAGATGGGATGAAAAAATAAAACCCCACAGTGTGTTGCTTACTATAAAAAAATGAAGATATTTACAGAATAAAAATGAGGGACTGAAACAAAATTAACTATGTATCAGCTAAATCTAAAAGAACAATAGTTGTAATATGGTTATCCAAAAGGCAAAGGGAAAAACATTCAAACTTAAAAGATAAACAAGGAAACTAAGTACAATGAAAAGAGAAACATGGAACAACCTATTTAAATGGATACAGAATAAACTGTAAAGAAAAAAATATACCTGACTCCAACAATGTAAACAGAAACAATCACAAAAAAAGTGAATCACTAAATTACAAAGTAATTTGTAGATTTAAACAAATGGTTCCAAACATGAAACTCAAAGATAACCCTTACTTTGCCCCTTTACAGAGGTAGTAGGTCCACAAGTATGGTATGTTGTACGTATGTTCAGACTTTTGCAATAAATTGATCAGTTTTACTGATATCGTTGCCCTTTTTAGTTGTCTTTAAAATTTAAAGACTTGTTTTATGGGAAGGCTCTCTGGGAAAGAAAAGATGAAACACAGGAAAATTTGTTTGGTGTTTTAAAACAATAAAAGATCAATAAAAATATATTTTAAAAAATACATAAAAGTTCAAAAGGTATACAAACCAGCAGGGCATTAGTATTGGTATTGTGTTAAGTTATATATTAATTAATATATATATATTAAAAATAATAATACATGTATTTTAAAGCTCTATATAATATACAAATTGAATATATTTTGTTATGAATTATTAGGAATGTATTTTATTATGAATATTTTTTATATTCTCACATTTGTCAATATTTGTCAAATGCAAATTTTTTTAAAGGAAATTGATACTTTATTTTTTAAGTTCTAAAAAAACTGCATAATTCCTCCAGGAAAGCATTTAGCTATTTGATTCGCTGCACAATGTTGCTCTCTAGTGGACATAAGCAGTAACTAAATTATAAAACAATTTATAGTATTTTGATTAGATAAGACAAATTAAGACTGATTGCCATCCTCCAAATGAATATGTGGGTAAAAGATATGTACAGTTCTAAAAAGAATTTCATAATAAAAATAACAGAAAAGATTGATCTAAGCCACTAATAAAAATGTAAATCAACAATTATGAGATTTTACCTCATACCTTACAAATTGATAATCAAAAATAGAATGGGAAGACAGCCACAGTAATACATCTTGCTAGTGGAACTATGGATTGGTCCAATTATTCTATAAAGCAATTTAGAATTATACTTTTAAAAACCTATAAATATGTCAATACATTTTGACATAGAGATCCCACTTTTAGGCAGATACAACCCCCTAAAGAGATGAGACAAAAAAGGTTTCCTATATAATATCAAAATATTCATAGAAGTCTTTTGTTATAGCAAAGAAACAAAATGATTCCCATTTATTTAGGAATTGCAAAATAAAAGGAATGTCTCATGTTTCACTAGGCAGCTCATGAAATTTTGGATGTCATGTCGTCACTGATAAATATATATATTTCTACTTACATAGAACAGTATGGTAAATATATAGTATTCAGAAAATAAAACTTGCCTTACCCACTAATCTCAAAACATATTAGACCTTTACAAAGAATTTACAAATAATTCAACAAAAAGGGGGAAGCCGGGTGGCTCAGTGGATTGAGAGCCAAGCCTAGAGATGGGAGGTCATAGATTCAAATCTGGCTTCAGACACTATGTGACCCTGGGCAAGTCACTTAACCCCCATTGCCTAGCCCTTACCACTCTTCTGCCTTGGAACCAATACACAATATTGATTCCAAGACGGAAGGTAAGGGTTTAAAAAAAAAAAGGACTTCCAGGTAAGCATGGCTACCAGCTAAACGTGGCTTACTCACTCTCCCCAACATACACCAACATGCACCAATAAGGATCTCCCCAAAAGACCTTAAGAAACTATATCAGAGGAGCGGAGGAGCTGTAGAGAGGGGACCAGCAGTGAAGGTGCGTGGGATCGAGGCTATACCAGCCTATAAAAGGGGGAAAGGGCTTCCACCCAAATGCAACCGCAAGCAGAACCAGCCTGCCCCACCCCCACCTAAAGGGCCAGAGCCCGGTCCAGCGCAGAGATGAACGAGCAAGGGGCGACTCTTAAGTGAGGAGAGGGCACTCCCGCACCCTTGTGAGCTGACTAGGACAGCAGGGGGACCCCCCCCCAAGGCAGCTAGGCAGAAAAACTCAAGACGTGAGAGAGAGCAGATTTCCCCCCAAAAGACAACCCCCAGTGAGTGAGACAGGCGTCCCATTGGAATGAACAGGGAGCATTTTTTGGGTCCTTGGGAATTAACCAGGTCTGCTGGGAACCCACCCCCGAAAGTAACAAAACTGGAAAACCAGGTCGGCAAGAGAGTGCAGACACTGAGCACCCCCTGGAGGACGGTACTGAGAAAAACCGCAAAGGACTAAGGAAAATCGAGAACCTGCTCATTAACTCCATACAACAACAACAAAAAAAAAACCTGCTCAGCAGACTCTGATTTCTGACTAAAGAGGGAACTGAAAACATCCAGAAAAAATGGCTAACTGTGCACAGGAGCCTCAAAATCCCAGCAAGAAATTAAAAAAAAAAAAAGCTGTCACCCTCGAAACTTTTTATGGAAGGAAAAACCAGGCTACAGAGGAAATATTGGATGAAAGTCAAACAAAGGCAAAACCGAAAAAAAATGAAAATTGTCCACAAGTTCTGGAAGAGTCTCAAATGGAGCTTATCATCAGGAAGATGGAAGCCCTCTGGAAAGAGAAGTGGGAAATGGTTCAAAAAGAAAACCAACAAATTATATTAGAGAACAAAAAAAATTACAGCTGAATGCCAAAAGATTAAAGCAGAAAACCAGGCCTTAAGGACCAGAACTGAGCAATTTGAAACCAATGATCTTGCAAAACAGTAAGAATTAATGAAGCAAAGTGAAAAAATTAATGAATTAGAAGAAAACATAAAATATCTCACTGACAAGGTGACAGACCAGGAAAACAGAGGAAGGACAGACAATCTGGGAATCATTGGTCTACCTGAAAAACCAGAGGTTAACAAAGATCTGGATGCCATACTACAAGAAATCATGGAAGAGAATTGCCCTGGTATTCTCAAACAAGGGGGCAAAATAGAAATAGAAAGGATTCATAGAACACCCTCTATACTAAATCCCCAAAAGACAACCCCCAGGAATGTAATTGCCAAATTCAAGAGCTTCCAAACTAAGGAAAAAAAATCTTACAAGAAGCTAAAAAGAGGAACTTCAGATACAGAGGAGCACCAATAAGAATTACACAAGACCTTGCAGCGAACACGCTAAGAAACCATAAAGTTTGGAACACGATATTCAGAAAAGCAAGAGAACTGGGTCTTCAACCAAGCTACCCATCAAAACTGACTATATACTTCCAGGGGAAAGTATGAGCATTCAACAAAATAGAAGATTTCAAAGTATTTGCAAAGAAAAGACCAGAACTCAGTGGAAAGTTTGACATCCAAACACAAAGAGCAAGAGAAACATGAAAAGGTAAATATGAAAGAAAGGGAAAAGGAGAAGAGTGTTTTTTTTTCCCTTTTATTCTAACTCTCTTCTATAAGGACTACAATTAGATCAAATTATATATACTAACATTTGGGGAAAATATTATATGTAACATTCAAAATTTGTATGCAATAATAGAGAAACCTGAAGAATCACTCATAGGGAAAGATTGGAGCATTAACATGATTTGGAGGGGAGGGGACAAAAAGAAAGATAAAGGAGGGAAATCAATGAGGGTACTAAGATATACTTGAAGAAATAGAAATAAATTAAATAGAATAATCTTTGTCACACAAAGATACACATGGGAAGGGGAGGGGAAGAATTCTCTTATAAGAAGGAGGAAAAGAGTGCTAAGTATTACTTAAAGCTTACTCTCACTGAAATCAACTCTGAGAGGGAAGAGCATCTAGACCATTCTGATCTTGAATTCGATCTTATCCAACAGGGCAAAGGAGAGGAGAAACTAAGGAGGATTGGGGGGAAGGGAGTACAAAAAGGGAGGGAAGGAGAGTGGGGAGGGCAAGGGAACAAAAAGGGAGGGGCTAAAAAGGGAAGCATAACAAGGTAGGGGACCAGGGAGACTGATTTAAAGTAAATCACTGGTTTAAAAGGTTATAGTAAAAGAAGAAAGGTCAGAATTAGGGGAGGATATCAAAATTGCTGGGGGATTCACAAATGACAATCATAACATTGAACGTGAATGGGATAAACTCACCCATAAAACGTAGACGAATAGCAGAATGGATTAGAATCCAAAACCCTACCATATGTTGTCTTCAAGAAACAAACATGAGGAGGGTAGATACTCACAAGGTCAGAATTAAAGGTTGGAGTAAGACCTATTGGGCCTCAACTGACAGTAAGAAAGCAGGAGTATATCAAGATATCAAGATATCTGACAACCAAGCAAGACATAGAAAGAATCACAAAATGTAAAATAAATAATTTTGACTACATCAAACTAAAAAGCTTTTGTACAAACAAAACCAATGTAACTAAAATCAGAAGGGAAACAACAAATTGGGAAAAAATCTTCATAGAAACCTCTGACAAAGGTTTAATTACTCATATTTATAAAGAGCTAAATCAATTGTACAAAAAATCAAGCCATTCTCCAATTGATAAATGGGCAAGGGACATGGATAGGCAGTTCTCAGATAAAGAAATCAAAACTATTAACAAGCACATGAAGAAGTGTTCTAAATCTCTTATAATCAGAGAGATGCAAATTAAAACAACTCTGAGGTATCACCTCACACCTAGCAGATTGGCTAACATAACAGCAAAGGAAAGTAAATGACTGCTGGAGGGGATGTGGCAAAGTAGGGACATTAATTCATTGCTGGTGGAGCTGTGAACTGATCCAACCATTCTGGAGGGCAATTTGGAACTATGCCCAAAGGGCGACAAAAGAATATCTACCCTTTGACCCAGCCATAGCACTGCTGGGTCTGTACCCCAAAGAGATAATGGACAAAAAGACTTATACAAAAATATTCATAGCTGCGCTCTTTCTGGTGGCCAAAAATTGGAAAACAAGGGGATGCCCATCAATTGGGGAATGGCTGAGCAAATTGTGGTATATGTTGGTGATGGAATACTATTGTGCTAAAAGGAATAATAAAGTGGAGGAGTTCCATGGAGACTGGAACAACCTCCAGGAAGTGATGCAGAGCGAGAGGAGCAGAACCAGGAGAACATTGTACACAGAGACTAATACACTGTGGTATAATCGAACGTAATGGACGTCTCCATTAATGGCAGTGTAATGTCCCTGAACAATTTGCAGGGATCCAGGAGAAAAAAACACTATTCATAAGCAAAGGACAAACTATGGGAGTGGAAACACGGAGGAAAAGCAACTGCCTGAATACAGCAGTTTAGGGGACATGACAGAGGAGAGACTCTAAATGAACACTCTAATGCAAATATTATCAACAAAGCAATGGGTTCAAATCAAGAAAACATCTAATGCCCAGTGGATTTACGCGTTGGCTATGGGGGGTGGGGGGGAGGAAAAGAAAATGATCTATGTCTTTAACGAATAATGCTTGGAAATGATCAAATAAAATATATTAAAAAAAAAAGATATCTGACAAAGCAAAAACAAAATAAACCTGATTAAAAGAGATAGGGAAGGTAAATACATCCTGATAAAAGGGAGTACAGACAACAAGAAAATTTCACTAATCAACATGTATGCACCAAATGGTATAACATCCAAATTTCTAATAGAGAAACTACTAGAATTGAAGGAGGAAATAGATAATCAAACTATACTAGTGGGAGATCTGAACCAACCACTATCAAATTTAGATAAATCTAATTTAAAAAAATAAATGAAAAAGAGGTAAAAGAGATAAATGAAATCTTAGAAAAATTAGAGTTAATAGATATAAGGAGAAAAATAAATAGGGACAAAAAAGAATACACCTTCTTTTCAACAGCACATAACACATTCACAAAAATTGACCATATACTAGGTCATAAAAACATGGCATACAAATGCAGAAAAGCAGAATTAATTAATACAACCTTTTCAGATCATAAGGCAATAAAAATAATAATCAGTAAGGGGACATGGAAAGTAAAATAAAAAATCAATTGGAAATTAAATAATATGATGCTCCAAAATCAGTTAGAGAAGAAATCATAGAAACAATAATTTCATGGAAGAAAATGACAATGGTGAGACATCTTTTCAAACCTTATGGGATGCAGCCAAAGCAGTATTCAGAGGAAAATTCCTATCCCTAAGGGCATATATTAACAAATTGGGGAGAGCAGAGATCAATGAGTTGGAAATGCAAATCAAAAAAACTTGAGAGCGAACAAATTAAAACTCCCCAGAAGAAAACCAAATTAGAAATCCTAAAAATTAAGGGAGAAATTAATAAAATTGAAAGTGATAGAACTATTGAACTAATAAATAAGACAAGAAGCTGGTACTTTGAAAAAAAAGCAAAATAGACGATGTACTGGTCAATTTAATTTAAAAAAGGAGAGAGGAAAAGCAAATTAGCAGTATCTCAGATGAAAAGGGGGAACTTACCTCCAATGAAGAGGAAATTAAGGCAATCATTAAAAACTTCTTTGCCCAATTATATGGCACTAAATATGCCAATCTAGGCAATATGGACAAATACTTACAAAAATACAAATTGCCCAGACTAACAAAAGAAGAAATAGAATTCTTAAATAATCCCATATCAGAAAAAGAAATACAACTCATATCAGAAAAAGAAATCCAACAGGACATTAAAGAACTCCCTAAGAAAAAATCCCCAGGGCCTGATGGATTCACAAGTGAATTCTATCAAACATTCAAAGAACAGCTAACCCCAATACTATACAAACTATTTGACATAATAATCAAAGAGGGAGTTCTACCAAATTCATTTTATGACACAAACATGGTACTGATTCCAAAACCAGGCAGGTCAAAAATGGAGAAAGAAAACTATAGACCAATCTCCCTAATGAACATAGATGCAAAAATCTTAAACAGGATACTAGCAAAAAGACTTCAGCAAGTGATCAGGAGGGTCATTCACTTTGATCAAGTAGGACTTATACCAGGAAGGCAGGGCTGGTTCAATATTAGGAAAACCATCCACATAATTGACCATATCAACAAGCAAACCAACAAAAATCACATGATTATCTCAATAGATGCAGAAAAAGCCTTTGATAAAATACAACACCCATTCCTATTAAAAAACACTAGAAAGCATAGAAATAGAAGGGTCTTTCCTAAAAATAATAAACAGTATATATCTAAAACCATCAGCCAACATTGTCTGCAACAGGGGTAAACTAGATGCATTCCCAATAAGATCAGGAGTGAAACAAGGATGCCCATTATCACCTCTATTATTTAACATTTTACTAGAGACACTAGCAGTAGCAATTAGAGAAGAAAAAGAAATTGAAGGCATTAAAATAGGGAATGAGGAGACCAAGCTATCACTCTTTGCAGATGATATGATGGTCTACTTAAAGAATCCTAGAGAATCAACCAAAAAGCTAGTCGAAATAATCAACAACTTTAGCAAAGTTGCAGGATACAAAATAAACCCGCATAAGTCATCAGCATTTCTATAGATTTCCAACACAGCTCAGCAGCAAAAATTAGAAAAAGAAATCCCATTCAAAATCACCTCAGACAAAATAAAATACTTAGGAATCTATCTCCCGAGACAAACACAGGAACTATATGAGCACAACTACAAAACACTCTTCACACAACTAAAACTAGACTTGAGCAATTGGAAAAACATTAACTGCTCATAGGTAGAACGAGCCAATATAATAAAAATGACCATCCTATCCAAACTTATCTATTTGGTGCCAAACCCTTTGAACTTCCAAAAAAAATTTTTAATGAATTAGAAAAAAATAACAAAGTTCATTTGGAAGAACAAAGGATCAAGGATATCCAGGGAAATAATGAAAAAAATACAAAGGAAGGTGGCCTTGCAGTCCCAGATCTCAAACTATACTATAAAGCAGTGGTCACCAAAACAATTTGGTACTGGCTAAGAGACAGAAAGGAGGATCAGTGGAATAGACTTGGGGTAAGTGACCCCAGGAAGACAGTCTATGACAAACCCAAAGATCCCAGCTTTTGGGACAAAAATCCACTATTTGACAAAAACTGCTGGGAAAACTGGAAGACAGTGTGGGAGAAATTAGGTTTGGATCAACACCTCACACCCTACACCAAGATAAACTCAGAATGGATGAATGACTTGAACATAAAGAAGGAAACTATAAGTAAACTAGGTGAACACAGAATAGTATACATGTCAGACCTATGGGAAGGGAAAGACTTTAAAACCAAGCAAGACATAGAAAGAATCACAAAATTTAAAATAAACAATTTTGATTACATCAAATTAAAAAGGTTTTGTACAAACAAAACCAATGTAACCAAAATTAGAAGGGAAGCAACAAATTGGGAAACAATCTTCATAACAAAAACCTCTGACAAAGGTCTAATTACTCAGATCTATAAAGAGCTAAATCAATTGTACAAAAAATTAAGCCATTCCCCAATTGATAAATGGGCAAGGGACATGAATAGGCAGTTTTCAGTTAAAGAAATCAGAACTATTAATAAACACATGAAAAAGTGTTTTAAATCTCTTATAATCAGAGATGCAAATCAAAACAACTCTGAGGTATCACCTCACACCTAGCAGATTGGCTAACATGACAGCAAAGGAAAGTAATGAATGTTGGAGGGGATGTGGCAAAGTTGGGACATTAATTCATTGCTGGTAGAGTTGTGAATTGATCCAACCATTCTGGAGGGCAGTTTGGAACTATGCCCAAAGGGCGATAAAAGACTCTGCCCTTTGATCCAGCCATAACACTGCTGGAATTGTACCCCAAAGAGATAATAAGGAAAAAGACTTGTACAAGAATATTCATAGCTGCGCTCTTTGTGGTGGCCAAAAACTGGAAAATGAGGGGATGCCCTTCAATTGGGGAATGGCTGAACAAATTGTGGTATATGTTGGTGATGGAATACTATTGTGCTAAAAGGAATAATAAAGTGGAGGAATTCCATGGAGACTGGAACAACCTCCAGGAAATGATGCAGAGCGAAAGGAGCAGAACCAGGAAAACATTATACACAGAGACTGACACACTGTGGTACAATCGAACATAATGGACTTCTCCATTGTCAATGCAATGTCCCTAAACAATCTGCAGGGATCTTGGAGAAAAAACACTATCCACAAGCAGAGGACAAACTGTGGGAGTAAAAACACGGAGGAAAAGCAACTGCTTGACTACAGGGGTTGAGGGGATATGATTGAGGAGAGACTCTAAATGAACACCCTAATGCAAATACCAACAACATGGAAATGGGTTCGAATCAAGGACACATGCTACCCAGTGGAAACGTGCGTCGGCTATGGGAGGGGTGGTGGGAAGGAGGGGGAGGAAAAGAAAATGATCTTTTTTTTCCCAATGAATAATGTTTGAAAATGACCAAATAAAATGTTTAAGGGGGGGGGGGGGGAATTCAACAAAAATGGCTGCTTTTAACTGAAGGGAAATTGTGCATGTTCAAATCTCCCATCACGTTGCCAATTTAAATGTTTTTGGTGGGTTATAGATTCCCACAAGCAAATACTCTTCTGTAAACAAAGTTTAAGAGTCTTGGGGTACATGAATGTAATGGATTACTGCATTGTAAGGAACAAAGAACATGAAGAATTAAGAACATGAAAGTCAGGAACTAATTAAAAAAAAGCAGAACCAAGAAAACAATACCATATACACAACACTACATTACTGGAAAGACCAATGATCTGTAACCCAAATTATAATAAGCCAACATAATTATAACAAAGCTTAGACTTAAGAAATGCTGAGAAAAAAATGCACGGTTAGTTTCTTTGCAGAAATGGAGGCCATGAGCTTAGAACACTGTGTATATTGTTAGATTCAGTTAATGTGTTGATTAGTTTTGCTAACCTGCTTTACTTTCTATTACAAATAATGGGTTAACGGGAGAGTTCTCGGCCGATGGTATATTTAGAATTGAATTTGATCTAAAAAACAAAATTTGTCAGTAAAAATAATTTTAACAGCTTCTATTTCTACTTAATTAAAATTTGTGGTGTCAGAAAGATATGAATTCAAGTTCTGCCACTGACATATGCTAGTTATATGACCACAAATAAATTAGCCTTTCAGTACTTGAAGCAACTCTATTAAGATTTGTTAGAGGGAACTGATGATAGCACAGTGGATAGGGAGCCAGGCCTAGAGAAGGAGGCCCTGGGTTTAAATCTAGCCTCAGACCCATCCTAGCTGTGTGACCCTAGGCAAGTCACTTAACTCCCATTGCCTGCATTTACCCCTCTTCTACATTGGAACCAATATATACTATTGATTCTAAAGTAGATGGTAACTGTTTAAACAAAAAACTTAAGAGATATATTGCAAATTTGCATCTATGAAGGAAGTTTGTTTTGTGGAGTGTTTTCATACCAAAAGTTCTCTTTACTAGTAATATCAGATCCAAATTAAAAAAAAAAATTTTTTTACCAACAAATATTTATTGAATACCTATGTGTGCACAGCAATATAACATGGTCCCTGCCCTCAAGGGGCTTACAGTCTGATCCCAAACCAAATCCCTCAATCAATCTTCTTAGACCACAAACTTTAGTTTCTGCCCTTTCATTTCTCTCAAAGTATTATGAGCTAGAAAATTACTTTTAAAAAATACAGATAACCATTAAATACAAGTTGAAACCACTAAACAAATATTTCCATTCTATAAATTCACTCAAATAGAATGGGTGGCAAAACCTGGGAACAGAAGTTAAATGTCAGATCATATGAAAAATTACATAAGAAAAACTGTGTCAATAAAGGGAAAATTCCCCAATGTATATTCAAGCTTTGTAAAATGCAATGTGGGAAAATATAATCCCAAAAACCAAAGAAAACTCTGACTACTGTATTTTTCTTTCAAATTATTTGGGTAGGGTGTGATGTGATGAATCTGTCAGCAGCCACCCTTCATTCAAATCAGTCCCCAATGGTGATAGCACAAAAAAGCAGAAACCAGATGCTATGAATTCCACTAAGAATATCAAAACAATATATGTACCTGTACAATAATATTTAGAAAACTTTTTAAAACTATCTTTCAATAACCTAACCAAAACCACATAAAAAACAATATACAAGAATGAGCATAGCTCCAGAAAGGCTGTGCCAACATAGAAGTTCCTGCCTCTTGTCAGTCCTCTTTATCTAAGCACCTGGATTCAGTTAATCCATCCTCTCCCAACAGCAGTCCAAGATGACTGATAGAGATTCAAATACCTCCTCAGAATCTGTATAAATATCCCTCTGGGCAAAACTAAAAGGTCTTGGTGAAGATAATTCCACTCTTCTAAGGATGAATCTAGAATCCACTTTCAGTGTAGGTCTTCATCAAAGTCAAATGGATTCTTTTTAAATTAGCCTAAGGATGCAAGATTCCAACTGGGTAAGCTGCCATTGTTTAGATTTTATTCAAAAAAACTGAATAAAATAGAACAAGAATGTGATATGTTTTTGTGATTTAAAAAAAACAACCCAAAAAGTAACATTTGGGATCAGTGACTATCTTTTATAATGACAATTTCATGGGTCACTGGGTTTCTTTACATTGTTATGTTTGAATGATGGTGGGTGGAAGACAAAGGATTCTCTTTACTATCCCAGGCAGTGAAGCACATTCTGGCTGGGAACACCACATACTTTTAAGGAGCTGAAACTGCCATCTAGTGCTTGAACTCAAGCTTCAACTAAAGAACCCAAAGGCACAATTTTCCAGTTATGTTCTCATCACCCTCATTTTCTATATAAAGAGAAAGAAGCAAGAACAGTTACAGATACGAGACAAAAGCACACACGAGTGCTGATCCAGTGATTCTTTTCTTCATTTGGCTTACTGCTGGCCGTCCATCACAGTGGTGCCTCTGCATATATTGGCCAATTCTATCTAAAAAAATTATCTCCCAACTAAGAATCACACACATGATGAGACTCTCCAGAAAAACTGCATCAGCCAAAAATATACAGCATTCTTCCTCTCCTTATCCCTCCTGTTCCAAAAGCCTCTGTCGAGTTTCCATTACAATTTCTTCCATTATCTCGGGTTTTAAAATATCCTTGATCTAAAAGAGAAAAGACAAAATAGTTCATATAGATAAGAAAACAACATCAAGCATACAACCAAGCTTTATAAGCTACACACAACACAGAAAAAAAAAACAGTCTAAGACAAAAGGAAGAAAAAAATTTTAAATGGCCCTGAGCCATTCCTTAAAATAATAAACAGCATATATTTTAAACCATCAGCAAGTATTATCTGCAATGGGGACAAGTTAGAAACCTTCCCAATAAGATCAGGAGTGAAGCAAGGATGCCTATTATCACCTCTATTATTTAATATGGTTCTCGAAATGCTAGCAGTAGCAATTAGAGAAGAAAAAGAAATTGAAGGGATTAAAGTAGGCAATGAGTAAACTAAACTATCACTCTTTGAAGATGATATGATGGTCTACTTAAAGAATCCAAGAAAATCAACTAAAGACTAGTGGAAATAATTAACAACTTTAGCAAAGTTGTAGGGCAAACCCACATAAATCATCCGCATTCCTATATATTTCCAACACATCTCAGCAGCAAGAGTTACAAAGCCAAATTCCATTTAAAATCACTTTAGAAAATACAAAATATTTAGGAATCTATTTACCAAAATAAGCACAGGAATTATATGAACACAACTACAAAACACTATCCACACAATTAAAACTAGATCTAAATAATTGGAAAAACATTAATTACTCATAGGTAGGATGAGCTAACATAATAAAAATGACAATCTACCCAAATTAATTTACTTAATCAGTGCCATACCTATCAAACTACCTAGAAATTTTTTTACTAAATTAGAAAAAATTATAACAAAGTTCATCTGGAAGAACAAAAGGTCAAGAATATCAAAGGAAATAATGAAAAAAAATGTGAAGGATGAAGGCCTAGCAGTACCAAATCTTAAACTGTACTACAAAGCAGTGGTCATCAAGACAATATGGTACTGGCTAAGAGACAAAAGGGTGGATCAATGAAATAGACTAAGGGTAAATTACCTCAATAAGCTAGTGTTCGATAAACCCAAAGATCCCAGCTTTTGGGACAAGAACTCACTATTTGACAAAAACTGCTGGGAAAATTGGAAAACAGTATGGGAAAAATTAGGTTTAGCTCAACATCTTATACCCTAAACCAAGATAAATTCAAAATGGGTAAATGACTTAAATATAATGAGTGAATCATAAATAAATTAGGCAAACAGACAGATCTGTGGGGAAGGATGGAATTTAAGACCAAGCAAGAGAATATTGCAAAATATAAAATGAATGACTTCAACTATATCAAATTTAAAAGTTTCTGTACAAACAAACCAATGTAACCAAAATTAGAAGGAAAGCAACAAAACTCTCGGACAAAGGTCTTATTTCCCAAATATATGAGGAACTAAGTCAAATTTACCAAAAATTAAGCCATTCCCCAATCAACAAATGGTCAATGGGCATGAATAGTTTTCACACAATAAAATCAAAACTATGAGAAATGCAAATTATAACAACTCTGAGGTACCACCTTACACCTAACAGACTGACCAATATGGCAGCAAAGGAAAGTGACAAATGTTGGAGAGGATGTGGCAAAATTGGGACACTAATATACTGCTAGTGGAGTTGTGAACTGATCCAACCATACTGGAGAGCAATTTGGAACTATGCATAAAGGGCTTTAAAGAAATGCCTACCCTTTGACCCAAGCATACCACTGCTGGGTTTGTGCCCCAAAGAGATAATAAGGAAAAAAACTCATACCAAAAAAATTTGGAAAATGAGAGGGTGTCCATCAATTAGGGAATGGCTGAACAAATTGTGGTATCCGTTGGTGATGGAATACTATTGAGCTCAAGGGAATAATAAACTGGTAGAATTCCATGGGAACTGGAAAGACCTCCAGGAATTGATGCAGAGTGAAAGGAGCAGAACCAGGGGAACATTGTACACAGAGACGGATACACTGTGGTACAATCGAATGTAATCTACTAGCAGCAATGCAATAATACAGGACAATTCTGAGGGTCTTATGAGAAAGAATGCTTTCCACATCCAGAGAAAGAACTGTGGAAACAGAAGTGCATTAGAAAAATATGTGCTCGATCATGTAACGTGACAGAGATATGATTGGGGTTTTGATGTTAAAGGATGACTCTAGGGATAACATAGAAATCTATTTTGAACAATGATACAGATATAACCAGTGGAAGTGCTTGTCAGCTTCAGGAGGGGGAAGGAAAGGGGGGGAAGGGGGAGTGTTAAATCATGAATCATAGAACCATGGAAAAATATTCTAAATAAAATAAAAATAAAATGGCCCTGAAAATAGCAGGCTATTCTATACTCAGGCTATACTCAAGGAACAAACATTTATTTTTTAAATGCCTACTAAGTGCTAAGCAATAGCTTGGAAATGGAAATACAAGAACAAAAATGAAACCATCTGCCCTTAAGGAGCAGGAAAAACAACATATATATATATATATATAGATATAGATATAGATATATAGATATAGATATATAAACACACACACACACAGAAGTACTTAAAAAAAGAAATACAAGGTAAGTTTGGGGGAAGAGGGGAATCTAGGGTATTTATAGGGGGAGGATCACAAAAAATTTCATGTAGATGTATACACTGACTAATTTTGAAGGAAATGAGGGATTCTAAGAGGCAAATATGACAAGGGAGTACTGTAAAAATGGAGACTTGAACCCCGGACTTAAATCTCCAGAAGTCCTTGGCCACTTCCCAGAATGCTTTGTAACCTCACCTGAATTCCCACCTGGGCTAAGAACAAATTACTGTTTAAACAGTCTCCGCCTACGGCTTGCTCTCTTCCAAGTAGACACGTCTCTCATGATGTAAGTGAAATTGAATGGGCCTTTCTGCCCTCCTAGGCATGTGTTTTCTTACTTGTATTTTCTTAAATTCTTAATCTTTAATAAACCTCATAAAATATAATACTTCTAACAGAGAAACTGATTTTAACTGCCACAGTTTGGCATAACCACTTCAGGAAAATGAAATACCCATAATCTTCTGATCAGCCTTTAATAGCTGGTGCCTAATTTGTTTGTTTTTTAAGCCACGTTTCTCCAAGATGTTTTTAGAAAACCATCTTGATCAGCTCTGGCCTGCAGCCATCCGCTTCGGACTTTCTTGAGCCCTTTCCACCAGCCAGACGGCTCAGCTCCTGTTCCCAGCATCCAGACCTGTTTGACTCAGATCTCGATCACCTGGTGACCTGCTGCCCCCTGGCCCCCCACAAACTCTAGCCTCAGAGCAGACCTCTCATCGCCCCAGGCCCAGGACTCATTTCTACCAGCTGGTAAAGAGGGGAGGTAATTTTCCCTTAGGCTACGATTAGCCTCCATGTGGACTGGGGGCAGGGGATCACAGGAGGGGAGAAAGGGAAAGAAAGAAGAGACTTTTCCAAACAGGAATTTAAAGCATGGCTACTTTAAAAGGATATCTTTTAACTATATTGATAATTTCATTTACTTCACATGGAATTCAGAAAAAAAATTCAGCTCTCTGCAACTCTTTAGCTAACTTTGGGGAGGCAGCTGGGTGGCTCAGTGGACTGACAGCCAGACCTAGAAACAGGAGGTCCTCAGGTTAAATCTGGCCTCAGATACTTCCCAGCTGTGTGGCCCTGGATGGGTCACTTAAACCCCATTGCCTAACCATTAAACCCCATCTGCCTTCCAACAATAGGCATCTAAATGGATAAAAATCCAAGGAACTTTAAAGAGACTGGAGGTTATATTTTTAAGGCATTTCAGACTCGATTGTTTTATAAAAAATCTCTGTATTCTATTGCATTTTACTGTTTGTTTTGTTTATGGTTTAACTTTGTGATTTTAAGTTCATATATCACTGCATTCAATATTATTGTTATTCTCTTCATTTTAATGTACTGGGTTTTAACTACTGTTAACTGCTTTCCCCCTATAACCATACTGAACGAACAAACATTATTGAGTAAGCCCATATAAAGAACAGTTTTTCTTTTTTGACTTTGTAAATTGTCACATAGAGGATAGATGGACTCCATCAGAAACATTGCTACAAAAACCTTTGGAAAATTTAATGAGTTTTACTTTGTTTCTAATTATCTCAAATCAAATTTAAGGGTTCTTTAGACATGATTTTTAGAATTTTTTTCTTAACAATCTCTGGCCATTTTTGCCTGCCCCTAACATGAGGTGTAAGGCCCATTTTAACAGCTAAAGTAAAATACATTTTATAACCCCCAGACTTCCCGCATTTCTAAAAATGTGACTGGAATTTGGGCAGTTAATCCCAGGGCATGTACCCCTAAAAAGCCTCCAAAAAAGGAGCATCTCTCATTTATAACTCTTCAGCTCACTACTTTACTTCCACCAGAATGATATCTACATTTCTTGATGCTGTTCTAAACCTAAAATAAGTTTTACTTTGTTTAAAAATGTTTATTACCAAGGTTGAAAGATTTGCTACATTTGTAAAAATTGTGACAAATATGTGACAAATATCCATCAATTCATAGGTTTTTTTTAAAATGCCATACAGCAACTCGTGTAAATATGATAGTGGGTTTGTTTGCTATTGTAATTAATTGGGCTATTGAGAATTTTGGGAATATTGATAACTACATATTTGTACTACTGTTCTTTAAAAATGAAAAGATGTTACCTTGTAAAATTCATTTGCTCATACTCGCAGTGGATCATGGACAGAGATGAAGAGGAAATGGATCTTATTTTTGGTGAGAAAGCCTTGCATTCTATAGTTTTCTAGCTGACAGTGTGTCAATGATTATAAGCTATATTTTTGAATTTTAAAACTCTTATTATAATTTTCTTGCATGTGCAATATACTATTTCAGGTTTTTTTGGTATTTTTTCTCTCCTTTTTATATTTGAAGCACATCACCAGTATTAAGATTTTCTTTAACCTTTTTGATTTAGCAGTAATATAAGTTTAAAATACATTTGCTATAATATTAATGCATGCCCCCCAAAAAAGCTTGAGACTATAAAAATGATGCCACTAATTGTTTACAATTTATGGGACTTTGCTTAATAATTCCATCTGATTCCAGGACAAGATATCCACAAAAGAGCCATTGCATAGGGCCAAAGATAAACCAATCCAGGACAGATTGATGCACTTCTAAGCCAATACAAAGGTCTTAAAACTAGTGTGAAGACTCGAAGTTGCTATGTTTAACATTTGTTAAGACATAGGCCTTCCTTGTGTCCACACTCACTCTGAAAATACTTACAGATGAGTATCCCCCAACTTGGCTCCTACTTGGCTCCTATAATCTGGTCCCTTTTTCTATCTTTCAAAGAGTGGTAACTTTCTGTAGTCCTGGCTACTGACGGTAAATGCATCATTGCTTAGCTCATTTTAATTGGGCCCTGATTCAGGGATCTGTTATATTTATTTTTCCTTTACTTAGAATTTTTACACATAAGACTTTGATAGTCTATGTTTTCATCCAGTTATTTTCTTTTTTATTTGGATTTTTCTGATGTCTTTTTAATTTCTCTTACCAATTGATTCACATACCTCATAACTCAGCCATGTATCCCTAAGTGATCCTGTGTTTTTCAATCACCCTTTTAATGGGGAAATGTAAAAATATTTTAAATTGCAAAGTTTAAATTCCTTTTAAGAAAAATTTTAGGTAAAGAAAGATGCTGCCTCTCTGAATCCAGAAACTGAACTGCTTAGAGAAGACACCACGAAGATGCCTCCAGACCACAAGCTGCACAAGAAGATCAAAATGAACTTTGGGTGTGATTGATTGAACATTTATTTGTATCTATACTTTCATGCCAAAGGGGAATGCCCCCAACTGGCTTTTTGTCAATGCGCCCAGCAATTATTGGTTTTGTTTTTTCTCCTCTTATCCTCAAATTATTGTGATCTTTAGGTTGATTATGTTTTCATGATCCTTTGGGAAAAACCTTTTTCCCAGAGGATCATATGGAGAAATGTAAAAATGGAGACTTGAACCCCGGAATTCAATCCCCAGAAGTCCTTGGCCACTTCCCAGAATGCTTTGTAACCTCACCTGAATTCCCACCTGGTTAGAGAACAAATTACTATTTAAAGGGTCTCCGCCTACAGCTCGCTCTCTTCCTACTTCCGCTTCCAAGAAGACGTGTCTCTCATGATGTAAGTGAAATTGAATGGGCCTTTCAGCCCTCCTAGGCACGTGCTTTCTTACTTGTATTTTCTTAAATTCTTAATCTTTAATAAACCTCATAAAATATAATACTTCTAGCAGAGAAACTAATTTTAACTGCCACAGTACATTCCAAGTATGTGACACAGTCACAGTACAAAGATATCAAGGTTGAAGACGGAGCATTGGGTATGAGAAACAACGAGAAGGTTTGGCTGGACTGTGGAGTACTGTAGAACAAAGTTGGAAAGACAGGTGGCAGCCAGGTTGTGAATAAGTTTGAAAGTCAAACATAAGGTCTTATCTTATACTCTAGAAATAAAAGGGAACACCTAGAGTTCCATGGGAGAGTTAGATAGTCAGAAATGCATGTTAGCAAAGTCACTTTGGCAGATGTGCAGAGGATGGTTTGGAAAAAGACTCCAGAGAGAGATCACAGTTAGGAAGCTATTACAATAATAGAGAAAGAAGGGACAAGTGGCTGAACTAGAAAGGTGTCTCTGGGGATTAACGAGAAGTGGACAGATACAGATGTGGTAAGGCAGAAATGGCAAGATTTGGCATCTGAATGGATACTACAAGTAGTGAGAGAAGAGCTAGAACCTGCTGAAACTATAGCATTAGCTTAATAAATCAGAAGGATTTTCTTGGATGTTTTTGACAAGTATAAAGATAATATAGGAGGAGGAAATAAGAAACCAAACCTGAAGAACCTGAAATTAATTTGTTGTTCAGGCTTTTTTCAGCTGTGTCCATCTCTTCAGGACTCTGATTTGGCAAAGACATTAAAGTAGTTTGTCATTTCCTTCTCCAGTTCATTTTACAGATGAGGAAACAGAAGCAAACAGGGTGGAGTGAATTGCCCAGGATCACACAGCTAGTGTCTGAGGTGAGATATGAACTCAAGAAGATGAGATTTTCTGATTCCATGTCCAGTATTCTACCCACTGCACCATCTAGCTGTATCCCCTGGAGCTAATAAACCAATGCAACTTGGAACATCCATCCCACCTGATCCTGCAGTTGCTAGATGCTAAAACAATCTCAAAGATTTGCTCATTTTTAAATAAGAAGGAAATTATAAAGCACTTAACAAGGTGGCTGTGTTTGATTCATATCCACCATATGGATTCTCACTAACATAGATGTATATTTGGAAAGACTGTTCACTGCCTTTGGTATGATGAAGGGGGCGAGAGATCTTATCGCATCCTTGGCACAAAACTGTTTAGAACAGATAGTGAAACATGGGAAACAACCCAACAGAGTACCTGATGGGAAAGAGATGCTTCATAGCAGTACAGGAGGCTGGTGTCAAACAACATCATCTTCTGAGCTACCAGGGAAACAATGCAGTTCCGGAGCCGAGATATCACCTCCCGATCTGACAGTGGTACTGGCTACAGATGAGAAATTGGGGGAAAAAAAGAAAAAGACTCACTCAGAGTCAACCATTTAAAGGGAAAGGATAAAAATCACACACATACACAAGGGAAAGAATAAAAATCACACACACACACACACACAGACACGTGACAAGACTGAAAATAATACTAATAGAAACTCAAACCATACACTAGGGAAAAGTGCAGAAGTGATGACTAATTTCCCCATGCTACCCCTGACCTTGCACTCCCATCAGTTTTAATTCTAATCCATTATTCAAAACCAAACTCAGAAACTTTGTTTATGAAGTCTTCCCTGACTGCCCCCAACCAGAAGCTATCTTTCCCTCCTCTACACTCATACAGCAATTTGTATCCATTGACTCTTATCTCATAGCACAGTTATTTGTGTAAATGGTTCATCTCCCTAATTTAGCCTATACAATTTATAAGGGCAGTAGTCATGTCTTATTTCATTTAATCTCCCCGATGGGTTCTTTATCTATAACATGAGACTAACACTTTCATTACCCACTGCACAAAGTTCTCAAGAGGATCAAATGAAATACTTAGTATATGCAAAAGTTATTATCAATTATCATTTATGTTCACCACAGGACCTTGTACACAGTAAGTTCTCAATAAATGTTTGCTGAATAAAGTCTAAATTAACTACATGAAAGAGGATGGTTCAAGGGAGATGAATAAGAATGGGTTCACCTCATTCACTACTGAGTAAATATTTGTATATCACCCTAGGATTTGTATATCACTGCTAACAACAATCAAATTGGTCAAAAACTTAAACCTTCTCTGAACAAAGAGTGTTATGGGAGGCACACATCAGTGGTAATTCAGAACATGTCCATCATGCCACAAAAGCATCCAAATTCCTCCAGTTATCACTCATTTTCTCCCCAATGCTGATAACAGTCTGATTTCTCACCTCTAGATTGGCAATGAAGCCTCCTGCTTCTTCTTCTCTCTGCTCCGGAGTTGGGTAGATCCAGATGAAGCCATTATTGCCCAAAATCACAGAGGCCCCACAAGGCAAGTCATGGAAATGGGTCTTCTGTCGTTTCACCAGGGAAGGGGAAACTTGGACAAGAACTCCCTGCCCAAGCTAAGATATAAATTATAATAAATCAGTAGAGAATGGATTACAATAATTAAATATACCACAAATTATAGTACATAAGTTGACCCCTGAAAGTTAAAATAAAAATCTCCTTCAGCACTGAAATTGATTATAGACTGGGTATAGTAGAAGTTCCTTCCCCATTCCAGTTCTTGCTTAAAAGCTATATTACATATACACATGGAAAACACAGATATGTGTGAATATTTACATATAAATTTGTGTGTATATAAAAAGCTAAATTTTTACATAGAAGAATCTTCATAAAGGCTCAAGATTCAATTTCTATACCACATTAATTTAATGTATAAATATTATACATGTTAACTATCAGCTAACTTCTCTTAATCAGAATCACTACACCTCAGTCTGGGTCAGTTTAGTGCAGTTAAATCCCAGGTGTAATGAGGCCAAAATCAAGACTTTTCTCACTATTCAGTTTTGTCCTATTCTCTGGTCACACTCTGCACAAGGGACAGGGATTGGCACAAATCCAACCACAACTTTAAGAATGAGTTTTGTAGCACTATCTTCAGTGACAGAGGTTCATAGCACACATAAAACAGAGATTTGTTTCATAATTGAAGGCCTCAGAACACTAAGATTTCATTTCCTAAGGAAAGATTTCTTTGCTCTACTTCAGAAAATTAAAATATATAAACCCAAGAGGCCTAACAAATGATAGAATTTTTAAAAAGACAATGTGTTTTTTAAAAAAAAGGTAGCTCTAATAATGTAGCCTCATAATAACCTGAATCCCTGAGCTCCTATATGGAACCCCATTTTGAAAGCTCAAATAACAAAATGAATTTTACCTAAGCAATATCCTTTATATTTTTAAATGTTCACATTGGGTTAAAATAATCTATTTTGTCCAATCTTCCCTCTAAGACTAGGTCCCACTCTGAATTTATATCCCTAAGAAGGAATGGCATTGACAATGTTTTGTGGACTACAGTGGTTCTGATTTCAATAGAGCATCTTCCAGGGATAATCACTCCCCCCAGGAAAGCAAAAGGTTTATTTTTTTTTCCAGTTTCTCCAATACTGCTGTTCCAAGAACTGGAATCTATGGATCTATGGATCCCAGGGCGAAGGCTGCAACCATGACAGAGCATCTTGGTATCACCACGTGAAGCTCAGGGCTCTGACACAGTGGCTACCAGAAAGGAGTAGAGAGGAGGACTTAGGGTAACTACCTTCAGCCTCCACACCTTCCCTTTCACCTTCAGCCTCTGCAGGCAGCTAGGGAAGAAGATCTGGCCTTAGGGCACATTAATACAAGTGGTCAGCATCATCAGCCTAATCCAATGAGCAGAGAAGAAGCCTCTTCAGGACAGAATAGCCCAAAACCCATAGATCCAGTAAATAACCAGAGGAGCAAGATTACAGCCAATAAGGAGGGGGAAAGAAGGGGGAAAAATACAAATAAACAGAAAAAGAAAAAAGGAGTTAAAATGAACAAAGAACAAATGGAACAGAGGAGGACCAAGGAACACCAACAAAAACTCAGGAACTCCAGCAAATTAGACTCGGGCTCTGGAAGAACACAAGAACACCTCATGCATGTTGCTTCTGACCTTCTGCTCTTAAATCATAGAACACTTGGGCTGAAACAGTAGATGGGGGGCCAGCCCCAAACTCCCCTTTCTGAAGAGCATGAAAGCCTTCAGCTCAGAATGCTATGGTCTGTACTAGGAATTTGGAAATAAACCTGAAGGCCCAGACACCAGGAGAATGAAAATGGGAGTAAGAATGCTTTAAAATACTACTTAGAACACAGATGAAAATTTTTCACTTGTTTATTTGGGGGGGTGGGGGGGTGGGGGAGGCTTTTGGGGGTTTTGTTTTAGATGATTATTCACTTACAAAAACAAACAACATTTTGCATGGTAAAAAAACATTTTGCTCAATAATACATGTATAACGCAGACCAATTGTTTACCAGCTCCAGGAAGGGGAAGGGATTGGGAAGGAAGGAGACAATTTGGATCATATAACTTTAGAAAACTTGTGTTGAAACTTGCTATTGCATGTAATTGGTAAAAAAAAAAAATAATTAATTATAAAATAAAATAAAATAACATAGTACTTACTTTTCCATATTTTAGACTCCTGGTATGTAGAGACACAGCACCATCAGAAAACACTGCTTGGACTTCAGCCTAGCCTAATGATGAAGGAAATAACTGTAGCCTGCAGCCTCGATCTCTCCATTGCCATTTTGAAATACTTTCTCATCACCCTCACCCCATTTCCCTTCCCTTCAGTATAAGCCAACATAGCTCCCATTACCTTGATTTGTTCTTTCTATTTCCCCATTCCCTTCCTGCAAACTTTAGGACTAAACTAACCAGGAATATTTCACTCTGGTCTACCCCATCTCCTTTAGCCATAACTGACATCTTGGACATCTTGGTCTGAAAAGCACCCTTTTTAATTCCCTGGGATAAATGGTCATTTAATCAGGAAATGAATTTTCCTGTCTAATCTAAAGCCCAGATGAACATAAGCCTGTCACAAAGAAAGAGCTGAGCCAAACTCAATGGCATTTGAAAGAAGAGGCAACCAAAGTTCACTGGAACAGTTAAGAAATTCACCAGCATCCATAACCTTGGCTTTAGGTTTACAAGTATTTGTTAAAATTCTCGGGCTTATCACATCACTTAAACCCACTTTCAGCTCTACTTCTGACACTGTACAAAAGCCAAAAATATGGCAAAGTATAAAAGCTAAGGATACACTGATAAGGTCTCCTTCCCGTAAGAAGTCCCTCATTGCAAGCTCATCTTCTGCAGATCTTCTCCTCTAAAGTACATAAGGAAATAAACATGTTACTTACATTAACTCACAGAAACAAATTTGCCCACATTTTATTTCTCTTTTTTCCTTCAGAAGATGTTTATTGGAGCTATATAGAAAGTCCCAAAAGTCTTGGGGCAGTTCTAAGTTTTAATAGCTAAATAAAATCTAACACCAAAACAGAGATGCCCTGAACCATCTTGAGCAGCTCAGGGTCACTATAGAGACAGCTGGTAGTCAGGAAAATCCAAATCTGAATCTTGACTCAGATACTTGCTAGCTGGGTGACCCTGGGCAAGTCGCTTAGTCTCTCTGTGCCCAGGTTCTTCATCTATAAAATGAAGTGGCCCATAAGGTCCCATCTAGCCTAAGTCTAGTATCTTATTTTTCCTCAAAAAAGAACTCAGGGAAACTCAGAGCCAAAAGGATCTTAGGAATCCTAATCTAACTCCCTCATTTTGTCCCTCTGCACCCCAGGCCACTCATCGATAAAAAATAAAGGGGTCTGTACTATATTATTCATAAGGGCCTATGACATGACTTAAGCATAGCTACAACAGAACTGTGATGCCTTGATCAAAGGCGGCACTATCTGTCTCTTTCTTTTCATGTGCCTCTCTTTCTGCCTCTTTCTCTGTCTGTCCTCTCCTCCATGTCAAATTTACTGATGTCACAAAGTTGGAAGGGAAAGCTAGCACAGTTAGGACACAAAAAGTACAAGCAGGTTGGAACAGAGGGATGGATCTAATAAAATGTTTTATTTTGTTTTCATTTGGCTGAGAACCAAATGTTTGATTTTACTGGTATGAGGCTCACAGAAAAGAAACTTTCCTTCACACCAATAAAGATCAACATTTGCCCTGCAACTTCTAGTCTCAAGACATAGCCATGGGCACTGAAAGGCTTAGAGTAGGTCACACAGCCAGGCTATATTAGGGGGGTTAGACTTGAGGTCAATTCACCAGTCACTACACCAATTTTTCAAGATAGAAATTTAATAGAGATAAAAGCAAAATTCTACACAAAAAATTCACAGATAAAGGATGGGAGACTTCTACAAAAATAATGGCTGGCAAGTTTTAATGACCCTATAATTAATCTCAATGAGACAACAGTAAGACATGGCAATCACAAAAGTTAATGTCATTTTGGGTTAGATTAATGGGGGCCTAATGTCCAAATGGCAGAAGATAACAGATATAACAGATAACATCATATTCTCTTCTGGCTAAATCGTGTCTGAATTATTACTGTGTTAAGTTTGGAGATCTACATTTTAAGAACACAGACAAAATTGACAAAGGAAGGAGACTGCGATGCTGAAGAGGCTAGAAATCATATCACCTTGGATTGAATGGCTTGGGGACATGTGAGTGAGAAGAGGAAAGAGACATCAGTAAGCTCCAAAGAACTGTCACCAGCACCTGGCACAGACAAAGCACTTAATACAATATAGCAGCTACGTGGCTTAGTGGATAGAAAGCCAGGACTAGAGCAAGGAGGCTTAAATCTGCCCTTGGATACTTCCTACCTGCATTCCTACCATATTTCTAGAAATATGCTGTAAGTGTAAAACAAGACCTGAAACAGGAAAATGACACAAAAGGAGAAGTCTAAATCCCTATTGTATATGAATTTTCCACATAACATTCCATTAGGCTTTTATTTCAAGGATGTCTTTGCTGTTACATTAAAGTGAGAATAAGCATTGTCTATGTTGGAAAAAATTTAGCCCTTTCTTTCACCACACAAAAGAATGATGTTTGAGTCTTACCAGTAAACTTCCTCTACTTTTTCTCTAAGCAATAAGGGAATATTTCAATGGTTTCCACTGTCCATACGGAAATCCCAAGTGTTGGCAACTATGGCTAGAGAATAGGAAAAGGGACGTTAGCTAAAAGTACTCACCAGTTCTCCTCCTGGAAGGTTCATGGATGACAGAAGCAAGACTGAATCCAACCTGGAGTTGGTCTCTACCTTCCACCGCTTCTGCTGAACCTACAAAGTAAGAAATTCTAGAGTTACTGACTCTAATTGCAAGAGCCCAAATCCTAGACAGTCAATAACTCTAAATATTACAGCCTGAAGTTCTGCAGCAAAAAAACACATAAAATACAATTTAACTAATCATGTATTTCAAAAATACAGGATAACCCTCTACCAAAATTGTGCCACAGATTTGAGTGTTTTTCTTTTTTTTTAAACCCTTACCCTCTATCTTAGAATCAATAGTGTATTGCTTCCAAGGCAGGAAGAGCAGTAAGGGATAGGCAATGGAGGTTAAAAGATTTGCCCAGGGTCACAGAGCTAGGAAGTCTCTGAAACCAGATCTGAACCCAGGATCTCCTATCTCTAGGCCTGGCTCTCAATCCACTAAGCCACCTAGCTGCCCTATTTTCCTTTTTTAAAAGCAAATAGTTTCATGAATTTGTCCAGCCATTGGATCTATGCCCCCCAAATCACTAACTTGTATGTACCCATTAACTCATCAATGACACTTCTAAATCTATATTCCAAGGAGACCAAAGAAAGAGGGGGAAAAAATCCATATGTATAAAAATAATTATAGCAGTTCTCTTTGTTGCAGCAAAGAATTGTAAACAAAAGTAACACTTATCAGTTGGGGAACCCCAAGCAGTCAACAGTAGAGGAAAGGTAGTAGTGATTGTACTTAAAAGAAATGATAAATGGGATAGTTTCAGAGAAAACTGGGAAGATGTATGAATTGAGGATGAGTGAAGTGAGCTTAAAAAAATTAACTTTTAAAAACTTAAGAGCTTTCATCAATTCAATGACTACTCCTAAGTCTAGAGTTCTCACTTGTGATGAAGATGCTATCTACCTTGTAACAGAAGAGTATGGGCCCAAGATGCAGAATCATATACATATTTAAAGACCTGGCATATATGATGGTCTCACTTTTTTATACATGCAAAAAGCTTTAAAAGTAACATGACTCTTACATGGTCTTTTTTAAAGCACCTAAGAAGGGGCAGCTAGGTGGCTCAGTGAATAGAGAACCAGCTAGAGAACTAGAGATAGGAGGTCCTAGGTTCAAATGTGGCCTCAGACACTTCCTAGTTTTGTGAGCCTGGGCAAGTCACTTATCCCTAATTGCCTAGCCCTTACTACCTTCTGCCTTGAAACAAAATATTTAGTATTAGGGGGCAGCTGGGTAGCTCAGTGGATTGAGAGCTAGGCCTAGAGATGGGAGGGCCTAGGTTCAAAGCTAGCCTCAGACACTTCTCAGCTGTGTGACCCTGGGCAAGTCACTTGACCCCCATTGCCTAGCCCTTACCACTCTTCTGCCTTGGAACCAATACACAGTATTGATTCCAACACAGAAGGTAAGGGTTTTTTAAAAGTACCCAAGAAATTTATGGTTTCACACATAATCATCTTATTCTACTTTACAGATAGAAATGTTCTCTTTCTTTTTACTTATGAAATTCAGAAGTTTTTTTAAAGCAAATTTTCTGATTCAAACTTTACCTCTGTGATTCTCCCCACCACAATATCTCCTACTTCACCATTATATCTGAAAAAAACAACATAAGTCAATCAGTAAAAAAGACTTAAAATTTTCTTTTCTGAGAATTTTAACAATCATCAACAAACATGAACATTTCAGCACAAAAATAACAAGGATTGTCATATGAAACTATAAACTTCTATAACAGTTTGGGTTTTTTAAAGCATACTATATATTAAATTTAATATGGTAATAACAAAACTGCCCTATTTGTTCCTATTTGGAACTTTTTTCTTCTGTATACTTTTTAAATGTTCTATCAATGTTCTTTTCCTCTCTTCTGTATCACTATCACTACCCACCAGCTCTTAACACCACAAGAAGTTGTCCATTGTAATAAATTAGCAGTCATACCAAAAAATTCAATATACTGGACATAATTGAAAAGAGTTGTGAGGACCTGGGTTCAAATCTGAATTCCATGGGCAAGTCACTTAACCTCAGTTGTCTAGCCCTTACTACTCTTCAGCTTTGAAACTGATATTCTAAGACAGAAGGTAAGAGGAAAGAAAGAAAAGAAAGGGAAGAAAGGAAGGGAAGGAGGGAAGGAAGGAGGAAAGAAGAAAGGAAGGGAGAGAGGGAGGGAGGGAGGGAAGGAGGGAGGGAGGAAGGAAGGAAGAAAAGAAAGAAGGAAGGGAGGAAGGAAGGGAGGAAGGAAGGGAGGAAGGGAGGGAGGGAGGGAGGGAGGGAGGGAGGAAGGAAGGAAGGAAGGAAGGAAGGAAGGAAGGAAGGAAGGAAGGAAGGAAGGAAGGAAGGAAGGAAGGAAGGAAGGAAGGAAGGAAGGAAGGAAGGAAGGAAGGAAAGAAGGAAATGTCTCATCCTATATTTCTAGCCCCTCACTTTTTTGGCAAGAAGTGTATGGCATACTTCACCATCAGTTTTCTGAAATTATTGTTCAATGCATTGATCAAAATATTATTTTAACTAATAATTAACTATGTGCTTCTTTATGACCTCTCTAGTATTGTTTTATTTAACTCTTATGTTAGCATATTAATTTAGGCTTTTCATTCAATTATACCCAAGTAGACTGTAAGCCCCTTAATGGCTATGGGTGCATTTTATTTTCCTCTATCATCAAGGATACTTTATACATAGCAGATGCTCCATAAATATCTTAATTGGATTTATTGGCTTACTATAAACCTATATGGATGGACCCTCCCTTCAAAGGCATAGTTCCTGTGACATCAGTGCATAAACAGGAGGAAAAAGTAAGCACACCTTGTTTTCAAAGCTTTTACACAGATCAGCTTGTTTACTCTCTCTACCGAACCTGCTACAGATGCTATAAGCTTCTCATCTCCCATATATGTTCCATGACCTCTGTAACAAAAAACACAGTTATCACTCAGAACCCATGACCATTACTCTGATTTCCCCATCAGGATAAAGTAAATCTTGCTTCTTGAGGGTGAGGAGCTGTTTTTACTTTTCTTTGTTTCTAATGGTTAGCACAGTTCCTGGCACCTAAAGAGGTGCTTAATAAAAACTTGTTACCCCAGTGGTGGACGCATCGGACGCTTGGGAAGAGGAAGAAGAGGTCTTGCATGGTCAAAGGAAACAGAAACACAAAGTCATTAAGCAGCAGGTACGAAGAGACATGGGCACATGCATGGCATGCAGAAAATGAGCCACAGGGATATGTAGGGGCACGCGGGAACACGTGGAACAAAGACACTCTGGGTCGCTGGGAAACTAAGAAGCAAGAACGTTGGGACGTTGGGAAACAGAAACAGACAGGCGCTCGAAGACAGAGACACACAGGGAAATTCGGGGACTGGACAAGAAGGGGCGCGCGGGGACGAACTCGTTCCCGGCAGAAACACGAGGATCTTGGGGACGGGAAAGCAGAAGCCCCCGAAGCAAGTTAAACCAAACTCCATAGATGCCGCCCGGAACCCCGGCCACGCACCGCATGAAGCCGGTATCCGTGGTGATCGTATCCCCTGGCACTACCAAGTGTTTCTGTGTGTCTCGGTCCAAGCTTTCAGGTAGCCGCTGGCGGGCTACAGGAAGCCGAATCTCCATCGCCATCTTGACGTCCAAACGTTTGCGCAAGCGCACTTGGACCTAAAGAAGCAATTTCCGGCTCCACGACTTCTGGTAGCCAGGAAAAGGGATGTGGCGGGCCTAAGTGGGAGGCGAGAAGGAAGAAGGCGGCACTTAGTTAAGTAGCCAATAGGGACCCACTACTGTATGACCATTTTATTATTGACATGAAAAGAAATTGGATAGTTTCAAGTATTTAAAATGAAGAGGGAAGAGAGGAGTTCCCATATTTACTACTGGTGACCCTCCCTCACCTATTTACCTTGATCACAGTTTGGAGACAGAACCTAGATGTCATGGAGATAAAATTATTGCTTGTGGAATGAAATTTTTAAATAACAAAAATTCCTCAACATTTTATGGTTTTCATTGTCCAGTTGACAAATGGTCAAATGATGCAAACAGGCAGTTTTCGGAAGAAATCAAAGCTATCAATAGTCATGGGGGGAAATGCTCTAAACAACTATGTGTTAGAGAAATGCAAATTAAAACAACTCTGAAGTATCAACTCATGCCTATCAAATTGGCTAAAAGGAAAATGACAACTGCTGTAGAGAATGTGACAAAATTGGAACTCTAATACACTGGTGATGGAATCCTGAACCAGTCTAATTGTTCTGGAGAACAATTTAGAAGTAGGCCTAAAGGGCTATAAAACTATGCATACTTTTTTGACACAGAAATCTCACTATTGGGTCTATATCCCAAAGAGATCAAAGAAATAGGGAAAGAATCTGGGGGGGGGGTCCTTTTTTATTTTATAATTTAAAATTTTTTTCAGTTACACATAGAAACACTTTTTGACCATTGGTTTTTGACATTTTAAAATTCTGATTGTCAAAAGACTTATACAAAAATATTTATAGTTGAACTCTTTGTGGTGACAAAAAAATTGGAAAATGAGGGGGTATTTGGGGATTGGGGAATGGCTTAATAAATTGTGGTATATGTTGGTGATAGAATACTATTGTGCTGAAAGGAATCAAGAACTGGAGGAATTCCATGTGAACTGGAAAGACCTCCAGGAATTGATGCAGAGTGAAAGGAGCAGAACCAGGAGAGCATTGTACACAGAGACCAATACATTATGGCACAAAGGAATGTAATAGACTTTTTTACCAGTAGCCATGCAATGATCCTGGACAAGTCGAGAGGGAATTAGGAGAAAGAATGCTATCCACATCCAGAGAAAGAACTGTGGAGCCAGAAATGCATTAGAAAAAATATATGATCAACCACATAGTGCAATAGAGATGTGATTAGGGTTTTGATGTTAAAGAATCACTACTGCAAATATGAATAATGTGAAAATAGGTTTTGAACAGTGATACATGTATAACCCAGTGGAACTTCTTGTAAGCTTTAGGAGGGGGAAGGAGAGAGTAGGGGTGGAGGTGGGGGCAAGGGATCATGAATCATGTAACCATGGAAAAATATTCTAAATAAAAACTTAAAAAATAAAAATAAATTTTTAAAAACTCAGATTTTCTACCTCTCTACCCTCTCTCAACTCCCTGAGGCAGTGAATAGTCTGACATAGGTTATACCCATATTTTCATGTAATATATATTTCCATATTGCTCATGTATGATAGAAGATACATATCCCACATACAACAGAAATCTCATGAAGGAGATTTATTGCAAGATGGCATGGCATGCTTTGATCTGCACTCAGATTCCATCTTAGGCTGTGGATAGCATTTTCATCATGAGGCTCTTGTGGTTACCTTTGTAAAAGAGAGAAAAGATAGGCAGTAGCTTTTGCAAAAGCCTGGTACAGGACTTTGCAGAAGAGGGCTGAAACATGCATGGAACTAAAAGAGAGATTCCAGAGTATGAGGAAGACATAAAAGGAAACTCACAGAAACAGTTAGGGGGGAGTGTTCCTGTCTCTTCAAGGTTTTGAAGAAATCACTATCTGCTGTTGGTCTGACCAAGAAGAAGGTTACCTGACTTTCTTTGGAAGCCATTGGTTCTTGTTTTCTGTGATCCAGGCACCCAACCATCGAGTCATTGAGTGAGATATCCTGTCCACCTTGTCTTCCCTGTAGTCATCAGTTGAGTTGCCATAAGGGATGTTGTACCAACTATGAAGAACCCTACCAGAGCCCAGTCACCTGTCTGTGAGAATGAGGCCGCAGCCATTTTGGCTCAGGCCCCAAGAGGGTGAATTCCTCATTTACGTCACCCTATCTGCTACTAATGAACTATAACTTATCAAATATTGAATTTGAGGACCAGTTAGATCAGGAAGTTAGATAGGGTTTGTTTGTTTTTTTAAACAGAAAGTGTAATTGAAGTAGAATCAAGATCAAGAAGATGACTGTGAAGGGTCCATAGATTCTGGGAGGAGATTTAGAGGGAAAAGATTAGGGTCACTTCTTCCCTGGTATTCCATCCCTTTCTGAATTAAAGACAGTGAATAAACCAATTTACTGTTTTAGATCATCAAGAAGCAGTCAGATTGTGACTCAAACCATCATACTACAGGTGAGGCCTACCATCTGGGCCTACAGCCTGTTACCATCTAAAACCCTCAGCACTGGTCCAAACATTTTAGCACATAATTTACATATTTCACCTTGGAGATTTGCTTTGCTGATTATGGTTTAGTCCTTCACAGTTGATTACTGTATAACATTTCTGTTACTGTATACATTGTTCTCATGGTTCTGCTCATTTTCATTTTGTTTCAGTTCATATAAGTCTTTCCAGATTTTTCTGAACTCGTATTGTTCAAAAGGACTTATTTGTAAAAAATATGTATGTTTATAAGATCTCTTTGTGTGATGGGGAAAATTTAGAAATTGAGGGATGCCTATCAATTGAGGAATGAATGAACAAGTTGTGATATATGAGTGTGATGAAATATTACTGCACTATAAGAAATGATGAGCATGATGGTTTCAGAAAAAAAATGATAAGACATATGAATTGGTGAAAAGTGAAATGAGCAGAATCAGGAAAACATTGTACACAATAACAACAATATTGTAACAATGACTAACTACAAAAGACTTAGCTACTCTGATCAAGACAATGATCCAGGGCAACTTCAAAGGACACCTGATGAAAAATAATATCCACCTACAGAGAGAACTGTGAATTCTGAGTACAGATTGAAGCATGCTTTTGTACTTTTATTTTTCTTGTTCAGGTATATGTTTTGTTTTGTAACATAGCTAATATGGAAATGTTTTCTAATTTCACATATAAAATTATTATATTTCTTGTCTTCTAAAAATTTTAATGTTTTTACATTTTTTACATGTTATTGAGAAATATTTAATGAAATAAACCAAAAATATATTTAAAAATAAATAAAACATTTTGTGGCTTAGTTTTCAAAATGCTTTCACATCTGTTTTAAGAGGCAATGTAGTACTAGGGAAAGAGCTTTGGATTTGGAGTCAGAAGATATAGGTTCATATATGGGCTCTGCCACACTACCGCAATCATTAATAATAGTGACAAGCCAATTCACCTTATTGGGTCTTAGAATCCTCATTAAAAAGATAAGATGTTGGATTAGATGACCTTTACAGTATCCTTCTAATTCTAAAATATGATCCTATGCCTCTATGATCTTATAATGTGATAGACCTAGTAGGGACTTTAAAAATAACCTAATCAAAATTGCCTAATCTCAGAATTGGAAGAGGTGTGGAAAGGGGTGGGGGAGAGAGGAAGAAAGTAGGGAGACATTAAGTCCAACCTATACATGGCCAAGGAGACAGGGATCCCTCTGACAATGTATCCATTTTGTCACTCAGTTCCTCACTGAAGGCTTCCCATGAGGAAAATCTTATTATCTTTTTTTTAAATTTAAATCCTTGCCTTCTAACTCAGAATCAGTACTGTGTATTGGTTCCAAGGCAGAAGAGCAGTAAGGGCTTGGCAATAGGGGTTGAGTAATTTATCCAGGGTCACACAGCTAGGAAGTGTCTGAGATATGATTTGAACCCAGGACCTTCCTTCTCTAGGCCTGGTTCTCAATCCATTGAGCCATCTGGATGCATCTAGTTCCACTTGTAGATTGTTACAATTGTTAGAAAGTTTTTCCTTATAGCCCCCAAATGTGGACTGACTACTTCTCTGAGGCTAGGATTTCTAGCACTGTAGCTCCTGGGTACACACCCATATGATCACCATTAAAAATTAGCCAGTTGCCTTCATTAGCTTTTAGAAAAGAGATTTACTGAGGAATAAAGAACAATTGGTAAAATATTCACAATCACTCCCTCAAAGCAATTGATTATACTCACTCCTTGTTGACACATATTATCCAGGGAGGGAAAGCAGACAGATTTAGAGACAGTAGGCTTAATGTCAAAGGAGCAAAATGTAGACAGAGGAAATATGTGACAAAGGGGTGATGTGAGAGAGCTTTGAAGTAAAATCCTGGATCTGGACAAGTACCCTTGTCAGGAATAACAGACTCCAATAGTTAGCTTAAAAATAAAAAGATTTATTAAATTGAATGCAAGATGAATTGTTAAGTCAAATGGCTGGTGGAATACTGCCTCCTAAAGGAGATGGAGTTTGGGATACTTATACCCTCCTGACAATAGGGCCTATGTGACTGGAGATGGGATGATGGTGGAGTGATGTGTCATGAGACAGAGGGGGAGATGATATGTTTTTTGGGACTCTGGGACTCAAGATGGGTCATGTAGTTATGCCCTATTCATCAAAGTAAAAAAAGGAGTGAACTGTCCAGTTCAGGGGACAATCAGATATCTGGGATATAAAACAGATGCTTATAAACTGGGAGGTGCCTATCTATGCTCATCAAAAATGAGGGGAGAGGCCAGAGGGGATATTCCACTCAGTTCAAAGTCACCTTCTCTCAGCACTGCAGGAATGCAAAGGAAAATGAATTTTTTTATGTACTCTCAGACTTGGGACACTTTCTGGGTCTTTGGGGCGAGGGGAAGCCCATACCTCCATATCAGAGGTACTTCTCCACTCCTGGCCCTGAAAGTCTTTTTCTCCTTTCATGGAGTCATCATGAGGTTCCTCCTGGATGTTGCTTTTTTTTTTCTTAGCTCCTAAATCAATGCATGAATCCATAAACAGCATTCCTCTCCACCATATAAGGTCACTATCCCTAAAGATTCTTCTCTAACCCTGTGACTGTTTCTTCAGACCCATTTGCAGATGCTTACCTCATTGGCCATGTACTATCACTGCTACTGCTGAGACCTCTAAATCTCCTGTGCTCACAAGGTCATTTCCTGGATACATCCTTGGATTTGCTTAAGATCAGAAAAGAATCAAAACAGAGGTGCCATGTGTTCACAAGCACTACAGCAGAGTAGGAGAAAGGATAGCCAGTTTTCCCCAACCATGCTTTTAGAGACAGTTTAAAATGGTCTTGCCTCATAGAAACTACATAGTAAAAAAAAGAATGAGAGGTGAGTGGATTACCCCTTTCTTATTCACATTTAGTTCCGTATGTGAATCTTAAAATTGCTCAGACTTGTGAATGTTAAAAATTCTCAGACTCTACCTTAGAACATTTGGTTAAGACCATTCCCCATTTTAAAAAATGAAGGGACTTTGGTCAGGAATGTGAGAACTCTAACCTTACTCCACCCATACTTAAGCATACTTTAGGGGAAGATAAAGTTGTAAACTCCTTACTGAACAATGAAAAAGTACTTAACTCATACTTATAGTGAGGCAAAAGCCCTTAAGCTAAGTCTATTTTTAGATCTAATACAAAAAGGTGCTAAGTACCTATAAAAGGTCAAATTAATCACTAAAAGGTCAGGCAACTTGCAAACTTGCAAGGGACAAGTTTAACAAAAGAGGTGTGAAGTTTTAGTCTACCCAGAGAAGTTGAGAACTAAAGAAGGTGTGATTTAAGAATGGTCCCTCCTGTGAAAATGTCTACTGTGATTGGTAGATGTGAAAACTTAGGGGAGGTGACATAGGAGAAAATTCTCTTTAAAAGGAGGCCAGAAGGCCTCTGAATAAAATGCAGCCTTGGAAGCTGAAGTGGAGCTTCCTGAGCTAAACTGGAGGGTCTCTCTGAACACTAGAGTTTTGCTTAGGAGGATCTTGTGGTGAATGATTAAAGACTGACTGGTCTCTCTTAAGGCTTAAAGCCTAGGCTGGCCTAAGCTGACCTAGACTTTTTCCTACTATTCCCTCTTACTCTGTTTCTCTCCCTTTCCTTGATTCTTTATTTGTGTTAATTAAAATCTCCATAAAATCCAGATGACTTGTGTATTTCATATTTGGGAATTTTTCCCCATGGCGACCACTTTATTTTTAATATAAAATCAAGACACTAAAAATTATCTTTACCAGTATGGCCAAAACCTTACAGTTTGGCCATTTACACATTTTCGCAGTAATAGTTTATGGCAACCACTCTTTTAACTGTTAAATGTAGTGAAAAAATTAAAAAGGATGTGGTGCCAAATTGTAAGAGTTTTAAAAAATTGTGGTCACCATTTATAATAATTAAAGATTAAACTATGAATCTGTTAGTAGCTTTATTATAGCAAAGCAGAGATAGTAAAGAGAAGGAACTGTAGGAAGGAGATAAGAAATTGTCTACCTTACCATTCTAAGTCTGCTCCGAAGAATTCTAGCTTGCTCCTCCAACAAAGTTCCAATCTCCCACCAGAAGAGCGGGGAGTCAGCCTCCAGGTTCTAGTCTCCAGGGAGAAGTCTGTGAAAGTCTCTTCAATCCAAGCAAGTCACCAAAGCCTAACTATTCTTTCAGCAAGAGCCATCAATGCAGAATGAATGTTCAGCTTTTTGGTCTCACCTTTTATAAACTCTTTTCCCAGGTTACTTTCTGTCTCTCTGGTTTCTACTTCCTTTCACTTTGGGCTGGTCTATGTCTGCACATCTCAATGGTAAAAAGACCTCCAGGTCCCTGATTTATTAAATCAAAACAGAGAGAAGGGAAATTCAAATCCCTGATTGATTAAATTAAAAAGTACAAAGAGAGTTTAAATTCCCTTTCATAGTAGCCTATTAGAAAACTTTCCATTCTCAAACAGTACTACCAAGGAGCACCTAGGTGGCACAATGGATAGAGTACCAGAACAAGAGTCAGAAGGGACATGGGTTCAAATTTGACCTCAGACACTTCCTAGCTGGATGAACCTGAGCAAGTCTGTCAATTCAGTTTGCCTAGTGCTTGCCCTTCCATCTTAGAATTGTTACTAAGACAGAAAGTAAGAATAAGAAAGAAAAAAAAAACAGTGCCCCTAACCCCTTGGTCAGGAATGGCCAGAGAACTGCTTCCTCCAAGTTTCCACATGAACATGATCCCCCAGGACTGAAACCAAATGGGAAATATCTAAATGTGTTCAAAGGCCTGGCCCTCATAGGGCAGTCTGAGCATGCTATACTCAAAAAAAGCTGTCGCATAACCTCAGAATTTACTTAAGACTGAACATCTCTAGTTCTTTTATTGTATCTACATAATACATGAACTTAAAGCCTTTTACTACCCTGATTTCCCTCTTCTGGGAATTTATATTTCCTATTAGGTTTTCAAAGAGTTTTACTTGGGTCATTTCATTTGATCCTCAAAACAACCATGTGAGGTAGGTGCTATTTTTATCCTCATTTTAGAGATGAGGAAATTAAGTCTGAGAGAAGTTGGGTGATTTGTCTATAATCAAACTCAGATCTTCTTGATTTCATCTATCCATTGTACCACCTTGCTGCCTATCCATCTCAGCAAGGTCATTCCAAAAATGTGGTACCCATAAATATAACACTATATAACTATACATATATATAACACTATATATATATATGTATATATATATAACATATATAACACTATATATAAATATAACACTACTTATATGATCTGGTCAGGGCAAGATAAACTAGAATGATTACATCCCTCTTCTTGGACATTATTTCTTTTCTAATGCAACTCCAGATTGCACTAGCTCTGTTACATGATTAGCTCATATGTGAGCTTCCAGTACATTAAAACCCCCATAAAATGCAGCCTAAGCCTTGCTCCTCCTATCTTTCATTTGTGAAATTGATTTTTTTAAATCCAATTCCTTTAATTTTCTATATGGAGAAATTAAGACCCAAGGAGACTCTAAAGTCTCACACTGAAAGAATAATCAGATTGAGATTAGCTCCCCATTTTCTGACTCCTAATCTAAGAGCTCTGATTTCCATCCTTGTAAAAATATCAGGGCAATTGATTTTATATCTAAAGAAAGTTGGGCTTCAAAAAGTTTGGTGACTTGCCCAATGACTAAGTGGTAGAATTAAATTGCTTAAAACTGCATGAAGGGGCAGCTAAGTGGCTCATTGAATGGGGGGGTATGGAATTTTGGGTTCAAATCCAGCCTCAGACACTTTCTAGCTATGTGTCACTTCACCCCCAATTTGCTAGCCCTTACCATTCTTCTGCTTTGGAACCAATACTTAACTTTGATCCTAAGACAAAAGGTAAGAGTTTTTTTTAAATCACATTAAGACTTTTGAAACACTGTATATTGAGAGGAATGATCAACTTGTGAGAACAATCCAGTGTTACAATCAGCAAGCAAGTACAAAGTGTGGAGGCTCACAGATTCCTTCTATCCTGGTCCCTGCTGCAAAGTAGTCCTTCCCCTTGTTTACCATTGGCTGGTTACTTGAGAGTTATAATCTTATGGAAAGCTAGCTAATTGGAATGCACAATTTATAAACCCAATTTTTCTAATTATTCATGCAGGGTTAAACCAATTAAAATAAGGATTGTAGTTTAAGCAATCAAAACAAGGACTGTTTCAGTCTTATCTATCTGCATATCCTATAGCCTTTTATGAGGATAACTTATGACAGTGATGGTTAACTTTTTAGAGATGGAATGCCCAAAATGCACCCTCACACCCCATATGAACCCCCCCTTCCCCCAGGATGGAGGAAGCACTCCCATTGGACTGCTGGGCAAAGAGGTGGGTGATGTGAGAAATGTCCTCAGACCCAGGAGAAGAGGGGGAGGGGAGCAGCCTCCTTAGGCATGTAATGTATGGTTTGCCAACACAGGTTTATGAGTGGATCTCATCAGCCTGAGCTAATGTGGTATTGAAGAAATGGGGCTTAGGATCAACACTTATGTGACATGGCCTGACTTCTTCCTACCTCAACTCCATTTTATATCTTTGTGAGAAAAGTCTACGATCTTATAGGTTACTGTTCCTCACATGTATGTACACAAATTCATATGTATAGGCATATATAGATACACAGGCATAAGCACATATATACATATAACTATATTTCAATAGCTTCCTTTATATTGCTATATATTTTATATGTTTTAAAACATTGTTCTGGAAAGGGATCCATAGGCTTTACCAGACTGCCAAGACACTAACAAGGTTTAGAACCCCTAAAGTATTAGAGGACTTTAAGGTCAATATGTCAGTAGTGTAACATGGCAATGAAAAAAAGTTAATGAGATTCTTGGCTGCATGACTAGAATTGTAACTCAAACAAAAGAAATGGTACTCACTCTTACTATACTGGGTCAAGTCATATCTGGATTCAGTTCTGGTATCATGTTTTAATAATAGTTATTATTATACTAATTAATAATCGATTGTTGGTAATTATTATATTACTATGCTAACATCTTTGTGGTACAGAAAAAGGTAAGGAAGGTAAAGGGGCTCAAAACCACAAGAGATTATATTTAACTTGGAGAAGAAAAGAAGGGGAGTTAAGACATAATAGCTATCTTTAATATCTAAAGGGCTGTTTGTCAGTCCAACTGACAAGGTTTCAACCAGGAGGCAAATGAGATAGAGAGAAGAGGTAGTATAGCAAGGCTCTATTGTGGGAAAGGAAAGTCAGGGAAGGGGTGTAGAGATCACAAGGGAAGAAGAAGCAAGAAAGCCCAATGCCAATAAAAGTGGCTGTGGAATTGGGGGAGGGGGGGACAGGAGTAAGGGGGGAGCTGGAAACCTGTGGATGGCTCAGGGTCTCCACTAGGGTGGAATAGGGGCAATTTTTATAGAATGGTTGTCTGGGATGAGGTAACTTGTATTGCCTCTATTGGTCAAAGTTGGGGTACTTGGGTTCAGTTCATTGGATGGTCCTGAGAAGGAGTGTGGAATCTCATTTCTGGGGGTGAAAAGTTCTCAGGTCTGATGGTCAGTGATGTGGAAGGTCATTTGTCTAGGCCTGATAGGAAAATCCTGATGTTCTGCCCTGGTGTTACTAGGCAGTTTTTGTCCCAGGCTTGGACAGGTGCTGGGGGCAAAGGGGAAAGAGGAAGGAAGAAATGGTACCAATAGGCAAAAAGTAGAAAGAGAAAGAAGTGGGTGGAGATACGTAGTGAATCTGGTAAAGTTTAAAGGTAAAATAAGCTCCTCATCACTGAAATTGTTTCAGTGGAAAAGGAATGTCTTCTTATGTGTCAGGGATCTAGTATAAGGGATTCTTGTGCTGAGACCTTTTCCATTTGGGAGATTCTATGATTATATGGTTAGAGGCATTGTATCCCAAAGGAGAGATCCTCCAGAAAGTAGTGTTTAGTTGGATAGCTTTCAGTTTAGCCCATTTTCCATATTTCCTCTTTCTAGGTTGTCTAAACTGTTTCCTTCACAGCAAAGTTAACCATTTTCAAATTGCTTAAAATAGCTCTTCGAATAACTACTGACTAGATTCTTCACAGACAACTCTCTTTATTGGGCTAGTTAACTCAAACTAGTAATAAGATGCCAGTAAATAAAGATATGTATTCCAGGTCCACCCCCACCTCCCTTAAGAAAACAACCAAATTTACAAAACAGGTAAATGAATGGGTGATTGTTCAAGCTCTAAAAGGAGTGTCTTATTTACATAAAGATTCACCCCCTCAGGGCTCCCTTTAATTGAAGTCTCTTCAGTGAAGTATTTGTTTACAAGTCTTCACTTCCTAACAAAGTAGGTCAAAAGAGGAAAATTCTGTAACAAAATTCTAAGAACCACAGCCACTTGAAGATCAATCAGGAGCAAAGATTTGAAAGATTCCTGAGTGACTAGTCAATGGGAAAATTGGGATTCTATTCCTGTTCATTCCATTAATAGAAACTAAAATGAGACTCGCCAATTAAAATCCAATTTAAGTCTTTGCAGAGCCACATCTAGAACCTAAAATCTTCTCATTTATCTGCACTAAACTTTCCTGGGAGAAACATTCCCTTAGGAATCTGGGGATTGGGCGAGGGTGTATGCTTTCATTCTCTACTGTCCAATGGAGAAAAAGGTAGGCACTGGAAGATCATCCAAATTCTACTTTGCATATATTCTGTTTATAACTATGTCTGTACATATTATTTCTCCTTTCTCAATTATAAACTCCTCAAGGGCACAGAATGCCAACTCAGTAAATATTTATTAAGTCCCCTACTAAAGGTCAGGAATTACACCAAGAAAGGCAAAAATAGTGTCCTTGACTTCAACAAACTCACATTCTAATTCAGAGACAATACACTAACAAAATGAGTATATAAGATATATATTGTGTGAGTAGTAAATAATTTAAAAAGAAGACGATATGATTAAGTAATACTGGGATAAACTTCTTGCTGAAATTAGTATTTTAGCTGGACTTTGAAAGAAGCTGGGGAGACAACAGATAAGGAGGAAGAGAATTCGAGGCATGTTTAGACACAGAGTGAAGAGATGAGGGGCCTTATATGTGGAATAGAAAGGAGGTCAGTGTCACTGAATGGAAAAGATCATGGGAATAAAGTATAAGAAGATTGGAAAGGGGGCCAGTCAGGTGGTTCAGTGGATAAGAGCCAGGCCTGGAGTTCCTAGGTTCAAATCTGATCTCAGACATTTTCTAGCTGTGTGACCTTGGGCAAGTCACTTAATTCTAATTGCCTAGTCTTCACCACTCTGCTGCCTTGAAACAGATACTTTGCATCTATTCTAAGATGGAAGGTGAGGATTTTTTAAAAAGAAGAAAATTGGAAAGGTATTAGGGGCCAGGTAATGAAAGAACTTAAAAGCCAAATAAAGGATTTCATATTTTATCCTTGAAGTAATTGGGAACGACTAGAATTTATTAAATAGAGGAGTGACTCAGTAAGGCTTTTGCTTTAGAAAGACAATTTTGACAGCTGAATGTGGCATGGGATTCAGGTTTTCCCCTAGACACCCCAAAACTCCACTTATTCCAGGACAAAAAGTACACAAGGAATTCCTTTTCTTTTATTCCTGTAGGGCAGGGTAAAGAAGGTGACTTTGAGCTGAGAGAGATATTCCCTTTGGCCTCTTCCCTAGCTTTTTGATAAGCTCAGATAGATACTTCCCAGTTTGCTTCTGACATATATCCAGATATCTAATTATCCCTTGAATTGCACAGGTCACCCCCTTTTATCTTCAAGGAACAACATATCAACCCATCAACCCATCTCTGGTCATGTAGTCCCTGTTATCAAAAGGGTGTAAGAATCCCAAACCCTCTCTCTTCTAGGAGGCAGTATTCTACCTGCATCTGCTTTCCAGTCATTCAGTCCAATAAATTCAACTCAATAAATTTCTCTATTTTTAAGATAATTGTTAGAACCTGTCTTTCTTGAAGGGAGCTTCCTTCCAAGCCCAGGGTTTTTTTCTCAAGCTCTCCCACAACAAATGGAAGATGAATTGTTGAGGGAGAGATCTGAAACAGGGAAGACAACAAATAGTCTAGGCATGAGGTGATAAGAGTCTATCTACACTGGGGTGGTGGCAATATCAGAGGAGAGAAGGGGGCTATTTCAGAGTTATTGCAAAAGGAGAATTGAGAAGAGTTGGCAATAGTACAGATATGACTGTAAAGGTGAGATGTCAAAGATAATATTTTGGATTTCCACCCTGGGGGCCTAGGAGATTAATAGTGCTACCAACACTATCATTAGATAAGAGGGACATTAGGGAGAGGAAAGGGCTTGTAAATAAAGGTCACTTTTCAAACATGTTGAATTTAAGGTTACCAAAGGACACCTAGTTCAAGATGTCCAATAGGCAGTTCAAAATGGTTCTTTGTATTTACAGGACATAGAGCAGTGATGGCAAACCTTCTAGAGATGGAGTGCCGAACTCTGACCCCTCCCCACCCCCTAGACCAAGTACTGTGCCCCTCTGCCCCTTATCCCACACAGGGAAGGGAGGAAGTGCTCCCATTGGATTGTTGGGCAGAGGGGCAGGGGATATGAGAAATATCCTCAGAGACAGAGGAGAGGGGAAAGGGAACAATTCCGCCAGAGTCCCTCTACCTTTTTAGTAACAAACTGGGGGGAGGGGGCTCATGCCCACAGAGAGCACTCTGTGTGCCATCTTAAGCACCTGTGCTATAGGTTCACCATCACTTCCCTAGAGCAAAGTCGGACATGTATTAAATACTTAATGCATTCTTATAGATTGATTCAATCATTAACAGGAATAAAATTATGATGTCCTGACAAGTTTAATTTAAAATGGCACAGTATCTATATAGGTGGTTGCTTTCCATGATAACTACAACATTGCCCATAGCAGTCATTTAAAAACAAACAAACAAAAAAACAAACCCTTACCTGCTGTCTTAGAATCAATACTGTGTATTGGTTCTGAGGCAAAAGAGCAATAAGGACTAGGCAATTGTGGTTAAGTGACTTGCCAAGGGTCACATAGTAAGTGTCTGAGGCCATATTTGAACCCAGATTCTCCTGATTCCAGGCATGGTACTTTATCCACTGGGCTACCTAGCTGCCTCCATGGTAGTCATTAAATAAATGATTTCCAAATTAAATTGAATTTCTATTTCCCACAAAGGACTCCTGAGCAACTGATCTAGGAAAGGGGGTCAGAGGAGAAAGGAGACTTTCTAATCAAAATTGTGTTATTTCTCCTAGCATAGTTCAATTTTCTGCAAACAGTAAATACTTAGTAAACATTTCCTGTGTTTGAATTTCAAAAAAAGGCTTCTCAAAAGAGTTGGTATTTGAGTTGGGCTTTGAAGAATGAAACCTAAATTTTTTGTGTATCCATTAAAACATACATACATATATCTTTTCCCATGAAGCTTGGTTGAGCTCTGATTTCTGCAGTTAGGTTGGAGAAATCAAGTCAATTAACAAGCATTTTTATTAAGTCCTTACTATATGTCAGGCACTGTGCTAAGCACTGAGGATATATATATTTGTATATATACATATATGCAAAAAACAGTCCCTGCTCTCACAGAGCTCAAAGTATAAAAGGGAGGCAGTTACATACAACCATTATATATACAGGATAAATCTGAGATCATCTCAGAGAAAAGGCATTAAGATTAAGGAAGAAAAAAAAAATTAAGGGAGACTGGGAAAGGCTTCTCAGAGAGGTAAAATTTTAGCTGGAAGTTAAGAGAAGCCAGGAGGCAGAGATGAAGTTCCAGAAGGCAAGGAAGCTAGGAGATGTAAAGTCTTTTTTGAAGAACCCAAGGAAGCCAGAATCATTAGATTATAGAGTAAGTACAGGATAAGGAGTATGGTGTAAGAAGACTGAAAGGGAAGAAGGCTGTTTAGAAAAGACGTTAAAAGTAAAAAAGAGCATTTTCTATTTGTTCCTGGAAGTAATAGGGCAGGAATTGCCTTTTCATTATTGATCAGGTAAATCTAAACCAGGAAATATATGACCAAAAGAGGGCAGTGGTACAACATAGACATCTGTGTTGCCTGGGAAGGGAAGCAGGTATCAGCCAGAGAGTACAGGGCAGTCACTAGGAAGTCAGTAGAAAATGGTCCTTTGTGCCTATATAAGAATATAAATAAATACCATATTAACTTAGGCGAATCATTTATCATTCACCATCAACAAAACTTAATTGAACAAATTCTAAATGCAAGGTGCTATAGGAATCTAACAATCAGAAAGTCACTTACCCAAAGAAGAGCTATCAGAAGGCACCTCTCCTTGCTCCTTTGCAGAGGCCCCAGGGATCCAGAGGTGTGGAACTTTGCACATGATATCAAGGTTTTTTTTTTAAATGTGTTGTTCAATTTTGCGGAATTTATTTCACTGTCTTTTTTCTTCCTTCCTTCCTTCCTTCCTTCCTTCCTTCCTTCCTTCCTTCCTTCCTTCCTTCCTTCCTTCCTTCCCTTCCTTCCTTCCTTCCTTCCTTCCTTCCTTCCTTCCTTCCTTCCTTCCTTCCTTCCTTCCTTCCTTTCTTTCTTTCTTTCTTTCTTTCTTTCTTTCTTTCTTTCTTTCTTTCTTTCTTTCTTTCTTTCTTTCTTTCCTTTTCTTACCCTTTCTTTCCATCTTAGAATCAATATTGTATATTGGTTCCAAGGCAGAAGAACAGAAAAGGCTAGGCAATGGGGGTTAAGTTACTTGCCCAGGATCACACAGCTGGGAAGTGTCTGAGGTCAAATTTGAACCTAGGACTTCTCATTTCTCTCAATCCACTGAGCCACCCAATTGCCCCCTCTTTTTTCTTTTGACAGTGGGTTGATCTAGGTGACTTCTAGTGTCCCTTCCAATTCTAATATTCTCTCTTGTGTTTTAACATTTCATGTCCATCTCTGACATTCTGTGGTTTTATAGGGATCAAACATGATCCTTTAGGAAATTCTTTTCTTCAGTCATGAAAAAATAGATCTTATGCCAAAGAAACTAGCAAGAGAAACAAGGGAGGGGGAAAGTTGTTAAAGGATTGGGAAAGTTAAAAAGAATAGATGTAAGATATGACTATGAAAAATTTGTTCTCTTGATTAATGATGGATTGATAAATCGAGTTTGAAATATGGAGAAATCTCCTGGATTAGGATCATAGTGTCATAGGTTCTCAGAGCCAAATAGGATCTTATAACTTTAGGGTCATTTAGTCTAACTTTGTCCAAACCAATAAAGTAATCTCCTCTACTACAGTAACCTGATAGAGTCAGTCATTTAGCTAGATTTGTGCTATTCTTGACCAATGGCCCTTTATGAAAAGAAACAAGCGTTTATCGAGTGTCTACTATGCTAAATGCTTTTCAAATATTCTTTTTGATCCTCACAACCCTGAGAAGAAGGTATATTATGATCCCTGTTTTACACTTGAGGAAAATGAGGCAGAGACAAAGCAAATTGCCTACAGTCATAGAGCTAACAAGTAATTTAAGACTGGATTTGAACTCAGGTCTTCCTGACTCTTGATTCAGAGTTTTATCAGCAGTCACACCTTGCTGCCTCCAAGTTACTTTAATGAGAAAGCATTTCATTGTCATAATTATCAATAGCAAAAAAGCAAAAAAATGTATTGACTACTTACATCATAGAAAAACAATATGATGGAGTAAGAAGACCTGGCTTCCAGGCTTACATTTCATCTTGATTCATTATCTAGCTTTGAGAAAATCTTTACAGCTCTGCAATTGTGAACCTATGGCACACATGCCCAAAAGGGCAAGCAGAGCCCTCTCTGTGGGCACGCCAGCTGTTGTCCGCTAGAGTTCCTTACTAGAAAGCTAGAAGGACTCTGGTGGAGCTGTTTCCCTCCCCTTCTCCATATGCCTGAAGACATCCCAACTTCACCTACTCCTCTGACTAGCAGCCAATGGGAGTGTTTCCTTTCTTCCCTGTCTGGGGTAAGGGGAGGAAGGTAGGGGAGAATGTGGTGTGGCACTCAGTCTCTAAAGGTTTGCCATCACCGTCTAGCCTCTCTGAGCTACAGTTTTCTCATCTATAAAACAAGACTAAGGATGCCTGTCTCAAAACATTGTAACACAACAGAAATTGGAGCTCTCATTAAGAAAGTTTAGGATACAATGGTAGCCAGGTACAGAGGCTACAAAGAGAAAAGATGTACAATCCCTGACCTTTGAGGTTCTCTGGCATTAGTAAGGGCAGAATAAGTGAAACCAACAAACTATGGGCACCATTAGCAAACCATCTGAGCTAAACTAGCTTGGCAGAGCACTTCACACACTGTCATTAAAATATAAATGGAGGAATGGATAGACTGCAATCTGGAGTCTGTGGTATCAGCTATGTGTTGTGTGGGCTCTTGAAAAATCACCTGGTATTTTTCAGCAGAGCCAGGTCCACTGATAACTGTGATATGAGTAAGAAGGATGAGAGGGTAATATCACTACAGATTATAGCTAGATGTACCTTGCACACAGAGGATTTAATGGTGGTAGAAGATGTATAGCTATAGTTGTCTACCCCTAGGAGGCATGGTAAATATCTTTTGAACTGACATATGTATGGCAAGCCCTTGATTAATCATAGCTAGGGTGAAGCATGGGAAAGAGATGGATCTAGGAACCAAGAACTCTAGGATACACTAGGTCCCACAGCCTCCATGGCCTTCCCTTAACAGGACAGGAAATGGAGACTATAATTTCCCTAACTCATGGCCAAGCATTGCATTTTAATATACCTTAACAAAGGTACCTTAACCTTATGACACTCTCTACTTCTCCAAGGCTACTACATACATTAAATGCCAAACTATTCATTTGCTAAATGATAAATGCTCCAAGCAATTTTTTTTTATTTTAGAATACAAGAGGTACAAATGTATTTACAGTCATACATATACAATCAAATAATATATATCAAAGTTTTGTCAATATCATTTTAGATAAATATTTACAAAGTTAAAGTGACCATTTCCTGGAAGTAGAACACAGTTTGTGAAAACTCTATACACTTTATACCTTTCATTAATATTATTATAGTTTCTTTATTTTACAAAACACCCTAAGGGCTTCGTCACTTGTTAATGACTATGGGGCAGGGTGGGAGACACTAGAGGGCGCTCATTACTGGAGTTTAAGAGCAATTTGGGGGGTTGGGGGAAAGGGAGAAAGGATATGTTTGGGTCTCCAGAGGGCTGGGACTGCTGAGTCAGGTGAAGTCGTCTCCTCGTTTTCCCAAGGGATTTCGCAGCTGTTTGGAAGTGTTTCCAGGGAGGGGATGGCTCAAAAACACTATTGCCAGTCCTCCTCGGTTCTCCCCTGAAGATAATTGGGCTGAGGTTTTGGGGATAAAATGGAATTCCACAGTGTGTCCACCTCTTGACCTTACCCCTCCCCAGTCTGTCCATCCATAGCTGGCCTGATCCACCCTAATCCCTCCAGGTTTCAGAACCCAATTTCCACGAGCCAGGACAGGGGGAGAATAAGGCCTGACATCAGGCCGCTGTAACAATGAAATCGGCTTCCCCCTCTTGGCCAGAAAGTCCAGTAGTCTCGTGCCTGCCCTCCCAGCCTCTACCCACCCTCTTTCCCCTCAGCCAGACCTGAGCCCGATGAGGGAGCAGCTTTTCCCGAGGATGTTCTTGAACTAAAACCAACTGACTTGCATCTGTTTCCTGAGAATAATCTTGAGGATGGGAGGGAGGAGGGGAAGGAAGAGATCTGGAGGAGGTTCGGAGACACCAGAGGCACCCCTTGTTTGGGGGGTGGAGGAATTCCTGATTCCAGTCCTACCCCCACCCCTATCCCAACCCCCATTGCTTTGGCCTCCAGAGTGAACGGGAAAATCCTCGAGAGCTCCCATTTCTCCAAGCTGTCCATTTTCAGAGGATCTCGGCTTTCTAGAGTTAGGGGGATGGGAGTGGAGCAGAGATGTCTTTGATTGGTCCAGCCCACTCCTTCCTCTTCCTCATTCACTCTCCCACCCACCTCCTGACCCCCTACCTGAGAAGGGAAAAAGGCTCATAGGTGACTCTTGGGACCTAGGGATAGCTAGGTGAGAGGCAGGGGGACACCTATTGACTTACAAGGGCCCTAAGATGGTGATGTAAGAAGAAGAAAATATATGTATATATGTCCATATAGATATATCAATCAAACACTTAGTGTGCCGCCTTCTTCTGCCCCTCCACCCCAAGCTCCCTGGAGAAGGAGGCAGGATGCAAACTATGCAAGCTGAGTGGGATAGGGGACTTACTCAGCTGCCTTAAAACCAAATGATGAAACCAGTCCCTCCTTTGCACCCCGCTTCCCATTCCAAGAGGTCAGCTTTCACAGATCTCGGGAGGAAAGGGATGGAGAGGAGAGGAGAGAGGGCTGCGCCGCGGTGCCAGTCTCCAATGCCTCCCGTTGCAGGCCAGCCAGGGCGTCTCACAGCACCATGGTGGGGATATGGTGCGCCGCGAGGGAGGTGGGATGGGGCACGGGCAGGGCGGGGGAGTGCGCCTGCAGCGAGGCGTTGGGGGGCCGATGGCGGGCGCTCTTCTGGTGCGCCCGCAGCCCTGCCAGCTGGGAGTAGGCGCTCTGGCACACCTGGCACTTGTACGGGCGCTCGCCAGTGTGCAGGCGGACGTGGTTGCGGAGGGTAGAGGACTGGCTGAAGCGCCGGTTGCAAAAGCGGCAGACGAAGGGTTTGTCCAGGGTGTGGATGCGCATGTGAGAGCGCAGATTGCTGCGGGAGTTGAAGCCCCGGTGGCAGATGACGCAGCGCATGCGGCCCGCGGTGTTGGCGGCTGTGTCCACTGGGTGGAAGTCCTCTGGTCAGGGCAGCGGGGCAAGGAGCGGGGGAGGGAAGGAAGAATGGAGCAGCCAGGTTAGACCGGTGACTTCAGTCGCTAAGGAGAATTCAGCTGAAAACCCGAGTATCAGACTTGTAAAATGTAAGCCCCTTGAGGGTGGGCATTGGTTGATTTTTGTCTCTATGCCCAGAGCTAACACAACCTCTAGCCTAAAGTAAGCCTTTAATATAGGCTTGGTGAAGCCTGAAAAAGCAAAAGAAAACTACACACCCACTCCCCTCTCCTTGGTGGAAATGGAGGACTATGGTTCTGGAATATTGCATGTTTGCTGCTAATTGTAATAGTTTCACTGAGATTTTTTTTTTAATCCTTTCTTACAAGGGCACCCCTCCGAGGAGGAGAGGATCATTTGAAAATGAAGATCATGTAAAAACAAAAAATTAAAACGTAGTCAGTAAAAATGAATGATTGTTGATTCATTGATTGAGTTGCCCTTTGACCCAGATACTGTCATCCTGCCCCTTCCAGGGATTGCTACCCCAAAGGACTTCCGGACATTTGCCCCGGACTTAGAGGGGATGGTAGAGTTGCAAAGAACAAAGTTATCAGCCCCTGGAAACTGGTATGTTGACACTGCAAGCATTCAAGCAAAATTTGAATGACCACTTGTCAAGATGTTGTGGAGGGAAGTCCCTGCTTGGTGACCTCTCAGATCTCAATTATTCTGCAGATTCTGTGTCCTTTCTGAGTTAGTTAAAATTATAGCTTCTCAGAACTGGACCTAGTTAAATTGGTTGTCAGGTCCTCCTCTCTTCTGATACTGACCTCAGCTTCTACAAAGTCCTGCTTCTGCCAAGAAGCCTTTCCCAGTCTTCCTTGGTACCTTCCTTCTGAGAATATCTCCAATTTATCCCAGCTAGATCTTATTTGTGCTTAGTTGTTTGCCTATTAACTAGCCTATTATTCAGACATCCCCTTGAGAGCAAGAACTGGTTTTGATGCTGCATTTCTTTTTATCTCCTGCTCTTAGCACAGTGCCTGGCACGTGGTAGGTGCTTAATAAGTTTGTTGACTTGAAAGATCTCCCTAGTGACCTGCATCTTGGGAAGAGGTAAACCTTACTGGTCAACCCCAGAATGGGGGAGGGGGATGCAGAATCATCCAAGCACAGCAGAGTCCCACCTGAATCAGAGCAACAGTAGAAAAATCCATCAAAAGAGGCTTCTGATGCTTTATCTGTTTCAGAGGTGGAGGAAGGAGGAGGAGATGTATCACATAAGCTGTTCAGGAAGAACTATTTGGTTTTCTTTCTTCCCCCTCCAATTAGAAACTAATGGCTATCACTGCCCTGAGGTAAAAAAGGAAGCTGAGAAATACAAAGGGCCCCCTGTAATGATGGCTCTAGCTGGTTAAGAACTACCTACCATGTTTGTTCTTCTTCTGTTCTTCTTCCAACCCTGGGACACCAGGAATCCCCAGGAAAGTATTATGAGAGTTCCCATACCAAACCAGCAGCTCTTGATCTGGAGGAATCATCTGCAGAAAAAAGACCAGGAGCAATTATGCATTCAGAGAGAGGAAAGATCAAATTTCTTACTGTAGACCCTGGTACAGCAGAAGAGTGCTGGATCCAGAGGGAGAAGTCCTGGATTCACACCCCAGTTCTGTTACTAACTGGCTGGGGGATTTGGGGGAACTCTCTGAGCCTGTTTTCTTCCCTTTAAAATGAAGAGATTGAATTAAGTTATTTCTTAGATCCCTTCTAGCTCTAAACCCTATGATTCTCTTAAAATCTGACTCAGACCCTGAGATTTTTGATGTGGCTACATTTATAGCTCTCTACAACTGTAGTGACTCAGTCCAGAATCCTGGAATTCTCTTCACCTATGAGGGATCCTCTAAATGTGATTCACTAACCCAAGTCTTTGTAACATGAAGATGGAATCCAGACACTTCTATAAAAAGGGTTCCTGTGGAACTGGAGGTTCTATAGGTTTGCTCCCCTCTCTATGGTCCAGCCAACATCTCCGAAAAATGTGACTAGGAAGATAGAAGAGTCAATAAAATGGATTCCCAAAGCTTCATCAGCCCATTATATGGAAAACGGAACATACAACAGTAACTATAAGAATGTGTTTTTTAATCACTGAGAGACAGCTGAATTTAGATTAAATGTAGTGGCTAATTTTGATTTCAAAAGACAAAAGTTTATTAAATGATCTTTAGATATTTCCTTCCTCAGGGTAGAGAGCTGTAGGACTATATGTACAAAATGTTGCATATGCTGTCATATGTGATCACTGAACTGATTATAGAGCTTTAAAAAATATACAAGATATAAGAAGGCTTTATAGTATGTGGAATCCAGGTAGGAAGATAGACTGGAATAAAATTGGAAAAGTCAATGTGATACAGTGAAAAGAATGCTACACTTGGGGGCCAGAAGACCTAGATTTGAATTTTAGACTTGCCATTATGACCAAGGCCCTTTCTCCTCTATAAAAATGGGGTGGGAAATAACACAACTTCCTACTTTAAAAGTTATGGTGAAGAATGTGTTATTTATGTGATAATGCTCTGAATAAACATGAGCTGTTATTATAACTAAAAAAGATAATTTCTGTCCTGGAATATACTGATCAGAAGAAAATGCAGAGAAATCATCCACATTCACACTCTCTGGCCCAAAAGAGGAACGGCCAAAAAGTGCAATTATCCAGGTGTTTCTTGAGACTGTCTGGCATGATAGAGACCACAGTGAAGAGCCTAGGCTGTTCATATTATTCTCTCATCACTTCTATTTATGAGTTGTCTCTTCAAACAGATGATGTTGGGTATCTCAACAATTATTTCTCAAATATGAGACCTATATTGAATATATGTCTTCTCTTCATCAATACCTAGATCTCTAAGTCTGGGGACTGAATTCTTCTAAATATGTGACCCTCAGCAAATCCCTGATGCTCAGTTACCTCATCTATAAAATGAACATAATGATAAGGAGGAATTATTCTCTGAAATCAGAATAATGTATGTAAAGAACTTTGTGCTTCAAAGTATTATATGAACTTAAGCTATCGTCATCTTATTGCAGGTTATATGACAAGCTCAATAACAAATGTTTCTCCTTAACTCTTTCTTTTTCTTCTCATTTGTTCAATTACTTTCAAATTCTCTGTAACTGTCTCCTCTAAGATCAAAGGATTTAGAAACAGAAGATTTTATTGATGATCTGGGCCAACACCTTCATTTTATAAATGGGAGAAGTGAGAGTCAGAGAGGTACTTGTTTGATTATTTAATTTTTATTTCTAGTTATGGTGATGGGTATTCTCTAATGATCTCAGGAAGAGCAATGAAATTCATCCCCCCCCCCAATTTTATATCACAAAATTCATTTAAGTTCCTTTTGATTAAAAAAAATGTGACAAAAATGTTAAGGGGAGGTAATACACTGCTGAATCATGCAAATGACCTTTTCTTCCCCTGCTGATTGAGAAGAGATCCTCTATTATGAACAAGGCAATCATCAGAACCAAGAAGTTCATGAAACACAGACTTATTCACTGTAAACAGATGGTCATAGGCATTAGGAAAGCTACTGTGCCCAAGATTGAGATTCAGGAACAATTGACCAAAATGTATACAGCTATACCAGATGTCATTTTTTTTCTTTGAATTTTGAACTCACTTTGGTGATGGCAATTTTTTAAAAAAGATTTATGATTTTTTTGATTGTGCAAAAAAAAAGAAAAAGAAAAATGTCAGACTCGCAAAGCTCAGCTTATTTGAGAAGAACAAGTCATCAAGAAAAAAATTAAAAAGCTCAAGGACAGTGAAGAAAATCAGTATCATCACAAAGGCCCCCATTAGTATAAACAAAAAGCAGAAAGGATAGAAGGAAGAAAAGAAGGAAAGGAAAGGAAAAGAAAGGGAAGGGGAGGGAAAAGAAAAAGAAAAGGAAGGGAAGGGAAGGCAAAGGGAGGGAGGGAGGAGGAAGGCAGAAGATGTTGTACTTTTCTGGATAGAATCACCTTGTCAAAGAGAATAAGGAAAGGACATGTGTGCAATAAAGGTGGGGCTGGAGGAATTTTCCACTGGCAACTGGTTCAGTCTATGAATAACCAGAAAACCCTGGGCTTTGCTGATATCTTAAAAGGATTGCCAAGCTCTTCATCATTGTCCAGTCAACCTCACTGAAGTTAAGCTTCTTTAACCGTTTGGATTTACAGACTGATTGAGAGAGGAATGCATCCTTCCTCACAGCCACAGAGTTTCAGTCAAGGAGAGAGGAAGTCAGTAGATTTTCTGGATCCCAGGGCCTCCCTATTACACAATCTGTCCTGAGGGAAAGGTCTTCAGAGGGTCTTGTTCCCCAAAATATGTTCTGTAGACATGTGGGGATAATGATGGATTTGTCCCACTGCTTAGTTTCAAGAGAATATTTGGGATTAGATAATAATTTCTAGTTGAAATTTCTAGAACAGAAGGAAGTGCTGGAAAGCACTTCATATCCACTATCCCTTATCTTCTTAAAGCCCTGGGAGGCAGGTACTACAGGTACTATTATCTCCATTTTACAGGTAAAGAAACAGAGTGAGAAATTGTGACCACACATAAAATAAGATTGGACTTGAATCCAGCTCTGCCTGATTGTTCAAAGACTGGAATTCTATTCACTATGACATCCTCTGTTTCCTTCAATAGCTACCTATAGCATAGGCAAGACAGATGGCACATCTGAGCCTGGGTTAAACCAAAAGAGAATGGTCAGGCAACCTGCCAGAAAAAAAAAAATTCAATTCTTCAAAGGGCATTTAACACTGACCTGCAAAAACTTCAGATAATGAAGGCAGAGAGTTGTGTCCTAGTGGGTATCTCCTGTATCTCACTTTCCTAGATATTCTCAGGACTTCCCAAAACAAAGGACATATATGTATTTTGGAAAGAAATCTAGACATAGACTTCTTAAAGCCTTATAAATAGTTTTGGAATTAGGAGGGGGAATAAAGCATTAGAAGAGATGAAGCAATAGCTTCTACTTCCTTCCCAGAAGGTCTAAAATTCTAGCAGAACTGTCTAATAGGGGAGAAAAGTGAGAATGTTGAGTCAGAAAGAGGTGAGAGAAGAGAGGGTATTGAAAAGAGAAGAGGAGAGAGAGAGAGAGAGAGAGAGTAAAAGAAAGAGAGATAGCTAGAAGAGACCAGAGAAGTCACCTAGACCAACTCTCTCATTTTTCAGATAAGGGACTGATGCAACTTGCCCAAAGTCACATAGCTGGTCAATGTGTCAGTCAACAAGCATTAAAGTAGTAGAGCCAGGATTTGAACAGTGATTCCTCAGTCTTCATTTCTGTTACTGTAATATGGCATAAAACTTCTCAATGCCTTCTTATTATAAAAATGCACAAATTCTCTCTCAGAAATGATATGCTATGAGAGAATTTTTAGAGAAGAACTCAAGACCCTTATTCTATTACAGACATGATATGAGCTTGCAAAGAACTTCTCTCTAGGCCTTAATTCTTCATCTATAAGATAAGGGATGGGGTAAATAAGATCTCAAAGTTACTTTTGAGGCTAGCATTCTATGACTATATTCAAATATTCCATATTCTAAGGACTCTTTATATTAGATATTCTATAACCTAAGGTCTCTTTTAGTTCTAACATTATATGCTCTAGTTAACAATAACTATGATTCCATCATTGCTGGTCTATTGTAGATAAAGTGGCATACCCAACTCTCACAATCTTCCTTCTAAGGTGATCTGTGCTGATCCCTGTTTTTCTTGTTTTTCCCCCCCAAAACCCTCACCTTCCACATCTTATATCAATACCACGTATTGGTGTAAGGCAGAAGAACAGGAAGGGCTAAGCAATAGGGGGTTAAATGAGTTGCCTGTGGTCACATAGCTGGGAAGTGTCTGCTGTAAGATTTGAACCCAGGACCTCCTATCTCTGTGTCTGGCTCTCAATCCGCTGAGCCACCTAGCTGTCCCCACTGATCACCAATGTTAAAAAAGTAGTTTTTTCTCTCTCTGGCTCTAAACTTCCCCCCAACTCCAACAACCTCTGTAAAGGCCGTCTTACCCCTTTGAACAGTACTGATATGATGCACAATCTTCCAAAACATGGTGGGCATGTTGTCTGGTATTTCTGAAGCCAGGTGTCGGGGCTAAATATTTTGCCAAATGTGATCCAGAGTCATGCAGGCCTGTGACCCACAGTCAATCAAGGAAACACAGTTATGTTCTGATGTCTCTACATCTGCCTGGAACATTCTTTTGTTGTTGTTCAGTCATTTCTAACTCTTTATGCACCCATTTGGGGTTTTCTTGGCAAAGATACTAGAGTGGTTTGCCATTGCCTGCTCCAGTTCATTATATAGATGAGGAAACCGAGGCAAACAGGGTTAAGTGATTTATTCAAGGTCACACAGCAAGTAAGGATCTGAGGCAGGATTTCAATTCAGGAAGAGGAATCTCCCTTACTCCTTACTCCCTTACTTTATCCACTGGGCCATCTAGCTGACCTGAGCATTCTCTACAGATCTTCATTTTAAGGACAGATTTGTAGTCCAGGGATCTTTGTATCAGCTGCCTCTATTCTTCCAGAGGCTCAACTATGAATGCAGGGGTTTAGTCTAGGAATCTTAGTTTGGGAAAAATGTTCAATTCGACATTGACTCTTTTTGTTTTCATGGGAAGTCACAAGTTCTAGCATTATTGATAAACCATAATGATGATGATGATGATGATAGAGATAGCTTCCAGATGAATATTCCCCATCTCAAATATGACTTTAAAAATAATTTTAAGGAAATAAAGATTTGGTGATTTTAAAATTCAATAAATCAACTTTTATTAAATATTTCCCATCTACCAGGCACTGTGCTAAGGGCTAGGCATTTTTTTTTAAAGCATTAAAAAGAAAAGCAAAGTAAAGCAATCCTTGCCTTCAAGGAGCTTTCATTCTAATTGGGGGTGGGTAGAGGGTTGTGGAGACAACATACATAAACCAGTAGCTACAATATACATTTAGAGTAGATGGAAGGCAACTTTAGAGAGAAAAGTTATAGAAACTAAGGGAAGTTCTCTGACATGTTTGAAAATAAACAAAATACAAATATATATTGATTTAAAAGACAGTTCAGAAAATAATTACACCATAATTGAGAAGCAATAAAATTTCCCCAAAGACTGCATGATAAGTCTCTAGAAAGGAACTGGAACTATCACTTGGAACAGCTCCTAGTAAGGTACTTAGGAAGCTTAGCTTATTGGACATAAAGAAGATTTTGAGCACATCTCAGACCCAAGGAAAGAGTATTCACAATCCTACTCGGATGTCTCTCCTTCATTCTAATCATTCTTAATATATTATGACTGTGGAGATGCAATAATTAGCATCCAGAATTAACCTAGGAACTTTCCTTCCTCTTCAGCTCATTGTCAGAACTTTGCTATGTAAGGATTCAGTTTTTTCCAGCTTAAAATCATGCCAACACTAGCAAACCTTGCTTGATCAAGAAGCATTTGGCCAAATTCAGATCCCCCATCCTCATCACAGTATTCCTTAGTTACAAATATATGTATATATTTAATATCATCCAAATAAAATTCTTTTGTAGGCCATAAACTGCTATATAAATGTCAGCAATTATTATGATTATCACAAGGAAGTAAATATGCTTTCATCCACATAGAGTCTAGGGAATTATAAATTCTGATGCATCTGAGAGCTTAGATAAGGAAAACCTGGGTGATTTTGGAAGAATGAGACTACAACAAAGTATATTAAACTTAAAATTCTAGTGCACATCATTTGGTATTTGATGATTTATTATCAGCATCAGTTGTCCCTGAATCATAGCCGTCTGGATATAACTGGTTATTGAGAGTTCCAGGTAAGAGGCTGCTGGATAACAGATAGACCAAACGTCATAGATCTATCCAGGAGTGTACATTAGGATGATGATTGCAGAGCTCATATAAAGAAGAGAAAGAGAGAAGAAGCTGGTAATGATTTGTTCCATTAACAGTGAGCTCAACAGTTACTAAAAAGTGAAGGAAGTGGCAGAGAGAAAACAAATCATTTAAAGGATCAGGAAAGAAAGAGGGGTGGGGAGGGGGGGAGAACTAGAGAGAGAGAAAGAGAGAGAAAATGAGGAAAAAACTAGAGATATGACTACAGGAATCATCTTAAGTAAAACTCAAATCTTTAAATTCCAAAGCCAGAGGATTAATAAATTCTATTTTAGCTTTTACTTTTAGAACCAAACAGTGTCTTGCTTTCTTTGAACACCTAATTGGCTAAGATATGATGTATTCCTGTTAGGAGAATACAGAAAACTCTAAGCCTTCAAGGTATTTTTTATTTGTTTGTATGTGAGAAATATCTAACTATATCATGGTTAGAGGAAAATTCTCACTAACTAAAGTTATTTTCAGAGGTAGAAATGAATACAAGAAGGGAAAACACACCAAGATTTACCCAGAGAATTAAATTTTATTTTTGCCATCTCTCAGAATTTTAACTCAATTTATTCAATTTCTTATTGTTGGGAACTGAATATTTGTATTCTTGGATGGAAATTGCATGGCAAAACCTCACAAAATGGATTCTATAAATGAGATTGAAAGAACTTCTCAAAGGCTATGGTTTAACATGTTGAAATGTTGCTGGACATATGGATGGGCATCAAGTTTGAAAAAAAAATCAGACTTAAAGCTTTTTTTCCTTTGCCAGGTTATGAGTAGGCAGCACAAAAAGTCGATTCATTTCAAAGACTAAATACCACACAACAAATGGGTTGTTTGAAGAAGGAAGTTTGGCTCTTGTGCGCCTGCGGTCAGATTTGTGTAGATACATTTTCTTATACTCAATGGTGAGTTTTTCCATGACCATTGATGATATCTAGACAAACTCAAACCTACTCAGTTGTTTTTTGAGAAAATGGTTGCCCTCTTATTAAAAACATTAGTCCTGGGATTCTTTTATTAAAGCAAATACTGGGATATTTAATTTTTTTCCTTTTCCTCTTACTTTACCAGCAATTTGGGAGACACAGAGAGGCAGTTGATAGAGAGTAATCCTTGCAATCAGGAACACTTGGGTTCCTGTTTTTTCTCTGATGTATATATGACTGTAGATTTAACTTTAACCAAGCACTTAAACTCTTTATGCCCCTAGGTAACTTTCTAAGACTATACACTTCTGGTTTACATGACTAAAGGAATTTCTACACTGGGAGTTGCTTCCAATGACAAAATTACAAGTCTGGACCCCCTCAAAGTAAAATCAGAACAATCAGTGATACATAATTCTACTTGGATCTGTGCAGTGTTACTGAAAAGATACTCATTTTGGTGAAATGATAGAATACCCTCCTCCTGATTTTGAGAATTTCAAATCTCTGGCCAAGAGCAGGAGATGGAGAATTGATTTGGATCTTTGAAAGGTTTGTGATTCTAATTAATTACTCCTGGTACTATCTTCAGGGTTTGATTTCTACCTTGGAATCTCCAAGGTTCCTTCCTTGGCTCCACTCCATTTTAAATGGCTCTGGCACATACAATGAAATATACCTCAAGCTATAAGCTGACTCTAGTTATGCGTGCTTCAGTAACATCCCAGGTACAGGGTCAGTTTGTATTTTTGCTCTTATTTAAATGTAACATGTTTGTATTTATGGTGGGAGACCCCTGTGGGTAAGGACTATATTATATTTCATCTTTCTATCTCTCTCATTGCCTAGCACAGTGCTGGGAAGTTAATGGGTCCTTGATATATCTGTTGAGTTTCATTGAATTAAATTAAAATATTTCTGAGAGAGAGAATAAGGGGTGGGGATTGGGTATTAGCGTGTGAGTATAAATGATATGAGAGGCAGTCTGTGAAGATGCAAAAAGAAGGGAATGACTGTATGTGTGTGTCTTGATATAAAAGTAGATGAGGTCTTAGCAGCCAGTCATAATTGATAGCTAGCTGGCCTCAGATCAGGAGAACCTGGATTCAAGGCCCATCTCTGACACTGATTCTTACTGGCTACATGATCCTGGACAAGTCCCTTAATCTTTTAGTGTCCCAGACAATTTAAAAAAATAACAAAATTCTTACCTTCTGTCTTAGTAACAGTTTTTTTTAACCCTTGCCTTCTGTCTTAGGATCACTACTGTGTTTTGGTTCCAAGGTATAAGAGTGGTAAAGGCTAGGCAATGAGAGTTAAGTGACTTGCCCAGGATCACCCAGCTAGGACGTATCTGAAGCTAGATTTGAACCAAGGACCTCCCATCTCTAAGCCTGGCTCTCAACTTATAGAGCTACCCAGCTGCCCAGCTGCCCCTTTTAGTATCAGTTCTAAGACAGAAGAGAGGCAAACATTTAAGTGGCTTTCCTAAGATCATACATATAGGAAGTATGTAAGGTCAAATTGAACCCAGGACCTCCTGTCTTCAGACCTAGCACTCTATCCACTGTGCTCCTGAGTTGTCCCCCTTTCTAAGACTAAAAATTGCTAAGCAATTGCTAACCTGCTTCAGTCTGGAAAATTTCCTCCCTGGGAGTCCCTGATACCAATAAAAATTATAGATGTCATTCCTATCCCCCCATTTAATAATTAAGAATCTGTGAGGAAACAGGGAGGAAGCAGAGTAGGGGCATATGAAAAAGATGAGGGCATGGATGTATTTGTGAGAGAGTGTATATGTTTGAGGATACTGTGAAGGTAAAAGGATGAGTGGAAACATATTGGGGAGTCGGGATGAAGAGTCAAAATTAAAGGAGCAGATGGGTGAATGTGAAGCATACTCTATTCTTAAGTGAAGCTCAAACCAAATGGAGGCTAATTTATGGTCATTTGACAGTGGCAAAAGATTTCAAAGCATAGGAAGACCATATCAGGCCACTGGCTGCCTAGCAAGTTTTCTCTCTACATCAAATAATCCAGCCTCTACTGATTGTTCAGTGTTTCACACCAGCCCTTCATCCAAGTCATAGCATTTAAATGGTCCAATGATCTCTTCCCTTTCCTACAAGCTGCAGAGCTGAGGGTCCCTGGAAGGGCTTTTCCCCTAGGTCTCATTGCATTGGTGTTTATCATTCCCTCAAGCTGTCCTGAGTCTGTTAGTGGCAAGATCTGTCAAGGGCAAAGGGCAATCCTGTTTCCTCTCTAGGAAATGGGTTTTGAGTGCATTGGTTAGTCAGGAGGGAATTTGATGCCAATTGAGGAAACTGCTGGGCCCTGCTCATGAGGTATCTAGGAAAGGAAGGTTTCTGGAACTGTCAGGGATACAGAAGTAATGACTTTTTTTGGGTAGATAAATAAAAACAAACAAAAAACTCAAGATTTACTAGCTATAAGCTCTACAGAACAGAAACAGTGTCTTATTTAAATTTTAGAGCTCCTCCTAGCACCTACCTCCTACAATGCTCTATACATAGGCACTAAATAAGTATTTGTTGAATGAATGAATGAAAAAGAATCACAGCCTGGGGCTTTAATTCTTCCTAACAAAAAATATTCATAAAATAGTATGCATATAACTCTCTCCTAGCAGGTCAGGCCTATCTTTTCTGCCTCTATTACAAGTTATTTGTTTCCTGTCTCTTCTCCATCCTAGATTAGAAACTCTTGGTATACAGGGATCTTCTGTGCTCAGCACAGTGCCCTTCACTGAATAAGGCAAATTGTTTTTTAAATTATTTTTATTATTTATTTTTCATTTTGGATCCAAAGCCAATATTCCCTTTCCTAGTTGTTATTTCACTTCTAGGTCTCTTCATTCCTAAGGAACATCCTTGGAATCAAGCCTATCCTTTCGACGACTTGCCTAGAGAGAATAAACACTAGGCATTCCCTTTGGTGCTGCCTTTGATCACCATTTTCTTTAAAATAAAATTGTAAAGAACATCTTTACTAATTTTGCTCCATTAAAAAAAGTCACGTTGTTAGAAATGTTATGTTTGAACATCCTTTTAAAGCACACATTTAATAGGTGTGAGGAGCTATACTGCTCAGACCCTCTTTAAGGACTCCCCTCCATACACATAAACATAAAGACAGAGAAGGAGGCTCTTGGGCCACCTCATGACTTCTCACCTCAATTGCCTTGTAGAAGATACTGTTGCCAATTTGTACCACCTCCAGATTTTGTTCTTGCTCATTTCGGGCACATTTGATATAAGTCATCCAACTTCGGTGATCTTCTTGGCTTGCGTCAATGAAATATCGAACTGTGCCATCTTCATTGAATACCTGACCAAGGGAAAAAAGGAATCCAAGCTAAGAAATGGGAAGGCAGGAGAAAGAGCTCAATGGAGCTTGTCATGTACATTGTATAGTAGAAAAAGCACTGAACTTCAGAAGTCAATTTTGATCTTTCTGCTTATAAAGTATGGGACCTCAGTCAAGATATCACCTCTCTGAGCCTCAGTTTTCTTATCTGTGAAATGAGGAGGTTAGAGTAGATTGTATGATCTGCCATACTGTGATCTTATGATTGCTAAACCCATAAAACCAACAGTGAGAATTCATACAGTCTTGGAGCTGAGAAAGATCTCAAAAATCTGGTTCATGAACATGAACAGAAATCATCTTTACAACACCTCAAGCAAATGGTCCTCTGGCTTCTTCTTGAAGACCTCTAGGAATGGGGAACCCACTACTTTTTTTTTTTTTTAAAGCCCTTACCTTCTGTCTTGTATTGGTTCCAAGGCAGAAGAATGGTAAGGGCTAGGCAATGGGGGTTAAGTGACTTGCCCAGGGTCAAACATCTGGGAAGTGTCTGAGGCCAGATTTGAACCTAGGACATTCCATCTCTGGGCCTAGCTCTCGATCTATTGAGTCACCCAGCTGTCCCCAAACCCACTATTTTTCAAGGCAGCTCCTTCCACTTTTTGACATTGGTTTCTTATGAAGTTAGAACCTGATTCTCTTCAACTTCCATCTCCATTCATAGCTCTTCTCTCTGTAGGAAAGCAGAACAAGACTAACTCTTCTTTAACATGATACCTTTTAAAAAATAATAAGTGGGTAGTTTCCAGGAGCTTAGAGAAGAACCTCTGAGTTTTTTTCCTAGGCTTTTTTGTTGACTCCAAGAAAGACTGGTTCTAGGTTCCTAACTTTGTTTCTCTGTGAAATTAGAGGAATAACATATCCTTTTTCAGGATGCTCTAAAATATTCAGCAATAACAAGTTATCTTTCTTGGCTGCTCCCACATAGCCTTGCTTCTTAAAGCAATTTCCCAGGTAGGGGAGTAGAGGAGAAAAACCAACAACTTTCCTTTCAACTATGAGTATTGGTTTTTGAATTCTAGGTGTTGCTTTTGAAAATTAGAAACTGCCTTAAATCATCTGATCTGGCCAAGTTGAATGGTGGTTGAACTAGCAATCTAGAGAAGAAACCCAGTCACCCTGGGGGAAAGAAGTCTGAGAAATTATGAAGTTTTCCTCAACATCTCCCACTCAATTCAGAAAAATAATGGAAAGCCCAGGATTACCCATGTAACAGGGCTTTATTTCACTGCAGATTTGTCATTCACTAGGTACCATGTACATCCATATAAATTTGGAGCTGGAAAGTTGCTTAGAACCCAAAGGGATCTTAGCATCTAAAATGTCAAAGCTAAAAGATTTTAAGAACACAAGATTAGAGTTGGAAGAGACCCAAGAAATAATCTAGTTCAACTTTCTTATTTTACAGATGGAGAACCAGAGGCCCAGAGAAAGGAAATCATTTTCCCCAAGGTCAACCACCAATTAGTGGACGGCTGGAACTGGGAGTTAGGTCTTTAGTGGACTCTCCTCCAGAGGTGTGTGTGTGTGTGGGGTGGTGTGTGTGTATGTGTGTTTGAGATATACAAGGATACAGATTTTAAAAAATCTTTAAATGCATCTTTTCCTGGTCTTTAGCCAGGTTTTGGATTAGAGGATGGGGGAGATGGAGGAGAGTCTGTGGGGGCAGATGCATTGTTGCAGAGAAGGCAGGTTTTATGGGCCTTCCAAAAAGGATGGAGATGGGTGCAGTCTGAGGTGTATTCTTGGAAGGGGTAGAGAAAGGAAGGTCTGGTGAGTGATCGACCCTAAGGGCTACCCCCTATCCCATGTGGGGACCACTGCTATTGTTGTTGCATGCTTATATGCTAGCTGGAATTAGGGTGGGGTGGCAATTTTTGAATCCGTATTTGTTTGGACTTATCTGGGAAGTCTGAGCACTATATCCGTTAATGTGAAGAGTACCCACTGCCCTTCATCCAAGAGGAGGAGAACCAGACGTCCACTATGTAGCATAAAATTCTTTCTGTTCCTGTTGGTGTCCTGCCCTGAATGACTTGAGGGGTCCTCTAGTTCTGACTCCACAGATAACTCTGCTTGGTAAGAAGGTGAGTCAGTAGCTGCCTGGGGGCATTTCTTGCAATATACCTTCCCAGGGCACTAGGTTGCTAGGAGGGCAAAAGCTGACTGCCCTCCAAGGGACATTGATCCCAGGCCCTCCCCCGTGAATATCATTTCCATTTACCTCCCACATCAGGTTGTTATTCTTGCAGATGTCCACGTGCTCTGGAGAGATGACCCTGCCTGTGAACGGACCCATCTCAGTGCCTGCTTTGATCCAGGTCTTGGAGAAGATGCCCAGGCCCTCCCCAGGTATGGAGCTCTGAGCAATAATCACTTCCGATGGCAGCACCAGACTAGACAGCTTCTGCACCTCTGCTGGGTGGAGAGAGGAGATGAGATGGAGCAGTAAAAAGGATGGGGTGGGGGGGGTACAAGAAGGGGTGTCAACAGGATATCTCAGTCACCTTCCTTCCCAGACCCCAGTCTTGTCTCCTTTATCTCCCCATCAACTTGCTGGAGGACAGGCAAGGAGCGGAGAGGAGACACCAAGTAAAAGCACATCGCTGTCCTAGGGGCTCCCTTCTCTTCTGCATGCAGCAGTTGCAAATAAGAGACCAGGAAGATCTATGGAAAATGCTTATGGGGGTGCCATAACAGGACTCCAGGACAGGAAAGAGAAAGAGAAAGACATCTCACCAGTTCATACGTATAGGCTCGGCAAAGGCTTGCCCCATTGCGCACCAGGTTGGGAAGTCCAAGCCTGGCTGGGCCTGGGGTGGGGGTGGGGGTGACGGGGAAGGACCGGGCCCTTTCAGGGTGGAGCTGCGATCCTCGGGCAGACCTGACCCCCGGCTGGGACTGGGGCAGCTAATGCACATTCCGGATCCTACAATATGTTACAAGGTTCCCCTCTAAGCTACCTGGGAAAAAAATATGAGAGCGCAGAGCCTGAAAAGGGGGGTTAAATGGTGTCTATTTCAGCCCATCCAGCAATTTGTCACGCTATTAAAGTGATCTGCATTCATTAGGCTCAACTAGAAAGAAATTGCTAATTCTAAATTCATTAGCCCTTTAAGAATGCTGTAGCAGTAAATTCGGCCTCACTGCGGAGAAGACTTGTTTAAAAGGGGCCGAGGAATTCCCCTTACAAAATGGGGAGATTAGATGGTTGACATAGTGTGAATGGAACTGGAATTAGTCTTCACGGTAAATTAAGAGAGGAACAGAAATCTTAAAGGGGGGAAAAAGAGGGGGACGCCCAGAAATGCCAGCGAAAGGGAGAGATATTGTTTGCCGGTTGATGAATGAGGAATAAGAACTTGAGACATCTTAAAGAAAAGAAACTTTTTTTTCTCTCCCTCTCCCCAGCCCTCCCCAGTCCCCCTTCCCCCCCTTTAAAGTTTCTGGGTTTAAGTGGGAACTTTCGCAGGTCAAGCCCAAGTTAACTAAATGAATTTAAAACCCTTCTTTTTGAGTCAACTGCTATTACACGCCTAGTAAGGCCTTAAATGCCAGGGACTTGGGCTCAAAGGGGGCGGGAGCGGGGGGGTGGGGGATCAATGGCCGAGTGGGGAGAGAGAGAGAGGAGAGGCGGAGAGAGGCGGTGGGACCCAGAGTGAGGAAGTCAATGGGAGAAGAATTCCGAGGGCTGTGGATTTTGGAGAGCTCCAAGCTCTGGGCTTTCAGAAAGTTGTTCCTCACTCCACGCTCCAGCTCCTATCCCCAAGGAGGGTTAGTGTCCCCTTCGGTCCCACCCCACCTCTGTGTGAACTCCGGGACAAAGAGCTGCCGGGGCTAACTCCCCGGCTGCCTGGGCTTCTAGGCGTGCGACGGTCTGGGTTGAGGTGGGCTAGGCTGAGCGCCGTCCAGGGGGGCTTCGAGATATGTAGGTATCAGGGCCCGACCTAGAGGGGACCCCCTGGCTTGAAGGGGAGGGGGACCGTAGAGTGTAGCTGTCCCTTCTCCACACCACCCCGGGGAACAGGGCCCACTCACCTCCCGAGAAGGACTGAGCCAGGACCTCTGCGGTGAAGGCGGTCTTGGGATTGGTGTGGTGAGACTTCTCTTCGAAGAGCTGTTCTCCCAGCACGTTCCGCCATCGACCGTATAGGAAGCTGTGCAGGATGTCGGAGGTGATCACCTCAGCCAGAGACAACCCTTGAGGCTTCAGGCCGGTCTTCAGCACCAGAGCTTCCGCGGGGAGCACCGAGCCCATCATGAACCACCCCGTCCTCTCTGGCCACTCGAGACGGCAATGGGCTCGGGGGAGAGCAAGGGAGGGAAGAGCAGGAGAAGAGGAGGAGGAGGAGAAGAAGGAGGAGGTGGAGGAAGAGGAGGAGGAGGAGAAAGAGGAGGGAGGTGGCTGAGAGAAAAGGGGGCAAGAAAAGAGTACGTAAGAAAAATATAGCGTCGATAGCCAAGTCTGGGTTAAAAAAAAGTATATATATGTATATATATATATATATATATATATATATATATATAATATAAATATTTAGAGGAGAGAGAGTGAGTGAGAGAGAGAGAAATATCTATATATATCTATATATATCTATATATATATAAATGGATCAGTGTTTGAAGATGGGCTTTCCGGCGAGCTTTCGCCTTTTGCTACTCTATACCTAACAGTCTGCCACTTGGCAAATTCTCAGCCCCTTTATAGGAGCCGCAGTGACCCTCCTAATTGGTTATTAATGACCCCCCTGACGTTGTAAGATAGACTTGTTCTACCAGAGAGCGACAAACCTAGAGGGAGAGAGAGAGGTGGGGGGAGAAGGAGCCCCCTCCTCACCTTCGTTGTCGTCGTAGTCCTCCCTCTCCCCCCTCCTCTTTCCCCCTCCCCTTTTGGGAAGGGCAGAGGGAGAGGCAGGACCAAAGGCTAGGTTTATCCCAGCATAGAAATCGCGGAGGGGGGGCTGGGGAAAAGAGACTGCTCTTGAAACCCGTTCTAAGTCTGCACTTCTCTAGTTGGGGGGGGGGGGGGGCGAGAACGGGGTGAGGAGAAGGAGACAGGCACAAAAGGAGACAGACCTGCATATAGACACACACAAACACTATTCCTGGGCTGATTGCTGCCTCCGATTGCCCCAATAGGCATCGGATGCCAGAAAGCTATTACTATTTCCCAGCTAAAGTGTTTCTGGCCTCCAGACTGGACAGAGCAGGGCAGGATTGCATTCCCCGGCCTCCGATCTCTCCCCTGCTCGACTCCCTCCCCACCTTTGAGGAACTAGGAGCAGTGAGCTCGGTGATCTTAGTTAAGGAACCCCCTCCCCCCCCCCCCAGCCTGGCAACCCCACTCCCCCTTAGTTTCCCGACCTGACGTAGCCGGGTATTTCATTTCCCCTACTGCCTAGGTCCCCAGTCAGGGTCCAGCTCTCTCAGTATTTCCTGCTGGGTTCGCCGGGCTACTCTCCTCCTTTGGACACCGATCAGGTAGTTCGAATAAAGCGGGCCGCCAGGCTAAGAACCACCGGGGAAACGAAATCCAGGCCTGGGGTCAGTATATGGAGTCGCAATCCCTGCGTGACCGTCGGGGGCCATTCTAGCCGAGACGGGGGTCTAAGGGCTGGAGGGATGGGGCGAGGACGGAACTGAAGAAGTTGGTGCCCAGGATCTCACCTGCTTAGGATGCTTCTCACGGAGTGAACCCACTTCGAGACCTTTTCTTGCCTTCCAGTTTTGTCCCGGGTGTCACACACTAAAGTCGGGATATTTCTTCAGACTCCTCATCCGGATTCAGGTTACAGGGTCGGACCTCTGCCCCCTTTCCTTCCCACCACGGGTTTGGCCAGAGTCCGGATCAAACCAAACCTGTCCAAGTTGGTCTCCCTTCCCTGTCCTCTTCCCTACGGCGGGTCCACAGAGTCGGTCTGGGATCGCGGGGTAAGGTAGTTGAGGAGCAATCGCCGGAGATACCTGGGTGGGTCTCCAAGAGACAAGTACGCTGAATTGCTAACTCGCTCTAAACCCTTAATCAGAGAGGAAAACAGAAACTTCAAAGTCGGGCCAGCTGGGTTCCCAATTCCATCAGCCCACCGAAAGACCTGGGTGACTTTGGCTCTCTGTCCTAAGGCCCACCTAAATCCCAAATCCCATTGCTTGGGAGTGTCAAGGGATGGCTCTCAGTTCAGGTACCCTGACTTAAGACCAAAGCGTCCAAATAGAATTCTCTGGCCAGCTATTTCTCTGCCTCATTCCTTTTTTCTTTCCATCTGTCACTGTCTCTCCATCCCACTACCCTTCTCTACACCCTTCCTTATCTTCTATTCTTTCTTCATTCTTTTTGTCTGTCTCCTCTTGGTTTTTTTTCCTCTTTTTTCTCTCTCTCCCCCTTTCTGCCTCTCCCGCTCTCTCTACCTTTTCTTTCTTTATTATTTTTCCTCTTCTTTATTTTTCCCTTTCCCCTCTCTTCTGTCTCTATTTGGATCTCTCTCGGCTCACCAGAAGGCCCCAGAGAGTAAAACAAGGATTCCAAGCACAGTGTCTCTTCCCATCATCGCCAAAGTCACCGCTGGCAGCCCAGAGCGTTTTTTCCCATGGGGAAAGGGTCTCTCTGTCCTGGAAAGAAGAGGAGAAAGATTCTTTGCTGCATTTGAATAGCAAAGCTAGAGCCAAAGAGTCTTCCCCATCCCTTCACCCCCAATTGCCTTGAAGGGGATAAACTGCCTCTCACTTCATCTCCCCCTGCCTTTTCTTTTCCTTTAAATTTAGCCGCAAGCTGGAGGGCCCAGTTAACAGGTGGTCACGAGTATTACCACCAACTGCTTCTATGGAAATTTAGAGGCTAGTGGTCCAAGGCTTCCTAATGTCCCCCAAAGCCTCCAGGCTGAGGTTTCTGGGCTCTTGGGGGCTTGGGGAGTCCAAAGGCTGCCCCATTCGCTTCCCTAGTATGAGAGCTATTGGACTCCAGCTAAATGTGGACCAGGACAACAAAAGGGAAGATCTAAAGGACATGGGGAAGTTTGGGGACTTTAGGTGTCCTATCACCAAGCTGTTCTCTGTAGTGGTACAAGAGAGGATCTGTATCTGAGGATATATCCCTTCATGACAGCTTTCCCAAATGGGAACGTGGAATGAGGCAAGTCATGCTCCCAGGGCTTCCAAAAAGGATTATTTCTGGTTACTCATCTTCAGATCAGGGACCTTTGGCTAAAAACAAAACAAAACAAAAAACCAGACCAGTTTGGCTTGACCAATGTTGGCCTTCAGACTATTCCTTGTCCAGAAGAGAATCAGGAGCCCCTGTCACCTTCCTTTAGCCATCTCCAAACCCCATTCCTACCCTCATTCAGTTATGACTGTTTGTTGACTCTAGCAGGAACATTCATTAGTACTTGGGGGCAAAGGGATGGAGTGAAGGAGAAACTGGGTAAAGTTCTGTTGCACAAACACCACAACCGCTCTCTCACTCTCTCAACCAAGTGATTGCCACTAATGAAAGAACAGGGTTGTCATCCACCCTGTGCCATCTATTCTCCTCACCCCAACCATAAGGCTAAGGAACCTTTCCTTTTCCAGAAAATGGGAGACTTTTACACGATGTGGGTGATGGTTGTTTCTATTACTCCCACTCTTCCTTTAAGAGTGATTTTGTTTTGAAAATCTGTGTGGGAAGTGCCCCAAACTTTCCTGGAAAGAGGAAAACAATGGGTAAATTGTCTGCATGCCGGGATGCAGGGAAGGTGAAAATGCACCACCGAGAAATTCTTGGTGTGGATGTCTCTATAGTGTACTGTATACCTATTTGCCCACATCCTAAGTAAAACGAAGGGCCGCTCTAAGTACACAGCCACGCCCTTGGCAGGCTCCTAAACCTCCAGACTTCTTCCACGGACCGTCAAGCTGTCAGGAAAGAGAGGCAGAAGCTGGGAATGATAGCGAAGGAGAAATTACACAGACTATCCATTCCAATCCTGCCGAGTCGAGTCAAAGAGCTTGTGCGTCTGCTTTTTCCAGTACAAGCGAACGACGCCGAGTCATTTGGCCCTTTATCTTTCCTCCATTTCTTGCAGAGATGAAGAATTTAGGGCCTGGAGAAGCATGCGAAATCCTTTTCTGCTAGTGAGGTTATGGGGGTGAGGGTGGCGTTCTTCAGCAGGTAGATACGGGAGATGGAAGGAGGTTAAAAAACCATCAAAATAAAATGGATAACTCAGATGCTTAAGGAGCTTACAAAGTTAGACACTTGTCTGTGTTTCCGTATTAAAATCTCCTATTATCAGACTCTAGTCTACAGCCCCCGAGACAGCTGGAAATACGTTTGGGGTCGGAAGAGGTGGAGAGATACTCGGTTTCTTTGTATAGGTCGGGATTGGGTGGATCGGAGATATAACCCCTCGTTGTCCCTCTGTGGCAGCTGTTTGGTGCTTGCAGCACCCATATGGGTTGGGGCATTGGCCGGGAAAAGGGGGAGAAGCAGAAAGAGAGGGTGGGAAGTTAGGGAGAGTGAGCTGAGGGATCCTAATTTTTAGAGGAAATCAACTGAACATTCATGGCTTTTAATAGGAGAGAAACTTTTCCCCATTGCTGGGGACATTGTTGTGAGTTGTCTTTGGGGTGGGATGGGGTGGGGGGAGGTGCCGACCGTGGGCCGGCTTGTATTGCCATCTGCATATTTCCAAAGTCTCCTCTCGGCCCATCCCCGGAGCACTTTAATATTCATGGGTGTTAATAGAGAGGCCCTTAGTATATTGGGCTATTGTGGGGAAGTGTTCGTATTGCTTTTCCTCTGAATAGCCCCAGTTCCCCTTTCTTTGGAGATGTTTTCCAAGGTTGATGGGCCAGGAGTGAATGGTGACTTTTTTTCCCCCTCCCTCCACAGCCCCCCTTCCAGAGAGAACATCTTTATCCCAGCCGCAGCCTCTCTGGTTCCCCATTCACGGCGCTCTGGAGCGCTGGCAGGCCAGAGAAAAGTGGAACGAATCAATCTTTCACGCTCCTTTTGAGGTCAATTTGACACCCAGGGGCTCCGCTTTTCTTCCCGGAGCCCGCGAGGGGATGGCCGGCTCCGGACAACGTCGGGGCCCGAGGAGGGGAGACTAGGGGCGGCCAAAGGGCTGGGGGAAGAAAAGATAGCGGGAATTGGGGACAGAGGAAGGCTCAAGCTGACTGATATTGCAAGAAAGGGGATTTGAGCCCAACAGCTGCTTTGGGGAAGGCGGGGGTGTGGTGGGGGTGGGAGTTGAAGGGGGGGGTGCGCCCCTGTCAGACCTCGTCTCCCTCTAGATGAATAGGATTTGGAAAAGATCTCAGATTGATTTATATTTATGGCGGCCGAACATTTATTGCTGGGCTAAAGCAGAGAGGAATTAGGGGGGCTGGGGAGGGTATTGGGGGGCCAAAGGAAGGATCAGGCTGTCAGGACTAATCTCCCAGAATCCCTTCCGAAATGAAGTGAGAGCCAGGGAATCCAACCTGGAGAACCGGCTAAAGCGGGACTCGGTTCACTTTCACATTTAACCCTTTGGGGAAGGAGACTTAAGAGGGGGCGGCGGGGATATGGGAAATTCCGAGTTCAAATAAAACTGTCTTTCTCTGCTTCTCATTTTGGCAACTCTTCTCAGCTACGGGTTTGAACTCACTTGCTCATTTGTGAATGCCGGCTTGGAGGCTCGGGAGTAGTTCAGAGCACATATCCACTTTCTCTGTTCCTGGGTGAACTTCCCCCACTCAGATCTCTTTTCCCGTCGAGTTCCGACCTCTGTATTCGTTTGCACTATATCCTTGATTGAGTTCCGATTTGTTGTCCCTGTAAACAGGGTGTGCTTGGCAGCACCTCTTGGAGAGTCCGACCGAGGGTAACGATGTGGGTCGGGGACCAAGAGATTACAATCCTCTGTTTATCCGCATTTGTCTGAGGGCATCGAAGCCAGGGAGAGCCGGGTTTAATTTGGGGGACGACCGGGTGTACCAAAATTGGGGGGAGGGTATGATGGATGAAACTAGGACACCACTGGGGGGAGGGTGGGTTTCCTTTGATCCTTGAAGCGCCCTTTCCCCACAGACAAATAAGTCAAAGCTCAACCTGGGAGGGAGGGTCTTACTGTGGTTCAGTCCTATTCACCAGCTGCTGAACTAGCCAACAAGCTAGTGCTTACTATCTACTAAGTGCTGAGGATATAAAGAAACAAAGCAAAACAATTGCTCCCCTCAAGGAGCTTACTTTCTAAAGAGGGAGGTAATGTGTACACAACTAGGTATATACAATAGATTTATGCAGAACAGACGGAAAAGCACTAGCAAGAAGGGGTACTAGGAAAGGCCTGTGATTTCGAATTTCTCTCATTCCCCTACCCCCATCCCAAGATGCTGGGAAATCGATGGCGAAGCTGCCAGACCAGCCGACAACAGAATGGGGCCCATTGTCAGAAAGAGAAATACATTTTTCTGGGGCAGTGGAAGACCCGCCTTTCTTTTGAACTTTAGAAGAAAGTCTCTTACTCTCACTCCATGGAGAGAGTAGATTTCCTTTCCCTCTCCGCCCCCCTCCTCCCACCCTCCCCTCTCCTCTCCTTAAACATCTGCTTGGGGAAAATCTACCCTAGAGGGCAGATCTGTTGTTCCCTTTAAACCCCTCGAACTCATTAAAAAGATATTAGGGGACTTGAGAAAGTCCATCCCAGGTATTGATCAGCCGGGCTGATCCGGAGGTGGGGGGGGGGGGCGGCGGGGATCATTACCGGGAGAAAAGAAGGAAAAAAAGAAAGAATGTGGCTCTGGCTCCGGGCTGGGAAGAGTAGAAGGCTGAAGCCCCCTGGTTCTCCCTCTCAGTTTAGAAACAGTAACGAAGAAGACGGACCTGCGTCTTTGTGTCTTTAATTTCTTGTTACTTTGGCCCGATGAAGTCACTGCTCCTACCCAGTCTTCTTTCCCCTCCCTCCCCCCCCCACCCCCGCTCCCGCCGCACTACCGAACCAGACAATTTTGTCAAAGATAGAAGTGAAGGGCTTTTGTAGGGAGAGGATGAAATTTTATTCCATTCTCATTTGAAATCGGTATAAATCATAGGATGTTAGAGGAACGAATGTTTGTCTGAGTGCGGGTCTGTCTCTTCTCCGTTTTCTCTATTTTTTCTCCTATTCTTTCTCCTTTCTCCGTCTCTTCTCGGTACTCTCCTTCCCCTTCTCCTATTCTCTTTATGTCCTTCCCCCCCCCCCCCCAATCTCCTCTTCCCTTTCTTTCTGTTTTTCCCTTTTCTCTGTCTTTGCCTTCCTCCCACGCCCCCCCCCCCCCACTCCCAAGTCTTTTCAAAGGAGAGGCTACAAGTGAAAAGGAAGCACGTTCCCCATCTTCCACAGGCACACAAATCCACTCACCCGGGTTCACACATACACACTTCAGGACAGAAGGGAAGAGAGCGTTCCCCGCCCCCCCCCCCCCCCGTCCTTTCCAACCCCGGCTTAGGGGCGTCATTGGGGACCGGCAGGCGAAGGGCGCCCCGGTTCTCCCACCCCCCAACGTGCAGGGCAGAATGGCTTTTCTCCGCCGTTTTGACGCCCGCGGACAAAGAGCTGAGGCGCTGCAGGAGGCTGGGGGCTGGGGGCCGGGGAGTGGGGGTGGGAGGCGAGGCCCGAAGGGAGAGCGGGCGCTCGGACCCTCGCACAAAAGAAATCCGCCAATGTTTTCAATAGCTTTAACTCAATGAGGGGGACTTTTCTTTCCTCCCTCTCCCGTGCTCTTCGCCCCCCCTCTCCCCACACACACCCTCATCCCCCGCACCCAGGCGGGAAGGAAAAGCAGGAGCTGGAGAAGAAAGAGCGCAACACTAGAGTGGTGAATGCGGAGGACTGCAGGCTGAAAGGCGGCGCGGCTTTAATGGGGAGCCGGGGAGGGGGGTGTTTGTTGGGATAAAATTTAATTAGCAAAGGACAGCCCTTGAAAGACAAAAGGCGCTCAATATGGATCCAATCTGAAGCTCGTTTGGAAACTCGGGCAACGGGAAAAGTCAAAACAGAAAAGGCGCCGAGAGAAAGGCCTGGGGAGGCCGGCGCCGTCGGGGGCCGGGCAGGTGACTGGCTGGCACGCGTGGGGCCCCCGGAGTGAGAGCCAATGGGGTAGTGCTGCGCGCGCAGCGCCCAGCCACTGCGACCCCGGGACCAGAGAGCCAGCTGGGGACAATGACCGTGCCCGCCTGGAGCTGAAGGGGAAGGGGGATGGGGCAGTCCCTTCAGCTTGCTCCCTGCTGCGCAAAACATTGTTTTAGTGTGGCAGGTCAGGCCTACACTACACTATTGGGGGTGAGGGGGCCGTGGGATTGATGATGGAGAGAACACTCTCCCCACCCCACCCCAATCCAACAGGTCCCAGGTAGCCAGGTCCTGGAGGTGGGATAGGGTGGGGAAGACTCTACTGCTTACTTCTTTAGGCAGAATCCCAGATTCCCGCAATGATCTGAGGTGGCAAGAAAGGCTAAAGAGAAGGCACCAGTACACCGAAATCTCATACATCTGAGAGACACTGAGACATAGGGAGACTGAGTCAGGCAGAGAAAGAGGTGAAAAGATAGAAACAGAGAGAGACAAAGTTGATATCAGAGACAAGGGGAGACTCAGGCACAGATAGAAGTGGAAAGAGACAAAATCGAACTGAACTAGAAACAGGCTGGAAGAGTACTAAAATGAGCCAGAGAAGCAGGAATAGAAAGAAGTACACTGGCGCTACACAGGTGGCTGAAGAGCTGGGGAGATGAACAGATTCTTATGTGCAAAGTTAGAAGACAGAAGTCTCTCTAAATAAACCCTCCTAGACTCTGTAACAGTCAAGAGTCTTTCTTCCCAGCCTTTCACCATAGAAAAGCTGCCTTTCCTTTGGCTTCTCTAGTCTTCCTGAACTGGAGGCACCTGAGGATGTCAGTAGGGGGAGGAAGAGACTATGCTGGAGCCCTAGTACACATTTAACACCACACAGGGACAGAAGGGGTAGTTTTAAAAACAAACAAACAAACAAACAAACTTGGGAAGGTTAGAAAGAAGAAAAAGAAAAAAATGTGTTCAAGAGTGAAAGAAAACATTACTCAGGGGAGAGAACCCAGATGAAATGGAAAATCCCAAATAGGATTAAGTTTAGAACTCACAGCCTTGTCAGAGAAGACCAAGAATTCTTTTACTGAGACAATAGCCTAAGCATTGAAGATCTGCTACAATCTAACCCCAAATCTTTCTTCCATCATTCATCCTCCACTCTGAGCATAACCATCTCTAACCTTGACTACCCATCCTTAAACATTCCTATCTGCCTACCTCTGATATAGCTCATACTATCTACTTCTCCCTTCCTTCCTTCCTTCCTTCCTTCCTTCCTTCCTTCCTTCCTTCCTTCCTTCCTTCCTTCCTTCCTTCCTTCCTTCCTTCCTTCCTTCCTTCCTTCCTTCCTTCCTTCCTTCCTTCCTTCCTTCCTTCCTTCCTTCCTTCCTTCCCTCCCTCCTTCCTTCCCTCCTTCCTTTGTTCCTTCCCTCCTTCCTTCCTCCCTTCCTTCCCTCCCTCCTTCCTTCCCTCCTTCCTTTGTTCCTTCCCTCCTTCCTTCCCTCCTTCCTTCCCTCCCTCCTTCCTTCCTTCCTTCCTTCCTTCCTTCCTTCCTTCCTTCCTTCCTTCCTTCCTTCCTTCTTTCCTTCCTTCCTTCCTTCCTTCCTTCCTTCCTTCCTTCCTTCCTTCCTTCCTTCCTTCCTTCCTTCCTTCCTTCCTTCCTTCCTTCCTTCCTTCCTTCCTTCCTTCCTTCCTTCCTTCCTTCCTTCCTTCCTTCCTTCCTTCCTTCCTTCCTTCCTCTTTCAACTATTAGAATTCTACCTGTCTTTCAAGGTCAAATGCTACCTCTTCTATGAAGTCTTCACTGACCACCCTAGCTGGGAGTAATCATTTCCTCTTCTATTATTCTATAGCATTTCATTTGTGCTTCTTACAGTCACTTCTCTCATCCTTGTGTGATTATAGATATCTGATTGTGTGAAGGAAGGTTCTGATTGTGGGTCATAAAAAACATTCCCTATGTTTTGCATGATAATACCTGTATAATCCAGAATGAATTGCCTGCCAGCACCAGGAAGAAGGGATGACTGGGAGATAAGTTAGATCATATAACTTAGGAAAATATGTGGAAATTTGTTATTACATGAAATTGGTAAAAACAAACAAAAAATGTCACATTTTCATTCCAATATAGGAAATGTTTTGAAGCTATGCTCCCTACAAAGGGTTAATATGTTGAGCAGACTGAAGTCCAAATTTCTTCAACCTTATGGTCCCTAAATCTTCTAAATTTAAATAATAGTCACTGCCTGCTTCTCAACAAACACTAGCCTCTCTTTGCTTTTCTACAAAAACTCAGCTATCATTAACAGCTCGTGTTTATATAGTTTTAAATTTACTATTTTAAAGTTCTAAGTGCTTTACAAGTGTCATTTAATTTTGTCCTTTCAACAACAGTTTTTATTACTAATCTTATTGTAAAATGAAGAAGGTAAGGCAGGAAATGGTTAAGTGACTTAATCAGAGTCACACAATTACTAAGTGTTTGAGGCAAGGTTTGAACTCGTGTCTTCCTGACTTAAAATCCTGTGCTCTAGCCACTTTGACATCTAGTTAATTCATCAGATCCAAGTGAGTTTTATGGGGCTTTCTTCCCAAGGAAAGTGTTTATTCATAAATAATAAAAAAGATTCAAAGAATCTTAAGAATATAAGAATTATCTGCCCACTGAACATTGGACAGATAGGGTTTGCTAAATCTGTTCTAAGCAAGAGATCTGTTGATCCTCTCCCCAGAGCCAACCACATGGATATTGTTATCCCAAACCAAAGTCTTGGCTGTCAGATATACTCCTTTTCCCATTTATTCCCTTTACTATAAATGACCATTCACCTTCCCACAACCCTCTGTTTCCGATTCCCTTTTAGCTTTCACTTTCAGCCATTACTTTTTCCACTCTGAGCCCTAACTATAAGGAGAAAGTTGGACCAGATAATCACTAAGATTTTTTCCAACTTTAACTCCTATGATCTACTTAAAGATCTATGTAATAATTACAGGAAATAAGCATGACTCTAAAGAAAAGATATGAGAACCCTCTATTCCCACCTCATTCCTTTGCAGAGCCTGGATGTGGTAAAATACATTTATTTTCCTACTTTTTTGATGTGTTAATCAGTTTTGCTGATTCCCCCCGCCGCTTCCTCTTTTAAAAATTATTTATTATATAGATGGCTCTTTGAGAGGGAAAGGATGAGGGATACTGGGAGAAATTCTGGTGATACAAAAAATTTATTTTAAAAAACCCTCAAAAAACAAAAATCAGATCCATGTGATAACCTCAGTTAACCAGGTGGCCATCACCACCATCTCTTCACTCACACCCAACTGCTTCCCTGGTACAAGTCCTCAGTGTCTGACTTGTTGCTGTGGCCTTTAGACTGTTTTTTTTTTTTCCTGCCTCAAGTTTCTTCCTGCTCTAGTCTTTCCTTCCCTAAGTAGCCAATGTGATCCTCCACAAAGTACAGGTCTGAACAAGTCACTTCCCTCCTCAATCAACCCCAGTGGCTCAAAGATGAACTTTTAAATCCTCCTTTTAAAGACCTTCAAACCCTTCTTGGTTTTCCAATCTTCTTTTTTATATTAAGTGTCAGTTCCTAGACAGAAAAGTGGTTAAGGTTGGGCAAATGGGCTTAAGTGACTTGCCCAGGGTCACACAGCTAGGGAGTGACTGAGGTCATATTTGAATCCAGAACCTCCCAATTGCAGGTTTGGCTCTCTATCCATTGAGTCACCTAGCTGCCTCATTTTTTCCATCTTCTTACCTATGGTCCAGCAACATTGACTTCCTTGGTACATACATGTAGGTAGATAGGTAAGACATGACTGAAACAACTGAACAGCATCAAAAGCATTGGGAGTGGGGTAGCTAGATGGGTCAGTAGATGGAGAGCCAGGCCTGGAAATGGGAGGTCCTGGCTTCAAATCTGACCTCAGAAGCTTCCTAGCTGTGTGATCCTGGGCAAGTCACTTACCTCCCATTGCCTTCTCCTTACCACTCTTTTGCCTAGGAACCAATATATAGTATGGATTCTAAGATGAAAGCTAAGAGTCTTTTTTAAAAGCCTTAGGAGTTAAGTTCATTGTCTATGGCCTCACAGAAAACATCCCCAGCACAATCTCATTAGCAGATAGGACAACAGAAATTATATGATCTCAGCCTGTCCTCACATGATTTTGGTCTCCTCTGCTAGGTTTCTACATTTTAAAAGCTTTTTATTCCATTTAGGTTGGAAATGATGGGTATTTTTATGGCTCCCTTTATCAAAAACATTCTAAAGTTTTTACAGATCTTGTCTTGGAGGTGGTGGGCAAAAACTCTACCTAGGATAATGTTCTAGTACATTTTATGGGTTGAGAGGGATATACACACATGCTATACATATGTTGTATACATACATGTAGGTAGGTCCTCAAAGTACCTTTGTGAACCAATTTGGGATTTTCTTGACAGAGATACTAGAGGAATTTGCCACTTCTTTTTCCATCTCATTTTATAGACAAGGGAATTGAGGTGAACAGGGTAGTGATTTGCCCAGGGTCACACAGCTTGTAAGTGTCTGAAGTTGAATTTGACCTCAGGAATCAGCCTTCCTGACTCTAGGCCTGGCACTGTATCTAGTGCATCACCTACCTGCTTTTATTTGACTACAAAAAGCAACACTCTTTCCCACCTGCTATAAGTCCATAAAATGTTAAATGTTACAGAATAATAACATAGTGCTCACTTGTCATTTCCATATGAACTGTATTGGAGAAAGAGATTGGGGCAAGGAAGCTGCCCTAGACTAGAGCATTTCCCCTCTTTCCAAAGCCTCCCTATTTTTTTAAGCTCAACTGGGATGGTCATAAATCAGAGGATATAAGAAGTCTGAGGCATCCAAGTAGCATAGTAGATAGAGTGCCTGGCCTGGGTTTAAATTTGGCCTCAGACACTTCTTAGCTGTGGGACCTGGGCAAGTCACTTAATCCCAATTGCCTAACCCTTGCCCTTCTGTCCTAGAGTTGTTAAGGTAAGGGAGGGAGGAAGGAAGGAAAGAAGGAAGGAAGGAAGGAAGGAAGGAAGGAAGGAAGGAAGGAAGGAAGGAAGGAAGGAAGGAAGGAAGGAAGGAAGGAAGGAAGGAAGGAAGGAAGGGAGGAAGGAAGGGAGGGAGGAAGGAAGGAAGGAAGGAAGGAAGGAAGGAAGGAAGGAAGGAAGGAAGGAAGGAAGGAAGGAAGGAAGGAAGGAAGGGAAGGAGGGAGGGAGGAAGAAAAGGAAGGAAGGAAGGGAGGAAGGAAGGAAGGAAGGAGGGAGGGAAGGAAGGAAGGAAGGAAGGAAGGAAGGAAGGAAGGAAGGAAGGAAGGAAGGAAGGGAGGGAGGGAGGAAGGAAGGGAGGGAGGAAGGGAGGGAGGGAGGAAGAAAAGGAAGGAAGGAAGGAAGGAAGGGAGGAAGGAAGGAAGAAAGGAAGGAAGGAAGGGAGGGAGGGAGGGAGAGAAAGGAAGGAAGGAAGGAAGAAAGAAAGAAAAAGAAAGAAAGAAAAGAAGACAGCATACTAGCAATAGTTCACATTTACATAGTATTCTTAAAAGCTCTTTTCTCACACCAATCCTGTGAGGTTGGTAACACAAAGATTATTATCTCCATTTTACAGAGGAATAATCTTAGTCTCAGAAAAGTTGCACCCTTATCCAAGTTGACACACAGCTAGAGTCAGCTCTGGGATTTAAACTGGGCCTCCTCCTTCTTGTTCATTTATCCCTTTAAAGATCAATCACAATTGATCAATCCAGAAGCATTCATTAAGTCTACTTGTGCCAGGAACTGGACTAGAAGAGCCTGGGAATTAAAAAACAAAAGTCCTAGCCCTCAAAAACCTTACATTTTATCTGGGGAAATAGCATATGAATATGGTATGAAACAGCACAGTAGTGCAATAGATAGAGTGCTGGACCAGGTCAGGAAGAACTGAATTCAAAACCAACTTCAGACACTAGCCTTGTCATCCTGAGCAAGTCATTTAACCTTGTTTGTCTCAGTTTCCTCATCTATCAAGTGAGCTAGAGCAGAAAATAGCAAACCATTCTAATATCTTTGCCAGGAAAACCCCAAATGGGATTGTAAAGTCAGAAATGATCCCCTTCTACAGAATCTAGTATATTGCTACAGGTGCACAATAGGCACTCACTAAATACTGGGCATTTGAACCATTTGTTATTGAATGCCTAGGTCAGTCATCCAGCAGATAATGTTAAGGATATAAAATGTATATTGTGGGGTGGGGGGCAACTGGGTAGCTCAGTGGATTGAGAGCCAGGCCTAGAGATGGGAGGTCCTAGGTTCAAATCTGGCCTCAGACACTTCCTAGTTGTGTGACCCTGGGCAAGTCACTTAACCCGCATTGCCTAGCCCTTACCACTCTTCTGCCTTGGAACCAATATCCAGTATTGATTCCAAGATAGAAGGTGAGGGTTTAAAAAAATAAAATAAAATGTGTGTTGTGGGAACAGGTAATAAAAATAAAAGATAACCACTTCAATGGTGCCTAGATATAAGAAGCTCATAGTCTAGCAGGGTGAATAAGTTCTGGACCTAGATAAATGTAATTCAGGTTAGAACAGGAAAAAATGCCAACCTGGAAGAGAGAATGAAAAATAGCAGTATTTTCCTGGTGATAATTTTTGGCTAAGAATCATGGAATTAGGAAATAGCTTGATTTCAAAAAGATAAAAGTGGGGACAGAGCCAAGGTAGTAGCTTTGTAGCAGTGAAAGCTGGCACCATTTCAAGAATCTTCTCAAATCAAAAAGACAAAATTTGCAGCTGCTCTAAAAAGCAATGGGGGGACTAGGTGGCTTAATGAATAAAGAGAGAGCCAGATCTGGAGAAAGGAGGTCCTGGGTTCAAACCCTACCTCAGATATATCCCAGCTGTGTGACCCTGGGCAAGTCACTTAATTCCAATTGCCTAGCCCATACTGCTCTTCTGCATTGGAACCGAAGCTCAGTAGTAATTCTAAGGAAGAAGGCAAGAATAAAAAAAAAAGCAATGGGAAAAATAATCACTAACATACTATATAGTGTTTTAAGATTTGCTAATTAAGCACATTACATTTTTTTTACCTCCTCTGATCATCTTAACCATTATGTCACCTTGTAGATGTTTAATAATTTCAGATTGAAAATCAACACTGGGCAAGGGGAAATTACTGCGCGCGCTCTCTCTCTCTCTCTCTCTCTCTCTCCTTCTAAACTGACTGTCCACTCCTTAGTCACCTTTGCTGGATCTTGTCATGTAATGCCATGTCCCCTATGTATGGGAATAGCTTAGGGCTCTGTCCTGAGCCTTTTTCCTTTTCTCTCTCAGTGACCTCAGGTTCTCTCAGTTCCCAAGGGTTCAACTCTTTTTGATACAGATAATTGTCCAGATCTATATATCCAGACCCAGTCTCTCTGTTGAGTTCCAGGCCCATTTCACCAACTGCCCCCTAGATAGTTCTCAAACTCAACATGTCTAAAGCAGATCTCATTATGTTTCTTCCTCCCCCAAGGCTGTTTTTGCCTAATATCCCTACATCTGTTGAAGGAACCACCCCCTTCACAAGGTTTGCAGTCTCCTCTACTCTTGTCTCTTTCCCTTATCCAATCGAGGGGAAAAGTCCTGTGAATTCTATCTCCACAATCTCATTCATCTCAGTCCCCTTCTTTCTAGTCATCTGCTCCCTCTCGTTTATTGTTCAGGCCCAAATCACCAGTCCTCTCTCTGTCTCATAGACTCAAGTCTCTCCCCTCTTCAATCCATCCTCCACGCAGCCTGATTGCTCTTCTACATCATTCTATGTAAAAAGAGCTCCAGAGGTTCCCTTGGCCTCTGGGATAAGATATAAACTTCTTGGACATTTAAAAGCCCTTTACAGTCTGGCTCCAGTCTACCTTCCTTGCCAGGCTTATTTCAGATCATTTTCTTTCAGGTTCTTTGTATTCCAGTCATTTGAGTCTCCATTTTCCTTTATAGATGACATCCTATTTCCCACCTCTTTTACTTTGCTCCTGTCTCCAATGCCAGGAATGCATTCACTCCCTCCTTACCACAGTCTCTTTGAACCATTGGCTCAGCAATTTCTGGACCCCACTGGCCCACCCCACTCTAATTGCTAGTGTCCTCTCCCTATAAATTATTATTATTGAATATGTTTGTATTTATTTATTCGTATATGTGTTGTTTTCTCTTATTTGGATGTAAATGTTTTGAAGGAGGCTTGCTTCAGCTTTGCCTTCATGTACCCCAGGGCCTGGCAAAGTACCTGGTACATGGTCAGTATTTAATAAGTGCTTGTTAAGTGAATGAACAAATGAATGAATGAATGAATGCATACTTTGCATGAAAAGGCAAGGGTGGGCACTTATGACAAAGAATGCTGTCCACCTCCAGAGAAAAACTGTTGGAGTCAGAATGCAGATGAAAGCATACGGTTTTTCACTTGTTTATTTGGTTTTATGTTTTGGGGTTTTGGTTTTATAAAATTAACTCTCTTACAAAAGTGAACAGTATGGAATTATGTTTTGCATGATAATACATGTATAATCCAGATCAAATCACCTCTCAGCACTGAGAGAGGAAAGGGAAGGGAGGAAAGGAGATAAGTTCAATTGTATAACTTAGGAAAACTTGTGTGGAAATTGGTTACTACATGTAATTAGTAAAAAAATATGTATATTTTAAAAAATGTAGGGGTGAATCAGAATCAAGGAGAAGGCCTTCCTGGACACAATCTTTCCGTCTTTCTTTAAGGGATAAAGTAATGAGCAAGTAAGCCTTTGTTCCACAAAGCAAAAAAATTAATTTTTAATTTTTATTATTTTGCAATTAGCAAGGAGATGTGTGTGTGGGATCCTTTCTGACATTTTGCTAGAGCCTCCAGATTTCTAGTTCCATCTTTATTCCCCAAAGAGGAGCTAATCACAAGATTCATCCTGTGGCTTCCACTCCCATGGTGTCCACAAGGGCTCCAGAGGGACCAAGATATCAAACAGACAAAAGCTAAACTGAACCTGAAATCTCCCAAGTGTGTGGCATTTTGGGAAACTCACTTAGACTTCCCTTGAGATCTGGGTTCCTGACCTCCGGTTAGATGTTCTGGAGCTCAGAATAAAGGAGCCTTTGAAAGGCACCTGAGTGCCCAGAGCTTCTTACAGCTGAGGGGTTTTGCTCTGAGGTGGGGGGTGGAGCAAGGGTTTTATAATCTTGGGTCCAGCACATGGGTTCCTTGTTGGCAGCCATGTGCACGTGCACCCACACCAGGGGCTGTTTCAGAAGGAGGAGGGGGAGGCAAACCCATTCAGCAGTCCCAATTCACAGTATAGAGCTGGGGGAGAGAAACAAAAAAAGATTCGGCCTCCTTTTCTTTTCCTTTCTCTTGTGTCTTCTTCTTTCCAACCCCCACTTCTTTTCTTACACCCTACAAGTATTTTGACAAGGTCACAGGCACAAAGGAAACACATCAGTATATACTTTCTATTAAGACTATTTGACCTGGCAAGCCCAAGATGGATGGTCAATTCCCCAAATGAGCCTTGATGATCTAAAATTGGAAAAGGAGACTTTGTTAAGTTCTCCTCTCTCTCTTCTTATTCTCCTATCCTCTTAGAGGAAGATATAGTCTCAACCACAATATCCCACAATACCCCATTGCACCAGGGCTGCCAATGTGCTAATCATTTGTGCAGCCTTTGAATGCCTTACAATTGCCTGGAACCTTATCAGCTGCAGCTCCCATTCAAGGCTGGCTCCTTCCTTCCCTCCCTCTCTCCCTCTCTGAAACATTTGGATCATAGGATTATAGATTTCAAGCTGGAACAGATTCCAGAGACCATCTTGTCCAACTCATCAGTTTATAGATGAGGGGACAGAGATGAAATGCCTACCAGTGGTAGATGGTAAAGTGCAGGATTTGAATTTGTTTCTCAGATCTCATTTGAATTTAGTTACCTCTGGCCCTAGTAAGACATCAAGAGCAAAAAGGCAGCAGCTGAGCATGGTACAGTCTTTAAAATAACTTGTAAAGATAAAAATAAACACTGTTAACATGAATTTGAGTGGAAAAAATAGATAAACATTGTAGAGGTGATTTCATAAAAGGCGTCGTGGGGCAACAACATCAGTATGCTACTTTAACTGGTGTTTGAAATAACTTTAGCAATACATTTTTGAAGGGCCTAGTGCCCAGAGACAAGGGAAACCTGTGTGTCAGCCATTTAGATTTTCTTGTTTCAGTGAAGCAGGGTTCCCTAATTCCCAGAGCAGGAAGGAGACTCTGTAGGGGTCATCTGGCCAAATCTAATTTTTTAGATAAGGAAACGGAATCCAAGAGAGGTGATGTGACTCCTCCTACAAAGTCACAAAACTAGTGACAGAACTGAAGTTCAAACCCAGCTCTTTGATTCAGACTCCAATGCCTTTTCTATGATATTATGGCTTTCCCCCCAAAGTACAAGGGAAGCAGTCAGAAGCCAGATTTGAAATCATCTGTGACTATTCACTGAGGCAACCTACTCTGTCAAGTTAAAGTTCTTCAAAGTGAGGAAGGGATAGAGTCACAGACATATATTAAACTTTAATGAGCTTCTCTCCCTACCTGTCTTGCACATTGGTCCTCATCCTACAAAGGAATCTATCAACTCTCTTCCACAAGACAATCTTTCAGTCAACTATTCAATTCTGTCCCTGGTACAGAATTCTTTTCTTTCTCCTTTCCATCCTTCACAGAGTCTCACAGTTAGGAAGAGTTTGAGGCAGATTTGAACTTAGGATCTCCCAACTCCAGCCCTAATGTGCTATTGACCATGCCACTTAGCTGCTCTTTGCAGAATTCTTTCTACCTATGTGACCTTGGGTAAGTCACTTAACTTTCCTAGTTTTCACTTTTCTCAATTGTAATACCAGAGAGTTAGGCAAGATGGTCTCCCACATCCTTGTCATCTCTAGATATATTATCCTATGGATGAATGAATCTATTAGGGGAAAGAGTAAGTTCAATGTATTGAGTAAGGTCTGGAGATTGGGAAGTCTTGGTGTGAATTTTAGTTTTACTCCACCCTGCTTAGTCTTTAGAATTCTAGCAACCAGGAATGTATACACCCTCACTTAAGGATTGGGTGTGGGGAAGGAAGGCCTATGACCTGCATGTGCTAGCAAATGACAAATCAGAAATAACTGACTGACCCTCTGGGCTGTCGTAAGCCACACTTAAGCCACCATTGGTACATATGAGACACAGGAAGTGATGTAAAGAACTGTCTTTATATTTTACGTCACTTCCTGTGAGAGGAACCCTTGTGGGACTTGGCCCTGGAACTCGACCCTGGAGGAGCTCAGCGTAAGACCTCAGACTGCTTTCCTTTTAGATGATCATGTGATGAGTGATAAGGCTGACTCCCCTTTTCCTTGGCTTCTGGAGAAGTCCCTTGGCCAAGGCCTCTGAACTCCTGCCTGGCTCAGCCTGGCCAGAGTAGTTCAATTCCCTTTTCCCTCTCTTTCTCTCTTATTCTTAATTTCTTCCTTCTATTTTAAATAGACCACCATAAATTTCATTCTGATTTGAGTATTTCATTGGGATTTAGAATTTAAATCCCTGGAGACCAACTAAAATTATATTCAGCCTCAACCCTAAATTTAGCATTAACTTTAGGTTCAAATGTGGCCTCAGACACTTCCTAGCTGTGTGACCCTAGGCAAGTCACTTAAACGCCAATGATCAGCCCTTAATACTTTTCTGTTTTGGAACCAATATAGAATATTGAGTCTAAGATGGAAAGTTTAAAATACAAACCAAAATGGTTGAAGAAACTGGAGAAGAGAAAGGGGAATAAGAAGACACAGGCTTATTGACTTCAAATATCTGAACATGTGAAAAAACTTCATTGCCTCCCTAATACTACTAGGATAAAAGACACATTTTTGTTTGGCACTTAAAAGCCCCTCATTTATCTTTTCAGCCTTGATATATATATATATATATATATATATATATATATATAATTATTTCCTTTTATATAGTGCCTTTGGACAACCTTCCTACTCACCTCTGCCTTGTATGATCCTTAGTTTCTGACTTCAGGCCTGGTGTACACTTGGATAAGTCATTTAATCTTTCTGGGAATCTATTTATTCTTTTATTTAAAAACTGAGAGAAGAAGATAGAGTCAAGATGGCCATTTAGAAGCAGCAAAAGTCAAGTCCTCTGTAAAAACCCTTCCACACAAATCAAAAACAAAGTGCTTTGAGGGGACAGAAAACCAAATTTAACAACAGGACAGAGCCAGGGGACCCTACTGCTCAATTCAACTTAAAAGGTATATGTAGAGAAGGCTGAATTCTCAGGTTTAAGGAAAAGGAAGAGGGAAGGTCCCAGGATCCCTCCCCCTATCTACTGTGCTGACACTGGGCAGTCACTGCAATCTCCTCGTAAGGGCTCCAGTCCAGAGGGAGTGCCTTGCTTCCACAGCTGTGTGGGGCTCAGGGCTCTGACCATAGATGGCAGGGAGGCAGATGGAGGAGAAGTGCAGAGGGGAAGGCAACATGGTCACAACCACTCTCCATCTTGAGCCTCCCCTTCTGGAAGTTTTGGTCCCAGGGCACATCCAGCTGCTCAGATCAGCTCTGTCCAGCTTAATCTAATCTATCAATAGGGCAGATAAGAAGCCTTCAGAGGGCAGGGAAGCTCAATCTCCAATATCCCTCCCCAACAACTGCACTGAGAGCCAAGGTAAGAATTTGGCTGACTAAGATCCCAGGGCAAAGGCTGCAACTGTGACAGAATACCTTGATAATATGGCAGGAAACCCAGGGCTCTGACTGGACAGATGGCAAGGAGATGGAAGGCAGAAAGGAAGAGATAGGAGGAAGAGGGTAACTCCCTTCAGGCTCTACACTTTCACCTATACCTTCAGCTTCTGCTGCTAGCTGGGAAAGATGTGACCTCAGGGCTCATTAATACTCCATCAACCTAATCTAATTAATCAGCAGAGCAGAGAAGAAGCCCCTTTAGGACAGAATAGCCCAAACCTACAGATCCAGCAAATAAACAGACCAAGATAACAGCCAATGACAGGGGGAAAAGAAGGAAAAAATATGAGTAAATGACAGAAAAAGAAAAAAGAAATTACAATCAATAGCTTCTATCCAGGTAATGAACAAAGACCAAATGGAACAGAGGAGTACCAAGATACACCAAGCAAAAATGCAGAAACTTTAGTGAATTGGACATAGGCTTTGGAAGACTCAAAACACAATTCAAAAAACAATTAAGAGAGGCTGAAGACAATTGGTAAAAGAACTTAAGCAAAATAAGTTATCTGGAAACAGAGGCACATGAACTAAAACCAGAAAACAGTGTCTTGAAAGTCAGAATTGACCAGCTTGAAAATGAGGCAAAGAAAGTTAAAAATGACTCACAAAGGAAAACAGACCAAAAGGAGAAGGATGACCAAAAATCCAGGGATGAAATTCAGTCTTTAAAAATTAGAATCCAACAACTAAAATCAAATGACTTCACAAAGCAGCAAGAGTCTATAAAACAAAATCAAAAGAATGAAAAAATTGAGGAAAACATGAAACACCACATTGATAAAATTACAGACCTGGAAAGATAATTTAAGAATTATTGAACTCCTGGGAGATCATAACAAAAGAAAAAGTCTGGGCATCATTCTACAGGAAATTATCCAAGAAAACTGCCCTGACATTCTTGAACAAGAGGGTAAAGTAGAGATTGAAAGAATCCACAGATCATTTCCTGCATTTAATCCCCAATTGACAATACTCAGGAATGTTATAGCCAAGTTCAAGAACTACCAGATCAAGGAAAAGATACTACAAGCTGCTAAGAAGAAACCAATCAGATATCATGGAACCACAGTTAGGATAACACAGGACATGGCTGCATCTACACTGAAGAACTAGAAGGCATGGAATATGATATTCAGGAAAGCAAAGAAACTGGATCTATAACCAAGAATTAACTACCTAGAAAAATCAATTATATTCTTGCAGGGGAAAGTATTGTCATTTAATAAATAAAAGACTTCCAAGCATTCCAAAAGAAAGGACCTGACTTAAACAGAAAATTTGATGGCAAAACACAGGACTCAAGAGAATCACTAAAAGATAATTAAGAAAGAGGGGAAAAAATTTAAGGGACCCAAAAAGTTCAAATGATTTGGATTCCTATAAGAAAAGATAATACTGATAACTCTTAAAAATTGTTACTATCATCAGGGTAGCTAGAAGAAGTATACTTAGAGGGAATAGTGACAAACTGTATAGGATGAAATGTCAAAAATATATAAAAACTAGGGGTAAAAAAAGAGGATAATACTAAGAGAAATGGGAAAATAGATAAAATGGGGAATATCTATATTTCATAAAGAAGCATATTGGGGAGGAGGGGAGACAACCAATACAATAGAAGGGTGAAAGAAGTTGGAGACAGGTAATACTTACATTTTACATGCATTGAAATTGACTCAGAAAGGGAAGAACAATCAGATCCATTGGGACAAAGAATTGTATTGTGCCCTATAGAGAAGTAGAAGGGTAATGAACAGATTGGTGTGGAGGGGAGCAATACAAGGGAGGGAGAAGGTGGGGTTCATTTAAAAGGCACTATAGTAAGAGGGGAATCAATAAGAGGGGAAGTGGTGGGAAGGGGAGTAACATTAGCGAGGGGAAATGGGGAAGACTTACTAAAAGTGAAAAGTTGGAGGGGAAGGTAAGAGGGATAAGAGAAAAGGTAGAATCTAAGGAGAAAGTCAAAATGGAGGGAAATACACAGACAGTAATCATAACTGTGAATGTGAATGAGATGAACCCATGCATAAAAAGGAAGCAGATAGCAGAATGGATTGAAAACCAGAATCCTACCATATGTTGTCTACAAGAAACACACTTGCTGGTGGGGTTGTGAACTGATCCAATCATTCTGGAGGGCAATTTGGAACTATACCCAAAGGGCAATAAAAGACTGTCTGCCCTTTGATCCAGCCATAGCACTGCTGGGCTTGTACCCCAAAGAGATAATAAGGAAAAAGACTTGTACAAGAATATTCATAGTTGCACTCTTTGTGGTGGCCAAAATTTGGAAAATGAAGGGATGCCCTTCAATTGGGGAATGGCTGAAGAAATTGTGGTATATGTTGGTGATGGAATACTATTGTGCTCAAAGGAATAATAAAGTGGAGGAATTCCATGGAGACTGGAACAACTTCCAGGAAGTGATGCAGAGCGAAAGGAGCAGAACCAGGAAAACATTGTACACAGAGACTAACACACTGTGGTACAATTGAACATAATGGACTTCTCCATTAGCGTCAATGCAATGTCCCTAAATAATCTGCAGGGATCTAGGAGAAAAAACACTATCCACAAGCAGAGGACAAATTGTGGAAGTAAAAACACCGAGGAAAACCAACTGCTAGACTACAGGGGTTGAGGGGATATGACTGAGGAGAGACTCTAAATGAACACTCTGGTGCAAACACTAACAACATGGAAATGGGTTCGAATCAAGAACACTTGTGATACCCAGTGGAATCGCGCGTCAGCTATGGGATAGGTGGGGGGGGGGGAGAAAATGATCTTTGTCTCCAATGAATAATGCTTGGAAATGACCAAATAAAATAATGTTGTTTTTTTTTTAAAAGAAAGAAACACACTTGAGGTAGGTAGATACACACAGGGAAAAGGTAAGAGGGTGGAGCAGAATTTACTGGGCTGCAACTGAGTTAAAGAAGACAAGAGTAGCAATTATGATCTCAGACAAAGCTAAAGCAAAAATATATCTCATTAAAAGAGATAAGGAAGGTAATTACATCTTGATAAAAGGGTATATAATATGTATAAATAATGAAGAAATATAAATACTCAACATATATGCACCAAAAGGTACAACATTCAGATTTCTAAAGGAGTTTAAGGAGAAAATAGATAGTAAAACCATACTAGTGAGGGATCATGATCTTCCTCTATCAGAACTAGATAAATCGAACCAAAAAATAAATAAGAAAGAAGTAAGGGAAGTGAGTGAAATGCTAGAAAAATTAGAGCTAATAGATATCTGGAGAAAAATAAATAGGGATAAAAAGTAATATACCTTCTTTTCAGTAGTACATGGCACATATAAAAATTTTTTACCATGTACTAGGTCATAAAAACATTACAAACAAATGTAGGAAAGCAGAAATAATAAATGCAATTTTTTCAGACCATAATGCAATAAAAATCAGAATCAATAAGGGCTTATGGAAAGGTAGATTTAAAATTAATTGGAAACTAAATAATCTAATTCTTCAAAACTGGTTGGTCAAAGAACAAATCAAAGAAACAATTACTGATTTCATTGAAGAGAATGAAAATGAGGAAACAACTTGTCAAAATCTGTGGGATGCACACAAAGCAATACTCAGGAGAAAATTTATATCCCTGAGTGCATATATCAACAAATTAGAGAGGGAAGAGGTCAGTGAATTGGGCATGCAACTTAAAAAACTAAAAAGAGAACAAATTAAAAAATCCCCAAATAAAAATAAAAACTAAATTGGAAATCATAAAAATTAAAGGAGAAAATGAATTGAAAAATAAAAATGAAATTAAAAGCAAAAGAACTATTGAACTAATAAATTAGACTAGGAGCTGGTACTTTGAAAAACCAAATAAATAGATAAAGTACTGGTTAATCTAATTAAAAAAGAAGAAGAAAATCAAATTAACAGTATTAAAGATGAAAAGGGTGACCTCATCTCTCATGAAGAGGAAATTAAGATAATTATTAAGAACTATTTTGCCCAAACTATATGGCAATAAATATGACAATCTAGGTGAAATGAGTGAATATCTACAAAAATATAAATTGTCTGGATTAATAAAGGAGGAAATAGAATACTTAAACAATCCCATCTCAGAAAAAGAACTTGAATAAACCATCAAGGAACTCCCTAAGAAAAAATCCTAAGGGCCAGATGGATTCACAAGTGAATTCTATCAAACATTTAAAGAACAACTAATCCCAATAATATACAAACTATTTGACAAAATAAGCAAAGAAGGAGTTTTACCAAATTCCTTTTATGACATAAATAAGGTTCCAAAACCAGGCAGACTAAAAATGGAGAAAAAAAATAGAAACCAATCTCATTAATTAACATAGATGCAAAAATCTTAAATAGAATACTAGGAAAAAAAAGACTCCAGCAAGTTATCATGAGGATTATTCACTATGAACAGGCGGGATTTATATCAGGAATGAAATGATGGTTTAACATTAGGAAAACTATCCATATAATTGACCACATCAATAACCAAACCAACAGAAATCACATGATTACTTCAATAGATGCAGAAAAACTCTTTGACAAAATACAACACTCATTCCTATTGAAAATAAGAAAGTATAGGAATAGATGGGCCTTTCCTAAAAATAATGAACAGTATATATTTAAAACCATAAGGAAGCATCATTTGCAATGGGTATAAGTTAGAAGCCTTCCCAATAAGATCAGGAGTGAAGCAAGGATGCCCATTAGCACCTCTATTATTTAACATTGTACTAAAAATGCTAGCAGTAACAATTAGAGAAGAAAAAGAAATTGATGTGATTAAAGTAGGCAGTGAGGAGACTAAACTATCACTCTTTTCAGATGATATGATGGTCTACTTAAAGAATCCTAGAGAATCAACTAAAAAGCTAGTGGAAATAATTAACAGCTTTAGCAAAGTTGCAGGATACAAAATAAATCCACATAAACCATCAGCATTTCTATATATTTCCAACACAACACAGCAGCAGGAGTTAGAAAGAGAAATTCCATTTAAAATCACTTTAAACAATATAAAACATTTAGGAATCTATTTACCAAGACAAACACAGGAATTATATGAAAAAAAACTACAAAACACTTTCTATACAATTAAAACTAGATCTAAATAATTGGAAAAACATTAATTGCTCATGGGTAGGATGAGCTAATATAATAAAAATGACTATCCTACCCAAATAAATTTACTTATGTAGTGCCATACCTATCAAACTACCAAGAAACCTTTTTACAGAATTAGAAAAAATTATAACGAAGTTCATTTGGAAGAACAAAAGATCAAGAATATCAAGGGAAATAATGAAAAAAAAATGTAAAGGATGGGGGCCTAGCAGTGTCAGATCTTAAACTGTACTATAAAGCAGTGCTCATCAAAACAATATGGTACTGGCTAAGAGTCAGAAGGGAGAATCAATGGAATAGACTTGGGGTAAATGTCCTGAGCAAGAAAATGTATGATAAACCCAAAGATCCCAGCTTTTGGGACAAAACCCCACTATTTGACAAAAACTGCTGGGAAAATTGGAAAACAGTATGGGAGAGATTAGGTTTAGATCAACATCTCACACCCTACACCAAGATAAATTTGGAATGTGTAAATGACTTAAGTATAAAGAAGGAAACTATAAGTAAATTAGGTGAACATAGAATAGCATCCCTGTTAGATCTATGGGAAAGGAAAGAATTTAAGACCAAGCAAGAGACAGAAAATATTACAAAATATAAGATGAATAATTTCGATTACATTAAATTAGAAAGGTTTCGTACAAACAAAACCAAATGCAACCAAAATTAGAAGGGAAGTAACAAATAGGGAAAAAAATCTTTATTAAAAAAACCTCTGACAAAGGTCTAATTTCTCAAATTTATAAGGAGCTAAATCAATTGTACAAAAATCAAGCCATTCCCCAACTGATAAATGGGAAAGGGGCATGAATAGGCAATTTTCAGATAAAGAAATCAAAACTGTAAATAAGCACATGAAAAAGTGTTCTAAATCTCTCATAATTAGAGAAATGCAAATCAAAACAATTCTGAGGTACCACTTCACACCTAGCAGATTGGCCATTATGACAGCAAAGGAAAGTAATAAATGTTGGAGAGGATGTGGCAAAATTGGGACACTAATGCGTTGCTCATAGAGTTGTGAATTGATCCAACCATTCTGGAACACAATTTGGAACTATGTCTAAAGGCCTTTAAAAGACTGCCTGCCCTTTGATCCAGCCATAGCACTGCTGGTTTGTATTCCAAAGAGATAATAGGGAAAAAGACCTGCACAAAAATATTTATGTTCATGCCCTTTGTGGTGGCAAAAAATTGGAAAATGAGGGGGTATCTATTGATTGGGGAATGGCTGAACAAATTGTGATATCTGTTGGTGATGGAATACCACTATGCTAAAAGGAATAATGAACTGGAGGAATTCCATGTGAACTGGAAAGACCTCCAGGAAGTGATGCAGAGTGAGAGGAGCAGAACCAGGAGAACATTGTACACAGAGATGGATACACTGTGGTACAATCAAACGCAATGGACTTCTCTACTAGTAGCAATGCAATGATCCAGGACAATTGTGAGGGACTCATGAGAAAGAATGCTATCCACATCCAGCGAAAGAACTGTGGGAATAGAAATGCAGAAGAAAAACATTTGCTTGATCACATGGTTCAATGGGGATATGATTGGGGACAGTGACCTAAAATGATTAGTTTATTGTAAATAGTAATGATATAGCAATAGGTTTCGAACAATGATAGATGTAAAACTGGTGGAATTGCTCATTAGCTCTGGAAAGGGGAAAGAACATTAATTAAGTAACCATGGAAAAATATTCTAAATTAAATGAATAAGTTAAAAAATGAGATTAGACTCATTTATCTATGGGGTCCCTTCCAGTTTTAAATAATAGCAAATAGTTATTTAACATATATTTGACTATATAACATTAAAAAATAACCTTACCATCCATCTTAGAATCAATACTGTGTATTGGTTCCAAGGCAGGAAAGCAGAAAGGGATAGTTAATGGGGATTAAGTGACTTCCCCAGGGCCACACACCCAGGAAGAGTTTGAGTTCAAATTTGAACTCAGGACTGCCTGGCTCCAGGTCTGACTTTCAATCCACTAAACCAAGACTAGCTATCAAAAATATGGTTTCTGGACCTTTTATGATCCTTGATGCCCTCCTTGGGACATGCTCTAACTTTCCATCCTTTAAAAAATGTCATATACAGAAGTGGCATACAGTTTTCTTTTGAATGGACAAAGAAGCAAAAGGTCCAGTATTCAAAAATTGGCCCTTTGTATGGAGAGAGGCCACTGATACTCCTGGGAAAAGGCTCTAAATCCAAGAGAGGCTACTAGCCCTAGAAATATTTATTAACCTTGTTCTTCAGTCGATTTAGAATATCCAACTCTTTGAGATTGTCCATAGTGTCCATGGAGTTTTCTTTGCAATGATACTAGAAGGATTTACTATTTTTTTCTCTAGTGTGACTTGCCCAGATCCACATAGCTAATAAGAGTTTGAGGTCAGATTGAACTCAAGTCTTTCTGACTCCAGACTCAGTGCATTATTTACTAAGCTATCTAAGTATTAAACTTCTTAGGCTTACCTAGACTAGCTTTGTTTACCTTACTTAGACTGTGTTTGAGTCTCACGTAAGAACATTCCAAATCCCCATCTGATTTTTTCCCTACTTGGCTGACAGATTGAACTCTCAGGGTCCTTCTAGTTCTAGTGGTAGAGTTGGGGGCTTGTGTCTGAGTCCCAGTCTTGTCAGGCATGTTGAAGGATCTTGGGTAAGTCACTTTAATTCCTTGGAGTCTTAAATTCTTAATCCACACTATGCCTAATGGTGACTGCTTTATCTAATCAGTCTCACAGAACCTTTGTAAGGATGGAGCCAATTTTTCAGGGTCAGGGAAAGCATTAGACAGATGTCACCTCTTTCTCCATGATTTAGGGTGGTCCATGAGCTCCTACTACAATTGGGCACTAAACCAAATTAGCTTGTGCCATCTTGCACCTTGTAGTCTAACAGATGACCTAACCCAACCCTAAATTGGGAAAGTGTTTATCCTGAGTGGATAGGGGCACTTTGTGGGAGCAGGGAGTGAAGGATGGAATCAGGGAGTTATATGGTGGTAGTCACTATTAGAGCCATTTCTCTCTCAGATTTGGAGTCTGATGGCATGGGATCAATTTGTAACTCTGTCATTTACTAGCCATGTGACCCTGGACAAGTTTCTTAACTTTTCTGGGCTTCCAGTCCTTTTTTTCTGTAAAGGGAAAGGGTTGGATTAAATGGCATCAAAAGTCCTTTCTGATTCTAAACCTGCAACCCTTGGAACCCAGATGCAGGTTGTCAACATCTGTGGTGCTTCCTAACCACACTCCTTGCTTTGGCCTTACCTTCAGCACAGGCTTCCAGATAAGTGCTCTATTAAGTAATAACTCCATCCCTCTATCTATCTATCTATCTATCTATCTATCTATCTATCTATCTATCTATCTATCTATCTATCTATCTATCTATCTATCTGTCTGTCTGTGTCTGTCCATCTGTCTATCCATCCATCTACCTACATATTATACATACACATACTATATATTTATGTACAAGTAAACAGAAATTATATATAATGAGGTACATACATATATGTATATATAGAAACAAATTATATACAAGTATAAACAACATAGACATGTAATATATGTGTGTGAGGGAGGTTATAGACCCATAGTGAATATACACACATGTATGCATATGTGTGGATATATAATAGAGAGAGGTAATAGCCCCCCCAATATATATATGTAGAGGTGTGTATCTATGGGGGGGGTTGTGGACCCATGACATATACATACATGTGTATAAACATTAAAAATATATAGCAATAATAGATCCCCTCCATATATACATACATGGGGAGATGGATTGTGGAACAATGACATACATACATATGTGTATGCATGTATATACAAGGCACCATGTTCCCTCACCTATGTGTATGCATATATATGTATGCACATACCCACATATATACAGATTATGAAATCGTGATGTGTATACACATGCATGTATATGTATACATACAGGGTGTATATGTGTAGAGATGTTATAGATCCATGATCTCATCAGCATGGGAATTTCTGGTGTGGAAATTCTTTCCATTGCTCTAGCTTGACTACTCATTTTGAATGAATAACCAGGAAGTCTTAACCTGAGGGTCTCCGAATATTTTGGTAACTGTGCTTTAACATAATTAATTTCCCTTATAGTTCTGTGTATTTTATTTTACGAATTTTAAAACATGATTCTAAGAAGCAGACTGTCAAGGGGGTCCATGACCCAAGGAACTCATCTTAGAGTTGCCTGGGTCACTGAGAGGTTAAATGACTAGTTCATATGGCTAATATGTGACAGGTGGAATTTGAACCCAAGACTTCTTTTTTACTTCAAGCTTCGCAATCTTTGTCACACTGGTAACCACTAATGAAAATAGTTCACATTTTGATGTCCTATTGCCATTTATAAAGCAATTTCAATGACTATGAAATATTGTGTGGGAAAGGGTTGTATAGGTTGTATTTTTAAACCTTGAGGCAGCACAGAAAGGTGGGCTTTTATTTTGATCCCCATTTTACAGATAAGGGAACTGAGACTCAGAGCAGCAGTAATTTGTCTTCAGTCACACAGGTATTAACTGTTGAGATGGAACTCAAAATGACTCCTGTCAACAAGTTCAGATCTTTATCCTCAGTACATATTGGCTCATTCAATGCTATTTCTCTAACTTCCCTCAATTCCCAGGTAAAATCTCACCTATAGGAAGTTTTTCTCCATCCTTAATGCCAGTACCTTCCCTCTGTTGATTATCTTCCATCTATCCAAAATATATATTTTGCTTGTACATAATTGATATATCATCTCCCCCCACTTGACTGTGGGCTCCATGAGAGCAGACTCTTTTGGTTTGCTTCATTTTTTCCTTGCCAGGCAGGCTTAGTACATACAATGTCTTCAATTTTTGTTGAAGAGCAGCTGGGTTGGTGTAGTGGATAGACCATTGGGCCCAGAGTCAGAAGGGCCTAAATTCGGGTCTGACCTCAAATACTTACTAGCTGTTGTAGCCCTGGAGAAGCCACTTAATCCTGTTGGCCTCAGTTTCCTCATCTGCAAAATAAATTGTAGAAGGAAATGGCAAACTACTCCAGGACTTTTACTCAGAAAACCCCAAATGGGGTCATGAAGAGTCAAGGACACAAGTGAAAAGATTGAACTACAAATGCCTATTGTCTGACTGATCTTCAGGATGAGTGCAAAGATCTAGCAAATGCCACAATCAGCACCCTCATGCTTACCATTCCAACATCCCACTCAGTTTATGACCTTCCAGGTGGGTTGGTTGTGCCATTCAATCATGCAATCTAGGGAAATGCAGACTCATTTTCACATCAGTCCAAACTACTTTTTTTTTCCTTCCACCAATCCATCCATTTATTCATTCAACAAACATTAAGAGACAATGCAAACCACTTCTTAATTAGGCAAATTCATTAGCTTTTCTGTCCCTCAAAAAAAAAAAACAACTCCCAAACATTTTAAATTTAAGCAGAACTGACTTTGGGATAACTTGAAGTTTAGGGTTATTCACAGCAGAGGTGTCAAATTCTACTGTGAAGCTTGAACAAGTTTAAAAATGCAACTAAGAAATGTTTAATGAAATAAAAATACAACATAGAAAATGGTAATTTGTGATTTTTTAAGTCAATATGGGCCCAATCCTGGAATAATTTTTGTTGTTGTTTGAAACCAGTGATCCACAATATTTTATATTCTCCCCAGTGCTATGGATTGAGAGCCAGGCCTAGAGATGGGAGGTCCTGGGTTCAAATCTGAATTCAGATACTTCCTGGCTGTGTTATCATGGGCAAGTCACTTAACCCCTATTGCCTAACCCTTACTTCGCTTCTTCCTTAGAACCAATACACAGTAGTGATTCTAAGACAGAAGGTGAGGGTTAAAAAAAAAAAAGACCAAAACATGATACAAAATGGATTTCTATAGAGTAGCAAATGTAGAGATTTCCCTGGCATGGAATCCCCATCTAGAAGAGGGAATGGTACCGAAACTACTAAGGTGGTTCAACCCAAATTTCCTGAAGTTCAGAAAATAAATGCAAGGAAGAGCCAATCAACCATTACAGCCTTTAGCTGTACTACAGAATATAAAAAAATATGTAATGTTAGGGATGGAAAGGCTCATGGAACACAAACTCTTAGAACATAAATTAGACCTGGAAGGGCTCAAATCTCATTTATAGAGGAGGAAAATGAGTGAATGAGAGGTGAAGCATCTTTACTGAGGTCACAGAATTGGTTAATGGTAGAGGCAAGACTAGCATTCAGGCCTCTTGTGTCATCCACACAATGATCTACTCTAAATTTTGGCTGTCATGCATTAGATAATCTGAAAGTAACATCTTTCTAAGAAAGTTCTGGGAAATCAACATTATTTCCCCTTCCAGTTTAGATCTCAAGAGTTGTTTGTTTCTCTGGCCTTTAAAAATAGCTGACTTGGAATTTTTCTTGAAGGGAAAATGATACAGAGCTGTTAGAGACAATGGGAATAGGGGACTTTGTTCAGTATTTACCTCAATAGGAGGTATTCTATAAATATGGGCACTCCCTTATCTGAAAAGTTATGCAACATTTTCAGACCTTAGTAGTTTTCTGAGTTACTGGGACCAAATCTCTGGTGATGAGTCTCTCAGCCTTTAGCTTGAATCATCACTATCACCACCACCATTCTCCTTGTCATCTTGTCTGCTATTGTTGCATTCTGAAGATGCTTTTGATGAGCCCACAGAAATGAGCTTACACCTCAATTATTTATTCAATTACAAAAAGCAACCACTTAATCTAGTTATACAGTGCTTAGGAAGGTATTAAAACATAAATGAACAACAGCATAGCAACTTGTCACCAGTACCAATTTTAGTTAAATTAGACAGAAGAGGGGAATAGCAATATTGATAGCAAACAACCAATCTATACATACGTGAATATATAAAGTAATATAGCTATTGCCTCATCATTTTCTTATTTGATCCTTATCACCCTGTGATGTTGAAGGAGCTCAGACAGCTGAGGTTTAGGTAGGCTGTGACGTGCCCATTTGTACATAGCTAATGGCAGAAGCTGAATTGAAACCAGGTCGTCTTCCTGACGGGTCAACAACTCTAGTCCTTAGATGCCAGTTGTATAGTCTGTCTCCAGTCCTATAGTCAAAGCGTTTAAAGCTTGGTAGGGCCCATCTGAGCTTGTCTTCCACCTGTAGAAGAAGCCTTTGAGGACTCAGACCCATAGCCATGTTACTTAGAGAGTAAGGCTCGAGTCTGTGGTTCTCAACAGAAACATAGGAAAACAAAGGTTCCTGTCCATATTTCCTTTGGGTGTAAAAACTTAAAATTTCAGGTTAGGAAATCAAATGTTTATAAATAGCCCTAAAATCTGGCAGAAAGCTTATCCTAGGACCTAGGGTTTAATTTAAGGCTGTTTGGAATCTTTTCTTACCTCCTTCTCCACCCAAATAAGAATACTCAGCCTGGCACTCACTTCCTCAGATGTGAGCCCTTGTTCTCCACCTCTTTTCCCCAAATTAGGTCTCAGGCAGTCTTCTTGTCCATTAATTCATAATTCAACTAGGGCCATCTGTGTTAGCCTGTCTTTAAAACCCTAGCTGGTACCGCCCCAAACAGGAAGAGGCAAATACCAATACCCTCTGGTGTTGAAATGCTTTAATAGACCAAATTGCCAACGTTACCTAGGGATGCTTCAGACAGACAGGTCACAGAAGACAGTTCTGACAAAAAGGTGGTCCACTGGAGAAGGAAATAACAAGTCACTCCAGCATTTTGCTAACACATGGTCCATGGGGTCACAAAGTCCAACACAATTGAACAACAACCCAGCAACCAGCAGTGTGTACCCCCCACTTACCTCCCCATCCCCCTCCAAACAGAAGAGACATGGGGGATATGGCTCACAAGCTTTATAGGTCATAGCTGCAGGAAGAATAATGCATATCACAACCTGAGGAGCATATGGGTATGGACAGGGACCAAGACCAACTAGAAATCATTCTCCACTGCACTCTGGTGCATATCACCTCAAACTCCAGCATGTGGGGGTCTCCAGGACTATTAAACCAATTTCTTCACACTCATAAACCCCCGAGTCTGGGGACCAAGAGTTTCAAAGACAGGTCAGAGTAGCCCCCACCCCCACAGACACAAAGTCCTTAGTGATGACCATGCAGCTTTCTTAATGGAAAACAATCGCTGAAGTTGGTGCATTTCAAGCACTTTAGCCTTCTAAGACACCAGACTGCTGATGAAAAAAACCATATTCCGTGGGCGCCATCTTAATGAGAGGCCAAATTTCATCTGCTTGCAAACTTTTCCCCCTCCTCCCTCCACCCCACCCTACCCCACCCCCTCAATAAAAGGTTGCATCAGAAGGAGATATTTCCATAATTTATAGTATGGACATTTCACTGGGGAAAAGCGCTAATCTGTACTTACAGATACATTTAAGAAAATGCATCCTCCCACAATCCTGTGCCATTTATGACTCTTGGCACAAGCCGCAATACTCAGTCTTCAATTAAGGGACACCTTAGGGTTCATTATCACACAATTGCTCCCTGTGAACCATGCCAAATGCTGTTTTGGCACAGAGCTTGGAAGATGAATTAGAAGGAAGTCTTCTCTGTAATGCCCTCTCCCCAATTCCCATTCCCATCATCAGCGTTTATGCCCTCCTTCTTGCTCACCCCCTCCCTTCTTTTTTTCCAAGTGGCTTTTACTATTCAATCTCTCAACGTCAAACTCGATTCTCTAGAGGTGTATTTAAAGATGCCATATCCCCGTTTTTTCTTCCGGCTTTCAATATGCCTCAAAATTGCTGCAGATGGGATTCTCTCTACACCCCTTTCTGACCTATCAGGGCCACAGATGCCATTTTTTAAAAGGCGGGGTAGGGTGGGGTGGCGGGGAAGAGGGAAGAGGCTAGAGCCCAGGAAACAAGAAAAGAGACAAGCGCTGTAAATACCCAAGACTGGAGAGTTCTACTCAGGAGCTGATTGAGGAGCATCTAGATCAGTAAGGAGATTTATATGTAAAGACAAAGTGGCAGTATACTAAAATATTAAGCATAGAAACCTACCTTCAACATTACTGCCAATCATAAGAAAAAAGCAGGTGGCTAAAAAATGAATACAAGGCTGAAATATTTACTCTTCCACTATATTGTTCTATTCTCTTGATTCACAGACCCATTTGGCCTTTAGCTGAGACTCTGCATCTCATCACTTGAATAGTTTCATTCACAAGGAAGGTTCTTCCAAAGTAGTGCCTAAAACCTGTTTCCAACCATGTGGTATGTAGCCCCACCTCCAGCTGGGAGCACCATCCAAACCTGTTACTTGTGAGAACAACAGTAGTGGTACCCACAGTGGCATGATTTGATACACATTGTGTATAAAGTGATGATCCGTTATACACAGATGATACAGAATTATGTACAGAGAGGCTGGTAGAGAATGTGGAGCAGACAGAGTAGGCTTTGCTGATTTAGTTACAAGAAAGTATGTTTATACAGCTGAGGATTGGATCAAAACCTCTTGATTATTACTCCCCATAAATTAATTTTCAAGACCCACTTACAATGACAGCATCTTTCCATACGAGGAAACTCTAGTTATTAACTTCTCAGTGTCACGCCATTTCAAGAGATGCTTAGATGTGACAGGTAAGAGAGGTTGATTGTAATTAAGGCTCTCAAGTCAATAACATCAAATTATACAAAGCCATTAAAATGAAATTAGTTTAACGAAGTAGATATAAGCCTAGGTAGTGTAGCAACTAAGTTGGAGATAATGCAATGAGTGAGTCAGCTCTCTAAGAGCAGGCAAGCATTCTTGACCTCTTTCCATTTGGATGGCAACGGGAAAGGGAGGCAGCAAGAAAATGCAAAATAAAACAGACTAAAAACACTTCACCCACAAGAAGCCTTGTGGAAATTTTATTATATAGAGTGTAAAATGCAACTGTCAGTCAAATAAAAAGAACATTTTGTTTTAAACACCATGCTCAACATTATTTAATTGCATTTTTTATAGTTAGACATTTCAAGCATTATAGGGAAATAAAAAGAAGAGAAAAAACTGAGAACAGTAAATTCAGTACATTTCAAAACGGAATGTCCCTCAGGTCAATTAAAAATGCAAGAAAAAATAGTTTCAGTTCCGTTTTTTTTTCCTTTAAAAATACAGTTATCTGTACAAGAAAACACTATGGTAAACATAAGAAATCATATTATCCCTTTTATTAAATCAAAATTATTTATTAGATACTGTGGTTAATACTAGAATCATTTATTTTTCTAAGTAATTTGACAAATATTAGATATGAAAATATTTTAAAGAAAAGTGAGAAAAGGAAAAAAACACCTTGGAATTAAAAAATAGTTACTACCTTTTAATATGGTTTAATGTTCCACAGTGTTTGTTAAAGTTACTAGTAGCTGATTTATTTTTAATATTAAAAATAACAGTATTTATATTTCTGAGAGCATAGAGGAAGGTTTTTTAAAATTTTTTTAAAATAAGCTTGGAGGTCTTAGATACACAAATGCAACCCAAAATGGACATGTGAAAAAAAGTATTGCTAAAAAAAATTAACATTTTTATATTACCCCTTTAGACTCTAGAAATTATACAAACCCTACAAAATGCCCCCCCAACCTGTCTGACAGCAAAACAGTTAAATGTCTCAATACAGAATTCACATAATTAATTACAATACATATTGTAGTTGTTTTTTTTAAAAAATGCAATAAAATCAGACAGCCAAGATAAAAGAAATTAGAAGTAAAACATTTAATTATGTATTTTTACATATTTAAGAAATATTTAAATACTGTTTAAAAATTTTTTTTTTTTAGGATTTGTTACATACCACCTAAGACGTCCAAGCCTCTTTCTGTTGCAACAGAAAAGTTCAAAAAGGAAAAAAGAGAAACACACCAAAAACAAAACAAAACAAACAAACAAAAAAAAACAAAAACAAAAGCCCCAAACAAACAAAAAAATTCCCATGTTTGAAATGTCACTACTCTGGGGTACATTTTGGGTGCCTGGAATTTGCAGACATTGTTCCAAAAAGAATCCCAAAGTTTACAAATTTGGAAGTAACAATAAAACAAAACAATCTCCCCCCAAAAAAACAAAATCAAAAGATTACCAGCATTTTCATGAAGTTTAGTATATTACTAATTTTTCCTGATTCTTAGAAAAGTTCAGTATAGATTATTCTACAACTAGTGTTTCACAAAAATGAACAAAAAAAATCTTCATCAAAAGGCTGCAAATCTAGAAACCTCTGTTACAAAAAGGTTTTCTTTCACAATGATTTCAAGGAAAAAAAAAAACTGCCATAAGGACATTGTTCTACTGCTCCTGCAGAGGCAAAAGAAGAAAGAAGAAAAGTTATTCCTTGGTAGATTTTTTTAAAGTATGTACTTCTGAAACATTTTTCCCAAGGGCGGGTGATAGGTCACACTTTCCCTCCCTCTGGCACTGTATCAGGCATCCAAACAGACAACAGAGCCAATGTACAAGGAAATACCTCCTCCCTCCTCTTTGGGACCGATGTCACAGGATATGGCAAGAGAAAACCTTGCTTGGGAGAGATGTTCCAGAGTTTTTCTTTTAAATGGGGAAATGGAATGGGGTGAGAGAAGTGCAAGCTTCCGAGCCTTTGGAAAACTCAGCCATATTCCTGTTAAGACCTCTAGACAGCGGCTGAGGATATCATCCATAGAGCCCACTGAGGTAACCATCATTTGAGTTCCTGTGAGCACCATGTTTTGTAGTGCTAACAAAAGGAACAAGAAAACCTGTGGATAGTTTTTCTTTAGTTGTCTGATAATTGGCTTCAATACCTAGACACACATCAAAATGGTCAATTATTAAACTTTAGAATGCTGATTTCCTATCCATGAGATCAAAGCGGTGGGCAATGAGAAAATCTGGCTTCGTGCCCCTCAGTCCTGTCTCCAAGGGAGTAGCCAATACAGAGCCCTCTTCTTTTTCAAAACTGGGAGGTGCCTCATGAGGCTGGAAAAAAGGACAGGGCTAGATAATCATTATTGTTAGACACCTTTAAGAAGGTGCCAACTCATAGCAATTTTAAGAGAAACTGTCAGATGATGTCAGAAAACATCATGGAGTGGCAGCTTGCTCAGAATGGTAATATAGTTCAACTCCTTACCATCTCCATGTGGGAGGTGGATCAGAAAGACCATGTACTTTCTTAACTGTGTTTTATAAAAAGACCATGTACTTTTTTTCTTAACTGTGTTTTATAAAACTGATAAACTGATGGCAATTTATTAGGCCATATGGAGGAGTTGCCCCATTAGGCTATAGAATTGACTCTAGCTATCCTTGGTCCCAAGGATTCCTCATACAGAAGGATCAAGAAAGCTGGAGTTCTGAACAGAAATGGCTACTAGGATTTCTCTCTGGCTACTGTAAGCATCCCAGCTAAATTTGCTTTTTTTGCTTGTGTCCAAATAAGTTTTATAAAGACCCAAGTATCAGACAGCTATGTTTTGGGATGGAAGAACAATAGGGGATGATAGACACAGTGGCTGGCTAAGAGGTCAGTTTCACTGAGTTGGCATGCCAATGTTCCACTCTCTCACCAAGCTATTCTAAGATGGGGGAAATAAGGGACAGGACAGATACTCTGCTGTGTTCAGGGAAATACAGACCTGGCTGTGGGCCTGAGCTTGCCCTAATGTTTGCCCATAGTAAGCAGCTTGCTGTCTGTAATACTCCGCCCAGGCCATTGTGTAGTCCGGTGGGGAACTTGCCTGAGAAGCTGCATTGGTGGCATGGCCTGATTGACAAAGAAGGAAACACATTATCTGAAGGGCACTGATATCACTGCATTCAAAGACAATCCATATTCACTGTAAAACAGTGTTTAAACTTAACTGTGTATTTCCATTCCTTGAGTGTTGCTGGACATCAGGAAATATAACTCACATGGCCTGATATTTCAGTTTTGAAGAACTGGATGGTTATAATGGCCTGAATGGAGCTGGCAACACTTAAAAAATTCCACCCTTCCCAATGTTGCCTCACTACTAACAGTCCTTAAAAACCCCATCATATTCTAGCCATTTAGCTACTCCCCCTCAGTAACCCCTTTTCCTTGCTACACCTAGGGAATTCTCAATGACAGGGAAGAATTATCATTCCTCTTTGGGAAATTTCTAAATCTTTTTTTATCCATCATCACCAACCTAAATTCCCATAACTAGTAAGTGATGTGAATCAAGGTTTCACATTAAATGAGATCTCAGTTCAATTAAAGAGAATATTGAGTTCAATCTAATTCAACCACTTAAGGAAATATGCCAATTTAGCTTTTGTTTGAGTTGTTTTGCTAGGTGTTTTTAAGATTTTGCTAGGTGTTTGTGATCCAGTTACATGGATTAAGTTGAAAGACTTTGGGACTCTAAGGCAACCACCACTTTTGAGAGGCAAGTCTAACAATCTAGTTACTATACCTACTTCTATATCCTATTATCTGTCCCCTAGTTTATTGCTGCTCACTGAGAATCAGCAGTATGAAAATCAGCACAGGAAAGGGATAATGTGGGACATTTTTCTACCAACTGAGATGCAACCTGGCTGGTTACAACTCTGCTTTGGCAAAAGGGAAAGAAGAAAAATGGGGAAACAAAGTTAAGTGTTGATTTGAAACTCCTGAGGAAAAAGGGTGAGGAGAAAGAAGATGCTCTGCCCACAGTATATTGAAGTGTGCTCAGGAGGGACAAGAAGACACTTTGTCATTGGTCCTCTGCCTTTGAAGAAAGCCACTCACTCTGTTTTTTGTAATAGTCCTCCCATGCCTTGCTGTAACCAGGCTGGCTGTTCTGCTGCTGGCTCTGCTGGCCTGTTTGAAGAGGACAAAAACAATCAGGCCAGTGAGGAAAGGAGGGTTTTGCCCTAAGCCTCTTGGTATAATTTTTACCCACACCAACAAGCCTGTGGGGCACACACCTCAGAATAATGTTTTAGGTGCTTTAGTTTTAAGGGAGAAAAAAAAGAGGCAAGAGACCTAGCTGGAAGAGGATGGAGGACAGGACAAAAGAGGAAGAGAACAAGACAGGAACCTCTACCCAAGAAACAGACAATAAATTTTGGCCCATGGGTATGTGGGAAAGGAGCACAAAGGGGGTTCTTCTAGGTTACACAGAGCATAGTAGCCGAGTTGGGGTTGGAGGGGAAAAAAGGATGGCCTTTAAGATAGAGAACAGGGTAGGCTGCTATAAGAGCAAAGAAACTTCCTAATGAAATGTGCCAGGGAGAGAACTTTAGAGATCCGGCCTATGGACTACTTTGAGGTGATTTGGCATTTACTACCTCATAAAAGAACAGTAATGGACAGGAGGCTAAGAGAGCAATATGAAAGAGTTGGTTTTGTACATGGGTCAACTGAACTTCAAATGAGGACAGGGAACAGAATAACATCCTCTTAAACCTGAGGGTCCTAAAGGGCTCCTGCCTTTTACCTAACCTTTCTCTTCTATTTGAAGACAAAAGGGAATGTACAAGCTGGACAACCAGACTTGGAAATATTCAAAGAAACTGAGCATTGAAAATGAAAGAGAATCTAAGAAAGCAAGCCCAAACCAAATCCTAAACTTGCTTCCCCTTGTTCTCCAACACACACAAACAGAATAGGGTGGAAAGAGCCTGGAAAGCTTATAATTCTAGCCAAAAGCCACTACATGTATCAGATTCCTATTCTATTCTTAAGTTCTTTTCAGAGAGAACTGGAAGAGTAGGGAGAAGGAAAGATGGGCAGAGGAGAAAGAAAACTAATTCTAACTCCACATACATACACACACTAATTCTTTAAACAGTAATTCTAACTCTTCACTCTCTCTCTCTCTCTCTCTCTCTCTCTCTCTCTCTCTCTCTCTCTCTCTCTCTCTCTCTCATTCTAACTCTACACAGATACACTAATTCCAACTCTTTACACACACAAATACATTAATTCTAACTCTACACAGACATATTCATTCTAACTCTAGACACACAAACACTAATTCTACAGACACATGCCAATTCTAATTCTTTATACACACAAACACACTAATTCTAACTCTTTACACTCCCCCCAAACCCATGAGCTATAGTACAACATAAGCTGCAAAGACTTTTGAATCAGTAAAGATGAGATGGGGGTGGGAAGGATACATTGCAAATGTGAAGTGGGTGGAGGAAACAGGGCAATAGCATCCTGTCCAGGGGCAGTTAAGAGGGTTAAAAGACTTGACCAAAGCCATAAGTCAAGACCTTTCTTTCTGCTGAGGTCAGGGCTGGCCTGAGTGTCCACCTGCTAATGCCAACAAAGAAAAGGGCCTCCTTCAATGTCTTTTTCTTTTATTAGAATTACAGTCCAAAGTAGGCTTAAAGGATGCAGCACTAAATACATTTCATGGCAAACTGTTTCACCCACTAGTTATTTCAGGTTGAAGATGGGTATGAAGAAGGGAGAGTGGTTACAATCAAGATGCATGCAGCGTTAAGGAAGGAGTTAGGAAGAGGTCTTCCCTTTCCACTCCCATCACTTCAAGGAAGGATCAACAGGGAGGGGATGGCAAGGAAGAACAGGAGGTAATTTTCTGATAGGTATTTCATGTTGGCAATGTAATGATATGATTCTCTGCAAATGGCCTTTTAAGGAGCTTGAGGAAGTTGGATGGCAAACAGAAATACACTCCTGAATATAAGAGAGTGGGGTCAGTACTCTTCCCTCCAGTAAGATTTCCTTTAAAAGAATATCTGGGATATAGAAATAAGATTTTTCAGTCATAGGGATTTATGTAGTTAAGCAGTCCTCCCACGTCTTGCCAAATTCCCCTTGGCTTGACTGGGAACTACCCTGATCTTTAGTCACTGAGCAATGCAGTGAGGTTTGCTTTAACACCATCACAAAGCTCTTCCCTACAGCTTTTATTTCTCTCATCCATGGGGTGGGGGGAAATCAGGGCGGAATAATAATCAGCCCAAACACGTATACTTTTCTGGATGTAGTGTGGAACATTTGCTGTCACTATAGCACAGAATAGGGAAAGGCCATCTAGGTTCTTGGCTGCTAGCTCAAGATTGCTCTTTGCTAGTTAAGGAACATCCCCATTCAGAAAAATATCCAACTAATTTAGTGGCATTTTAGGAAAGATTTCCCATCACCACAGATACATGAAATGCAGTGACATCTGGGTGAGCAACCAACCAAAATAACAGAATTATAACCTTAAAAATGGAAGAGGCCTTAGAGACCTACAAAAGTCAGAGCAGGAAGGTGATGGGTCCCTATCACAAGGCTAGTGAGTGGAGAATCAGGACTAGAACTCGAGATTCCTGACTTCTAGTCCTGTGATCTGATATCTAGTGAAGTACTTATTTAAATATTCGTGAACTACAGAACTAAAGACTTTCTGAACTTACAACCAGAATTCTCCTTATTTCAAAGCCAATAAATGGAGAAGCAGGGCTGCTTTATTCCCAATGTGCTGAATCCACATCTTTTAGCATGAAAATACTGATATAACAGATGAGTATGCTGCAGGCCATGCAATCTGCAGACAGTCAAAATGAATGCTTCCCAAACAAAAACATGTTATGATTTCCAATGTCAAAGAAATCTGGGTTTTGATGATAAAATGGTGAAAGTCCCTGGGAAGAGCTGAAAAAGGTCAACAATACATTCCAAACATTAATAAACCAAAGCTGGTTTCTGGCTTGTGGACGCATTTGACTGGCCTGTGAACACGGGGAATTGAAGTCTAAAAGGTCAGTTTCCAGACACTAAAAAAGAATTTTCAAAGGGCCTCCTGAGCTAGAACCAATTAAGGTAGCAATAAAGGGGACCTGACTGGGAGGGTTAGGTAGGCTTCCTCAAAGGGCAGATATATTTTCCTGGAATTTAAGAAGATTAACTATCAGCTGAATGGTTACCATTCCCTGTGTCTCTATAAAAACTATCCCCTGTCCCCAAAAGTTTCCATTTCCAACACAGGATGAGCAGATAACTCACTGATACTGAGCTAAAGTAGGTATAGAGAAATAAGGGAGATTGTTGTCTAGATCAAAGAGAAAGGCTGCATGAAGGACTCAAGAAGACTATCCACAAAGAGTTAGTGATGTTGGGTAGTTGTGTGTTTCTTTCTTTTTTTTTTAAACCCTTACCCTTCCATCTTAGAATCAAAACTATGTATTGGTTCCAAGGCAGAAGAGAGGTAAGGGCTAGGAAATGGGGGTGTGGGGATGGTCAAGTGACTTGCCCAAGGCCACATGGCTAGGAAGTGTCTGAGGTCAGATTTGACCTCAGGACCTCCCATCTCTAGGCCTGGCTCTCAAGCCACTGAACCATTTCTAGCTGCCCCCAGTTGTGTGTTTCTTTGGTCTTTTAAGCATGAGATTTAGCTTAAATAGCAATAGTGTAACAGTAGTTTGATCCAAAGTAAACTCTTAAGTCTTGTGAAATGGGATATTTATGACCCATTCATGAAGGACAAGTGTCTGGTAACTGTTAAAGAGAATGAAAGAAAGCCAATAAACCTGGAAAGCAACTACAGAAAGCAGAAAAGAAGAGGTTTCAGTTCAGTTCTCACCCCCAAGAGCAACAAGTAAGAGATGCTGCTGCTTCTCTTCCAAATGTTCTTCACACCCCCTAGCATATCACTTGTCTGAAGACTTGTCAACCATAAGGATGGGCCAAGGGTTCTTGTGTGATCTGAAGGAGGGAGCAAATGGGACCTGACTGTTCCACTCCCTCCCTGTTTCCCATTTTCTTGAAGCAATAGTCAACCAAGTGACACACATCTTGGAAAAGCAAAGGCACGGATGGTGAAGAAAACATCAGAATAGTTGGGCCCAATGCAGCCAGCTTGTTGCAACATACCCATGAGAAATGTAGAAGACCTGAACTGTAGTTTGCCTTTTTAAGGAAGATTTCACTACCTTTTAGACTTGAGAGGGCCCTAGGAATTCACTGATCTATTTATCTATCTTGAATCATGTGAGAAAATGTATATCTTTTTTCATTGTGCTCTAGTGTCACTTACTTGGGACTTGCTGTGCAGGCGTCTGCCACGTCTGGTAGGTGCTACCCCAGCCCTGGGTCATAAATGCCTGAGGACCACTGTGGATTATAAAACATTCATTCTTTCTGGTCCATCATGCAAATATTTCACTTTCTTTGCCCACCTCCCCTCATATTTACTCTCATTCAATATTGCTTTTCCACGCTTCCCACCCACTTATGAAAGTCTAAAGGCTAAACTTGTACCATCTATTGTAAGAATGAGCTTGTCTCACTGTTTGCTTACTACAGGAAAACTAGAATTAAATAACTGCTTTTACCTACCTCACAGGGTTGCTGTGAGGGTTACCATTCACTTTAGCAGCAATGTTTGGAAAGCATCCTGAGCTCCTCGGAGGAAAGGTGCTATATGGATATATATAAAAAAAAATACTAAAGGTAAAGATTTTCAAACAGATTGGCCCAGAAAGTTATAGTCAGTGACAGAGCTAGGAGTTAGTCTATTAATCATTAGTGTTAGAAAAGGGGATTCCCAAACTAGTCTGGAAAAGTCCTGACATCAATCACCAGGAAGAGCGAAGGCCAAGGTTAGACAAAGATGGTGGTCCACTTTAAGACATCATTCTATTATGATATCCTTCCCAAATTTTAAAGCTTTCCATTGAGAAACCATAGGTAGGAGGAATTCCTGAGAAAATTCTCTGCAAAGACACAGACAAAAGACTTACTTTTGATGAGGTGTAGCAGGTGCTTGGTTGAAAGGACTCTGACCAAAGCCTCCAGGAGCGCCCATATTGGTACCCTGTCACAGACACAATGACAATTCTAATTTCTTCTTCACTGATCATCTAAATTCTGCCCCAAACCTCCCATTCCAATCAGCTTTAAAAGTTTTATTTTAAAATGTAAATTAACAAAAACACTTCATAATCCTAAATCTATTCTTTCTTCCCCACAGAACAGCAAATAATGGTACCAGTATGTCTATGGATGATAACACCACAGTAAACCTAGCTTATCACCCTGTGTATATGGACCAACCTGCTTGACTCTCCCGTCAATTAAGGCTGGCCCAAGTCTCTTTCTGCAATTCTATGTCCCCTTTGAGGTGAGCAGTGGCAAATCTTTCCTCCATCAACACTCCCTTTGTTTATCTGCTTTGAGGTGCCTGAAACTAAAGCCAGAGTCAATGAAAACCATCTGCATGTCTGGCTAGCAGTACAATGCCAACAAGAGGCCAGGCAGGCAGTGCTGGGTGCAAAGCATTAGCCCCATCTAGCCTGGAAAACAGGCATAGATTTGGGGTGGTGAAGAACTGGAGCATCTAAAATGCTTCACTCACTGGTCCCATGACCATTAATAACCTCTGTGCCTCAGACTTCATCCTCAGTAAAATGAGGATAGCCCATCTGCCCCAATCAAGCTCACCAAAACAGTTTGAGGAACTGCTGAATGGCACAGGAAGCACAAATCTTGGGGAAGTAGGGGGAGGTACCAGACAGCCAATAGAATTCTACTAACAGCCTAAAGGTGGGGAAAAGGGTCTTGTACGTACACCAACTTTCTCATCTATGAGATGTCTGGCAAGTTCAATCTGCTGTGGTACTCCTCGGATGGTGAATATCCGTACACTGGGATCAGTATTAGGTGGTGGATTCCGCTGGAGTTCTACATGGGCTCCTGACTGCTGGTTTATGCTTTTGATGTTCTCACCCCCTGTAGGCAGAAAAAAAGAACCCAAGAGAGAATAAATGAGGTGTGATTCTGGTATCTGCTAACAAGTCAGACACTGCTTTCTCTTTTGCATTCTTTACTTTAGCACCACCAGGAAAAGTATTTTCTATGTACCAAGACATACACAGAGTAAATAGAAATATTTTAAGTGGCTTTAAGAAACAATACTGCTCCTAGGAGGCAGTCATTTGTTTTTAAAACATGTTGCTGGAGCGTGAGCCCTTGTTGATAATAGGTTGATTATATGCAACATGCCTATACTGGGTAAAATCAGCACAATAGTGACCACCAGAACACCTCCTTATTGACAATGAATTGCTGACCAACCAGAATGCATGTCTCTCACATGTATGATATAAAATGAAGATCTGCTATTTGAAATGGGAAAAGTTCCCCTCCAAATTCCAACAACTAGTACAAATGCACTGCATACTGTGGGTAGTCAATAAATATTTTTGGATTTTAGTTGCTCTCTAACACCACTCTTGCCCAAATCCCAGGCCCAAGAAAAGTACTGTGTATTTAGTCAGTAACTCTGTCCCTCTGATAAGTTACAATCTCCTTTCTCAGTAGAAGATGACTTTCTGATGGCTCCTCCATTGTACAATGGGGGCCTTCAACCAAAACACACAGGCCACCCTAGCCACTCTCCCCTCCCTGCACAGGTCAAACGGCCAGGCAAAGAACCGAACAATTCTTGGCTCCCAGTTAAGGCCTTTAATATACCATCCTGTCACTTCCAAAGTCTCTGCAACCATAGGGAATGGATCTAGACAGGGAGCCATACCATGACAGTGTACATAAGAACACTGGGTGGAGTAGGGCTAATGAAAATTTAGTTGGACTTTTTGAAAAACCTGTGAGAGTCTCAGTCTCTTAATGAAATTTGCTTAACAAAAGCTCCAGCCAGCATTACAATGGTTCAATTCTTCTTTTGAAATTTCACAGAACTTACAGATCAGCTCCACTCAACTGGAGAGGGGAAAAAAAAGGGGATAGGGGAAAAGAATAGAGGGGAAAACGTACAGCACTAGTCTTGTAAATGGGGGGGGGGGGGGAAGAAGGAGAGAGGAATAACCACTGAAAAACTTTTACAGGAGAGTAATTGTCCCTAATCTATTGCTATTTAAACTTTTTTTTTCCATTTTAAGTCTTTTCCATACCCTAACTCTTTCTCATACAAAGGAAAAAAAAAACCTAACTGGGATGGGGCTACGTTTGTTCATCTGTAACACGCTCATGACCTTTTTAACATTCCAACCTTTGCTTTCCTCTTCACCCTAGTCCCCTCCCTCCCCCAAATTCAGGGAGGGAAAGTCACTTAAGAATAATTCCTCAAGCAATTAGGTTTTCAAAGACATCTTGGGGGGGGGGGGGGGGGAGGAAGAAAGATACACACCAACATATATGTTGCATCCTCTGGTTAAGACAACATAAAAACAAGGAAACTCCCCAATTGACAACAAGAATATACCTATAGTCTGGTATGCTGCAGATAAAGGTGATATACCATTTTATAAAACTTTTAAAAATTGTTTGGTTTAAAGTTTTAATTAACATTTGCTTATTATGTTGTACAGAGTTGTTTTAAATAAAACAAAATATCAAATAGATCTCAAAAGTTTGGAATACTCTCAGGCTTTTCTTTAAGCATTGCTAGAATTGTGTATAATTTTCATTCTCCCACTTCCTTTCCACACTTGACAATTTTAAGGTGACAACCTCATAATTTAAACATGTCCTTTAAGTTTTGTTATTTATAGGCAAAGTATAACCTTATTCTCTGGTACTGTAAATACCACATCTCATTCAAGAATCATTCAGAAAAGATTCATGGAATTTTCTTTTCACTGATCCCACAAGGTGGGACAACAGCTTCATTTGGCTATTGGTTTTCAGGTCAAAACAAGTCAGAATACAAGGTCATCTTTCAGGGAAAGCTATGGTTCTGCAGTTGGAGTCCCCAAACCTCTGCCAGTACCATTTCCCTCTTGAGTCAAGGTAATATGATCTCCAGGTTTAAGCACAAAACAGAGCACGTTTGCTGCTCAAAGCCCTGCAGACTCCAGTCAGCTAATATCTCTTCCACCTTTCAGAAAACAGTAGCATTTGCAATCTTAGCCCTAGGGATTCTTTGCTTAGGCCTTGGGAGCATGCTAATAAGGCAAGGCAGTCAACACTATGCTGCACGGGGGCCGGAAGGAGTTAATTTAAGTTCATCTTCTTTCAAAATGAGGTCACAGGCTTGGCACATGGTGGCTGTCTATAGACTGATTCAACAGCCTGCTCCATTGTTCCACCTGATGGGGGGCAGAAACGACCCACCAGTGGCCCCCCAGCTGGACGTGAAATCGTAAAGCAATTAATCAAACCTGCTAAAAGGCTGGGCTGACAAGAGCCAGGCTGGCCACATTATCTGTCAATATTGCTGTGTTTATCATGGAAATCCAGCTAGGGGCCCAAAGAGGCTGCAGTTTGTTTTCAAGCACCAACTCATGGAGAGAGTGCCTGACATTTGTATGGGTGCTCTTCTTCAACCACATCCCAAACATACTTTAAGAAGCATAAGACACCATACCTAGCCAAATTCACAGAGAAAAAAAATGAGAGGAGGAAGAAAGTTTAATGAGATACAAATCTTCCCACGTATTCACTTTGGCTCATCTAGCTGATTCAGGATGATTTGCAAAGAGGACAAAGAACTTGGTAGTAATTCCAAAGTATCACTCTTTGGCTAACTGTGAGAAACTCAAATGATGAAGACACAGAAGCTTTACTGATATCGAAAGGGGAGTGGGGAGGGGGGAAATCAAATATCATCATTTATAGCTCCTCTTTAGAAGTAAAAGAAATTATGTCAAGATCAAAAATAATTTATAATTTATGGATACCAACAAGATTTGGTCTTAACATCCAACAGGCAGGGAGGGGAGGTAGCAAACTTGTTACTGTTAATGAAGCTGATTTACTGATATGGAATATAATGTTAGACATACAAAAGAAATGAAACAGATAAAGTTCCTACATTCTAAAAGCTTATAGTCTAAGACAGATAACACTGACCAATTATAACAAATGTTAAACATGAATTAGTCATTTTGTAACTGCAAAGGAATAGAGGAGTTAGAAGGGGCGTGGGAGCTGCTCTTAGGAAGGTGACATTACAATGAATAATAAATTAAAAATAAATTTTAGGTTACTTCTTTTCATACAAAAGGTTTTTATATTCAATTCTTTTTTTTTCTTAAAACCCTTACCTTCCGTCCTGGAATCAATACTGTGTATTGGTTCCAAGGCAGAAGAGTGGTAAGGGCTAGGCAATGGGGGTCAAGTGACTTGCCCAGGGTCACACAGCTAGGAAGTGGCTGAGGCCAGATTTGAACCCAGGACCTCCCATCTCTAGGCCTGGTTCTCAATCCACTGAGCCACCCAGCTGCCCCCTTTATATTCAATTCTTAAGAGTAGGTGAGTAATTCATAAGAAGTAAACTTCAAAGTTTGGTCTCCCGAAATTGAGAAGAGTGAATTCTGTCTTTAAACACTAATTTAGGATGGATGATAAAACAATTAAATCAGAAAGAAGATGAAAGATGAGGCCTCCATCCATATAAATTTTATATTTATGAAACCTGACCTTCTATGCTGTTTTTTTTGCTACTAATGGAGCAATGATGGAGGCTCACCAAAAGATCAAAGAACCTTGGGAGCACTTGCTCATGTCAAGGAACAATATTCTTTGAATTTGTATTTAGATTCCTGTTGCTCCATTCAACTTGTCTCTTCACCATCTATATACAGATGAAAAAGTTTGAGAACACCAACCAAGAACTATATATACATCATACATATATTTCCTACAACACATACTAAGGGATGAAGATAATGAGGCTGCGAATTATTTACATGGGTTTTAGTTAATGTTCCCTAAAAATATTCAAAGTATGCCCATCCACTTTCATTTTCTTTTACAGGGTATCTGCTGCTCATTTTAAGTGCTGAAAAAAAGCTAGTTTCATATGTTGTGTCATCAAAGCCAAAATATCATAATTCAGTTAGGACAATGATGACAAACTTTTAAGAGATGGAGTGTGGGGCCCCCCTCCTACCAGGTTTGCCCTGCTCTCCTTTCCCCCTCACAGGGGAGGGAGAAAGCGCTCCCATTGGGCTGCTGGCCAGAGGAGCAATTGATGTGAAAAAAAAAATGCCATCAGGTGTGGCAGAGAGGGGGAAGGGAGCAGTTCAGTTTGAGTCTCTCTACCTTTTCTAGTAAAAAACTCTGGTGTATGTTTGGGAGGTGGGGGTGGAGGGAGGGAAGGTGGCTGAGTGCCCACAGAGTGCTCTCTGCATGCCATCTTTGGCACCCGTGCCATAGGTTTGCCATCACTGACTTAGGACAAGCAAAGCAATATAAGAAAAAATGCATGGGCCTGAGCCAGGAATCTTAGGTTCTAATCAGTGCTTGGCTTCAGTTTCCTTATGTATAAACTTAGGGGCCTGGATTCTTCCCTCTCTAACATTCTACTGCCAAACAACTGAGACTGCTATAGCACTTTTTAACAAGGCCCTGTAGGCCTTGGTCTTTTCACAAAATGTTGGTTCCTTGAAGGCAGGGCCTGTTGCCCATTGGTCTTTGTATCCCAGGGTCCAGCATATGTAAGGTGCTTAATAGATGCTTGCTGAGTAATCAGTAAAATGAGGGGACTGGATTAGATACTTTAACCAAATTTTGTTAATTAAGCAAACTCAGGTTCTAGAGGTATGAGTGTGACATGATACAAAAAAGGAGGTAGAAATTCAGCAGAGGTTTCTTACCTTTGCCTATAACCAGGCCACATTTATCTGCAGGGACTGTGTAGGTTACCTCCTGCAGCCCCCCCGGTGCCCCGATGCTCCAATCACTGCGGCCACGACCTCTTCCTCTGGGTACAGAGAGGCTTCCAAAACCATCTCGTTCCTGGGAAGAAAGCAAGGTTTTAGTGACTCCTCTCTCTCACCACAACTACTATCATCACTAATTTTTAGTCTCCTCTGCTAAAAATGGTTAAACGGCAGGTTGTAATCGATGCCATACATCTAGGCTTGGAGCAGCAGGACACTTTCTCATATTTCTGACTATTAAGTATTCTATAAAAATAGAATATAAATTCCAATCATAGGGGGAACAGAGCAAATAAATGCATATAGTTATGTAAACACTATACATAAATAAAATAAGTATTTAGATAAACTAAAAAAGTTATAAGCTCAACTACCTTGTTCCTGTGTTTTAATTACTAGACCCAATATGCTGGAATTGTGAACCTGGTTTTATCCAACCCTGAGGTTTCTTTCCTGTGGCTAACACATGCTGTGATTATCAGAAGTCAGACATTAGATGCTAAAGAGCTATCGGCATTTGAAAGTGAAGCCTGAGTGACAGTTTATGGTTTCTAACCCTCCCCCAACTAGGTTGGCATACAGACAATGCTCTATGATTCAGAAGACCTTGCAATCTAACAAGCAGAAAGAATCAAAGGATTATTATTTTTTTTTATCTGCAATGCCACTCCCAAGAGCCAGCACAAAGATGTGTTAAACAGTGACCACTGAAGGCAAGTTCTGAAAGGGACAAGAGCCTTCCCCTTTACCGAAAGCCTGATGCTGAAGAGAAGACTTCTCCGAAACACAGTTTCACACTGTTCAGTGATCACAGAACAGTGCGCAAAGGCAGGCGTCTACAGAAGAAGATTTCTTTTAACATTCAGAGTGCATAAATCCCATTCCAATCACTGTCTACTATGTCAAATACTTTGGTCTTGCAGCATTTCAAAATGGTGACATTAAAAACAAATGCAGTCAGGCTGCAGATCTCTCCTCTCCTTCATGGGAGGGAGTTGCATGGTCTGCTTTGCCAGATCAATTCAGAACAGAAAAGAAATGGTCACTGTTGGCAACGCCTTCTTATATTTGTGAGAGTAAGTTGAATATTTATCTAGAAACTACACCCTCCAATTCAGGTAAGTTGATTTTGTAACACACAGATGAAAAAAAGGCAGCATGATATCAGGGAGTAATTTTTAAAATGCTACTTTGAGAGTGACTAATGGCAACAAAAAGAGAAGCTTCTTGAAGGCAATCTTTTTATTCTTCCCTGACTCCCTAATCTCACTATCCACAAAATATTTTTCAAACCTTTTTTTTCTTCAAGCTTCTAACATCTTCCCCCCTCCTCAGTTGAGGACCTCACCTCTTAATTTCACTGAGAAAACTGAGGCGATTCAAAATGTCAGCTATCTACTCTTTATTTCAAAACCCTTTCTTGACATCATTTACTACTCTCTTCTTCTTTTGCTCCAAGGCTCTGATAATGAGGCAGCCTTTCTCCTTTTGAAGACCTGGATCTTTGCATGTGATCAATTCCATTTCATCTTTTCTTCTTTAACAGATTACAAGTTTAACTTAATTCTCTCCCCGCTATTCCCCAATTTTCAATTTTCCCCTATCTGCTGGTTCTTAGTCTATTGTCTTCAATATGTGTGATATGAGTCAACATACCCATCCCTAAAAAAATCTTCACTAGGCCCAACCCCCCCAGCCCCCAGCTATGATCTCATATCTCCCCTTTTCCTTTTTCAGACAAATTTCTTGAAAAAGTTGAGTTGATAACTATGTTTCTTCTCACTCACTTCTCATTCATTTGCAATCTGGCTTCCAATCTAACTCATCTGAAAGTGCTCTTTCCAAAGTTACCAAGCTATGTGTTAATGGCCAAATCTGAAGGCCTTTTCTCAATCTTCATCCTCAACCTACCAGCTACATCTGATACTGTTGGCTACATTTTCCATCTCTGCACTCTCCTCTCTGGCTTTTATAACATTGCCTGCCTCTCTTGGATCCTTTCTCTAAACAGTTGCTCCTCTTGTTTCCCATCACTGGTTAATCATATTGATTAATAAAAAAAAACTCTAAGTGTTTATATCAAGCCTCTATACTAGGCTTCTTACTTTTCTATCTTGGCTTCATGCTCATAATTCCCAGCTCTATATATCCAGTTTCATCTCTAAATATGAGCTGCAATTTTGTATCACCAATTGCCTATTGGACATTTCAAATGGGATATTCTGGAGACATTTCAAACTTCAAATACTCAAAAGAGAACTCATTATTTTCTCCTCCAAACTCTTCTCACTTCTAAACATCCTTATTTCTGTGTCTTCCGTTAAAGGCGGTACTATTCTTCCAGGCTCTCAGGTTTGTAACTTTGCCATTATCTTTGGGTCTTCATTTTTTCTCATCCCACATATCAAGTTAGTTACTAAATCTTGTCATTTCTACTTTCACAATATATCTTGTGGCTGATCCTTTCCCTCTACTCAGTTCACTTTAGTTCAGGTCTTCACTAACCTTCACCTTGATTATTGAAATGGTCCCCTAATTTGTCTCTTTGCTTCATTCCATCTTCCATACTGCTGACAAAAGCAATCTCCTTTTAAGGGTAGAGCCCACCATGTTGATTGACCCCTACTCAAGTTAAGCCCAGTAGGTTCCTATTGCCTCTAGACTCATATATAGATTCCTCAGCCTAGCTTTTTAAGCCCTTTACAAACTGGACCCAATCTATATTCCCCACCTTCATTATATATTGCCTCTTATCCCACACTGATTATGAGACCAAATTGGTTTCTTTCTTCCTCACACATGATATTCCCCCTTTTTGCCTTTACTCTCTTTTTACCTCTAACTCAAAAAATCCCTTTCTTCAAACACCATATTCCACATCAACTCTTTCCTGATCCCTTCAACTGTTAGTGTCCCCTCTCTCAAACCACTCCATATTTATTTTTATTTATTCTCTTTATACTTACAGATATCTTTGTTGCCTCTCCCATTAAAATGTAAGCTCTTTGCAAGTAGGAATTATTTTACTCATTTCACTTGTAGCCCCAGGGAGCTTAATAAAGGACTATTATACAATTATATTAATAAATGTTCATTAAGTTCTTATGCCAGGGCCTGGAGACACAAGTACAAAGAATAAAACAATCCTAACTGGCAAATATATGCAGCACATAAATTTAAAGTGAATAAATATAAACACACACACACACACACACACACACACACACACACACACACACACACACACACACACAAAATAACTAAATACAATAGAGTTGGGGGGATACAGAAATATTTCATGAAGAAGAGGGTACTTGGTTTATATAGTGAAAGAAGGAAGGGGATAGTTAGGCAGCACAGTGGATAGAGTCCCAGGTCTGGAACTGGGAGGACCTGGGTTCGAATCTGTACTCAGTCATGTCCTAGTTCTATGACCCTGGGCAAATCACTCAACCCCCATTGCCTAGCACTTAGTGCTCTTTTGCCTTAGTATCAATACCTAGTATTGATTCTAAGAGAGAAGGTAATGATTAAAAAAAAAAAAAGGAACAAGCAGCTATATAGAGTCTGTATTTTATATAAGAGTAACCTGAAGCCCCTGGAGATGACTACTGAACAGGAATCCTATGACTGAAGGTTCATGTTTCACACTTTCCTTTTTTCCTTTATAGTTCCATGAGCAATGTTAGATGGAAAATAGTCTACAAGAGCAAAGTGACTTGCCTGAGGTGTCAAGGCAAATCAGTGGCATAGTCAGGACTACAACCCAGGCTTCCTGACAGGAGTCTCATGCTTTCACTGTTATGATCATAGATATACAGCTGGCAGGTTTTGAAGCCATTAAGTCCAGTTCTCTCATTTTATAACTGAGGAAACTGAACCATAAAAAAGTGAGGTAAATGACTAGTTATATCATACTACCTTCCCTACATTAAAACTGATTAGTTGATATGACAGGGCCCACGGATTTAGTCTAAAATAGCCCATAAATGGACATTATTCACACCAGCTGTCCCACATGCCTAGAATTAACTCTTACTTTATTTCCCTTTAATGCTCAGATCCAGTGCCATGTTCTCAAAGTCTGATCTACCCCAGTTTTAAAGCTATCTCACTCTTCAGATGATCTTGTATGTAACTCATCTCAGTGTAATGTAAGTGCTTCTGATTTTGTTTCTGTATTCTTGGCAACTTTCACAAATGTCTCCAAAATACTGGGTCCTTTAATAAATACTTGTTATTCTGTATCAATAACTCACATCTGTAGAGTACTTTTGAGATTTTTAAATTCTAATAATCTTTCCTTGCCCACTCAATGATATTCTATGCTCAAAATTCTAATCCTTGAAAGCTGGAAAGGTCTTGAAGAGCCTTCTGAATCAAAGATCATATTTAATATTGTTTTAGTATTAAGTTTATTAGGTTTAATTACTTAGAAATTGATATTCCATACATAGTATAAATTGATTGCTCAAACATTCTAGACAATCAAGAGTCAATGATATACCAGCTGTATGACCCTGGGCAAGTCACTTGACCCCCATTGCCTAGCCCTTACCACTCTTCTGCCTTGGAGCCAATCCACAGTATTGACTCCAAGACGGAAGGTAAGGGTTTAAAAAAAAAAGTCAATGATATAAAGAAAAATTATTTTTTTCTGAATGATAAAGGGAGAAAGGGGGCTACAGAAAAATAGAAAACTTGATTTACAAATAAATTAATTTTTTACAATGCAGTACTTTCCCCTCTCCCATCCCTCACAGTGGTAAATGGTTGTATATAGGTTATATTAGAAATACAGTACTTTTAAATGAAGCCTTTAAAATTTACTGGTAGAAATGGTATTCACTGATAGGAATGGTGATTATTTTTTACTTATGTGGTTAAAATGGTTGAACCCACCTGTGCTGTAAGAATAAGGTCACTGATGACATGTGCTGCATGTTGACACCTTTCTGGAAGTCCCATGACCTGTGCAACTCTTTCAGGACTAATCCCATCATCTGTGGAACAAGAAGTGGGAGACTAAATTAAAAAGCCCCAACTCCAAGGAGGCAAAAAGTTGACCTGATATGTAATTGTTTATTCTAAAATCACCAGAAATGGAAGTCAGTGAGTTTAATACTACATATTATTTTTTGTTTGTTTTTCTTGTTGCTTTTCAGTTGTGTCTGGTTCTCTGTGATTCCATTTAGGATTTTCTTGGCAAAGATTTTGGAATGGTATGCCATTTTCTTTTCCAGCTCATCTGACAGATGAAGAAACCGAGGCAAACCAAGGCAAGTGACTTGCCCAGGGTCACATAGCTCATATAGTGTCTGAGGCCAGATTTGAACTCAGGAAGAAGAATCTTCCTGACTCTAAGCCTAGCAATCTATCCACGACGCCATCTAGCTGTCATTTATCTCCTCCCTTTAAAATACATTTTGAGAGTAAGGATTGCTTCCATTCTTTGTATGTGCATTTCCAGAGCCTCAGCACACAAGTTTTTAAAAAATACTTGACACAGAGATTTGATTTGTAGATAGGCAAAGCCTGGGGCATTTCTGTAACATTTTTTAAGATGTGTATATTCATGTATAAACAAATCCTTACTTAAAGACAAAAAAATTTCTAACCAATATTTTACATGAGAACAATTTTAAATTGGCCACAGAATAAAGTGAAATACAAAAAAAAATCGAATATAAACAAAACAAAATAATTTAACTATGAATTTCCATACCACAAAAAGTGTAAATCATGCCAGTTAGTCTAAGGATAGATACATAGAGGGAAAGGATATATTCTTTTTACCAGATTTCTGGTAACCAAATATGAACAAATACAAATTTTGAATGATATTATAACTAACCTGGTTTAAACTGAATCCTTACACCAGCATCATTCTGAATTTTTTTGATCATCTCCCCATTTCTTCCTATTACTATACCAACGGCAAACCTAGGCACAGACACCTTAGAGAAGGAACAGAAACAAAATCTCAACAAAACTAGATGAAAAACTTAAGAACAAATTGCAGATGCAGAAGCCATGAAATATGCTTGGGGATGATTTGAATCTTTTACAATACATTTTACAATACAAAGATGATTCTACTCATCACATTAATGAAAGTCTTCTAAATTTCCAGGTATAAAAATAGGTATTTTGGAACACAAACACTTAATCTGCAGTATTCAAAAAATGTCGGGCCTGCCTAGTTTTCCTGCTACACCTCAGAAATTAGGGAAGGATATTTATGTAGAAACATACCACCTACCTACATTCATAAACAAGAGGAGTGAATAGCACCATTCACTGAAATGATGAAAAATAATCATGGGGAATGATTTGACTGTTACTATGCCCACTAGGAGACCCTCTTCATTCCTTTTCCCAGGATAACAAACAATTACAATTTCCAATTCAAGTGTACCTCTATACTGCCCCCTCCCATTCGGGAGCTGAAATCACTGCGCACGCCTCGGAAGTCGGCTTGATCCTTTTCTCGGATAATCTCTAGTACCATTTCCCTTGCTTGCTGCATAAATATATAAATAACAAATGCATTAAGAAAGCAGGACACACTGCATGAATATCTGTTCAATGTCTTGAAAGTTTTTCCCAGTTACTGTTCAAACAGTTTGTTAGGGATTTGAAATGAGGAAATGTGATTTTGTACTGTGTTTTGCAGTCGGGGTATTAGATGGAAGGAGTGGGTAAGACAGAAAAGTAGATACCTCTTAGACCTGGGGATGAATGAATCATTCCTTTTATTGTCCAAAGCTATGTTTCAATCTAGCTGGATTAAAAAATCCATTTGGCCTAACTTTTGATTGTAAATTCGTCTAAGAAAGTGTTTTTGACACTAACTACTTACAGTTTCAGAATGGTTTTCTGAAACATCTTATTTCAGGAAGATTCCTATGGAATGGAAAACATCATCGTGGGAATATGTACAACACAGGAATGACATTGAGTATATAAGAAACAAAACTTTAGGAATCTGAAAAAAATTTCTTGTTAATGAAAATATCTAAAACATCTAAAATGGAAAAAAAAAGTAATCTGATACATTTCAATTACTAATTGGAAAGCCTAAGATAACTGACTGCAGCTACTACAAATCCTGATAAAAAAAATACAGTAGAACTTTGATTACAAGGATTTAGCTATATTAAAGGCTAAATTTTGTTCCCCTTACTCACCAGATGACACAAAGTAAAAGCACAATTTACCTTAAAATTTGTGTTTGTTTCCCAACATCTGTGTTTTAAAAGGATCACACTGAATACAGTGATAACTCTCTGGTATAGCTCTGAGTGCCCAAACTAAAAACTTGGAATAAATTTAGTTCCATTAAAAAAAGTTTAAGGTACATTTTTTTGTTTTTGTTGCAAATTTATGCAATATTGGTAATACATATATAACCCAGTTCAAACTGCTTACCAGCTCTGGGAAGGGAAACAATTTGGTTCTTATAACTTCAGAAAACTTATAATTATGGTAAAACAAAATATCTTTAAAAAAAAAACAACAAAAATTTATGCAATCACAATAAGATGAATTCTTTTATCTATTGATCTTGGGCTATTTAAGATACAATAATTAAAATGAAAGGTTCACACATGGAAGATGAGTTAAATGACATGAATTCTCAAGAAAGGAACTGTTTACATTATAAAAACACTAACATCAATTTGGTTTTTCAGCATCCCATAATTTCCACTGGGAAGATACATAATACAGCCTTAGGAGAATACACGTTAGTTTACTAAAGCAAAATTAGAACTAGATGTAATCCAATGAAAATGTAAGTTTATTAATAATGAGACATCCCTCCTTTTTTTTGTTGTTGTTAACATCTTATGAATCTTATGAAATCTAGACAAGAGAAATGAAAGGCTCTTGACCCTAAATAGAACCTAAGAAAGGAAAGCAATTTATTTAGAACTACTCAATATTGTTTTGCAAACATTATTCTAGTTACTGGACTTGAGGAGAAACTATAGGTTTTATAAATCTGTGCTTAACTGTATAGTGGTGTCACAAAGTGAACAAATTTTTTAAGGGACTGGAGTTTCCATAGGATTGAAATACAATGCTCCCAAAGAGAAAGAACTTATTAAGATTAATAAAATTAAAACTTCTGTTCTAAATAAAACAACTTTATTGCTTCCTGAAGTGCTGATGGGCAGAATTAACAAGAGTTAACCTCTTAGGAACAAGAACTCTGGTTCCTCCAACAAAATGCTACTTTGAAAAGCTGTTTTGTTCTCCGAGAAGGTCAGTCAACTTTCCTCATTTCTATGTCAAAAGATTCAAGAAGGGGAGAAACCAAATTAAGAATCTTCCTTGAACTTCAGATTAGACTCATTTTACTATTCAGTAACTAAACACCTGGCTTTGCTGCTATCAGATGTTATGATACTGTTGATACTGTATTATCTATAGATGCTTAATCAATCAAAGTAATATATTACTCACATCAACCCCTCAAAACCTCAATAGACTACTTGGCTTTGCTCTCCTTTATGGTCAAAGAATATGCAACCATAGCCTTAGCTTACAAATGTCTACCATTGGTTACAAGGAGGATTGGATATGAAACAAGAAACAAATCCATTTCAAATACTAGAAAAACTAACGAAAGCTTGTACTTTGCTGCCACAGGGTCAGCAGGGGTTATCTTTGTCTAATGATGCACAGAACATTGTTAATTTTTTTCCCCCCACAACTAAACCTTCAAACCCAAGATGAAAGAACAGATCAAAATGAATAAACTGAATATCTATTTTCAAAGACAGTTTAGTTTTACAAAAGTGGTATTTTCACCTCATATTTGTATAATACTTTGAATCTTTTCACATATGTAATGTAATATTTATAAAAGAGGGAATGGAACATCAAAAATATAAGAGTTATAACAATTTAGTTAAGTTGTGTTTCACCCCTGCATAATAAAATTCACATTAAAAGGTTTCAAGATAAGGTTTACCTGTACTTTGAATGGGTCTCCAGTAATACGAAGAGGTTTGTCTGCGCCAGTGGGCAAAGGACCATCTTGGATCATTATCATTTTCACACCTGTCCGCTCCTATAGAGAACACACAGCATGGAAACAATCTTTAATGCTAGGGCACACAAAATCACCTTGGGGTCAATAGTAATAATAATGACATAGATTTATATAGTACTATGAAACTTATAAAATACTTTCCTTACTACATCTCTGGGTGTTAGGGTCATGCCAATATTTTAATTTGCATTTTACAGATGAGGAAACTGAGGGCCTTGAGAGATTAAGTGACATGCTCAAAGGAAATACTAGAAATAATAATTGAATCTGAGTCTTCTGAAACTAAATCAAGTGCTCTCTTCACTATACAATTATGCCTCTCCTGAATAATTAACATGTGAAACTAGCATTAACTTTACCACTGAAGCAACATTTAGACTTTTGGTAATCAACTTTCATTCAGAGTAAATACAGAAATATTGCTTTTTCTAAGACACCTTTCAAGTATAACATTCAAGATAGTGTGATAAATCAAATTATATCTAAAAGACATTTGATGTTTGTCCTTTCCCCAGGACATCTAGAAGATATATATATGAACAAGATTAATCTGTGGTATCTGCTGAACATCAACATATTAAAGCAATATTAAAGTTTTAGGCTCTAAATAGTTGTATTAAAAATGCATATGAAACACTGCCAATACACATGAACTCCAATTTTCCCCTGGTAGAAATTACGCGCGCGCGCGTGCGTGCGTGCGTGTGTGTGTGTGTGTGTGTGTGTGTGTGTGTAAACATATATTAGGAGTCCAGTGATATTCTAGCCACTATGAAAAAGTCTACCACATGGGGTACCTAGATGGCTCAGTGGATAGAGCACTAGGCCTCAAGACTGAAGGTCCTGGACTACTCTCAGGCATTTCCTCACTGTGTGATGCTGGGCAAGTCACTCAAACCCAGTTGCCTCACCCTTACTGCTTTTCTGCTTTGAAACTGATGCTTAGTGTCGATCCTAAAACAGAAAGCAAGGTTTTTGTTGTTGTTTAAGGAAAAAAAAAAACCTACTAGATAGAGATGAAGGGGGAATGGTACTCCAAGACCTCAAACTATATTATAAAAGAATTCAATCACCAAGTGTTTGATGAACCTTAAAACATAAAACATTTAGGAAAGAACTCAATTTGATAAATAAAAATTGCTGGGAAATCTGGAAAGCAGTATGGCAGAAACTGGGATCAGACTAACACCTGACACAATATTTTACAATATATTTGAAAACAGATACATGTCTTTAACATTAAAGAACATATTGCAGAAATTTTAGAAAAACAAAAAAACCCCTACAGATTATAAACCTCTCATAGCTATGGGTAGGAGATGTATTCTTAACCAAATAAGAGATAAAGGCAATTGCAAAAGTTAAAGGAATAACTTTGATTATATAAGACTAAAAAGCATCTGTACAGACAAAATTAATGCATCTAGAATAGGAATCAAAGTGGGTGAATGGGGGAAAAAATCTTTGTATCAAAATTTTTATAAGTATTTGGTACCCAAGATATATAATTAAGAAATACATGGAAAACTAATAGCCATTCTCCAATAGATAAGTGGTCAAAGGATAGGAACAAAATACAAATTACTGACATGAAAGAATGATTCATATCACTAATAAGAGAAATACAGACCAAAACAAGTCTTGAGGTTTCACCTCATATCCTGATGGCAAATATGATAAAAGATAGGAATAGTCGAAACTGAAGAGATTGTGGGAAGATAGGTATAAGGGTTCATTGTTGGCAGAGCTGTGAATTGGTACGACTATTCTGTAAAACAATTTGCAAAAGTGACTAAAATGCCCAGATCCTTTGACCTAGAGATTCCATTTCCGAGCTTATATGTTACACCCTAAAGAGGCCACTGACAAGAATGAAATCCACATATATACCAAAATATTTGTGGCAGCATTTTTAGTGATATCAATTAACAAGGTACTCATCAATTGAGGAATAGCCAAACATACTGTGGTATGTGATTATATTGGAATGTTATTGAGCTATAAGAAGTGATGAATGGGATGAATAAAGAGAAGCATGGAAAGCCTGACATGAACTGATACACTGTCACACAAACATATACACAAGGACTACAACAATGTAAATGGAGAGAACAAACACAAACAAAAATCAAGTGAATGTTACACAATTATAAAGAACATGCATGCCTCAAAAGAAGAGATATTCTCTTCCAACCCAACCCTTTGCTGGGGTGGGAATTTCATAGGTATTACACAATGTATGCATTTTTGGATCTTTTCATGCACTGATTGTGCTGGTTTTTTCCTCTTCTTCTTAAAAAACAGAAAAATCAACAAAACGTTTTCTTAAAAAGAAAAAAAATCTACAAGTAAGAAGGCAGAAATGGCTTAATAGAAACATTTTCTGAGAAAGGAATACATTTCTGGATTTAAGGTCACATACCTGTAATTGCTTTATTGTTTCTCCTCCTTTGCCAATGACTAGCCCCACTTTAGATGCAGGGATGAGAATCTCCTGGATTGTGTTATTTCCATCTACATCATTATGAAATCCGGGTCCATTCCGACAGCGGTCAACAATTTGTCCCAATAGTCGCTTGGCTTGTCTTTGGGGGAAGAACAAAAAAGAATCACCATTTTAAAAAAATAGTTTGTGTAATAGGGAAAAAGAAAGAGCAACTAGAATAGAGGCAAGAGAAGGAAGCCAAAGTAGGAAATATAAAAAAGAGAGAGGAAGAAAAGAAAATAAAGATTATTAATATGATTCATTCAAATTTCTTTTTAATTCATTTAACTGCTTTGACTTCTTTAGTGAGGTTAGGAACCACCAACTTGGTTTTTTGTAGTGAGAAAAGGAAGCCATATCTTTGTTGCATGTCTATTCTTACTTAACAGTCTGGCTAGATAGATCAGCTAAGAAAACTGAAATATCTTCTAACATGCTATAATTATGTGTTGCTCACTACTTTGAAATAAGAATCTAGAGAAGAGCCCAGTTAATAGAGCATTAAGATGTGAGGGAGGGGGCATAAAATTTGGGTTTTCTTCTCCTAATTGCTAGTGTTGGATCGGTTGTCTGACCTAAACCTGTTTGTTGGCTCTCTCCTCATGCCTTCCTCAAGTACAGCTCCTTTTTAATATTTTGCTTTTGTTCTGGGCTAACTAATGTTGTAAGAAAAATGCCTTGCTGCTAGGAAAACCATATTATTTGCCCTATAATGTATACTCACCAGTGACACTTATTCTGGGTCACCGCTTGCAACACTCTAAAGTAAATTTAAACTTTTCTGTGAATCTGTGAGCAAAGGAAATAATAAACCACTCTGCCTACAGAGAGACATAATCTGAAACCTACCTCTGTCTACAAACATATAACTATAGATTGAGAAACAATTATACACAAAGGCACACAGTAGAAGCAGAAAAAGAACAGAAAAACGGAGGAGACAAATAAGAGAGAAACATACAGAAGAGATAGAGAGAAGAGAAACAGAGACAGAAGATCAAGAAACAGGAGGCCAAGAAAGAGTGGGAACAGTAGAGAGGGGGGAGAGTGAGAGAGATTGATTCCCCAAATTAGTGTAACTCTTTTTCCACAATGATCTTCAATTCCATGAGATTGAGAAACTGGTGTCTATAAAGCTTGATTACTTGTAACTGGAATGAAAAGCAGTTCTTTTTCTTAAAGCTACTATCAGCCCTTACTCCTGCTGCCTCTCCCCAATTCTAGACTATCCATATAGTCTTCGGAACAAAATAGGAAATCACAGAGATCCAAATTCATTTGTATCAAAAAGAGGCAACAGGATTGATCTTAGAGTACAGAATGGATACCATAATGCTATTCAATGTCACCTAGATAATTCCAAAACAAATTTTCAGGTAAAAGTACCATACTAACACCAGTAAGATGAGATTCAATTTGAACATCCCAATAGTGAGTTCTTTAGCATGGAAAACTGTTTAAAACTGTGTTGTGCATACCCTGAAATTCTAGTTCATAAAGGAGGTATCATGTTAGTCATGAGATACTCAGCACAGACTTCATGACATTCTATATATGGTGGCAGAGAAATGCCCATAGTATGGCAACCCCAAAATTTGTATACAACAGCACTTGCTGGTTGTGGTTTAGTAACACAGCATCAATTAACAGTGTTTAGTAACAGTTCTGCCCTTCCATTTCTCCCCTCTTTAGGGAAGGGGGAAGAAAAGTAAAAGGAAAAAGTAAACAAAATTAACTTACTCAATACTTTCTGGGGTTCCGGTAAGTACACAGGGCCTCTCTGGAATCCCAGAACTCTCTACAAGAAGAATCAAGAAGATAAGGTGTATTGGTGGGCGCCTGGCAACTAAGCATCTTTACTACTGTGTACAGATTTAGTTTCTGTGCTTGGTTATCTAAGGCAGTCTCAAAAATCCCAGTCTCTTGGTAAAAAGTCTACATTTTCATATGAAGCTGGGATATTAATCTGGCAGTTTCTTTTTTTAACAAGGCACTCAGTAAATATTTGAGTCAGCTCCCCTTCTCTCACAGTGTGATATGTGGTTATGTCACTTGATTAGCATGGTTAAGTGGAATGTCCACTGTTCTTAGAGAGGACGGGGTTATAAATCCACCGTTTGATATTTACTACCTGCATAACTTTGGTTAAGTTACTCAACGTTCCAGGGCTTCAAAAACCTCTGAGGGTCCTTTTAGATTTAGTTTTGTGATCCTATGATAATTTTATTCCTCAATTTTCCCATTTATAAAGAGCATAATGACAGTTTGCAACACCTGATGAAAAGCCCAAAGAGTTGCACAGCAGTTATAACAAGTACTAATTGCATAAATATCTGACAAACCATTGATACAAGGGACTAATTCTGTGACACTGTATAATGAATATTCATCCTTTTAACAACCAACATATTAGGTATACTTTTATTTTGTTTTATTAAGTCACTAAGTACACTGATATGCTTACTATGTACTTCAAATTCATATTTTGAACAATTAAATCAAAGTCTTCCTCCAGGATAAAGATGAAAAGAGTATTCTATGCAAGAACATGATTTATATCTAAGGTATAAGCTAACAAATAATCTTAAAATATTATAATAAATATTTTATTTCAATGACAAAGACAAATACCCCTCTATTCAAATTTCTATCCCTATTGCCATTTACCTACTATATTAATTAGATCTAAACCCAAATTATATTATAAAGAAAAAACACTTTTAGGAACTGTCTTCTGCCCCAATACCAGGAACTGAGTAAGACACAAAGATAAGTAGCACAACAGTCTGTATGGATCTTAAGGAATTTAGGATCTAGTAGTGGGCTAAGCAAGCATAAAATAATTCTAATACAAGGCAGGATGTGGTAAACAACAGAGAGATATAAAGAACGTATGGCACACTACCAAAAACCCTATCTGCAACAAAACAGTTAAAAAGGTATTCCTGAAATCTGTTTGATATGGGCCAATATGGATGAAACACTATAAAAATAATGAAAATTGGTGGTCTAGAACAGTGATCTTCACAGTTCTGTAACTCACTAGGAGTAACACTTCTCATCACCAGTAACACAAATGACCACATAACTCCCTTATGCCCTGGAGAGTCAGGCAAAATACTCTTAATAGAGATCTTGGAAGTCTAGAAGAATTAAGGTCGCACACCAAAGTACCATGGGTCTACTTTGTGTTACAAGTCTAGAAAATAGAGCCAAATAAGATTTGCCCTCATTAGATCCCTTTCTTCTGTTCTACTTGTAAAACCAGGACAATGATAAATACTGCCTTTGTTTTCTGTTTGGGAATAAATCTATCTCCCTGGGCTTTGATCAAGAACTTATAAATTCTAAGTAATAAGCTATTAAAATGATAAATTGGCGTAACTTTAAGACAAGCACACACAGGGCCATAAGACAGAAAAGCTCTTACCTGGTGCAATCTGAATCTTGCAACCAGATTCTGCTTGAATCCGTGAAATCTGCTCACCACCCCTGCCAATAACTGAAACAAGGTTGAACAGGGTCAGAACTTGCTACCCATCCTGACTTTCCCTAATAATCAGCATCTACTTTTTAGTTTACATTGGGGCTCAGAGTAAAAGAGGGATGGGAATTGATTCAATTACTAAGGTCTCTTTCCCACTCTAACATTATATAAATTCGTGAATTTAAGAGAAAAATAGTTTTGCTTCTAAATTATACTATTTTGGAATATCAATTTAAGCAACTTTAGCCAAAATAATTTCTAAAAGTTTTTGGTTTTGGTCCAGTCTTTCTTACAACCAGGTGAAAGAGTACAATGTAACCCTCTGATTCCAAGTCTATCATGTCCTGCACCATGAAGTAACTGGTCACCAAATATAGGTTAGTTTCAGAAAAGGCAACATTTCTGATCTGTCAGACATTAAAGCAAATGTTTATTCTTTAATGAAGAAGGTAAAAGCAATGAGTAAATGCTTAGGAAATCGGCAACTCAGATACTTACTGAACCCAACCATTTTATCAGGCACTTTGAATTCTTCTGTTATTACCGCCCTAAAAAGGAGTAAGATTTCAAGTCAATATAATGAAAAATGCTGCTACATCTTTCATTCTCTATCTTCTCCTAAACTGATAATAAATCTAGAGTTTCAAGCAAAATCACATCAGTTTTGACAATGGCCCTAAAGTCATATTAAATCATTCAGATCAAGCATCTTGCCTCCTATCACTTGAACTGAAAAAAGTACCCAAAGTTGGCTGACTCAACAGTATAGGTGACTACTATACCAACATATTCAATTATCAAATCTTTTTAAATTGATATTTTAAAAAATATTTAACCTAAATATTTCCTGTTGCTGCTTAACTCTCACATGTTTTGCTTTGCCCGCTTTGACAAATAAGAGCAACTAGTCCATGATTACTTAATAACATTCTTTTACTCACTGGGTGACCTTTGCACTTCTCTGGCATTCTTTTCTCCATATCCAAGAAACACCATTTTACTTTTCTAAATATGCCTTGTTTTTCAAACTTTTCACTGCTCTTTGGCCTCCTTCCAATTTATCTCTGTCTTTTAAAGTATAAGGCCCAAAACTGAACATAGTTTTCCAACTGAGGTCTAATCAGTGTTGAGTAGAAAGGAATAATTACCTCACTCATTTTCTAAGCACTCCTGTTAAAAAGCACCCAATCTAGTCGTCACTCCCTCTCCTCCTTTAGAAGATAAGTATTGCACTGACTCACTCAAATTAACCAACAGGAGTACTTCCTAACTTCCCATATACCATATTATGGACAATATCCAATTTGCCTAACACCCTGGAAAGCAATTAAATCTAAACATTTACCTTAGGAGGAAGCTAAATGCAGATAGGGGAAAAAAAAAACCCAAAACAAAAAACTGGCATTTTTAAACACCACATACACAGCTGGATTTTTAACCACCATGGAAAGAATTGAATAAAGTACATGTTTTTGTGAAGTCTTATGCTCAGAGAAATGAAATAGGGTAAAAAGCACTTCCCATTAGATAGCTGTGATAAAAACACAGGGAGAGACTCTTCTGTTGTAATGCACATCCTCAGGTTTGTAGATACATAAAGTCATTCCTGGCATTTATGTAGACTATTTGAAAATAAGCAATTCTAGGCCTTCCAATTATTTTTGAAACATTAATGCTAAGATTGAGTTTCATGAATATATTAAAAGATATTGTTTCCTTTCACATTAGGCTTTGTCCCAATGGGGAAGCTAATGCTAACTATGAACATGCATTCCCAAATAAAGTCAGGAGGCCACAGCTAAAGTAAATGTTTATGGCACATGGCACAAATAAATTCTCTGTATTACTGGGGTTTTACTTTGAAAAAACCCAAAGTTAAATTGATGTGGAAAATTCACATGTCTTCTCTAGCATCTTCCTTGCATTATTTTGGCTCTGGGCTTCCTTGTAATGTGCAAGATCACAACAAAAATATTGGTTCAACATAAAAAATAACTAGGGAAGTTGGTCTTTTTCATCTTAAAAATCTCAATTGCTATTTGTTAATGGTTTCTTCTATTAAGTATTTTTAAAAACCTAGCAAAGATGAAACTTTCTTATAAGAGTTTGCTCATTAGTGGTAGTTAATTTGAAAAGTCTTTGTAACATTTCTTTATAATACTCTAGATCATAATTAAATGTTGTTACAGAACAAAAATAATCACATTTTTGGCTTTTCATGTTAAGGTGAGGTCACTAAATTCTTTGTCACACAATCTGATACAATATAAGGGAACTCATGACATAGTAAGGTGCTTTAAAATGAAATCCTGAATATGTATTTTTAATTTCTTTTTTTTTAGTATTAATATTCTTCTTACAAACAGTACATATTTCTGGCTAATAGAATTTCTTTTTTAGGTATGAAAAGCATCATAAAAATGATTTCAGTAAGACTCAATGCTTTAGGGAAACATGCAGAGAGCATTTCTTATTAAAGAAATTGAAGGAGAGAAGAGTTAAGTGACTATTTACTTAAGGTCACTTGGTATATGTCCCTACCAGTAGAACATAGGTTTTTGGTTAACCACTTCCATGCAGTATCCACTGAACTTGCTTGTCAACTATGAGTATTATCCTGTATCACTTATTCCTCTTATTCTTAGATGAAGAGGATAAACATTTCTAAAGAACTGGAAAAATCTCTAGATATCCTCTAGATCAAGAGGATAATTTGATATATCCTTCTTAAAAATTCAATGTAAAATAAGGAGAAATAAAATATCTTATATTCTGATTTAAAATAATTTTGCATGTTAATATTTAAATTTTAAACACTAAAAAACATTAAATTTATCCTTTTAGTCTTTGAGAAATGGTTATTTTTTTTTAACCCTAAACTTCAGCCTTAAAGAAATCTAGTCTACAGTTTTGCACATTCTCAACCTCTGACTTTCTAACACTCCAGTACAGATGGTGGATCAATAAACAATTAGAATTAATCAATAAATAATAAAACATAACCCACTGCTTACCTTTGATGTACCAGGGCCCCTAACTGGTTACCTACTGTGGCAAAGAGAAAGAGAAAAGAAAAATCAAAGCATTAGCACGGATAAACTAACTTCATCCCCATACAAGTTCTTATCATTTAAAAAAAATACAGAGAAAGAAAGAAAAGCAAACAGTAATTTAGGCTCAGTGGCTGAAATGAATGAGTTTTATGATATGAAACAGGAGGGGATGTCTCGATCAACACAGTTTATAACCCAGTGTCCAGCTGAACACAGGATAAGAAATTGATCTGTGTATGTCCATGCTGAGAGTCATGGGAGAAAATCCTTCTTGTCCAAATCCTTCAAACCCACCATCTCCTTCATGCTCTTAATTTAAACCCAATGTAAAGATGAGAGGATATGTTTTTAAGCCACATATAAAGATTTAGCCTCATTCAAGGCATTATTAAAGATCATTCAATGACAGCTGCAGTCACTATGGACATATGTATATATATATATTCCTTTTGTGTTTGCTTTAATTCTTCCATTAGATGATAAGCTCCATAGGGGCAGGATCTGTGCCTTCTGCTTCCTTTTAACTCTTTAGAGACCCTTACACCATGCTTTAGAACACAGTAGACATACACTAAATGCTTTAGACTAAGAAATTATCATTCAAATTCACTTAAAATGAAAACAAAAATAACTGGGCTAACCTTGTCACTACAACAATCCTTTAATTAAATTTTTCCTGAAAGCCTTTCAGCCACTCCTTATATTGTGGTCAGTTGGCAATTTCTCTTTTTTCTAGCTACACCCAAAAAAAACAAAACAAAAAAACCCATAAAAACCAAAACCATTTGGTTTTTTCAACCTGAGCAAAAGCAGATGTCTTATCCAACACATGAACTTAGAAAGCATAAACCCGTGTATTACAAAGTAACAATCTAAAGTTTACATCTAATTAACTAAGGATTCAGAAACAGGACTTTAGGGAAATGATTACAGGCAGAATAAAGACAAGCAAGGAAGGGCATTGACATCTAAAATCCAAGGCTCTCAAATGATATTTCTACAGTATGAACTTAACCCTCAGTCTTTGATTTAAAATTAAGAAAATAAGATTATGTCTTTCAAAGAAAAGTAAAATGCACAAATAAATACATGTAGGCAGAGAGTCAAAGCTATTTTCTTCTGGGTCAATCCTTAAATAACAACCTCAATAAAACATCAAGATTATCAATAATACATACTATAAAAATATACCTATCTTAGGGATAAGAGAATTGCTGTTTTAATTGCTGTAATTTGACCTTTTTCATATTTCTGTTCTGAATATAAAATGTTCCAATTAGAATATTCATCAACGTAAAAAGCAGATAGGAAAGGAATTGCTTAGGTGATATTCTCTGATGCTGATCCAATCCAAAAAGAAAGCTAGACAATTGCAAATTTTAAAAAGTATTAATAAACCAAGAAGCCCCTATTATGTGCCCAGCACTCTGCTAGGCTGAAGGGATATAATCACAAAGAATGAAACAAACTCCACAGGCAAAGTTTTTATATTTTAATAAAGACAACAAATGGAATAAAACATACACATATATAGAAAGATAAGGGAAAATGAGGAAAGACTAGAAGTGGAGGGAAAAAGGTAGCCCGGACTGCATATCTTGATGGAAAAGGATTCTGGGAGGCTTTGCTGAGCAGGCAGTGCATTCTATACACGAGGTGTAAAGACTTGGAGATGGGAGATGGAGTACCACATGTAAGGGTGTGAGGAACAAAGAGCCAAGCTACGCTGGGGTGGAGGTATTGGAAAGGGAGAGAATAATGTACAATAAAGTTATAAGATTGATATAAGATTTTAAATTTTATCTCAATTTCAGAAGAGGATTATGCCTACAACAGACAATGATAGGTATATTAAGTCACAAATGTGAATAATTTATATGGTAGGTCCCTCTCTAGTTATGGCTAGAAGTTTCTATTAACTTATTTTTAAAATCTATTTCTATTATTTGTCTTTAAAGAAATCAATAGGAAGTTATTAAAGAAAAAAGAAAGTCATTTCAGAGTGAAAATGTTTACCAAGTCTCAAGAGACTTATTATAGGCCTAGTTTTTCCAATGATAATAAAAAATAACAACACCTTTGATATAGCATTTTACCAACATTCTATAATCCAGGGAGGTAGGTGTCACTTACAACGACCATTTCTCCTTTCAAGGCTTTACTTTTCACATCTATAAGGATGATGTTTATGGTTTTATGATTCTCTTGATATGCCATCCAAAAGAACAACTTAGTTTAAGAGAATAAACTGCTTAGTAGAATAGAAGATAAAGACTAAAACAGAAGAGCATGACAAATCAAAATTACACACCAGAGAGCATAGCTAAGTGTTGATCCAAGGATCAGCTCCTGTCTCAATCAAAGTTAGTCATAAGCATGGACAATGGATTAAGAACCATGTTTTACAAACGGTTTATTACAGCCAAAACAAGATGACCAATTCTGTCTTAGTTCACTTGCTTGATATTAGCAGTTAAGTGGGCTTCTTATTCACAAATCATTCTAAATTTTGTTCTCATCACCTTCTTACAGCCAAGTACATGTTCTAAGTTTTACGGACACTGATTTTGAATGCCTAAATGCTTAGCTGACAGATAGACAAATACTGAAAATAAAATCAGATACCATTTCACAAAGAAATGGAAAGCTTCTGTTTTTATACTGAAAGAATGAATTCTATGTTCAAGTTCAAAATCAGATTTAACAACTTGAGTTGATTCTCAAGAATGTCAAATATCTTCTTTCTTCATGTAGATGGATGTAGACCAAGGCTGAAACATACAATTTGAAGTTTCATTCTTTCTGAGACATTCCCATTTAGCTCCTAAAAATGGAGACCAGTTGTTAGATGAGAAAAGGGTACTGGGCACATGTTGAAGCACTGCAAACTGATAATTCCAGGCCTAAGACATCTATCCATAGCCTTAATGATGGGGAGGAGGTCAAACTCTGGAGGCCATGCAATGTTCCCTTTCTCATCACATGCATAGATACACCTATTGTGCACAATTTAACTGTAACTACAGTCATTTTATGGCCAAAAAAAAGTGCAAGAATGCTGAATAAAAATCAGTCCCATTTCCTTCTAATGGTGTCTGCTAGTTGATAATACTTCATCTTGCTCTAAGGTTTACCTTAACTGAATTCTCACATGTACACTCACTTATACATAGAGGCAGATTTTTAATTGATTTTTCATCCTATAAAAACAAGGCATTACCTATGCTAAGAAAAGCACAATATCTACATAGAAAGTAAGTTCTCTCTATGTGAAATGTTCTCTTTAAGAGTCTTTTCAGCATCTCCTGAATCAAACATGGGAAAGAGATTACAAGAGATAAAAGGTAATTCTGATTACATGAAATTGAAATATTTCTTCAATAATAACATCAATGTTTCTAGGATAAAGGAAATATTTTAAAGGGAAAAATATTTACCACAAATTTCTCATATAAGGTTTTGTATTCAAGATATAGACGGCTTTACACATATAAAAAAGACCAAAAGCCACTCCTCATTGGGTGAGTGACCAAAGGCTACAAAAACCAATATTGTCAAAAGAACTGTACACTATTAACAACCATATGGAAGAATGTTACAAATCACTATTAAGAAAAATACAAATTAAAATAACTCTGGGGTTTTGGCTAACACTCAGTAGATTGGCAAAGACAACAAAAGATAGGAATAGCCAATGTTGGAGGGGCTGGTAGAGCTATGAATTAGTATAACCATTTGGGAAAGCAATTTGGAATTATGCAAATACAGTGATCAAACTATTCAGACCCTTTGATCCAGAGGTTCTACTACTAAGCAGGCATATACCCTAAGGATGGAACTGATTATAAAAAATTTAATATATATCTTTTGTGGTAGTGAATTACTGTAAACAAAGCAGAAGCCCATTGATTGTGGAATGGTTAAATAAACCATTAAATTAAATGGAATATTACTGTGCTATGATATGACTATGGAGAAGCATGAAAAGATGACACGAATTGATTGAAAATGAAGACAATAACATGCACAATGGCAACAATGATGTAAATAGAAAATAATCACAAAACAAGAGAAAAATTAAATCCTCCAAGGAGATACTTCCAATAGTAGTTTCCTCCACTTTTCTGCACTACTTTTTAGAGGTGGGAATTCCAAATTGGAGATATCAAGGGCTTTTGTTTTTGATGTGCCCACTGATTTGTTTTTTCCTTCTAAAAAAATATTCTTTATTACATGGAATACATTTCCCTGGGAGCAGGGAAAGGGAGGGACAAATTTTAAGTCCAGAGATCAGTTGTCAATGCTTCACTGATATGAACTGGGCTGGATAATTATTTCTCGCTCATCAAAAAGTGCATTTTTTTTTCACCCTCAATGGGCAAAATGAAACTAGGATATAGGCCTATTTTTCTGGAACAGATTTAATAGCATTTTAAGAGGAAAACATACCAAGTTCAATGATCTACCCAAATTGATAGGACTAAGCTTGGCAAAATGCGACAGTTTCAGAGAAAAAATCTTCTCTACCAAAACCTTAGACTCACTAGTCACAAAGCATCAAATTAGGATAAAACTTAATACCTGTATAGTAGTGATCTGCAAATCTTGGATAGATTAAAAAAAAAAAAAGTTGGTCTCCAAAGCTATATAAGTATTCTGAAGTGAGTCCTAGACTTTTTGGAAATTTGACAAATCCTTATTGTTTATTTTCTTGTATGACCTTTATATACCTTTCTTTTAACATTCTATCATTTGATCTTCCCTCTATGGAATTAAAGGATAATTTGACTTCTTACACAAGTTAGGCTTCATGACTAGCGTAACTATTCAGTGATTAAAGAAGAACTGAGACTCTTCTAAACTTTGAATAGTCCCATCTGCCTGCTTCATTCAAACTTTCCATATATAAATAACTACGGTCTACCACAAATTCATACTATCTACCTTCAATTAAGATCTTTTATTAGGGGTAGCTAGGGTGTGCAGTAGATCAGAGTCAGGTCTAGAGATGGGAGATCCTGGATTCAAATGTGGCCTCAGATACTCAAGATAGCTGTGTGATACTGGGCAAGTCACATAAGCCCAGTTACCTAGCCTGTTCCATCTTCTGCCTTGGAACTGATAGCACTGATTCCAAGATAAAAGGTAAGGGGTTGGTGGGGAGGTGTGGGGTTGGGAAGAAGATATCTTTTACTCATTTCCTTAGTCCTCTTACCTACTGTGCTAAACCTCCACCCTCTGATTCTAGCATGACTTTCACCCAACACTTTTATCTCCTAGTTTAGATATTGAAGCCATTTAGTAGGAGTGTGTTCATTTGCAATCTGCCCAATCTTAAAAATCACTTTATACTTGAACCCTCATTTTTCTCCCTAGTCTCAAAGAAAGGGTCTTCCATGCACTTTTCTAAGGCTCTCCCCTCCACTTCTGTGCTTTCATGACACTACTATTTTGGGACTCACCTCTACCACCCTAAATTCAGACCAATCAAACTGGCCACCATCCTAGTTCAGAGACAGAAAGATAGGTATCTGCTATAGATGGTTGGACAGGGAGTCAGAAGATTTGAATTAGAATCTTACATCAATGTAACCTGGGGCAAGGCATTTATTCTTAATGTCTTAAGAACAGAAAGGAAATATCAAAAAGATCCAGTAGTACCCAATTGCTTCTAAGATAAAACAAACTCCTTGGTTTAACTTTTAAAGTCCTTCACAATCTGGCTCCAAATTATTTTTAGACTAATTTCTCATTATTTTCTTCAATTCCCTCTGTGTTTCAGCCTAACTGGCCTGCTTGGTATTCACTTTACTTGGTATTCTACCCCCCTTCCCCTACTGTTGCACAAGCATGCAAAGCTCTCCAACCCCTAGATCCTTTCAAGACTCAGCTTGAGTTTCTACTTTTTTCCTGATTTTTTCTCTTTTTAGTGCTCGTTCCCTGCCTCCATCCCAATCATTAAAAACAAAACAAAACAAAACAGCTTACCTCCTATCTTAGAATCAATACTATATCATTTCCAAGGCAAAAGAGCAGTAAGGGCTAGGCAAATGGAGTTAAGATGATTAGGGTCACACAGCTACTAAGTGTCTGGTGCCAAATTTGAATCCAGGACCTTTCATCTCTAGGCATAGCTCTCTATTCACTGAGATACCTAGCTGCCCTCTCAATCACTTTTATCTATTTTGTATTTATATGTACTTTTTATTTCTGCCAATAAAATATAAGTTCCTTGAGGGTAGAGACCACTTTTATATCTGTCTTTGTTACCTCTGGGCCTAGTACAGTACCTGGCACATAGCAGGCACTTAATCAGATGCTAGAATTGAATAATTCTAGGTCAGGTCACTGCAAACTACTGAAATGATTTCTTTGCCTTCAGTTTATGTTCTTTCCAACATACTCTGCACACTGCCACCAGATTGGTCACTGTAATACACGGTTTTCTTCATTGTTTCCCACAGTCTCTAAGAAGGAAATTCAAACACTTCATCCTAATATTAAAAACTCACAATCAGGCATCCATATACTTCTGTAATTTTACCATTATTCCTCTGAACTTTCTTCTTCTTGATCATGCTTGCCAAATTTCTTGAGGATTCTTGCCTTTACTTTGAATATACCCTTCCCTCTAACATAAAGAGATAGTTTGCCCTCTTCCAAAATTTGGCTCATTCCCAGTGGTGGGGCATTTATCACTTAAAAGAAAAGTTCTGGACCTATGGTTTTGCTGACATAGAGAACTTCCAGATGAGGAAATGTCCTCTAACCATACAGCCTGCTACCTTCTCTGCAACTTAAAAGAGTCTTAAGGGATTATTTATTGATGATTAACTGAGAATGACCTAATTATTATCAGCAATCCAACTCCAAGGGACTCATGATGAAAATGTTATCCATTCCCATCAAAGGAACTAATGGAGTTTGAATGCAGATTGAAGAGTGCCATTCTTCACTTTATTTCCTTCATAAGTGTCTTCTTGTATGTATGTATCTTTCATAACATGACAAATATGTATTATATAACAGCATATGTGTAATCTATATTATATTGCCTGCTGACTTGGAGAGGGGAGAAAGGAGGGAGTAGAAGAATTTGGTTCATCAAGATTTCAGAAAATGAATGTCATGGGGGCAGCTAGGTGGCTCAGTGGATTGAGAGCCAGGAATAGAGATGGGAGGATTTTCTAGGTTCAAATCTGACCTCAGACACTTCTTAGCTGGGTGATCCTGGGCAAGTCACTTAGCTCCCATTGCCTAGCCCTTACCACTCTTCTGCCTTGGAACCAATACACAGTAGTGATTCTAAGATGGAAGGTTAAGGGTTTTAAAAAAAGAAAAGGAAAGAAAATGAATGTCAAAAATTGTTTCCGTAGGCAATCAGAAAAAAAGAATAAAATCACTGGGGGATCAAAGAACTTACAAGGGTTGCCTAAAACAGAGGTGTCAGACTCAAGGTGAATGCAGGGGACCAGATTAAAATGTAATTGGAAGGGTAGGTAGGTGGCAAAGCATTCAGAATCCGGGCCAGGAGTCGGAAGGACCTGGGTTCATATGTAGCCTCAGAAATTTTCTAGTTGTGTGACCCTGGGCAAGTCACTTACCCCCACTTGCCTAGCCATTGCCCTTCTGCCTAAAAAAAGATATTACTAAGACATAAAGAATTTAGAAAAATGTAATTGGGAACACACACACACACACACACAACCACCTGGATTACATCATTTGTGGCTTTCTAAGTCAATATGAATTCATGTCTATTTGAGTTTGACACCACTCCCCTAGAGGACCAAGGTATTAAATGATTTGCCTCATGTCAAGTGGGTTCCTTTGTATATGAATAGAATTTAAACTCATCTTTCTAGTTCTAAGCCTGGCTCTTACCAGCTATGCCAAGCTGCTTCTCATCTGATATATTTATCATGTACTCTACTGGCTTACTTTATTAGTTCTTTTATCTGCATTTATCACAGAATTTCAGAATTAGATGAGACCTCAGAGGCCATCAAGTTCAACAGAAGTAAAAAAGCATTTTCTCTGTAGTACCTTCAAAGTACTAGTTCAATCTTTATTTCAAGTGAGGAGAAACTATTATGACCTTAACTTGCCTCATTGTAACTTCTACATACTGATCATAGTTCTGCTCCCTGGGAACAAACAGAATAAAACCTGAACCAGCCTAATCACTCTTTCTCAGGTAACAGTTCAAATTATGTGAAGACAGTTTTCAAACTTTTATATTTTTTCTTTTCCAGTTAAAATATTCCCAATTCTTTCAGTGGATCTTTATAAAGCAGAACTTGAGGCAAATCATTCTAGAGGCCATTCTCTGATTACTCTTCAAGTTATCTACATTCTCTCTAGGATATTATCCATAATAATAATAGATAACATTTATATAGCACTTACTGCATGTCTATCACATATTGGACAAAGTGCTTTATAATTATTATCTCACTGGTTCCCACAACAACTCACTCACATTTTACAAATGAGGAAACTAAGGAAAATAAAAGTTAAGTGACTTGCTCAGAGTCTGAGTGCTATCAACTATTTTGAATTCCTCATTCCAGGCTCAAGAGCCTAACCAATGAGCCACCTAACTGCCCCTGCCTGAATAGTCTAAATGTAGTCTGATCAAGGCAGAGTACAGAAAGGCTATTGATTTCCTTTCTCCTGGATGCTATCTAGGTATTTCTTAATGAAACTCAAAATTATATTCACTTTCTTGACTGTTCTATCACACTGTTAACTCTCACTGAACTTACAGTTTACTAAAACTTCCAGCCTGTATCTGTAAATATTTTACAGATGAATTTTTGAACAGCTGTGCATTCCCCCCTCATTATTTACTTGTGAAAGGAAAACTAATTTTATTCTATTTCAAATTATTTGAATAGGTTTAATGTTCTCAACCTGTGAAGATTTTTGTGAATCTTGTTATCTGTTAGCTCTCCCTTCCAGCTTTTGTCTCATTCACAAATTTGATAATAATGCCATATGTCTTTGTCCAAATCACTGATAAAAACACATTAAAACAGGGCAGACACAAGTAAAGATAGATCCATGGCACTCTGCTAGAACCCTCCTTTAAGTTAACACTTGACTCATGACTCAATGATTATTCTCTAGATCCAGTCATATAATGTTTCAAATCTACCTAGGTATACTATGATCTCAGCCCTTATTTTTCCATCTTTTCAATAATAGCAAGAAAAGCTCTGTAAAATAGTTGCCCAAAACCCAGGTAAACTAAATTTATTATTTCCCTCATCAACCAGTTTTAGTAATCCTGTCAAAGTTTTTAAGATTTGTTGGGGACGGGGAAGGGGAGCGGGTGCCTGAGTAGCTCAGTGGATTGAGAGCCAGGCCTAGCTGGGAGATTCCCTATAGATTCAAATCTGGCTTTAGACACTTCCTAGCTGTGTGACCCTGGGTAAATCACTTAACCCCCATTGCCTAGCCCTTAACACTCTTCTGTCTTGGAACCAATACTAAAAAGATTTGTCTAGGATGTCTTATTTTTTTGATGATGCCATGCTAACTCATTGTGATTTTTGTTTTATTTTCCTGATGTTTACTTGGAACCATCTCTTCACAAATTTTTCTTTTTCAGAGGGTGAGGCCTTTAAAAATCTGGGTCTCAGACACTTATTAGCTCTTCAACCTTGTAAGTCACTTATCTTTGGTTTGCTTCAGTTTCTTCATCTGTAAGATAAGGATAATAGTAGTACCTATCTCTCAGAGTTGTTGTGAGAACCAAATGAGATAATAATTGGAAAGTGCTTAGCAGTATCTAGTACTGTGGAAAGGAAAACTGAATCAAGCCATATAAATGTTAGCTTTTTATTATTACTGTTGTTGCTATTATTATTACAATCTCATTTGATCCTCTCAAAACCCTTGGGAGGCAGGTACTATTCTTCTTCTTCTTCCCATTTTATGGCTGAGGAAACTGACACAGACATAGGTTAAAGTGACTTGTCCAAGGTCACCAAACTGAGGCCAAATTTGAATTCAGGTGTGTCCAGTGTTCTATCCACCTAGCTGCCTCTGAGTTAGGAGGGGAGTGAGAAGAAAGAAAGTGGGCATTATAGCTGGCCTTCTCAAGGATTTACCCAAGAAAGGGATGAAAGATACAGAACAACTACCAGGGATAAACAATGAGGATGGGAGAGATAGGGGTTAAGTTTGTAGGCAATTGGGAAGCAGCCAGCAGAGAGAGATGGATGATTGGTGAGAGAGATGGCAGACTTGAGATGCCAGTGGACTTGATCACATACTTCCAATACACATTCTAAATTATATACATATGCCAATAAATGACCATATTATTTACATATATATTTAAAAACATACAGTGTAGAATATGAAATCCTGCCTCTCTCTCATACATAATTGTACAATACAGAACTCAAGTCATCTAATCTCTCACTGTTTAAGGCAACTCTCTAAGTCTATAAGTTAAAAAGAAAGTGCCAAACTGCATTGATAAAGGAAGTCTGTTTTCATCAAGGAGTTCTTATACCAATGTCTAATCCCTGTCAATTCTCCTCACAAAATATCCATAAAACACAGAAAGAAAACAAGATTAAGATGAAACAGTATTTAAATTAAAAAAAAATTTATTAAGAGTACTGAAAACCTTTTTGTTCCCACTAAAAATACAATAATTGCTTAATGAGAACAGTGTGATTGAATATATTTCATTACTTTAGAAAAATTCTTATGCATGTCCTGGGGATACTTTAGTTGTGTTTTTGTATGGATGTAAGGTACAGTAAGAAAGCTAGTTTGGTTGGATTAGATCAAGTGCAAGAAGAGTAGTGTAAAGATTGGGAAGAGATTGGTGCTAGGTTACAATGAGGATGAAATGACTGAGGAGTTTATATTTAATCCTAGAGGTAATATAGGAGTCATTAGAATTGATTGATGGAGGTGGGGGTGAGAGGGAGAAGGAAGGGACAGATTTATCCTTTAGGAAAATCATTTTCATGCTGAGGGAAGATTGGAATAGTGTAATGTGAGTCAGAAGACCAGTAAGATTGTGACTTTGATTGTCCAGGTGGGAGTACTCAGGGTCCTGAAGTAAGGGTGGTGCTGTAAGAATGGAAAGAAGGGGCTTTATTTGATAAACTGTAGAGGAAAAAAAATTGCAAGGTTTGGCAAAATAAGTGGAGAAGGTGATTGAGGAGTCAAGAATGATGATATTGTGAACCTGGGTGCTAGTGGTACTCAACAGTTAACAGCAAAGTTTTATTTTTAAAGTTAATTAATTTAGAATATTTTCCCATGGTTACATAATTCATATTCTTTCTCTCCCTTTTCCCCTCCCATAGCAACGAGCAATTCAACTGGGTTTTACAAGTATCACTGATCAAGATCTATTTCCATATTATTGATATTTGCACTAGGGTGATCATTTAGAGTGTACATCCCCAATCACATTCCCATTGACCCACGTGATCAAGCAGTTGTTTTTCTTCTGTGTCTCTACTCCCACAGTTCTCTCTCTGGATGTGAGTAGTGTTCTTTCTCATGAGCCCCTCAGAATTGTCCTGGATCATTGCATTGCTATAACAGCAAAATTTTAAAGAATTGGTTTGAGAGCAAAGCTAATGTAATGAAGTTGTATGATATAGATCATAACTGATCCATATCTATATACCTGCTCACCTTGTGTAACCTGCTTTGAACCAACCAAAATTAAAAGCAGGAATGGGAAGCCTTCCTCTCTAGTAACCATCCCAGGCCAAGGGTCGGTAGGTGAAACAATAGAGCCGTCAACTGACATGACCTCTCCAGAGGTAATGCGATGACTGATCACAAGAGATGAGGGATAATGGTGAGGGTGGGGAAAGCTCCTAGGCAAGCTCTGTGATGCACCTGTTTGGAAAGTGGAACAGCAGTGGTGGCAGCAGGATCAGTGAGAGACCCTGGGAGGTAGGTGCTATTATTATCTCCATTTTATGGTTGAAGAAACTGAAGCAGACATAGGTACAAGTGCCTTGACCCCAGCATAGTTTCCAGAATACAGAGCTAAATGGCTTAATTCTTCTAATCCCCAATATATACAAATTAATCAAGAAATGCAAAAACCACCCTTTATTACCTATATATTTCCTTGCTAGTGCCAGTTCATTCTGGACTAGAGTATTTCCAACTCTACTCTTAATGAATGATGCCATCTTTTAGTATTCATCTTTCAAAAATCTATTTTACCGTAGCATTTTCTGGATTTGTCTTCTTAAAATCAAAGTTGTAGGCGAGTCCCTTGTGTATCCACATTGTTCTCTTTGGAATATTCCCCTTTATTAGAATGATTTCTTTTTGTATCATCAGAATGTCATTATTGCAAGTTTGCAACCCTTTCTGGGCAAATTTTTTCTGCAGAATTTCAGTCCTATCTCTTTTTCCCCCCCTCTGAATCTGCTGAAATTTGCTATCCTTGCCTCATCTCCCCATACCTATCACAAATCCTAAGATGGAATGGTTACTTTCCATCTAAGGTTACCATCATTTCCAACCCAATCAATTCTCTCTCACTGGTGAGAATCAAAACATGAATAGAACTGAAGTCCTTCATTACTACTATATCTTGCCCCTGTGACAAACCCATCTTTTCCTTTTTAGGTTTAGGTGGTCTACAGTCTACTATAATGATAATACCTATTCTATTTCTATCTCTGTTGATCTTAACCCAGTACTACAAAATATTGGGTGAGTAGTCTCATCTTTAGCTATTGTGAACTTTAAAACTACTCCACCCTACACTTTAGGGGAAGATAAAGTTGTAATCTCCTGATTATAACAATGGAGATACTTGGTCTAATAGAATCAGGAATGTCTTGTGAACTTTACATTGCTCCACCCTACTTAGTCTAACAAGGTCAGGAATGTCTGCACTCATACTCAAGGATTAAGGATCTAGGAGGATAGCCTTCAACAGACATGTGCAGAAACAGCTGAAGACAAAGTCTATCCTATGATACTGTCCATAAGGCAAAAATTAATAAAACAAATTCTGTTTCTAATAATTCTAAATGAAAAAATTATGGGGACAACTAGAGGGCTCAGTGGAAAGGGTCAGGCCTAGAGACAGGTCCTGAGTTCAGATCTGGTATCAGACAGTTCCTGGCTGTGTGACTCTGGGCAAGTCACTTAGCCTCAATTGCCTAGCCCTTATCATTTTTCTCCCTTGGAATGGATAGTTAGTTAAGATAGTTAGAAGGTAAGGGTTTCATCATGGAGGATTTCCTAGATCCCTCCTCCCCTAAAACATCCCCCTTTGACCCAAATATCAAACACATCCAATAATAGTAATATGTAATAAAACCAAAGCACAATACACTGTAAAACTAACTTGTAATCAACAATACCTGTAATTTAAATAATGTATAGTTTATTATCACCTAGTTCTTTTTAACTTATTGTTTATTAATAAACCAGAGTTGGGAAGTCTCCTAGATGACATGTAGAAAGGAGAACTTTCAGGGTCCTGGTTCTTACAGATATAGGAATGAGGTTGTTCAAGGGTAGGGAATGTATTTCCCTGTATCTCAGTAGTTCTATAAAGACAAATAAATGCAGCTCCTGGATAACCCTGTAATGCTACTAAGCAGTTCTTCTAAACTATCTTCTAGTTGCAGAAGATGATTTAAGGCCCTAGGCCTTCAGCGACAAGTTCCCCAGGAAGGGGAAGTGATTCTCTAGCCACAGGAAACACTAAAAGCAAGGAAGGGGCACTTCAAGAATTATGTGACAAAAAATAAAACTTCAGTTGTGATTTTAGCTTTTTGACTTAGCCATATCTTCCCATCTTGATCCCGTACTTCCTTAAAAAAAAAAAATTAATCTATTCTTTTAAATAAGGTATGTTACTCCAAAGCTATAGTCCTGTCATGATCTCATTCCACCATGTATCAGTGACACCTATGAGGTAAAATTTGCCTTCTAGGGTTAAAAACCATTGGGTCATCTTGCTTGTAACACATACTGTGTTATAAGATACATGTGTATCTGTAGGTGTGGGTGTATATATCTACTTCCTTTGATTATGTCTGCTGTGAAACTCTGGCTGTTTTCATTGCTACTCTTCCTGTAATGTAGCTCTTCTTTATCATATCTACCTTAGTGGACATAGACAGTTGTAGGATATAAATTAATATCCGATACTCCAAGAATTATATTTTATAGAGTTTATCACTTGAAGTAGAAATAAAAAAGGAAATAGAAGAAGTTAAAAAACCCTAATTATTTAACAAAATTAAGACCACTTGACTAAGTTTTCCTTGCCTATTCATTTATTTTAATTTTCTTTAAACCCTTACCTTCTGTCTTAGAATCAATACTATGTATTGGTTCCAAGGCAGAAAAGTGGTATGGGCTAGGCAATGGGGGTCAAGTGACTTGCCCAGGGTCACACAGCTAGGAAGTGTCTGAGGCCAGATTTGAACTTAGGACCTCCCATCTATATCTGTTTTCCAAATCTGCTCTCTTCTGAAGTCTTTGTCCTCAATGGACAATTATAGACCTATTATTGCTCCTATGATCTTCAGTTTCTTGCCTAAGATTTTGTTATCTTTAGCAAAGCATTCTAGATTCCACTCAGTAGTATCACTTGTTCCCTCATGAATTACTAGAAGCAAATGGCAGATTTCTGAGAGGTTCTCTGCCATGTCTTGGATAAATGCCTGAAGAAGACTGCAGACTTCACTATTATTGCTCTCCAAGCAACATATATCTGCCTTGATTTTCTTACCCGTCCCTCTTGTTTCCCATTCCTTTCCCGCCTCCAATGGACAACTTGTTTCTTCTTTTGACCTTTACTTGGTTAATCTTTTGCCAGATTGCCTATCAGTCCACAGAATTGTTTTCTGGGGAACAAAAAGTTGCTGCTTCTCTCATCTTTGAAAAGTTTCTTATTTGTTTCAATTCAGAGCTTTAATTAAAAAAATTAATTTTACTGATGCTTTTTATCTTTACAGTCATTTCCCATCATCACCTACCTACAGATCAAACCCTTCTTTGATATCAAGAACAATTAAATACCCTTGTATAAGCAAATGTAGCCTGATTTTATGTAAGTGCAAAGGCACTAGAATACTTGTGAGACATTTTCTTTCAAAAACAAAACAAACAAAAAAATACCAAACAAATCCCTATCTTCTGCCTTAGAATCAATAATGTATATTGGTTCGGAGGCAGGAGGCAGAACAATAAGGGTCAGGCAATTAGGATTAAGTGACTTGCCCAGGGTCACAGAGCCAGAAAGTTTCTGAGGCCAGATTTGAATCCCAAACCTTCCATCTCCAGGCCTGGTTCTCAATCCACTGAGTCACCTAGTTGCCTCCTTTTTTCTACTCATACAGCTCTTTATCACTTCTCATCTAGACTGCTGTAATAGTTTCCTAACTGGCCTTCTTCCTGTTCCTTCGACAATTCATCTTTCACAAAGTAGTCTTAATGTTTCTCCTAAAGTATAAGACTGCTCAATAGACTCCAGTGGTTTCCCATCACCAACAGAAGCAAATACAAGGGCCTCTGTCTGTTTTAAAGCCCTTTACAATCTGGGCCCAAGCTACTTTTTCAGGCTTACTAAACATGTCTTCTTTATGAATGTTACAGTGGAGTCAAACTGGTTTTGCTATTCCTCACACATTCATTTCCTGCTTTTGCAGTCTATATCCCATGTTGGGAATGTTTCTCCTCTTTACCTCCACCTCTTAGATTAACTCAGTTCAAATGCCACCTTCTTTCCTGACTCTCCCACGCTCTCACTCTAGCTGCTTCACTTGCATTACTTTTGTATATAGTTATACGAGATGTTTTTTCCCAACAACATAGAAGCTCCCTGAGCAAAGATCCTGTTACATTTTTGTCTTTGGGACCCACAGTGCTTTGTACAATACCTCATACACAGTTTGTAGATTAACAGGAATTTCTGAAAAAGGAAGATTGAGAATTCTACTGTAGCCACTGAGATAGATGGTAAATAAAACATTCAAATTATTTCACTGTTTAAGATGAAATATTAGAAAACATTTGCTGGGGGAGGGGGAACAGCTAGGGAGCTCAGTGGAAAGAATACCAAACTTGGACTGAGGAAGAGTTGGATTCAAATCTGGCCTTGGACATTTCCTAGCTGTGTGAGCCAGGGCAAGTCACTCTACCCCACTGGCCTACCCTTAGCCTCTCTTCTGGATAGGAACTGATACTAAGAAGGTAAGGTAAAAAAAAAAGAAGACAGACAAAAAATTTACTCCTTTGGAAAACAGATCAGGTAACTAGAGGTGAAAGAGATTCATCAATCAATCTTACAAAGAATGTAAACTTCTTTAGGGCAGGGATCGTATTCCCTTTGTCTTTCTGCCTCTCTACCTCAGGTCTTTCCATAGAAGTAGGCCTCCCACAGGGCAGGTGCACAATAAATGTGGAATAATGAAGGACTCTAAGGAAGGGAAAGAAGGAAGGAAATAAGCATTTAAAGGCCTACTATGCAACAGTGCTAAACATTTTACAAACAGCTCATTTGATCCTCATAACTACCCTGAGAAATAAGTGCTATTGTGATTTCCATTTTAAAATTATGGAAAGTAGGGCAAATAGATGTTAAATGATTTGCCTAGGGTCACAAAGCTAGTAGATGGCTAAGGCTGGATTTGAATTAAAGGCTTCCTGACTCTGAGTCCAGTTCTTCATCCACTGTGCCACCTAGGAACTAAGTGTTCTTAGTGGGAAACCACTATTACTCAAGTTTGAAATTTAATAAATCATTGTAATCACTTAAAAAGACTGGTTTAGAAGCTGGAATAAGGTAACTTCTAAAATTCTTCTAAGTCAAAGAGCTTAATTTTCTTCAAGTTTAGGGATTCAAGGCTTACTCAAGGCAGGCACTGGAAAATGTCAAAATGATTAGTAAACATCAAAAGTTGGAATTTGGACCCAGTTCTCTTGACACCATATTGCCTATCAACTCTATTTTTATATGATCACATCTACTGATATAAGAAAAGAGATCTATAGGGTGTCTAATACAATAAGAATTCTATATTCTACTTTAATAAAGGCAATCACATTTTCTTTTTTACCTTCCATTTTAGAATCACTACTAGGTATTGGTTCCAAGGCAAAAGAATGGTTAGGGCTAAGCAACTGGGGTTGAGTGACTTGCTCGGGGTCACACAGCTAGGCATGGTCAACAATATTTTTACCCATTTCTATCAACGAAATACTTTGGAAACCAAAGGAGAACACTGTGAGGTTCAAATAATTAAGAACAGATTGAAGATTCTGGTACTTCACTCATATCCTATGTCATTAGATAACATGGTCATGAAGCTTTTAAAAACTAAGTATTAAATAGTTTGATCAAAAGCTTTAGGATAGCTATGACTCCTACACCTAAATATTTTCACAAAGACTTTTTCTTTGGATAAGAAAGTAAGGAATTCCAGTTTTAAATTCTTGTCCCTGACAGCAGACAACAGATTCTAATCTAAGGAGCTGATGATTCTTAAGTACTTAAGTACTTAAAAAGACTATTTCTCCCTTTAATACGACTAATTAAATTTCCTTTCTAGAACTAGAACAAATCCCATTGTTATGTTAGGGTATTTGTCACCTTGTAACTGTGACCTTCAAGTTTATTCACTGTGTTGTAAACTAGGATATACTGAAAGGTGGATTCATCTGGGGTTTATCTTAAGAATTTGAGTATCTATGATGAATGTTGAATAACTTCTTTTAAAAATTCACATTGATTCTCATTACACACCTCTAGAGGATTACAGAATTATGTACAGCTAGATCCTCATTAATGCAAGTTAATGAAACTCCTGAAGTGTCTGCATAATTTAAATTCACACCACATATTTCCATTGGGCTAGAATCAAGTACCAGATTTTCTTGTGTAATTATGACTTCAAATGTATGAATTCTAATACAGTCAATTCTTCTATAACATTTTTTCAAAAAATGTTAATTTGTTCCAATACAATTGATATATCAGGGAATGTTTTGACATAACATGAATTTCAAGTCTGATTCTGTGTGATTTCTTCTGAGAGAAACATCAAGAATGCAGGAAACCACCACTTCATAATAACTCACAAGCTGCAATCCTTCGCAAGTCCACTTTCACAAACAAATTTCAGGTCTTTATCAAGGTAAAGCACCATTTTATTGCATATCTTCTGATGTAGTAGGAGCCAGCAGGTTAAGTACACACCTATTCCTACCTCTAGACACTCCCTTTCTTCATAGCCATGGACTCTAGATTAAGACCCAGAACACCTACAACCTAAGGAAGGGAGGTGGGGGTATCAGGGATGGGAACCATAGGCCAAATGGCAGGTCAAGCAGCAGCACTAGAGGCTTCAGATGTGATCATTATTTATTTTAGTATTTATATATTTCTCAACTTCATTTAACATTTATATCATTCTGCCATAATGTTTGTGTGTGACTGATGGATGTATCTGAGCTTTGTATTCCTTAATCTCATTTTCCCTATAAGCTCTGGGGTTTTTACTAGGTGCCTGTGCATAGTTGTGTTACAGCAGAACTGCCTTAATCACTTCAGGGGATTAATTATTTGTATTAATGAGGGAAATAGGGGGGTATTATAGCTGTAGTCTCATAGGAAACGACATCAATCTCAAAGGAAAGATTATTTCTTAGATAAGTTAGAAGTGCTCAGTGGCTAGATTCTTTTCTGAAATATTCAGAGGCTCAACCACTAGAAAATGTAGTTTAAGAAAAAATTGCCTTTAAATATATTCATTTCTTTTTTATACTTAAACTTGTCATTGTTCTGCAGTACTAAGAAATGTCCCTCATGTTCATTTCAGCATCACCATTCCTAAACTTTAAATAAATGAAATAGTAACATAGTTTTGACCCATGAATATTGCTTCTTAAAAAAAACGGAAAACGTGCTGTACATGTTTATTGAAGAAAATAGAACACCTAACCCCATGACCTTATCTCTTGCTCATGCCAGGAAAACAAATGATGTTGCCAGACCCAATATTCAGGTTTATCTAACAGTTTAACTAAAAATTTACATATCTAGAACAAATCTAGGTAAAAGGGATATTATCAGGGCATAAGATACTCCCATATCAAATCAGAACAATTTCTCTTATAATTTTTTTTTATCTGCCACCACTTGGGCCCATTAAATTACAAATAATTCATAATTTACATGATTTCATTCAAAACCAACAAAATAAATTTGCACAATCTTGTTATTTTGCAAGAAAAGGAAACTCAGTATGCAACATGAAAAACAGTTTTACAAGTATACCTTGAAAAACAACAAGTTAGAGGTGAACCTCTTGTTCAAATATAGAATAAGTTTTGGTAAAATGCATAGGAATTCCTAGTTCACAGATGAGAAATGCTTCATAACAGAGAAGGTTTGAACAATTCAACCTCAGGCAGATTCAGCCTTTGGCAGGAAAAGGGAAAAGTTTTCATTAAAAGAAAAAACAGGGGGCAGCTGGGTGGCTCAGTGGATTGAGAGCTAGGCCTAGAGACAGGAGGTCCTAGTTTCAAATCTGGCCTCAGACACTTCCCAGCTGTGTGACCCTGGGCAAGTCACTTGACCCCCATTGCCTAGCCCTTACAGCTCTTCTGCCTTGGAACCAACACACAGTATTGACTCCAAGATGGAAGGTAAGGGCTTAAAAAAAAACAAAGAGAGACAGAGAAAACATTTTTTAGCTAAAATGGCAGGTATGCAACAAAATCATATTATGTTACATTAGAAGCATAAAGGAAGGAAAAATTCCCAGTGGAATGAACAATACCCCCAGGCAGACATTTGAATTTATTTGTTTCTCAGTTTCATCACCTGCAAAATGGGAACCCTGGAATAACTGATTTTGAAATGGGTAGACTGGGAGCAGAAAAAATTAAATCTCACAAAATGTCATTAAGAAGTTTTATTCTAATATGTTCTACACATCCTATCCACTAGGATATAAAATTTAACAATTTAATACATGTACATGTTTGATTATTTTAACTGTAAGCAGTGAGTGAAAAGAAAGTTTATTTTTTTATATGTACCATACTGATCTAAATTTCTGGAAGTGGAAGATAAGAGAAACCATCCATTAAAAATATTTATGTGGAAAGCTGAACATGATTAAGAGTGGTGCCTTGTGGGAAGAAATGAAACATGAATCTCCTCCTCTCCTATCCTAGATAAAAGGTTTATCTTACATCATGGATTTTTATAAGACTTAAAATGAAGAAAATGTAAGCAATGACGTTTCTTTAAGAAAACCCTAACACGGGGGCAAGCTGGGTAGCTCAGTGGATTGAGAACCAGGCCTAGAGACAGGAGGTCCTAGGTTCAAATCCGGCCTCAGCCACTTCCTAGCTGTGTGACCCTGGGCAAGTCACTTGACCCCCATTGCCTAGCCCTTACCACTCTTCTGCCTTGGAGCCAATACACAGTATTGGCTCCAAGACAGAAGGTAAGGGTTTAAAAAAAAAAAGAAAACCCTAACATTGGTCAACAAAGGCAAACAGAAAAATCTAGCAAAGTTTCATTTTCTAGTGGCAGTTTCCATTGTCCTTATTACCTGCCTTAACTTAGGCAAGCCCCTTGACCTTGGATCTCAAGTTTCCTCACCTGTAAAATGGGAGTTTAGAGTCAATAATCTCTGCTAGCTATGGGTCTATGTAGATCTATGAACCAGAATCCTGTTGGTATCTTAGACATTTGTATACTTTTGTATGATAGTTCCTGTTTCTTCTTCACCACTTGTATTATAAGCTCAGTTCAGCTGGTACAGTACCCTATCTGAGATGTAACTATACTAAGCAAGGAAACTATTTTAAGATATACCAGAACATGGACATTCAAATGAATGAGGAGTCCTGTTCCCTTCAAAATAGGCAACTTGGAAGGCTCTATTATTTTCTGGAATTCCTTTTATGTTAGTGCTTTCTAGGATAGAAAATTCAATCTCGATGTCACACCTCTTAGTTACACTTCTTCATAGGCTAAAAAATTGTGACCCAGTATCATCATTTAACGTCTTGAAGACATCTCACTTCAAGTGACTCGGCCATTTCCAAAAATCATATCTGTCCTCTAAGGATGAAGATGTCACAAATGAGGATATCCAAAACATTATATTATGGATTTGGAAGGCAATTCGAAGAGGAATTCTAGAAATGTTTTGAGGACTGGAAGGATCAGGAAAATAATCAGTTTCTCTAAAGTGATTACTTTGAACAGTCTGATATTTGACTAAACATCCCAATTACATTTCTTTACAGTAATGTCTGGAAAAAAAGACTAGTGTTAAGACATGTGAAAACTATAGCAATTCTTATTTTTTCTGGAGAGTAGGACAAAGAAGTTGTGCTTAACCAACACCTACTGGTAAAAATGAAGAGCAGCTAAGGTTACTTCAATGAGAATTTTAGTAATACAAACACTACACATGAACCTAAGAGAGAATACCACACGACCTGCCTCTGAGATGTTGTATGATATAGTGGAAGAAGAGCTGGAACCAAGACTTCTGACACCTTGGATTGAATCCTGCCTGACACAATTTTGTGACCATGGGTTAGTTACTTAACCCCTGAAAGCTGCAGTTTCCTGACTTAAATATGGGGATAATATTGTAATACCTAATGTAAAGAGCTATTGCAAGGCCCCCAAAAGATAGTTTGTAATGTAAAGTACTTTGAAAACCTTTGAATGCCATATAAATGTCAACTATTATTGTTATTATATCTCATTGTTTCTAGCTTTTCTGAAAGGTTGAGGTAGAAAGAGTCTGAGGAAGTCACCATTCACTACCATGCCTTTATAATCTGTGGAACAAGTAATGCAAGCAGGAGAACTTTTCACAAGATTGTTGTTTTCTATAGGATCAGCAAGATTGCATTACCCAATTAAATGAAAAAAATACAAAAGAAATCTAAAAGCATACCAGAAATTCTAAGCACCCCTAATTAACAAACGAAAGCCAAAGATTAAAGCATTAAAAGAAGTCAAGGCAATCCAAAGAGTAAACTCAGTAAATCATCAAAAATTGTGTACTCTTTGAGTTTGGGAAGTAAAGAAATAAGAGGTGAGAGAGTGTCCTGGGAGGAGATGGATGGAGAAATTTTCCAGTCATTTATAGGATCATAAGAAATCCAATACAATGAAAATGCAAGTTGGGTTAAACAAAAAAAATTTATCTATTATTAACATAATGAATATTGTTCTTTAAATTCTTATGAAATAATGTTCTATCAAGGTGATTATATAAGGTCAGGTTGGGATGGTGATCTGGTTTCAACACAGCTTATTAGTTAAGTTCTCCAGAATATTCAACATGTAAAACTAGATTTTTAACATGGGGATTGGTTGTAGAATGGGAGCTCCTTGAAGGCAAAGCTTGTTTTTGCCTTTCTTTGTATGCTCAGTGCTTAGCACAGTACCTATCACAGAGTATGTACTGAACAGAAGTTAAGACTGAGTATATAACAGTAAGTTTCTGATATATATAGCCATCAAGCATTTGATAAGCTCTGAATTTTAATAACTTACAGCAATGTGCTTCTCAGTCTCCACTGTTGCCAGGGATTGGATTTTTAAATCCAAACTCTTTAAGGATAACCCATCCAGAATTTCTGGTAGTAACGACCTAGTGCTGAACTATGCCCATAAACCCCACTAACAAACACATAAGGCATGTTTGATGCTTCTTTGTTGCCATATTGTTATCTTAGACATTTGTATACTTTTGTAGGATAGTTCGTATCTCTTCACTACTTGGATTGTATGCTCAGTTCAGCTGGTACAGTGCCCCAAGATACAACTACTAAGCAAGGAAATTATTTTAAGAAATACACCAGAACATGGACATTGAGAGCCTTTGATTCAACTCTTGGACATTAGTTGTTTCTTAGGGTTCTGTCTACAGGTAAACCACTTTCAGTTACATTTGATCCAATGTCTGTGTCCATTTTTATTTATTGTTACTATTGCCCAAAGTGATGTGTGCTTATTCTAAATGATTTTCCAGGAGGATTTTGACCTGTTTAGCACTATAAGAATATCTATTAATCCTCTTCTTTCTTTTTGGCATGGAAATGTTCATTCCATAGAAGCTGTAGGATGATATGCCCTGAAATCACAATATCACACACACACACACACACACACACACACACACACACACACACACGTATTCTGTTAGATCATCTGCCAATTCTGTTATAGTTCCTTTTAAAATTTCAACGGTTTTATGTTACTCCTACTACCACTATTACTACCACTGGCATAATAATTACTAATAATAGTGGAGTAAGATTGTTGTAGTTGTTAATTACTTTCAACTTTCTCAATCAGCTTTGATTTCAGAATGCCACTAAGTCTCTTTAATGTATTCAGCCACAGCCTTCTCCTTGATCTCCTCATACTCCATGTGTTTTGCCTGGTGCAGACTAAAGTATATGTAGGTATTACCTTCAACCATACTAAGCTTGAAGCCTTCAGTTCCTATTTCCTTGTTATACATTAAGACTTTTATACATATCAATTTCAAATCACATTCTGGTTAGCACTGGAGAAAAAATTTGTTTTGATGGACCCATAGACCTTGATTTCATCTCATCCATACACATAAGATATTCTGATTTGATTCCTTTACTTGGAAACCACATTTCATTCTCTTTAGGAAATATGAAAATGTACTTAAAGATAGAGAAACATAATGGTCTTAAATTGTTTCTCTGAAAAGTGTCATCTTTTATATAAATTATTTTTGACATTGTGTTGGTGGCATTACTAAATAGAAAATAAGTTATCTAAAGAGATTAAATGCTTTGGCATTCTTACTATATATTTGGGTTCGTTTTATATACTTGCTATACATGAATAAATGACAAGTGTGGAACCAAGTCAAAGGCTTTTTGAAACCACAAAGACAATATATTATAGTTTTTTTGGTCATATTGTTTGATAAGTTACTGTTTATATACCCTTTGGATTTTTCGGGAATAATCATTCTGCTCATAAGTTAATATACTGCTTTTTTTATAAGTGATCATAGATTTTTTTCTTCATAGTTAAAGTTGGAAAAGCTCTGGTTTAAAGTACATAAGGGCATAATTGGCCCATATTTGGAGAGATCACTGGTTAAGAAAGACAGAATCAGACATACATCTGTGAAGTTTATGTTACGTTACTAGTAATTTATGTTACAACTTTTAAGTTTAATTTTAAAATGATGGATCTTATCTTGCCTTATCATTTTCCAGTTTTGTAGAGGGACTAGATTTCCAGTTACTTCCTTTGACATACTTGTTATGTCATTTACTATATTAATAAAATGTAAACTTTTGGCTTCTGCTTGATCTAATTTGCACTTCTGTTGTACTGGACTTATTGTAACAAACTCTATATCCTTCTTCCATGGTTTGTTCTTTCAAGAATTTATAGTAATACTTTTTTATTTTTGTTGGAATTATTTTTTTGGGGAAAGCTCTGATTCTCTGTACCATTCAACCTATTGACTTTTACTTTCAGTTATTAATTAGTCCATTTTCTACCCAACAGTCAAAGTTAAAATCTTATCATGTCATTCTCCTACTCAGTAAACTCCACTGGCTCAAGAATCAAATATAAAATATTGTTTTAAAGCTCTTCACAATCTGACCCCTTCCTGTCTTTCCAGTCTTACAATTTATTCCCTTCTGTGTGTTCTACAATTCAGTGAAATTGTTCTTGCTATTCCTTTCACATAATACTCTGATCTAATTATCTGCTTTTTCACTCCCATACCTAGAATGCTCTCCTTCCTCATCTCTGCCTCCTGGATTCCTTCAAGACTCAGCTCAAATCCCTACCAAGAGGCCTCCCCCAAGTCATCTCTTTCTCCTTCTCTTCCTGTCCTGAAGTGCCTTCTGAGATAACTTTCAGCTTAATCTCTCTGCATATGCAGATATATTTATATCTATCTTGTATGTACATAGCTGTTTACATGTTGTTTCCCCCATTTGACTGTGAGCATTTTGAGGGCAGGACTTGTTTTTGTCTTTCTTTGAAACCCCAGTGCTCAGAACTGCACCTAACACATAGTAAACACCTAAAAAATGCTTTTTGACTAATTCAGGAACTCTAGAATGTCTAATTTTTATTTTTCAGTTCTTTCTACATGCTTCTTTTTTGTTCTTTACTTGAGAAAAACAGTATTAAAGATTTTACTACATGTACTGACTAGAGATTGATAATCTTCCAATGCCCTTCCATGGATCTCTCTAATACCTCTCTCAAATCATTTTTGCCATGATGGTGTTTGCTCTTAGGGGATATTCTTTAAGAGTACCACTTTTTCTTCTTATGAGTCTTACCATGGCAACAGCTGCCACATATACTGCTGTGTGGTAGGTTCTGAAATATTTTTATATTTTGTCAAATATTGTGAGAAAATGTTTTGAGAGTTAGTTAGATACCAGCTTTTAAAATTATTGGTCTGCCAGTTAGACTCATGCCTTCAAGCACAAAAAGGGCCTTTTGAAATTTCAATTTAAGTATTCCTATCTACCTTATTTATTCTGTTATATAGGAACAATTTCTGGGGTTAACATCGTCATGACTCTTACAGACAAGAAGTTCTTCCACCTTGACCTTTTAAAATTTTAATTGTCCCTCAATTTCACCTCTTTTTAAATCTAATACAAGCTTAGGAATATAGTTTTATTTCTGTGCTGGCCCTTTACTAGTTGCCAAATGTTGTCATGTTACTTGGAACTGAGGATACCATTGACAAAAAGTAGCATAAAATCCTTTTCTAGAGATGCTAAGAAGTTTCCAAGTTTGTTATGTGATGGCATTGGCACATAATCAAAGTATTCACATCTTGAGTCTATTTCATGTACACTTATGGAATGCCTATGTTAGTGGTCAGTGCCATTTGCATCAGATACCTCATTAAGTGGTATACTGACAGGTATTTCTGATTTGTTCCAATGTGTTTTGCTTTCTTTTTTGTGGTATCTGAACACAAAAGAATGCTATTAATTTTGTCAGTGATGGCAAACCTTTTAGAGACGGAGTGCCCAACTGCAATCATCATGCCACATGTGAGTCACCCCTTACCCCAGACAAGGGAAGGAGAAAGCGCTCCTATTGAGTTGCTGGGTAGAGGGGCCTATTTGAGAAATGTCCTCAGGCATGTGTGGAGAGGAGGAAGGGAGCAGCCCCCTCTGGCATACATGCCATAGGTTTGCCAGCATGGCACTATGCTGTTCCTTGTTTAAAGTTGATCACCCTGAGTAGGACTAACAAGCAAAACTGTTACAGGGGGGCAGCTGAGTGGTTCAGTAGATTGAGAACCAGCCCTAGAGATGGGAGGTCCTAGGTTCAAATCTGGCCTCAGACACTTCCTAGTTGTGTGACCCTGGGCAAGTCATTTGACCTCCATAGTATTGGTTTCAAGACAGAAGGTAAGGGTTTAAAAACAAAAACAAAACAAAACAAAAAAAAACCTGTTAGAGCACTCTGTGTGTTTCTTTGACTTTTTAAGAGCAGCCACACTGGTAATCCAAACAGAGGTGGCACTAGATCCCAACTCACCAGTTTTTTAGGGTTCTTGCCAAGCCATTTTAAGAATGAATTTTCCATTGTATGTGGCCCTGGTAAACATTTCCCTACTTTGTTGTCACCTCCTGTCACTCCTGACATACATGATAGGTTAGGAATTATTCTCACCTATCGATTTTGAAAATATCTACACACCAATGTATTTCTCAGAGGGCTTAATTTACACATATACACAAAAAGGGAAAGGAAGAATAGGTCAATCAAAACTTTGATTCTGCTGATTCACAATTGACAATCAAAGCTAAATAAAGTCTTCATCTCAAAAAATAAGCCAGAGTTCAAATGAATTTTTATCTTATGAAGTTAAATAAGACATGAACTACTAGAGAAGAGCTTAAGTCTTAATTTAATTCTCATAATTTCATTTCATTTCAAATATTTCCTTTAAAATTCCTAATAGAAACCAAGACATTTTACGAGAGTAACTTAAAAGGAATTTCAAATAGATTCATAAGAATTTAAAAGGATCACTACCTTTTCAAAAGCAACTTACCTCCATCATCCAAAGGTCGTTTCTGTACTCCATAACCATAAACTGAGGGGTCCACTAGGGGTGTGGAATTATTCAAGTGAGGAATTGCATCTCCAATTTTAGCAGCAATCTGTAGTGAAAAGAAAATTAATAGTAAGTCACTAATCTAAAATCTTGCCTATATTTGAGGGAGACAAATGAAGAAGCCCTTTTAAAAAGGCTGTTATCCATTTCTCCCTTTTACTTAGTTTTAAAGACAGGGAATGCCACAATGGTACAAACATTAAAAAAAAATCATTAAAAGCTAGCTTTTCTTTTGTTATTATTGAATACTTAACTCTAAGGGGGAAAAAATCTCCCTTAAAATGTGTGTTATACTATACTTTGGACCAAGCCATAGCTTCTAAATTTATATTTTTATAAGTGTGATAAGGAAACTTGGCATATAACATAAAACATTAGGGAGTACCTGTTCTTATTACAAAAATATTCACCAGAGGGCTTCTTTCAATAATTGCAAGGCTCCCCCGGTGTGTCTAAAATGACTTGACTCACCAAAAAATTAAAAGTAAAAATAAAAATAAAAAAAAATCACTCTCTAGGTAACACATCTGTTGAAGCTAACTTTTACTTACATCATTCCAAAGGGCCCCCAAATTAATAGGCTCGGCTGAGAGGCTTCCTCACAGGGTTCATATGTTCCCTGTCCCAGATATGAAGTGACAGTTCTTCATCTCCCTAAGTGAAAAACTCTCTCAGTATTCTGAGAGACAAGAGAAGTTCCCACATGGTCAACTTTCCCTTTTTTGAACTCTTACAGAATTTTGTTGGTATCTTATACTTTAAATTTTTTTTTAAAAATTACAGTAATTTGCTTTCCCCCACCAGAGACTGTAAACTCTTGGAAGGGAGGCAGTGCCTTCATTCATCTTTCTATCTCTCTTAGCACAGTGCTCTGTTGAAATGAGTAAGAAAAAACGAATAGAGATTTCAAGTTGATTCAAATACTTTCCCTATGTATCCCCAGCAATACAGCACACTATTAGGAATATAGCAGGTGCTTAATAAATGCTTGCTGGTTGAACAAGCATTTATTTAGTATCTATGTGTCATGTACTGTGCACTTTGTACCTGAGGATACAAAAAAAATAAATAAATAAATAGGCGTTGCCCCCAAGAAGCCATATCCATTGGAGAATATCCATTGATATTCTACTAGGGATGTGCAGAAGTATTACACTGTTACATTGTAGTAAATGGATAGGATCACAAGTTCCTAGGTCTAGGACTTTAAAGGCCCAAGGAGGTTAAAGTGACTTGCCCAAGTTAACATAAGTATACTAGGAAAAGGCTGAATGTTTGTTAGGAATGTTGTAAAAAAGATTTCTGTATTGTATGAGAGGTGGACTGTACCCCTATCTCTGAGTATATGTCTGACAGAAAACTTTTTTTTTTAAAAAGGGGGGATTAACAAAATAATGAAATATGATATATAATTTTAGAAATACAAAGCTTTTCACTGTCCCAATTATTTAATTCTTAGCAATAAGTATCAATGTTATACTTATTTGTGAATGTCCCTGTTGGGGGGAGCTTTGTAGTTTTTATCTTCCGAGTGCCTGTAAATATTTACTGAACAATTAAAATTGGATGTGACTTTTATTACAAGGATACCTTTTTTATCTAACCAAAGGAAAGTATATTTTAAACAAATAATTTCAATTATTCTGACTTAGAGAAGCATAGTAAAAAGGTATAAATGAAGCACTTAGTTAACACATTAAGCAGTCTTCAGCGGCAGTTTTATAATTAGATGAGACTGGTACATGTCTCCAATAAGGACCAAATTAAAGCAAATTAGGTTTAGGGAACAAAGAAATATGAATAATAGTTTTCTTTTTAAAACTGCTTTATTCAGAATACTAATGCACCGTTGATGAAATGGTCCAGTGATTCTGGAAAGCAACTAGGAATTTTAACATTGACTAACATGTCTATTCCACTCCTAGACATATACTTTAATGAAGTTTATGACATAAAGGCCTCACATACACCAAAATACTCATAGCAGAGCTTTTTTGTACTAGAAAAGAAGTAGAAACAAAGTAAATGCCTGTTGACAGGGGAATAGCTCAACAAATTGTGATATAACAATCAATCAATATGCATTTATTAAGCACTTAACTATGGCTAGGTACTGTATTGTGCTAAATGCTGGGGTAAAAAGAAGCAATCCCTGCCCTCAAGGAGCTTACATTCTACTGGGAGAGATAACATGTAAATAAAAGTACATACAAAGTAAATAGACGATAACCTTGGAGGGGGTGGGGGTAGAGAGGGATGTTCTAGCAGTTGAGGAAAATGGGGAAAGATGTCGGCAGAAGGGGGAGTTTGAGCTGAGTTTTGAAAGAAATCAGAGATTCTAAGAGATGGTGGTAAAGAAAAAATGAGAGCACATTTGAAGCATGGGGACATCCAGTGCAAAGATATGGAGACAAGAGATGGAATGTCATATGCAAATAACAAGTAGGCCAGTATACTAGATGGTGTGAAGGAAAGTAAAGTATAAAAAGACTGGAAAGAAAGAAAAAGACCAGGTTGTGAAGAGCTTTAAATGCCAAATGAAACACTTTATATTGACCTTGGAAACAAAGTGGAACCACATTGGAGTTTAATAAATAGGGAAATGACACAGACTTATGCTTAATAAAAACTGCTTTGGCAGCTGTGTGGATGGATGCTGTAGAGTGGGGGAAAGACTTGTGGTGAAAAGATCAACTGGAGGGTTGTGAAATATTGTGCTATAAAAGAAGTGAAGAATAGGATGAATATTGAAGCATGAGATGACTTATATGAAATAATAAAAACGGAGTAAGCAGAATCAGAAAAAATAACATATATGATTAGATCAATATATATTGAAGAACTGAAATTAAATATTATGAATTATAAAGCCTCAGCTTAGCACCAAAGAAGAGATATAAAAAGGCACCACTCCTTCCTTTGCAAAGGTGGGGAGAGATGAATGCAGAACACTACATTTATAAGAACTTTTCAATTTGTTGGTTAGTTTTGCTCAACTTTCCCCATCTCTTTTATTTTTTCTCATAAGTTACATTATATTATATTATGGAAAAGTTTGAAGGACATAATATAAACTATTGGGGGGAAAAAGACACATCTTGAACCCAACTGTTAACAAAAATTGTATACTTGCTCTAAAAACAACACACTAGTAACTCTTGCCGTATAGCATTCTATCTTTTTTTTTTTTTAAACCTTACCTTCCATCTTAGAATCAATACTATGTATTTGTTCCAGGGCAGATAACCAGTAAGGACTAGGCAATGGGAGTTAAATAACTTGCCTAGGGCCACACAGCTAAGTCAAATTTGAACTCAGGATCTCCCATCTTTAGGCCTGGCACTCAATCTACTGAGCCATCATGCTGCCCCCTCTATCTTCTTGTAATATTTGTGTTAGAATCACAAGGATGTCTAACTACTCACTCACAATGCAAAAGATGACTATATGACTATTTCAACGCTACCTTTTAGGCTTTAGACAGGAAAACATGAATTTAAGACCTATTACCACTGTGATATCTTCTCTTTGATTAGAAAGCCTTTATCAAAAACCACATGTCACATTCAACAATCAGGAAGTAAAAGGTTTAGAGATTATGCTGGGAGAGATTTGTTATTAAAAGACATGATAGAAAGCATAATTTAACAAAGAGTTCAAGTAATTCCAAACCAATATAGGAAAGGGTTTTAGGATAGCAGATAGCAATTAAACTCTATAATATAAATTCACAACCACATATCAAAATATTCAACTTAAAACACGAGCCACAAATACAAAACCCCTCCCCCTCTCAACAGATGTTTCCTAAAGATAAGAACATTAATTTTTACCAAAACTATTTATAAGTCTTTTGATATAAGTTTTCACATTTGTCCGTATTTCAGATTGTTACTGTTACATTGTTAAACTATGAAGAAATTTCCCATTACAAATTATGTAGATTAAAATGCATAGCATTTTGCCTCTTAAAACCTTTTTCAGACATAGTTGAACCAATCAGAAGAGGCCTTCTGATTTCAACTGTACCAGGTCTAAACAATTCCCAACAGCAGGAAAACCACATTGGTGATCTCATAAGCAATAGCTGGCAATAAATATAAATTATTATATTTGAGGGAACTGAGAAAAGGCTTATGTTTATCAAGGTATAGGTCAGAAGATAAGGTTGAGATACACTGAAGCCAGAATATATTAACAAATCCAAAAGCAGTCCCAGTCCTTATCTGACAGAATGACCATACTGTCATACATACTGCTTGGCTATTCTGTCTTATGAATGTCACTCTTTTCTTTGAGGGGGCTGAGAACAAGTCTATGCATGTGCTATCTTTGTGCTGCTAGAAACACCAATAGCAAAGTGATCTCACTAAGGTATGATAAGGCTAAATCCCCACCTTCTACAAGAAGCCTTTCCAGATCCCCCTTGTGCTTTCCTTTCAAAACCACTCCCAATCTCTTCTGTTTATATGATGTCTCCTGCCATTAGGGTAAATTCCTTTAGAGAAGGACTGTTTATTGCCTTTCTTTGTATCCTCAGGGCTTAGCACAGTACCTGGCACATAATAAGAGCTTAATAAATGCTCAACTTTATTTTCAATTTGTATTATTTCAAAGATTTATTGGAGTATATACAAATTATATCTTATTGCATAAACATTCAATTTGTATTAAGAGTAGAAGCATTTCAAAAACATTTTTTGATAGAGTGCAATGCAACACTAGATCTAACATCAAGAGAACTGGAATAGGAATTGGTTGACTTGGGCTCTAGTTCTGTCACTGAGGACCTACATAACCTGGCTAGGTACTCAATCTGTCTTAAAATTCTCTCATCTTTAAAATAAAAGAACTGGTCTAGATTATCTCTATACAGTTCCTTCCAGTTTAACTCTAATATCCTTATATCTGACATACTATAGTTCATTAAAACAAAAAACTGAACATTTTCATGACTGTATTTTGCACCTGATAGAAATATGCAAAGGCAATTAAAAAAACCTCGTTGGCTCTAGCAATTGCCAATGAATGATGTCTTGGATTCAATCCTATGTTACTGAATGCTGCAGCTCCTTCTCCTAAGGCCCTGTGAAGTGGGAATGGCAGCTAAACAATCTGAACTTGTATCACCATGCAAAGAATGGGAGATATTATCATTATAGCATTCAAGTTTTGCTCTTTTGGGAACCCACTGTGACTCCAATATCTATCTTTCTCCCAAAGTTGCAGCCCTAAAATCTTTGGCAGCTGGCCAAGGTCAACTAGTTGGACTCCTCTAGTCCTAGAATGGCATCAGTTAGCTAACCCTGGCCCATTTCTTGTTCTACTGCTGGTTTGTGTCAGTCTTGGCAATCAAGACATCACCATTCAAGATAGTCTTTCTACTCCATTAAATGTTTTGACTTTTACTTATTAATTAGTTCATCAACCACATTGGAGCCAAAGTAATTTTCCTTACATGCAATTCTAAGTATATCACAATGACTCCTTATTGCTTCTCAGACCAAACAGAAAATATTTAATTTATCAAGCCCTCCACAACTTGCCCCAACCTATCTTTCCAGCCTCATTATACATCACTCTTCTTCCCTATTCTTCAGACATGACAGGGTATTTACCCTTCTATCTTTGTGCCTTTGTATGGGCTGTCCTCCAAGCTTTTAATGTATTCCCTCCTTGCCTCTCAAGAGACTCCCTCATTTCAAGACACAGTTCAGGTACCATATTCTCTTCAAGTCTTTTTTTATCCCAGCCACTAGTGCCCTCTTTCTGTAACTACCTCAGATTTAGTTTGTATTTATTCTGTATGTTTTCATTCTAATGCATATACTTATATATGTATATGCTGACTCCCCAATAATGTCAACCTGTTAAGAGTATAAATTGATTGAATCCTTAGTGCCATCTTTGAATGCCTAAGTGCCACTTAGAGAGTGTCTGGTATACACAAGGTACTTAATAAATGCTTGACTGATTGTTTAAAAAAAAAAAAAGACAAATTGACTAAATGCTACAAAGACAACCATCTAAAAGTTAAACGTGTCTAACTAACTACAAAGAACACTTTGGTTTTAAATCTGGAATACTACTGCTGAGACAGCTTTACTCAAAGTTCTAAAAGTCTTTTAATAGGTTTTTGTTTGCTAAATTTTCAATGCATTGTGTTTAATGGTTCCTATATTCCCCTCAAAAAGTTTACCACAATCACTGCAATGAATTGGTTTTTAAACTTAGCTATATTTTTCAATCTGAGTAGATACTAAAACCAATATTTTACCCATTTTTATTAAAGGTTCTACAGAAAAGGCATTCATGTCAGTCTTTCAAGTGGATTCTTACTATCTGGCATCAGGACAAAATATCTGCTCATGTTTCTAAAAGTAACAGGTCTTTTATTCCCCTAAATATATTAATAATGAAACTTTGAAATGCAAAACATTTCTAAGTGGGATGATTGCAGGGCAAAAGCAAAAGAATGGAAATGCTACACGGAAGGACTGGGGGTGTTTGGGTAGAAGCCCAAATTGTTAGAAGAATCGAAATGAGATAACTAAATAATGATAGATCCAGTTTAGCAAGTATCATACAGAATGTCTGGGCTGGAAAGGTCCAAGAAATGATCTAGTTGGAACCCTTTGGTTTAGAAGATAGAGAAACTGAGACTCAGAAAGTGATTTGTAGCTAATTAGTGACAGAGCTAGGATTAGAGCCCAGATCTGATTTGTATACACTTCCTTCACTTCCATTGCCACTACACCAAACCCTAAAATAATTAGCAGATATTTGTTATTTGAAAAACAAACAAAACACGAAGAATGATTTTGAAACTAAAAAACAATAAAGCCTTGCAGGAATTAAAAAGTCGGGTAACATATTTTGACTCAAAATGAAATCTCCATGAGAAGTAGAAAGAACATGTTTTTATATATAGGAAGCTCCTGAACTTAATTTTAGAATGGACAATGTTAACATTTATTTCTCACATGAAACAAAGTGTTTGCTCCTTTTGCTAATGTGAATGACCCAATCTATCAACATAATCAAAAAACATTTGTACATTCTGTGTACTACAGGGTTCTAACATGGCAAACAGGCTAGACTAACATCTTAAGTAAATCTTCTAGATTTTCTAGAGTACTTAATTTTCTTTAGAATCCAGTGTCTAAAAAACTTCAGTGCAGGAACTAATTCAGTCATGAAGTTCTAAAGCTGAGTAATTCTAACTTGTCCACACTTTAATCTATGGTTCTTTTGGGAGATTCCCATACTTAGGACAACTTATGTTTATGGAGATTCTATCACTTGACATTATTATGAGACCAAAATATCACTTATAAGAGATGGCAAATCCAAGTGCCAATGAAAAGAAGCCTTTTGTAGGGTATTTGTGGTGCTCTAAAATTTGGTGCATGTAAAAAAAGTTACCTTATTAAAGCACCATAGCTTTAAATCTGTCCAAATAGCCACAACAAACACATTAGTCATAGGCAAAACAGACTAAAAATATGCATTAACATTTCTAGGAGGATTCAAAGGAAATGTAATCATTCTAATGCCCTAATTTGGAGTTGTCAAACAAGGCCTGTAGAGTTACAGTTAGTCCCCCCATGTGGACTGAAATGTAACTGGGAAATGTTTAACAAAATAAGCATAGGATACAACAAAGACAATGTTAATTTGTGATTATTTAAGTCAACAAGTGCCAGCAAGAATGTTTCTATTTGAGTTACACTACAGAATAGCAGTATAATCTAATAGAAAAATTACCAGAAGAGGAGTCAATTGGATTTTAGTTCAAGCTTTGTTATTACTTAGATAAATGAACTCAGACACAGCACTTAAAACTCTTTAAGCTTGTTTCCTCAAAGAGGAAAAAAGAAGGGATTGAACTATATGTTTCCATGAACTCTTAAAAGTTCTATTTGACGGTAACTTCACTCTAAAAATTACCTGTATTATAACTTTGTCAAAAAAGTTAAAAAAAAAAAGGCTACTAGATGACAATCTAGTCAGCAGGCTGATCATGGTCAATCTGAATGCTCACCTAGAGGGATGTGCAAGATTTATGCTTTAGGCAAACAGTTAGACTAGATTACCTCTAAGGTTCCTTAAATTCTAAGATTTTATACCATGATTATAATATGCTCTTCATCTGATTAATGACTTGGGTACATATAAATTCTTAGTCATTCACTTTGCTAAATAAAATTCCTACAATATGTTCACTAGGATGTAGACAAGTATTAGGAATCTATTACATGTCTACAACTTTAAATTAGTAACAATGTTGTTACTGTTTGTATATGAAGAGGAGAGCACTGACATCAATACTGTCACGCTTTGAGGTTTTATTCATAAAAAAAGGATAAATTTGTAGCAATCCATACAAGGTTTTATGTCATACACTAAGGTATGCCTTTCTCATATGACCAATAGCAGACAATTTTGTAAAGTAGCAGTTTCTAGGATTAGAAGCACAATTTGTGGTAATGGAGCCCAAAGAACCTAACTGGGATGAACCCATCACCTTGACTTCATTAGTATCTTATTCCAATTAACTAAGCTAGCCAGCAGTATCTTGAGAAAATATTTTATTCTGAGTGGCTGGATAACTGCACTGAATCACTTAAATATCACTGCCAAAGTAAAGATAGTGAGAGAAATGAACAAATCAGATATTTCTATACTTCAGTATGTCTCTTCTCTGTAAACAATTTCTGGGAATAGACCCTCACACACACATAGTATCATCAAAATATTCCTATAGACCTAAAAATTACTATGCCTTGAAAACAGTCTTAGGATGAACAGGCTACCTATTCATTTTATTAGAAAGAGTGCAACTGATTTCTAATATACTCTGAATGTGCTACACCAGTGACTTCCTGGGTTTGAGATATCTAACTTCCTAAAGACCATAATTTAAAATCCCACCAGGACATGGACTTCTACTCCCAATTACGTTCCAATAGATAAAAGGGGCATAAGAGAACAAACTATGATGGACTTAAAGTCTTAAGAATTTAGCTTTTATCAGTGGGCTATAGTAGATACTTGGTAAGAAAAAAAAGTTATGGCAAATTTTGAAGGAAACCTGTTTTTTTTCCTTTGCCCTAACAGAGTGGAGAGTGGAGGAATCACATGTTCCTTAGAGAGCTGCATTAGACCCTGTGCTTCAGTCAGGTATACTATATATAGACCAGATGCACATAAAAACAAAATTCTTTGAGGCAAATCTACTATAAGCCACATATTATTGTTGATTTCTAACATTCAATTCCTGCCCAATGCAAATCTATAAAATAAACTTAAAATGACCCACAAACCTGTGTTTTATTTTTTAAAGGTCAGCAAGTCCTTGGAGATAGTATCGACTTTCAGCTGCTAACATATAGAAGTAATACATTCACAGCAATTTTCTCCATTGGGCTTATTACTACTCCAGTCAATGGTGCATTTCAGAGCTGGGAACATTTCCAATGAAGTTTTCATTGCTAGTAGTAAACAACATTGCTTCAACAGTCCATAACTGGTCAGCATTTAAGAGGGTCTCCCTCTTGAGCAGGTTGTCCAAGAATAAAAGCTCAACCACTGGCTCAAGAGAGGCAGAAAGTCTTCTCAATGGTTCAAAATGCTTTTTAAGTTCAACTACAGGCCTTCTGCACCTGAGGTTCTGAGCACTTTAGGGCAATGGCTACAATCTTCCCGAACTCAGAAGGCCAACAAGGTGGCTGTCAAAACATCAGCACAGAGTGAAAGCCATTATATATTAGTAGCCAGTGAGAAACATGGTTCAGGACCCTGTACTGCAGATGAGAGCACTGCAACTTGATGGCAAAGCTGAAAGAGGCAGAAGGAAAAGGGAGTTGGATGGCATGTTCATCCATGACAGCCACTGATTTGCTCTGTAGACTAGGCAAAATGAATACTCACTACTGTACTGGTTGGAGACTAGGCAGTAAGCAACAGTGCACCAGATAAAATTTTAGTTGGAACCACAGGGTTGGAAAGTTCTGGGATCCGACATAATGTCTACAGGAACATCAATATTAAAATGAAAAGTCAGTATCTGGGAAACAGGAAGATTTCCCTCCCCTGGAATACTGGAAAGAGATGTAAAGACCACATCTTCAAGCGCCAGAGTGGAGACATTCTTCTAACACAATGAGTCCTGTTGCTTTCTGTTGGGAACCAAGCAATAATCAGTTTTAGCCCAACTTTTAAAGTAACAGTTAGTGCACCTACAATTAAATATGAAGAGGTGATGAATGTGTGAAGAATATACAGGAAAGACACTCAGAAAAGGAAATTCCATTATTAGGACTAACTTGTACATCAATTTTATACAATTACACAACACATTCTGCTCTAAGGATCCTAAAAGAAATAAAGCATTATCTTTCACTGTTAGCTCACTCATCATTTCCTGGATTCTGAGCTAGAAGGGTTCATGCAATCCCCCTCTTTTTAATGGATGAGGTAACTGGAGGCACTTGTAACTTAAATGATGTGCCTCATATTATAAAATGAGTTTCCTTAACTGACAAGATGCACGGTGCTGTCAGTAGAAAAACTATCTGGCCAGGCGATGTCAGTATCACTAATATTTCTTATCTTGTCAAACTTTACCATTAAGTAGGGGGGGAAATGCATTTGGAAATTCTAGCCTCTGGTGGGGAGGGGGAAGAAGGTCACTTACATCCTTTGGTCCCTCCCACCTTGAACACAACCCCTTCCCTCTTCCCTCTCAAGCGGGAAAAATTCTAGAATCAGAATTAATATAGGATTTAGAGATGTAAGAGACCTGAAAAGAAAGGTGTAAAATAAAGGCATTGAACTAGATTATCACCAAGACTCTTTTCAGCTCCAAATCCTACTGCTTCACTCGAGTAATCTAAAAATTGTAAAACTATTTTTACTAGGACTTGCCAATAGTACTTCTATCTTCTTCTATATTATACCTCTTACCCCAGTCCCATTTTTTCCCCATCCCTAAAATCTTCTGGCTCCAAAATTCTCACGCAGGACTCCTGCGTCCCACAGAGGTCTGTACCCCAAACTACCGGCCCCGGGAGGGAACTTGAGTCCTGCTGGGCAGAAGGCAACCCCAAGGGGTTTTTCGGCTGCATCAAGCAGCCCCCGAGTCCCACAAAGCAGGCCAGGGCTCAGGCCTCCTTGCACCAGAGTCCTCGGCGCCGGATTTTGCAGTTTCTGCGGGACGCTGAGCAGCCAGGCCCCGTCAGGGCGCCGGCTCCCGCCCGCCCCCCGCGGCCTAGCCCCAGTCCCCCGCCCCCGGCCCCGCCTTGGCCTCCTCCGCTCCCCGGCAGCCCGCGCCTACCCGTACCTGCCGAACCCGGGTCAGAGCATCCACTAAGCCATCGGACTTCATCCCCACTGGAGCCGCGCTCTGTCCCTGCACCAGCTCCGCCATTACAGCCGCCGCCGCCGCCGCCTCCGCCGCCGCCGCCGCCACTCGGCTCCCCAATCTTGCCTCTTGCTCCGCTTGGGGACCCGTAGCCGGAAAGGGAAAGTCGCTTCACTTCCGCCGGAAAGGAAGCCGGGGGCTTCGGCTGGATGGGAGCTCGGGCGGTGGGCGGGGTCAGGTCACGTGACCTCGGTCGGACCGGAGCGAGGTGGGGGTGGGGAGGTCGGCAGGTGGTCCGACCGGCGAGGAGGGTTTTTAGGATTGGAGGACTGTCCCGGGAATGCCCTTCTTGGGGAGGTCCAGGGAAAGCGTGAATATATTTGCACAGCCACAGGTCGTGACTTCCTCCCATCATTGTATTGTCGCGACATAGTATGGTGGCATGATGGTAGAATGAGTTTGGTTTGAGGTGGGTTTGAGATTATTTCAAGTCTTGTAAAATGTTGTGACATGACTGACACTGGTGCCGTAAAACAGACATGGTGGGCACCACATTACCCCAAATGACCTGGCTCCAGTGGAATCCAGTATTTTCAAATAGTTACTTTACAGGTGAATTTATATGTGAGGGGACCTCAGAGACCATTTAGTCCACCTCCCTCAATTTAGATTTGAGGAAACAGAACCAGAGAAGTCGTGTCTTTCCTAAAACCACAAGATAGAAAACATTAGACATGCATCTGAAGCTCCATTTCTCTGCCTCCTAAACAAGTACACTTTGCATTACCCTGGCTACTTTTGTTGCAAGGGCAAAACTCTCCCACTGAAAACTAATGATATCTCAGTTAATTCTCCTTAAAACTTTGGAAGCTTCCTGGTGTAGTGGAAAGAGCTGAATTAGAGAATTCGAATTTCAAATTCCAGCTCATGGCTAAAAAAGAATCTGATGATGGGGCAACTGGGTAGCCCTGGATGGAGAGCCAGGCCTAGGAAAGGAGGTCCTAGGTTCAAATGTGACCTCAGATACTAGCTGGGTGACCCTGGGCATGTCACTTTATCTCCATTGCCTAGCCCTTACCACTGTTATGCCTTGGAACCAATACATAATATTGATTCTAAGACAGAAAATAAGGGTGTTTTTTTTTAATCCTATTATAACACACTCAGGAAACTTCTGAAGACCCAAGAGACCATCTAGATTTTTTAAAAGACCTTCAGGAGACATGAGTTCTAGTCCCAACTCAGTTATTAACTGTATACATTTGAACAAAGGCCTTTCTCTTGAGAATCAGATCCCTTATCTTAATAAGATGGGGCTTAGACAAATTGTCTCTAATGTCTAATATTCTGTATTCTGTGGGGTTCTGTGTAGATTGTACTGAGCTTCTATGGCATGTAGAACTTCTCAAGCAGGATTCTTTTACCATGATTGGGTTGCACTGAGATGGGCTGTTGTCTATCACTCCTTTTTGTTGCCTGGTGACACAGCATAGGAATGTCACTGGCACTGAAGCTATGACGTCACAAAGAAACATTACACCAAAGACAAGAAGGAGGCTGGTGTCCTTTTACACATTCTTCACAGGCAATGAGCTCTTAATGAACACTAAATATTACTAGATCATTGTTTATGTGTTGAATCTAAATGCTGTGGGACTAGTGTTTAGGATGTGAGCCTTATAGTAGTTACTGAAAGTGGATTGTTTGAAATAAATTCAGCAGATCAGAGGAGGAAGCGACTTAGAGCTGAAATAAGAGAATCTATATAATTCCAGAAAGCAGAACTTCCAGAAATTGCAGATAGGCTGTTTTAGCTAATCATGAAGAAGAATTTCTTAACAATTAAGAGTGACTAGAAATTGGAATTGGTGACCTAAATAATAATGAGTTTTCTAGATACTGAAAGTGTTCAAAAGTCAGTCAATAAACATTTATTAAGCACTTTGTGTCAAGCACTGTTCTAAGAGCTAGGGATGCAAAGAAAGGGGGAAAAAAGTTCCAGCTCTCAAGAAGCTTACTGATTAATAGGTGTCTGAGACAACATGCAAACAACTATGTATAAACCATATACAGAATAAATTGGAAAAAACAGAGGAAAGGCACTAGGATTTAGGGGGAGTAGAAATGCTTTCCTGTTGAAGGGAGGATTTTAACTGGGACTCTTGAAGGAAACAAGGGAAATCAGGAGATGGGGATGACAAAGGAGAGCATTATATACATGGGAAATAGCCAGTAAACATACTCAACAGTTGGAGAAATGGGATTTCTTTTTGTAGAAACAATAAGGAGGCTGGTGTTCCTAGATCACAGAATATGTGGAGAAATGTAAGGAATAAGATAATTATAAATGTTGGGGAGGGACAGGTTATATGGGGCTTTGAGAGCCAAAAAGAAGATTTTTATATTCGATTTTGGATATGATAAGGAATCACTGTAGTATAATGAGAGGGCAGGGTGACAATCTGACTTGCCTATTAGGAAGATCATTCTGATAGCTGATTGGAAGATGCACTGGAGCTGGGAGAGACTTGTGTTAGACAGACCAACTAGCCTGCTAAGACCCTGCACAAGGATGATGGCAGTGTCAGAAGAAAGAAAGGAGAAATGTTGTGAAGATAAAATGACAGGACTTGGCAATAGATTATATATGGGGAATGAGGAGTCAAAGATGAAAGCTAGGTTGTAATCTTGAGTGACTAGGATGATGATGGTACCCTGAAGAGTATTAGGGAAATTAGAAAAAAGGCTGGGTTTGGGTGGGGACAGATAATGAGTTTAGTTTTTTAGATGTGCTGAGTTTAAAATGCTAACTGGACAAACAGGTCCAATGGGTGGTTAGAGATGAGATAGAGGTCATGGGGGGGGTATTAGGACTGAATAAATAGATTTGGGAATCAGCATCATAGAGATATTAATTCAATCCATGGGAGCTAATGAAATCTCCAGATGAAATCATATACAGGGAGAAGAGAAGAAGACTCTGGACAGAGACCATGGTATACTAATGATCCCTAGGCATGCACTAGATGAAACTCCAGCAAAGAAGTTAAATAAGTAGGAGGAAAACCAAGGAGAAAGTAATGCTCCATTTTGGTGGAACTGTGAAGTGATACAACCTGGATACAATCTGGAACCATTTCCAAAGGGCCATAAAACTGCATATCCTTTGACCCAGCAATACCACTACTAGGCCTATATCTCAGTGAGATAAAAGGAAAAGGAAGTATATGTACAAAAATATTTATAGTAGCTTTTTTTCTAATGGCAAAAAACTGGAAACTGAGGGGATGTTTATCAATTTGGAGAGTGATTGAACAAGTTGTGGTATATAATTGTAATGGAATACTATTATCCATAAAAAGTGACAAAGAGGAAAAGTTCAGAAAAAACTAGAAATACTCATGAACTGATGCAAAATGAAGTGAGCAGAACCAGGAGAATACTATATGTACAATAATAGAAATATTGTAGGATAATCAATAATTATCAGCAATGCAAGGTTCCAAGATAGCCTTAATGGACTCATGATTAAAAAAAACAAAACTAAACTATCCAGAGCCATAGTAGGAACTGTCAGAGTCTGGATGCAGATCAAAACATACTATTTTTCACTTTATTTCCTTCATGAGTTTTTTCTTATATGTGCAATATGATACATATTACACAAGGACTATGGAAATATAAATTGCATGACAACACTGCTGTAATCTAGATCAGACTACTTCCCTTCTCACAGAGTGGGGAAGGAAGGGAGGAAGGGAGAGAATATGGATTGTAAAATGCCAGATAATAATAAAAAATTATTTCTACATGTAAATGAAAAAGGGGGGAAAAGAAATAAATGTCCCAAAAACTTAGAGAAAAGTGGTTGACAGGGTCAAAAGCTGAAGAGAGGTCAAGAAGAAAGACTGAGGAAAGATTATTAGATTTGGCAATTAAAATATCGTTATTAACTTTGGAGAAAGTTATTTTGATTGAATGATGAGATCAGAAGCCAAATTATAGAATAAAAGGAGAGAGTGAAGGGGAATGAAGTAGAGGCTCCTATTGATAAGATGACCTTCTCAAGTTTAGCCACAAAGTGGAGAGAATTATGGGACAGTAGGCAGCAGGGATGGATGAGAATCAAGTGAAAGTTTTTTTTAAAATGGCGAAGACTTGGTAATGTTTATACATAGTAGGGAAACAAGTAGAAAAAGAGAAATTGAAGATTATTGATAGTGGGGTGATAGGGCAATCTACTGGAGAAAATGGAATGGAATGAGATCCCTCCTGCATGCCTTACTTAGCAACAAGAGTTAAAGATCCTCTTTAGCTCTTAAATTCTATAATTTGGTGGCACTAGAGATCTAGTTTAGGAATTCTTAATCTTTTTTTGTATCATGAACCCCTTTGGCAGCCTAGTACAACCAACAGAATTCTCAGAATTAAAAAAAAAATTATAATTGATATATAACCATCTCAGTCGTGTCTGACTTTGTGACTTCATTTGGGGTTTTCTTAGCAGAGATTCTGGAATGATTTGCCATTTCCTTCTCCAGTTCATTTTACAGATGAGGAAACTAAGGCAAACAGGGTTTAGTGACTTGCTCATGCCTAGGTCAAATTTGAACTCAGATCTTCCTGACTCTTAAACCCAGTGCTCTACCCATTGTACCATATACTGGTCCCAAATTTCAATTAGCAATTAGTGAAAATAAAAGTATACATTTTTTCCCAATCCAAGTTCATGGGCTCTACTGGAATGTATCGTGAACCCCAGAGAGTCTGTGGACCACAGATTAAGAATTCCCAATCTAGTCCAACAGTCAAATTGAGGCCTAATAGGGGAAATAATCTAAGGTCACAAAGCTAGTTAGTGCCAGAGCTGATTATAGTATCCGATGTATTACTATGATCCAGCAGGACCTTGTTTTACACAAACAATACCTTCTATAACTCTTTGTGTAAGTTAAAAATCATGCATAATATTGAATCCCATTATTTAGTATTTCTTACATGAACATACTTAAGCATTTTATGACTTTCCTTAGATTTATCAGAGTTATCAGCATCACTATTCTTGTAATTTGCGGTTATTATTAATAACTAAATAGCATTAATAAAACAAAGAGAAGCACTGTTCTGATGTGAATACACCTTGTTACAAGCTAAGAACTCTGGACAAAGACTGATGTGTGAGGGGCAGGTAGGTGGCACAGTGAATAGAGTGCCAGGCTGGAGTTGGGAAAACCTGGATTCAAATCTAACCTCCCCCATTTCCTAACTACGTGATCTTGGGCAAGTCACTTAACCCCAATTGTTAGAAGCCCTTGTCCTTCTGTCTTAGAGTTGTTACTAAAACAGAAAGTAGGGGTTTAAAAAAAATGACCAAGTTAATGTTTTGTAATGATTTACAATAATGCTCAGAAAATGAATATGACTGAGCAAACTACTACTACTACTATGAGACTTGATGCTGTTTAAAATGCTATGGATTTAAAATATAATTAAAATTTTTATTTTAAATATTTTTGTTACTTTTTGCCTTTATTTTTATTTGCCTTTTTTTTAAATTACCAGTTATATATACCTGAATTCACATTTATTGAGTTTGAGTAAATTGAGGTCCTGATGTATTTCTTGAATGCCTGTGAATGAATAAGCATTTAAAATTCCTATAGTGACCTAAATTACCAACCATCATATACTTCTTTAAATTTCAGTTGAAAATGGTAAGAAGCTTTAAATTCTTAGTCATATGGTGTTTTAAAACTTACAAAGCACTTGCCTAATTACTTCCCTTTCTCTAATTTTTTTTAAACCCTTACCTTCCGTGTATCAATACTGTGTGTGTATTGGTTCCAAGGCAGAAGAGTGGTAAGGGCTAGGCAATGGGGGTTAAGTGACTTGCCCAGGGTCACACAGCTGGGAAGTGTCTGAGGCCAGATTTGAACCTAGGACCTCCCATCTCTAGACCTGGCTCTTAATCCATTGAGCTACCCAGCTGACCCCCCCCCTTTCCTTATCTTTTCAGTTCTTCCAAACATGCAGATGGCCATCCTCTCCTATTCTTAAAAATCTTAATTTCACCCAACATCCCCTTAAATTATCCCTTTATATCGCTCCTCCTTTTCATAGTCAAATGCCAAGAAAAAATGTTAACATTCCTTGCCTTCACCTTCTCACAAATTACTCAATCTTGCAATCTGACTTGCACCATCACACTCAACAAGTTCTCTCCAAGCTTAATATTGATCTCTGTGTTGCTATACCCTATGGCCTTTTTGCAGTTTTCATCCTTCATGATCTTTCTATAGGGTTTTACACTTCTTCCTAGATATTTTTCCCCCTGGGTTTTCCCCTGTACTAGTCAATTGTGAATCTTTGTTAACCCATCCTGTTGATTAGTCCCCTAAATTAGTTCATTATCTTTCTCTATCCATATGCCCAGGGCTTTATCCTGGCCCCCCACCCCCACCCCTTTTCTCTGTAGGTTCTTGTTGATCTAATCAGCCTTTATAAATTCAATTGCTGTCTTTATGCACATGGCAACAAATATACTTATCTAGTTCTCATCTCTCTTGTTGTAATCATTTTTCTGTGGTTTCTGACTCTTTGTGACCCCATTTAGGTTGTTTGGGGGTTTTTTTTTTGGCAAAGATACTGCAATGGTTTGCCATTTCCTTATCCAGCTCATTTGGCAGATGAAGAAACTAAGCAAACAGGGTTAAGTGACTTGCTCAGGGTCACCTAACTAGTAAGTGTCTGAAGCCAGCTTTGAACTCAGGTAGATGTCTTCCAGATTCCAGGCTTGGCTCTCTCTGCACTGTACTCTCCAGAGTGCTTATCTCCCATCTCCTCATATCTTCCCTTATTACCTGAAATTCAATAAATGAAAACAGAGATCATTACCCTTCCTAAATCCAACCCTCCTTCTAACTTCCCTGTCCCTATTACTAGCATTGCCATTCTTCCTAGTCACCCAGGCTTACAACATAGAAATCATAGGATTATGGATCTAAAGCTGGAAAGGACCTCAGAAACACTTTAGAGATAAAGAATTTTGAGACCAAGAAAGTTGCTCAAAGTCATAAATGCAATAAGCTTCAGAAAATGGATTTGAATCCATGTCCTCTGATTCTAGGGTCAAGTGTACATTCACTTGCCCCCCACCTCCATACCCAATCAATGATCAAATCTTGTTGATTCCATCTTGTCACTATCTACCACATCTGTCCCATTCTCTCTATTCATACCACGACCACTCTTATCTAGCTCTTATTACCTTTCACCTGGATTATTGCAATAGCTTCTTAATTAGTCTCCAAGTCTTTCCCCTCTATAATCTATGCTCCATACAACTACCAAATTGATGTTTTTAAAGCACAGGTTTGGCTATATCACTCCTCTTCGCAAAATACTTTGGTAACTTCCCATTGCTTTTGGGATAAAGTTCAAACTTTTTGATTGGCTTTTAAGACCCTTTACTATCTGGCCCCAGTTTATCTTTTTAGGATAAATTTGCAGTCCTTCCCCTCATACTTCCTGCATTTTATTCAATTGGTCTCTACTTGCTCTTCTCCATATTTGGCATTCTAACTCCCATTTCCTATTCCTTTGTTTAGGAAACCTCCCTCTCACCTCTAGCTCTGGAATAATCTCTCTCCTTACCTCTTTGTCCTGCTCAAGTATCAGTCACTTCTTTCAAGAGTTTTTTTTCATGGACAGCTGAGTACTTCAGTGGGTTGAGAGCCAAGCCCAGAGAAGGGAAGGTCCTGGGTTCAAATTTGACCTCAGACACTTCCTAGTTAGTTGGGTGACCCTAGGTGAGTCAGTTGATCTCCATTGCCCAACCCTTGCCACTCTTCTGCCTTGGAACCAATACACAGTATTGATTCTAAGATAAAGGGTAAGGATTTTTTTAAAAAGAGGTTTTTCTTAATTTTTCCTTCTTTTAGTGTCTCCATCACTCTATATTCATTTGATATGTAGCTTGTATTTACTTTGAAATGTGTTATTCCTCTTGTAAAAGGTAAGTTCTTTGAGGGTAGAAACTCTTACATTTGTATCACCATTACTTACCATATTCATGCCCAACACTTGGTGGATACAATATGAACTCATTGATTTAGTGACTCAGGTCGAAACTCAGCTTTACTGATGATGAAACTAACCCAAGATCATAAAACTGTAAATGTAGTAGGATTCAAAACTAGGTTTCACATAACTTTAGGTAATTTTTCTAGTGTATTATATTGCTATATATTTTCTAGTGTATTATATTTCTAGTATATTATATTTTAAAGTGTTCGATGATGTGGAATTACTGTAGACATTAAAAATATGTTTTAGCAACTTAAAAATATATTTAGAATAAAATAGACCACACTTAGAAAAAAAAAATATATATATATATATTTAGAGCTACAAGAGGTCTCAAAGGTCATGTTGGCCCATCTTGAATGGATAGAAGTTTACAAGTGAGAAAACATTACTCAGAGGAAGTAACATCCCCATAGTCACCTTGGTAGTAAAGGATTATGGCAGGATTGCAAGAATTTAGGCCTTTTGAAGAAACATCCAACATTTTAATGGAGCATACTGGATTGCCTTGTAAGCAGCTAAGAAGTAGTGTAGGGTGATAGAAAGAAGAATGGATTTGGAGGCAGAGGATCTAGTTCAATCAGTTGATCAAAAAAATAGATAGTAAGCCCTTATTAGGTACTATGTGTTCAGTTTGAACCTGGGTCTGCTGCTGACTCCCTGGGCAAGTTCATATAACCACTTTGGGTCTCGGTTTTTTTCCCCAAGTAAAGTTATAGGTTGGACTAGATTATTTCTAAAATCCTTATAGCTGAAAATTCTATGATCTCTTCCTAATAAATTATAAATCACAGACCTTTTATGCACATGTTTTAAAGTTTTATTGATGCCTTTTGTTTTTACAACAGCCATTTCTGGAAATGCCACCCTACAAATCGATTCTTCTCTATAAACAAAGAAAAGTAGTTCCACAAAAACATTTGATACAATGTTTATATCTGACAGTGTATTTTAAAAATCTAAAAGTAAATGAACAATAGGAAATAGAAGTGAAAGAATGAGGGGAGAATGTCTCTGTGATGCTGATATTGGGAGAGAGGACTATTTTGTGGCCAATTGATTTCTTGTTTCTTGTCATCAGGAAAGAGGGCTCCATTTGAATTGGTGGATAGCAAGAGTGGGAATAGAGAATATATTCAATCAGTAAACAAATGATGCGACAATGAAGGATCTCAGTGCTGGGCAACTGAACCTTACTTGCTTGAGAATGAGAGTAACAACTCACATTTTCATAATGTCTGAGAGTTTTCAAGTGACTTTCTTCCTCACTACAACCCCAATTCTATTTGTCTATGTTTTCAAAAGAACAAAACTTGTGGTTCTTTTTTAACCTTTATATCCTTAACTGAGTATTCAATATGCAATCTGGTCCCACCTTACCTTGGAAAGGAAAGGTGGCATTGTAGGTAAGGTGCTAAAACTCTAAATCAGAAGGATCTGGAGATAGTAATTACCCCTGTAACCTGAAGTAAATCAGTTAACCTCTCTGAACCCATTTCCTTATCTGTAAAATGATGATAATAATGGGCTATGGAGAAGCTCAACTGAGATAATATAAGTAACATGCTTTATAAACTTTAGAGTGCTATATAAATATAAGTTTTTATTATTCTATTACCCAAACTTTTTTTTTTGTAGCCAGATAGCTTTGCTACTTTTACTGTTTGTGGTAGTATTTAGGGAAGTTATTTAGCCTTTCTAGTCTTCAGTTTCCTCATCTAGAAAATTCTGAGATTCCTTTCAGCTTTAAATTTAGGGTTCTATGATTTTTAGAGTCCTCAGAAATGTCTTGTGCTTTTCTGCACCAGGGCCTCAATTTATGATATAACTTCCCTTTTCCTATTAAAATTACCTCCCTATTCTTTCTGATTTATCTGAATTGTCCAAAGACTGATTCAAGTCTCATCTCTTCCATGGAAGCCTTTTCTGACCACTACAGCCCATAGTGATCTCTCTTCCTCTTGTTTTTAGAATATCTTTGTTTCTTTCACACAGAACTTAGCACATAACACATACTCAGTAAACATGAATTTCTTGATTGATAGAAATAGCCAGTTTCTCCTTCTCTTCATGCTGTTCCTATGGCAATGTTTGAAGTTCAGGTAGCCCCATATAAATATTTATAGAGAGGACATGAGACACAACCTGACAGTGTCAGAGGCCTCTCTTTTAGCATATAGTCTTTGACTATTAAACTGAACTCTGATCTCTGATCCAGAGATTTTTTTTAGCATGTTTTTTTGTAAAGAGCACTTAGCTGCTTCCACCTCTGAGGAAGTTCTGTTTAGGAGCCCAGACAGACAAAGTTAGATCCAGAGGGAGATTTCTAGAGTCCACATGTAAAGTAGGAGGATACAGTGGAGATTATTGGAAAGAGCAGAGTGTTTGGTCCTGGCTCTCCTATTTAGTACCTCCATAACCCTGGGCAAGTCATTTCCTCTCCAAAGTTTCTTTTCCTCCATAAAAGGATGGGATTAGATTAGGGAAGGGAGTTACTCCACAGTGTCTTTAAATCCACATATACATCAAGCTCTGTGGATTCCAGGATTTAGAGCCAGCAGGGAGTTCAGAGGTCATCTAGTTCAACTGTACTCTTTTACAGATGAGGAAATCCTATAAATCTTATCTCTAACTCAAAACAAAATATTTGATGTAACAGTATAATACATAAGTTGACATCCTATAGACTGAATAATGCCATGTATATGCCCTTCAAATTTATATAGAGATGCTTTTGTAATTAACAAAATACCCATCACTAAAACATTTTATTGATATCTTTTTTCTATTATCTTTATTCCATACATATCCTTTCCTCTTCTATGTAGAAATCTATCCTTTGTAACAAAGTATAAAATAAGCATAAATCAAGCAACAAAAGCATAAAAAGGAAAGAAGTTCAGTAAAATTAATTGACATCAACTGAATCTGATATGTCCTATGCCCCAGTATCCCCTACCCATCTTTGCAAAGAAAGGAAGGAAAGAAGAGATGATTTTTTAAAATAACTTCTCTAGGGCCAAGCTTGGTCATGATAATTACACAGTATTATTTCATTATTTTTGTTTTTTCCATTTTTATCATTGTGGTTATTGTGGGTACTTTTCCTGGTTCTACTTATTTCACTTTGTATCATTTCATATGAGTCTTTTCATGATTCTCTGAGTTCTTCATAGGCTTCATTTCTCATAATGCAATAATTTTATTATATTCATATACTAAGACTTGTTTAGCCTTTTTTTTTTTTAAACCTTTACCTTCCGTCTTGGAGTCAATACTATGTATTGGCTCCAAGGCAGAAGAGTGGTAAGGGCTAGGTAATGGGGGTCAAGTGACTTGCCCAGGGTCACACAGCTAGAAAGTGTCTGAAGCTAGATTTGAACCTAGGACCTCCCATCTCTAGGCCTGGCTCTCCATCCACTGAGCCACCCAGCTGCCCCCTGTTTAGCCTTTTTTAACTGATTGACATCTGCTTTGTTTTTAGTTCTTTGCAACTATAAAAATATTGCCAGGACTATTTTGGCATATATGATATATACCTATATGTACGCATGTGTATGTATACACATGTATATATGCATATATACATAGGTATGTGTGTTTATGCACACATGTATGCACGCACGCGCACACACGTGTGTGTGTGTGTGTGTGTGTGTGTGTGTGTGTGTGTGTGTGTGTGTGTGTGTACTAAAATGGTATATATGACCAGTCAGGTGTATATGGCATAAATGGTGTTTTGGTGTATATTTCTTTTTGCCTTTGACTTTTTGGGGGTTATGTGTCTAACAGATCTTTGGGACAAAGGAAAAATATGAATTCATTTAAAAGAAGAGAGTGCCAGGCCTGGGGTCAGAGAGATCTAAGATTAAATCTGGTCTCAGATACTGCTGTTTGACCCTAGGCAAGTTACTTAACCCCCAGTTTCCTCATCTGTAAAATGAGCTGGAGAAGAAAATGGCAAAATACTCCAGTATATTTGCCAAGAAAACTCCCCAAAAAGGGGTCATAAAGAGCTGGATATGACTGAAAAATGACTGAGTATATTTTCTTGGCCATTGGATACTAACAGTTAATTGTCTGTAAATAATCTTGAAGTTGCAAAATTTGTTGATATTAAAAAAGGGATCCTCATGTTCAAAGAGGTTGGGATGTTTTCTAATTTTCCTTCAGTTCTAAGTGTTAAGCTATTATTTTGGTCATATGAATGATGAGTTTATTCTCTGAGGGGAACCTTATTGCTCAAGTTATCCCCTATCATAGAATTCCAGAGCTCTCTATTAACATAGAACTGGACTTAGATGGAGCTCCTGTCTACTGGAATAGGGATAGGGACCAGCCCTGTAATTTTATTGGCATAGGGAACTCCTAGATAAAAAAAAAAAATTCCTCTATCAAAGTAGATCTTCATCTTTTCTTGGTGGGACTACAAAGAAAGAAAATAAAAACAATTCTTGCCCTTGAGGTGCTTATCTTCTATCCTAACATCAAGTAAATTACATTCTACTACATTATTTTTATTATTACAACTACTAAATTATATTCTTTTATATAATTACTAGACATTCTACTAGATAACTAAGTAAATAAAAAGTTTATAAAAATGAAAAATAATTTTAAGAAGTATAAAAAACTGAAGAATAGGAAAAATCTCTCATGAAAAATGATACCTGGGTCATGCTTTGAGGGCTGTTTGAGACATTTATTCCATCCATCTGTATTAATATTTGAAAAGCTATCCTAAAGGCTCATAGATTCTCTGAATTAAAATCTATTTTTAAGCAATTTTAGGGAAAGGAGATCTGCTGGAGAAAATTCTATAAGGACCATCATGATTCCAGATGACTTAGGAAAATGACAGTAATAAAAGATGCCTCCAAAAATCAGACATAACTTCCTTAGAGTCTGAGTGAGCCTTTGGATATAATGAACTGAACTGTGGGGATTGGGTCACTCATCTTTTGGTCATTTCCATGTGTCAATATTTTATTTTGATTGTAAAACCTTTGTGCCAAAAAGGGGGATGCCACCCAATAGCTCCTTGTAAAAAGAGTCTATCAATCATTTTTTATATGTTAAAAAACACTTAAACATAGTTGGACCCTCTATGAAATGTATAATATCTTTGGACTCTTATGTATCCTGATGAGAATCTTGAAATGTATAGATATCATATGTGGCATGATTCATTGAGAGAGAGAGACTAATATGTCTCCCCAGTGAATCAGAGGGGGAATATGAAAAGGTAATATTAATTTGTTCCCCTTTTAGGCCCCTCCAAAACATACTTTTGATTTTAAAGCTCAGTTTGATTTTAGACTGAGGATATGAACAGGCTCCTCCCCCAAAGCTGAGGCCATGGGTAGAAGGAGAGCTTTCCCTTCTTTTGCTTAGATCTTTTGTCTTTGGTATGGATGGTCAGACTGGAGATAAGTTCTTTGTTTTGTCTATAAACAAGGATTCTCTTAGGTAAAAAAAGTCAGTCAACTGGCTGCCATGCTGAGAAACACCCTGCCATGTGGTGAAAAGTGCATGTGGCGCTATACAGACATTCTAAACACCGAGTGGTTACTCCTGGCATCCAGGAGAACCATGTCTTGTCCTAATTGAGGTCTGAGCCCTCCAAGCAGAGAGGCTTAGGAAAGGGACAATCATGAAACATAAATTTCCAGAAGGGATAGGAAGTCAACCTTTTTACCTTGATACCTAAGACTCAGGAGAGTATGTGGTCTGACTGTGGACTGGCTCAGCCTGCTTACAGAGGAGGCGATTGGCCATGTGGCTTGTGTTTTTCTTTCTTTCTGCACTGCTTTCTTCTATTTAATAAATAATTATAAAATTAAGATATGGTCTCCAGAGAATTTTAATCATAACATACCTTCCTAAATTTTAGTTTACCAATCCCCTGGACATTCTTCTTTTTTAGGGAGCTCACAGGACCTGGCTCACATTTCCTCCACTCCTATTCTTGCCTTTTTTTGGGGGGGATTTCAATAGACAAATTTATCTTTTCCACATTGTGACTTTCCTCATTGTGGTTTTGATATGTCATTGGTTGACATAAGAAATTAAAGCAGAATTTTTTGGGGGAGTTTTGTACAAGTTACCGATTACACGTAAAGGCTAGCAGGTGACAGAAAAGGTTTAGAAACTCATAAATTACTAAAATATATGTATAGTATTGTATATCAACATATTTTGTTTCATTTAAAATTTTTAATGTTTATTTAATATTTTTACATTTACTTTTTCATACTGTATTTTTACTTAATGTTGACTTATTTATAGCCTATGACCAAATTCTCAACCCAAATTTTACAATAATGTACTCAAAACACCCCATAAAAGAAAAAAAATTACAGCTTCTTCTCTGGTACGAAGGGAAGGTCAGAATTCTTACAGATATTTTCCAGATTGTGAGGGCACTATGCCCCTAACTTCTGAGATGTGGAAGGGATACCTGTACATTCTAATGTCTCTTCAAATATTCTGACCTCTTGACTTACCCACATTTTCAACTTCCATGATTTTTACTTTTAATTCCACCCCACTCAACTCCCATCCCACTACAGGAATAGTCTTGCTCTTGTTCTGATCATTTATGATTCCATTTTCCCTGTATCTTAGGATCCCTTACCTATTTTTTACCCTCTCCATTTTTACCACCCCTGTATTTTCCCAGTCCATCACCCCTGCACTGAGAACTGCTATTCCTAACCAATAAATTGTCCAAATAACTTTGAGGCCTTATCCATTGCACAGTGCTAGAAATAGGGCATACAAAATTAAAAAAAAATAGTTTCTGGTGGAAGGGGTAGTCGTATACAAGTAGCTATGGCATGTTAGATTATAAATGCAGAGGAGAGGATAAGAATAGTTTTTTGAGACTTGATATCAACAAACATTTGAGGAACTCTTTAAATGTTTAATAACTATCAAGTTCTATTAAATGTTCTATAAAACAAATGTTCTATAATGTCTGTTCAGCTCTGTGAAAATGCCTTTATAAGCCATTTTCTCTACCCACTAGCTCTCTCATGTTATATCTCAGGAACCAATCATAGTTCCTTAATTTGCCTGGCACTACCCAGTGAGGCAGTGCCTATGGTATCCTTGTACATCTCAAAGGACCTCCTGATCGATTAAATTAAAAGAGAAGGGAATTCCAAGTCTCTGATTGATTAAATTAAAACAAATTTCCTTCTCACAGAGAGCAGGGTGTGGCATTCAGTCTTGGGGTGGGGGGTGGGGGTGTGGCCAGGCACTCTGTATCTAAAAGGTTCCCCATCACTGGTCTAGGGCTTCCTAAAATAATTTGTAGGTGTCCTTGCAGTCTACCACTTGATCCATTCCCATATTTAATATTAAAATTTCAAGATGTAGGGTATCTCAAGGATTATATTTGGATATTTTCTAGTTAGCAAAATTATAGTCTCTTTGTCATTAATTAATTAGCTCAATTGCTACCTCAGTTCACTAAATGCAATTTATTTAATAGACTAGGTCAGTGACAGTAAACCTTTTAGAGATGGATTATTGGGCTCTACCCCAACCCCTAGACCAAATGTTGTTGTCCTTTCCTTGAGTGTCAGGTGTGCTCCAACCACTCCTTACCCCACACAGAGGAGAGAGAAAGTACTCCCATTGACTACTGGGCAGAGGGGTGGGTGATGTGAAAAAATGTCATCAGGTTTGGGGGAGGAGGAGCAGCTCTGCCTTAGTCTCTCTACTGTTCTAGTAATGCACTCTGGGGGATGCCCACGGAGAGCAAGTACTCTGCATTCCATCTTTGCATTCATGCTTTTAGGTTCACCATCACTGAACTAGAGAAACTTCCTTTCTCTATAGTAATTACATACGTCCTTTTACATATTAAATCACTTAGTCTTCTATGGTTCAATAAATATTAAAATTAGTGTTTATATGCAATTTTTTAGCAAATAAAATAAATTACAGTATACATGGATAATTTAAATAATATTTTGGTCATGAAAAAAATCATAGCTAATGTGACTGTAAGCCCTCACTATAATAGCTAATGATTTCTCTTTATTTTTGGAAACACAATTTCACCATTTAGTTTACCAAAGATAATGATTAATGTTTCTTCTCAAAAAATTTCTTCTTAAGATAAAGGTGAAAACAACTTCAGAAAAGATCTTTCCACCTCCTTTTCTTTTTATATTCTCCAGCTTCTCTTCAGCCATGATAAGAAGATAGTTTCTTTATCAGACTTACTCCTTGTAGAATTCTCTCTATATTTTTTGTTTTATAGTGTAATGGTTTTCTTGCACAAAAAAAAGTTTCTCTTCATCTTTTTTTTTTGGCTTGTCATCTTGTCCACTGTTTATCTCATACCTCCTCAAAAGTAAAACTAAATGGGGGCAGCTGGCTAGCTCAGTGGATTGAGAGCCAGTCCTAGAGACAGGAGGTCCTAGGTTCAAATCTGACCTCAGACACTTCCTAGCTGTGTGACCCTGGGCAAGTCACTTAACCCCCATTGCCTAGCCCTTACCATTCTTCTGCCTTGGAACCAATACATAGTATTGATTTTAAGATGGAAGGTAAGGGTTTAAAAAATAAATAAAAATAAATAAATATTCTCTCCCTGACTGCATAAAGAGAAGTACCTCATAATGAGACACTTTCAGGGTTCTAATAAGGTAGCTAGAAAGCAGAGGCAGAGGTATTCAAGGATATACTTGATATAGAACCCCTAGAGCCAACTCTTACCAACATTGTTGAGTATTGAGCAGAGCCTCCAGTGGAACTTTAGAACTGTAGCTCAGAAGTGCAACTGTCCAAAGGGAGAAAGAATATCTTTATTATCTTCAAGGAGGCAACTGGTGGAATCAGGAAGATCTGTTTTTAAATTTGATCCAAGATACTTCTTAGCTGTGGGATTCTGGGTGAGTGACTTAACATTTGTTTGCCTCAGTTTCCTCAACTATAAAATGGGGATGATAATAATAGCACTTACCTTTCAGGGCTATTGTGAGGAACAAATGAGATAATATTTATAAATCACTTAGCATGGTGCCTAAAACATAGTAGGCACCATATAAATGCTTATTCCTCCACCCCCTTCTTTGTGGGCCCATCTCACAATATCTATTTTTTTTTTTTTAGCTCTTACCTTCTGTCTTAGATTTGGTATTGGTTCAAAGGTAAAAGAGTAGTAAGACTGGGCAACTGGGGTTAAGTTTGAGGCCCAATTTGAACCCACATCCTCCCAACTCCCAGGCCTGGTTTTCTTTTCACCTAGCCACCCAGCTGCCCCTCACAATATCTTTGATGCCTTTGAACAGACATTCTGCAAATTTCCTGTCCAAGTGAAAGGCTCTGACAATGTCTTTCCTATGGAGACTGACCCATGACTGGAGGTGATGAGTTATTTGAGGATGACATGCTGAACAAGGATAAGAAGATGAAGTCATAAATGCCTTCCCTGATATTAATGAGGTTGTGAGCTATAATGAAGTTAAGAAACCAGTGAAAGAGATGAAGCTTTTAGTTGTGGTGTTTGCATTGTGTCTCTAAGTCACATAGTGTGGTTGCCCAGTTTCTCTACCATTGTGGATCGCCACTTGGGCTGTCTCATGAAAATCAAGAACTAGCTGGTTCTTTCCTTTACTAATAGGTAGAGGAAATTGGTCTCAGCAATATGAGTGCTGTTCATTTCTCCCAAGCCAGAATGATTCCTAGGTTACCTTACCTTTAATTTCTTAAAGTTATTCAAAGACCCTGTAGAAACAATCTGCATTTTTCTATGCATTGCTCACTTCCTGTTCTTGCTCATTCAGGAGCTAGACAGGTGGCAAGATAGACATTCAGAAAGTAATTGTCAACTGGCTGAGATTTCCTTAGTTTAAGAAACTTTGCAAGAATTTCAATGTCTAGCACAAGATAAAGTCTAAATACCCTGACCTATATGACAGTTTCAAACTTGTGAAGCTGGCACTGCAGTTCTGGGAAGTATGACAAGCTAACAAGGTCATCACCTTCTTTATCTCCTATTGGAGCCCTTCAAACCTTCTAGGGCCCAATAACCCATAATATTTATCCACCCTTAACTCTAGCTCTACCATTCTCTTTTCTTGAAACTTCCCTCTGCTGCACAGTGGTGTCAATTGTGAGAAACATCAAGTATGTCAGCATAGCTGAAGTATAGAGGACATGAAAAGAAGTAATGTGTAAGTAGTTTCAAAAGGTAGGAAGGGGCCAGGTTATCAGAAGTAGGAAGAAGAAAGAAAAGGAAGAATTAGAAGAATGAAGAAGAGAAAAAGAAGAAGAACAAGAAGGAGAAAGAAGAAGATGATAATGATGACACTGATGAAGAAGAGTATAAGGACAGTAGAAAGGTAGGGGATGAGGTATGCAATGCAATATACCCTGATATACCATTAGGTGCAGTGGTTGTGATGGTTAGCTTTGCCTAAATGTATTATTTTTTTATTTCAGGGGCTCTGATGAGGAGAAGTTTAAAATGATTTATGTAAAAAACCAAAAGGCATTTGGAAGAACAAAGGATCAAGGATATCCAGGGAAACAATGAAAAAAAAATACAAAGGAAGGGGGCCTTGCAGTCCCAGATCTCAGACTATATTATAAAGCCGAGGTCATCAAAACAGTTTGGTACTGGCTAAGAGACAGAAAGGAGGATCAGTGGAACAGACTCAGGGTAAGTGACCTCAGCAGGACAGTATACGACAAACCCAGAGAACCCAGCTTTTGGGATAAAAATACACTATTTCATAAAAACTGCTGGGAAAATTGGAGGACAGTGTGGGAAAGATTAGGTTTAGATCAACACCTCACACCCTACACCAAGATAAATTCAAAATGGGTGATTGACTTGAACATAAAGAAGTAAACTATAAGAAAATTAGGTGAACACAGAATAGTATACATGTCAGACCTTTGGGAAGGGAAAGATTTTAAAACCAAGCAAGACTTAGAAAGAGTCACAAAATGCAAAGTAAATAATTTGGAATACATCAAATTAAAAAGTTTTTGTACAAACAAAACCAATGTAACTAAAATCAGAAGGAAAGCAACAAATTGGGAAGCAATATTCATAAAAACCTCTGACAAAGGTTTAATTACTCAAATTTACAAAGAGCTGAATCAATTGTACAAAAAATCAAGCCATTCTCCAATTGATAAATGGGCAAGGGACATGAACAGGCAGTTCTCAGCCAAAGAAATCAAAACCATTAATAAGCACATGAAAAAGTGCTCTACATCTCTTATAATCAGAGAGATGCAAATCAAAGCAACTCTGAGGTATCACCTCACACCTAGCAGATTGGCTAATATGACAGCTATGGAAAGTAATGAATGCTGGAGGGGATGTGGCAAAGTAGGGACACTAATTCATTGCTGGTGGAGTTGTGAATTGATCCAACCATTCTGGAGGGCAATTTGGAACTATGCCCAAAGGGCGACAAAAGACTGTCTACCTTTTGATCCAGCCATAACACTGCTGGAATTGTACCCCAAAGAGATAATAAGGAAAAATATTTGTACGAGAATATTCATAGCTGCGCTCTTTGTGGTGGCCAAAAATTGGAAAATGAGGAGATGCCCTTCAATTGGGGAATGGCTGAACAAATTGTGGTATATGTTGGTGATGGAATACTATTGTGCTCAAAGAATAATAAAGTGGAGGAATTCCATGGAGTCTGGAACAACCTCCAGGAAGTGATGCAGAGCGAAAGGAGCAGAGCCAGGAAATCATTATACACAGAGACTGATACACTGTGGTACAATTGAAGGTAATGGACTTCTCCATTAGGGACAATGCAATGTCCCTGAACAGTCTACAGGGATCTAAAAAACACTATCCACAAGCAGAGGATAAATGGTGAGAGTAAAAACACTGAAGAAAAGCAACTACTTGACTACAGGGGTGGAGGGGATATGACTGAGGAGAGACTAAATGAACACTCTAGAGCAAATACCAACAACACAGAAATGGGTTCGAGTTAAGAACACATGTGATACCCAGTGGAATCATGCGCCGGCTATGGGAGAGGTGGTGGTGGGGGGGGAGGAAAAGAAAATGATTTTTGTTTCCAATGAATAATGTTTGGAAATGACCAAATAAAATAATGTTTTAAAAAAACCCCAAAAGGCAACAATAAAAGTATTTGTCAAAAGTACTAGGGTGGAACAGTTGGAGATGGAGGTGTGCTGCTTATAACTCTGATAGTTTTTGTTTCCATGTAGTTTTTGACATGACTCATAGATAGATGGCAGCCTGTGGGTGGTAAACAATGTACTGTTCTCTTTCCAGAAGCATTCTTAATTGCACTTGGGAGCAAAAGAGTCACTAGAGAGTGAAGATGAGGGTATAAATCTTGAGACAAAAGAGAGAAAGGAAATAGATTTAGATCCTCACACAATCAAAAATGTGAAAAAACTGTGTTATTTCACAAAACACTGAAAGCTTAATTCCACTTGCAAAATGCCCACAGCTGGGGCTAGCTTCCAACAAACCTGGAGATTTGGAGGGAAATTTTGAACAGGCCATTGAACCCACAACAGAGGTTCCAGATTTATGGTGTTAGTGTCTGAATCCCATACTCAAGTTTATGACACCTTAAATTAACTTACCTGTTTATTTGCATTCTTTTTTTTAATTTTTAAATTTTTAAAAAATTAAAGGGAGCCAAGATGAAGGAGTAACTAGAACTATAGCTCTGTTTCACCATGAGAATCCTCTCCAACCAAGATAAAAATATCACCACAAGACAAATACAGGAAAGAACCAAAAAGGAGACAGTGAAACAACTTTCAAGAAAAGAAAAACCCAAAAGGCAGGCAGAGACCATCTGGGAAACTGGGGTGAGAAGGGAGCAGAGCCAGCAAGAGGCTATAGCAAAGAGCAAAGAGCAAGCCAAGAGCAAACCACAGCCACTCCCCTCTCTCCCCCTACCCCCATCTACTGTCACAGGTTCCAAACTTAAACTCAAGCTAACATTCAGATCCTGAGAGCCTGTCTGGGCAAATAGTGCTCCAAGTCAACTCATACCCCATGACATTTCAAACCTGTGGAGAAGTCCAGAGTCCCAGCTCAGGGCAATCTGGTCTGAAGGGGGTTGATCTGTGTTGGCCCAGAGTGAAGCCAGGGATCCCAGTCTGGGCTTGGGATGAGGACATAATCCACAGTTTGGGGTGAGAACACAGTTCTCAAGGGGAATTGCCCTCCACCTCACCCCCCAGATCTTTTTGCCTAAAATTAAGGGTGAAGCTCCAGGACAGGGCAATCAAGGGTGTGCTTGATTGAATCAAGAACATGATGATACCAAAAACTTGAGCCTAAGCCTCGGGCTAGAATTTGATCAGTTCCTGACCTGATCAAGTTCAGAGTGACATCAAAAGCTTACACCCAAGCCTGAGGAAAGTCTTTAAACTATCAGCATCTCAAGAGTCAATTGAATCAGCAGGGGGGAGGGGGCTCTTAGAGCTCTTAGCCCTCACATCATCTAGTAAACTAGTAACAGCCCAGAAAATAAGCTGAAAATAGCATCAAGGAAGGACTGAAGTTTAAGAGGGTACCCCAAATTCCTAGATAAAAGTGCCTACCCTTAATTAGATAGGAAAAATGAATAACAACAAAAAAACCCACCTAATTCTAAAGAATTTTTATGGAGACAAAGAGGAAGGTACAGATACTTAAGGGGACAGAGAAAGCAAAGGAAACATATAAAATCCAAAAGAAAGCTATGGCTTGGACATAGAGTCTGGAAAAGCACAAAAAAGTTCAAAAACCAATTGAGAAAGGCAGAGGCATTCCCTAATCGACAAATGGTCAAGGGACATGAATAGACAGTTTTCATATGATGAAATCAAAACTATCAATAAGCATGTGAAAAAGTGTTCTAAATCCCTCCTGCTTAGAGGTATGCAAATTAAAACAACTCTGAGGTACCACCTTATACTTAGCAGACTGGCCAATATGGCAACAAAGGAAAATGATAAATGTTGGAAGGGATGTGGCAAAATTGGGACACTAATATACTGCTGGTAGAGTTGTGAATTGGTCCAGCTTTTCTGGAGGGCAATTTGGAACTATGTACAAAGGGTTTTAAAAGAATGACTACCCTTTGACACAGCCATGCCACTGCTGAGTTTGTACCCCAAAAAGATAATAAGGAAAAAGACATACAAAAATATTTATAGCCACGTTCTTTGTGTTAGCAAAAAAATTGGAAATTGAGGGGGTGTCCATTGATTGGGGAATAGCTGAACAAATTGTGGTATCTGATGGTGATGGAATACTGTTGTGCTGAAAGGAATAATGAACTAGAGGAATTCCATGTGAACTGGAAAGACCTCCAGGAATTGATGCAAAGCAAAAGGAGCAGAACCAGGAGAACATTGTACACAGAGACTGATACATTATGGCCCAATCGAATGTAATAGACTTTTCTACTAGCAGCAATGCAATGATCCAGGACAATTCTGAGGAACTTATGAGAAACAGTGTTATCCACATCCAGAGAAAGAACTGTGGAAACAGAAGTGCATTAGAAAAATATGTGCTCGATCATATAATATGATAGAGATATGATTGGGGTTTTGATGTTAAAAATTCACTCTATTGCAAATATAATTAACATGGAAATAGGTTTTGAACAATGATACATGTCTAACCCAGTGGAATTGTTTGTCAGCTCTGGGAGGGGGAAAATCATGAATCATGGAATCATGGAAAAATATTCTAAATAAATTTTTTAAAATTAAAAAAAGTTAATAACATTTCCATGTAAGTTTTCCAACATTATATGATCCATATTGTCTTCCTCCCTTCTTCCCTTCCTCCTCCCAGAGCTGACAAGCAATTCAATCTGGGTTATGCATGTAAATCATGCAAAACATTTCCATATTATTAATTTTTGTAAGTGAATAATCTTATTGTAAGGGGGAAAAGGGGTTATTTTTTAAAGGGTTGGACTTAATTATTTAAGAGTTTGGTTGCCAGGAATTTAATTAATTCCAAAGAGATATTATTTACAAATTAGTTTCTAAATGTAGAAAGAGTGAAGCAAGAAATCAGAGAGGATAAGGTACAATATCTAGCCTGAGCACTAAGTAATTTACTCTCGGTCCCACCAGGCAGGGAGAATTAGTTTCAGCTGGCCTTAGCAAAGTCGAGGACCTAGGAAGTCTCTTCAGAAAAAATATCCAGAAAGAGTCAGCTTTTTCACTTACCACGTATCAGTCCAGTCAGCAGATCTTCTGCCCCTCTTCACCAGCCTCCACTTGAAAGCATCAAGAATTGAATTCTCACAGAAAATAACAGCTCTTCTTAAAAACACTTCTTGCATCACTTCCTGTGCCTTCCCCTAATTCTACATCTACTAATCACGGCTGACATTCTTCTCTAGGACTGTCCAGAAGGCAGTTAGTTGACTCTGATTCATTACCCACTATCACACATGTGGGTCACAGACCTCCCACTTCATGATTAAGTGGGATATTTTCAGTTTTTGTGATTGAATCTAAAAATAGGCAGGTCTCCATACTTAACTTTTAGGTAGAGCATTTACACTTATGGGTATTAAAATCTAAAAATAGACATGAGTTACAATTTAAATCTTCACATTCAGGGAAGAGCTAAGTACCTTCATTTTTACAATCAGGGGAGAGCCAAATCCAATCTTCACACTTATAGAACCTAAATCCCAAACTATATATCCAGTGTTTATTTGCATTCTATGCCTTTCCTCTATTTTCTGGGTCTCTGATACTCATCTACTCCACAATTTACCTGATTACCCAGATTGTTGATTCCATACCTGTTCCTGACTTTTGGTTACCACAGACTCCTTCAGAAATGACTTATTAACTTTAGTTGTCATCTTCTGCTTCATTTGTCTGAGTCTCAATTGGTGAACCCATCTTGCTACACATGTCTCCCTGGGGTAACCAAGTTCTTTCTTGTATTCTACTTAAGACAGGAGGCATAGAAGTAAATTGGAAGGGCAATGAGAACAATCAGATTCTCCCAAAATATAGATAACAATGGAAAGGGTTTGTTTGAGGTTGAAAAATAAACTGCACAAATTCACGACGGTGAGGCATGACTAAGTAGCTATTTGTTTCAATCCAAAAATTTCTCAGAAATGAAAGAAGATCAGGTTTTCTTGGACAGAAAACACAATATAATAATGGCTAGCATAATAATATAGCACTTTGTGGTTTGCAAAGCTCTTGAAATAGATTTTCTCATTTCATCCTTACAACATTGTGAGGTAGGTGCTAGTACTTATCCCGTTTTTGCAGATGTATCAACTGAGGCTGAGAAGCTAAGTGACTTGCTCAGGGTCACATAGCTAGTAAGTTTTTGAGGCAAGACTGGCTCTCGTCTTTCTAACTACAGAACTGTATTTACTGTGCCACTTAGCAATATCAGGCAGCAGTGGGATACATTTAAATGGAGTTATGATTTTATGATCTGGATGTTCCCTTTACCAATGCAGATCAGAGGTCTTCCTTATTTCCCTTTGATATTATGAAGATAGTGGAAGAACAATGGGCTATCTACCTGTTATCTGTTGCTCTTGCCACATGACCAGTCCATCATCTCTTACGATTATATTGTGATGACAACTTTTTCCTCTTGTCTTTTTCTTGTTTCCTTAATTATCTATTGTTGTCTGCTCATACCCTTCATGTGTCTCTCCACCAGGTTCTTCATGAGATTCATTTTTAGTTCCTCTGAGACTGCTGTGTTCTTTATGCTATAAAGTAATACCAGGAGAATATTGCTATTGAAAAGATGACTTGTTTCTGGGAGAAGTTTGGGGTTATTAAAGAAATTCTGCAATTTCCCGAAGGTATTCTTCCTCCTCCTATTTAATTCTGGACCTTATTCATCAACCTATTCTATCAGTTCCATATAAATATACATGGGTATTTATATACATTTATACATATATATTTATGTGTATCATACACACATTATATACACACACACACACATATACTTATGGGTAAGCTTTATAGATTGTTGCTACAACTGCATGCCAAAATTTTGGGAGAAATTTGTCATTCCCTTGATCTTTTCTATGATGAAGGTCAGGTCCAATTTTTTTTTTCCTGAGTGTTCCATATTTATTTTTACTTTATCTTATTTTTATTGTTTTTACATCCCATTCATTTCCAAATACATGCCCCCATTTTCCCTAGTAACATCCTTTGAATGAAAGATTTAAAAAGAAAGAGAAAACACTGTTAAAAAAATTAACCAATATATCAACATGCCTGACAGTATATGCAATATTCCACATACATGTCCACTAACCTAGGTAAGGAAGAGGGAGGGGGAGCTAGGCTTTCCTAGCTCCTTTTTCTCCAGGGTCAATATTCATCATTCATCACCATAACTACACAGCATTAGGTTGTTGGATTCCTTTTTGTTCTTTCCATTTACATTGTTAAAAGACAGAAATCATAAACTCATCATTTACAGGTGATATGTTATATTCTCCAATATTATATATGTATGGAAGTAATTTGCACTTCCCTAAGTGAACATTAACTTTTTTTAAAAACATTATTTTTTATTTGGTCAATTTCAAACATTATTCCTTGGATACAAAAAGTCATTTTCTTTTCCTTTCTCCTCCTGCCACCCCTCCAATAGCCTACACACAATTCCACTGGGTATTATATGTATCCTTGATCTGAACCCATTTACATGTTGGTATTTGCACTAGGATGTTCATTTAGAGTCTACATCCCCAATCATATCCCCTCGACCCCTGTAGTCAAGCAGTTGCTTTTCTTCGGTGTTTTTACTCCCATAGTTTTCCCTCTGAATGTGGATAGTGTTTTTTCTCATAGATCCCTCTGGGTTGTTCAGCATCACTGCGTTGCCACTAATGGAGAAGTCCATTACATTCGATTGTACCATAGTGTATCAGTCTCTGTGTACAATGTTTTCCTGGTTCTGTTCCTCTCACTCTGCATCAATTCTTGGAGGTTGTTCCAGTTCCCATAGAATTCCTCCACTTTATTATTCCTTTTAGCACAATAGTATTCCATCACCAACATATACCACAATTTGTTCAGCCATTCCCCAATTGAAAGGCATCACCTCATTTTCCAATTTTTGGCCACCACAAAGAGCGCAGCTATGAATATTCTCGTACAAATATTTTTCCTTATTATCTCTTTGGGGTACAATTCCAGCAGTGTTATGGCTGGATCAAAAGGTAGACAGTCTTTTGTCGCCCTTTGGGCATAGTTCCAGATTGCCCTCCAGAATGGTTGGATCAATTCACAACTCCACCAGCAATGAATTAGTGTCCCTACTTTGCCACATCCCCTCCAGCATTCATTACTTTCCATAGCTGTCATATTAGCCAATCTGCTAGGTGTGAGGTGATACCTCAGAGTTGTTTTGATTTGCATCTTTCTGATTATAAGAGATTTAGAACACTTTTTCATGTGCTTATTAATGGTTTTGATTTCTTTGGCTGAAAACTGCCTATTCATGTCCCTTGCCCATTTATCAATTGGAGAATGGCTTAATTTTTTGTACAATTGATTCAGCTCTTTATAAATTTGAGTAATTAGACCTTTGTCAGAGGTTTTTGTTATGAAGATTGTTTCCCAATTTATTGCTTCCCTTCTAATTTTGGTTTCACTTGTTTTTTTTTTTTTTTGAGGAAACCTTTTTAATTTGATGCAATCAAAATTATTTATTTTACATTTTGTGATTTTTTTTTCTAGCTCTTGTTTGGTCTTAAAATCTTTCCTTTCCCAAAGATCTGACATGTATACTATTCTGTGTTCACATAGTTTACTTATAGTTTCCTTCTTTATGTTCAAGTCATTCACCCATTCTGAGTTTATCTTGGTGTAGGGTGTGAGGTGTTGATCCAAACCAAATCTCTCCCACACTGTCTTCCAGTTTTCCCAGCAGTTTTTGTCAAATAGTGGACTTTTGTCCCAAAAGCTGGGGTCTTTGGGTTTGTCATAGACTGTCTTGCTGAGGTCACTTACCCCAAGTCTATTCCACTGATCCACCTTTCTGTCTCTTAGCCAGTACCAAATTGTTTTGGTGACCACTGCTTTATAATATAGTTTGAGATCTGGGACTGCAAGGCCACCTTCCTTTGTATTTTTTTCATTATTTCCCTGGATATTCTTGATCCTTTGTTCTTCCAAATGAACTTTGTTATGATTTTTTCTAATTCAGTAAAAAAAAAATTTTGGAAGTTCAATGGGTATGGCACTAAATAGATAGATAAGTTTGGGTAGGATGGTCATTTTTATTATATTGGCTCATCCTACCCATGAGCAGTTAATGTTTTTCCAATTGCTCAAGTCTAGTTTTAGTTGTGTGGAGAGTGTTCTGTAGTTGTGTTCATATAGTTCCTGTGTTTGTCTCGGGAGATAGATTCCTAAGTATTTTATTTTGTCTGAGGTGATTTTGAATGGGATTTCTCTTTCTAATTCTTGCTGCTGAGCTGTGTTGGAAATATATAGAAATGCTGATGACTTATGCAGATTTATTTTGTATCCTGCAACTTTGCTAAAGTTGTTGATTATTTCGACTAGCTTTTTGGTTGATTCTCTAGGATTCTTTAAGTAGACCATCATATCATCTGCAAAGAGTGATAACTTGGTCTCTTCATTGCCAATTTCAATACCTTCGATTTCTTTTTCTTCTCTAATTGCTACTGCTAGTGTTTCTAGTACAATGTTAAATAATAGAGGTGATAATGGGCATCCTTGTTTCACTCCTGATCTTATTGGGAATGCATCTAGTTTATCCCCATTGCAGATGATGTTGGCTGATGGTTTTAGATAATACTGTTTATTATTTTTAGGAAAGACCCTTCTATTCCTATACTTTCTAGTGTTTTCAATAGGAATGAGTGTTGTGTTTTGTCAAAGGCTTTTTCTGTGTCTATTGAGATAATCATGTGATTTTTGTTGGTTTGCTTGTTGATATGGTCAATTATGTGGATGGTTTTCCTGATATCGAACCATCCTTATATTCCTGGTATAAATCCCACCTGATCATAGTGAATAACCCTCATGATGACTTCCGGGAGTCTTTTTGCTAGTATCCTGTTTAAGATTTTTGCATCTATGTTCACTAAGGATATTGGTCTGTAGTTTTCTTTTTCCATTTTTGGCCTGCCTGGCTTTGGAATCAGTACCATATTTGTGTCGTAAAAGGAATTTGATAGAACTTTCTCTTTGCTTATTATGTCAAATAGTTTGCATAGTATTGGGATCAGCTGTTCTTAAAATGTTTGATAGAATTCACTTGTGAATCCATCTGGCCCTGGGGATTTTTTCTTAGGGAGTTCTTTGATGGCTTGTTCGATTTATTTTTCTGATATGGAATTATTATTTTTTTAAGTTTAACATTATTTTATTTGGTCATTTACAAACGTTATTCATTAGAAACAAAGATCACCCTTTTTTCCCTCCCCCCTTCCCTCACCCCTCCCACTGGCGATGCGTGATTCCTTTAGGTGTCACATGTGTCCTCAACCTGAGCCCATTTCCATGCTATTGGTTTTTGTAGTAGGGTGTTCATTCAGAGTCTCTCCTCGATCATATCCCCTCCACCCCTGCAGTCAAGCTGTTGTCCTTCCTTGGTGTTTTTACTCCCACCATTTGTCCTCTGCTTGTGGGTAGTGTTTTTTTTTTCTCCTTGATCCCTGCAGGTTGTTCAGGGACATTGCATTGAGACTAATCGAGAAGTCCATTACTTTCAGTTGTACCACAGTGTATCAGCCTCTGTGTACAATGTTCTTCTGGCTCTGCTCCTCTCACTCTGTATCACTTCCTGGAGGTCGTTCCAGTCTCCATCGAATTCTTCTACTTTATTATTCCTTTTAGCACAATAGTATTGATATGGAATTATTTAAGAATTTGATTTCTTCTTCTGTTAATCTAGGCAGTTTATATTTTTGTAAATATTCATCCATATCACCTAGATTGGCATATTTTTTGCCATATACTTGGGCAAAATAGTTTTTAATGATTGCCTTAATTTCCTCTTCTTTGGAGGTGAGTTCTCCCTTTCCATCCATGATACTGTTAATTTGGATTTCTTCTTTCCTCCTTTTTATTAGATTGACCAATACTTTGCCTATTTTGTTTGTTTTTTCAAAATATCAGCTTCTAGTCTTATTTTTCAGTTCAATAGTTCTATCACTTTCAATTTTATTAATTTCTCCCTTAATTTTTAGGATCTCTAATTTGGTTTTCTTCTGGGGGTTTTTTAATTTGTTCGCTTTCAAGTTTTTTGATTTGCATGTCCAATTCATTGACCTCTGCCCTCCTTAATTTGTTAATATATGAACTCAAGGATATAAATTTTCCCCTGAGTACTGCTTTGGCTGCATCCCATAGAATTTGAAAGGATGTCTCATCATTGTCATTTTCTTCAATGAAATTATTAATTGTTTCTATGATTTGTTCTCTAGCTGATTTTGGAGAATCACATTATTTAATTTCCAACTAATTTTTGATTTGGATCTCCATGTACCTGTACTGATCATTATTTTTATTCCCTTATGATCTGAAAAGGTTGCATTTATTATTTCTGCTTTTCTGCATTTGTATGCCATGTTTTTATGACCTATATATGGCCAATCTTTGTAAATGTACCATGAGCTGCTGAAAAGAAGGTGTAGTCCTTTTTGTGCCTATTTATTTATCTCCATATATCTATTAACTCTAATTTTTCTTTTTTTTTTTTAAACCCTTACCTTCCGTCTTGGAGTCAATACTGTGTATTGGCTCCAAGGCAGAAGAGTGGTAAGGGCTAGGCAATGGGGGTCAAGTGACTTGCCCAGGGTCACACAGCTGGGAAGTGGCTGAGGCCAGATTTGAACCTAAACTCTAATTTTTCTAAGATTTCATTCACCTCTTTTACCTCTTTCTTATTTGTTTTTTGATTTGATTCATCTAAATTTGATAGTGGTTGGTTTAGGTCTCTCATTAGTATAGTTTTGCTATTTCCTCCTTCAATTCTACTAGTTTCTCCGTTAGAAATTTGGGTGCTATACCATTTGGTGCATACATGTTGATTTTATTATTTATTTCCTCATTATCTATACTTTCTTTTATCAGGATATATTTACCTTCCCTATCCCTTTTAATAAGGTTTATTTTAACTTTGGCTTTTTCAGATATCATGATTGCAATTCCTGCCTTCTTTCTGTCAGTTGAGGCCCAATAGGTTTTACTACAACCTTTCATTCTGACCTTGTGAGTATCTATCCTCCTCAGGTGTGTTTCTTATAGATAACATATGGTAGGATTCTGGATTCTAATCCACTCTCCTATTTGTCTACATTTTATGGGTGAGTTCATCCCATTCACATTCAAAGTTATGATTGTCACTTTTGAATTCCCTAGCATTTTGATATTCTCTTCTAGTTCTGTCCTTTCTTCTTCTGCTATATCCTTTTAAATCAGTGTTTTACTTTTAGTCAATCCCCCTATTCCCCTCCCTTAATATGCTTCCCTTTCTGTCCCCTCCCTTTTTATTCCCTTCTTGTTTTTTTTTTAGGGTCTGTTAAGTTCCCTCCCCCCTCTCCTTCCTTCCTTTTTTTGTACCCCCCATCCCCTTACCCCCCTTAGTTTTCCCTTCTTCCTTACCCTGTAGGATAAGATAGACTTCAAGATCCCAATGGATCTTGGTGCTCTTCCCTCTCAGAGTTGATTTCACTGAGAGTAATGTTTGAGTATTACCTATTAGCACTCTCTTCCTCTCCCTCTTATAAGAGTATTCTTCCCCTTCCCTTCCCATGTGTATCTTTGTGTGACAAAGATTATTCTATTTATTTTATTTCTTCAAGTATCTATTGGTACCATTACAGTTCCTCTGTTCTGAAAATGATTTTTAAGATCTTTTGAGGTAATCTTTGTCAGTGTGTGCTGGGGAGAGGAAGTGTCCCACGTATAGACTGCCACCATGCTTACCCCGAAGTCAGGTCCAACTCTTTTGAGGGGTCATATGAACCCTCCAAGGGGCTCTGTAGTGTCTTGGGGCTTGATACAACCATCACAGTACAAACCACAGTATTTTGAGGCCCTTACTATCTGCAGAGAATTCCTCTTCAATTTGGTTTCCACATTGGATTTCAATCCTATGTAAATATCTTTATCAGTTCCATATCTCCTTGTTTCATGTTTTTGTCTGATGTTTATGATTACAGGGCTTTAAAATAAAATTATCTTTGTTGTTAGAGCTTCCAAAAAATCTTTAATGATTTTCATTTTCAGATGACAAGCACCTTCTTAAAAGAGAATCTTCAAAGTAATGTTTTTATCTACTGAATCAAATATTAAAAAAATAATAAGCAATCAGTAGAAGGGAATCTTGTATTCTCTACATGTTTCAGTCAATTGTGAGATGATAAATATGTGGGCCTGGGCAGCATATCACTTGCAAAAACTTTTGTATTCTTTACAAATACTGTTATTGGGGATGACCTAGAAGTGTGTAGTGATAATTCTCATGCATAGTTTGTATTAATGGAAAGGTAGTTTATCTAGGCCAGTAGTTGTTGATGTTGGTTGTCTTTCTGAAGTATTAAAAAGGACCCAAGTTTTTTTCCAAGTCTTTGGTATCTTTCTTCTTTCAGACAATTTATGAATGGACCCCTCAATGCTCTTAGAATTGTGTTGTCACCAGCAAGGAAGTTGTCTATATTCACTTGGTCCAATCTGGCTGCTCCTCCTGTCTTTGTCTTATTTTTTGCTATTTCTGACTCCTCTACAAACACATTAAGTATTATAACATTAGTGTTTAAGTATGCTGGTTCTACTGTTTTTGATGGGGAAAACAGTTTTTTAATGAAAATCTTTGTAGGTATTTTGTATTTCTCCCTTGTTTGTTGTCCAGTTCTTACTTGGAATCACATTGCTTAGTTAGCCATATTGCCAAACTTTCTTAAAAATGGCTTTAGAAAATAGCTTAGATTTATTTAAGTCTTTACTGCTTCTTTCTGATTTATTAGGCAATGCTACAAATAATCACCTATCATTGTTCTTTGGAAGATTTTATAAATGAGTTTATCTTTTAAGTTGGTGTTCCCTTGGTTTATGAAGTAATCTAATATTATATGGCAGCCATGCCCTCTCCCAACAAAAAAAATTCTCATGCTGCTTAAAGATACATTAAAATAAACAAGTCATCCTAGACCAGGGAGACAATAGTACAGCTGTACTTGTTCTAATAAGACAACATCTGGAGTTGCATACAGTTTTTTTTTTATCACAAGATTTTATTTTACCAATTACATGCAATAAATTTCCACATAAATTTCCAAAAATTATATGATTCAAATTGTCTCCCTTTCTCTCTTCTCTCCCCCCTCCCAGAGCTGGCAAGCAATATGTATTATCATTACATACAGTTCAGAGTGCCATATGTTAGGGAGAACATTGATAAACTGGAGACTCTTAAGAGAAGGATGATTAGGATCAATCTCATCAGTCAATAAATATTTATTAAGCACCTATGATGTGTCAGGCACTATGCCAAGTGCTGGGGATACAAAAAGACAGCCCCCACCCTCAAGGAGCTTACAATTTAATGGGGGAGACAGCATGATACACAAAGTGAGCCATATACAGGATTAATGGGGAAATAACAGAGGGAAGGCACTGAAATTAAGAGTGGTTGGGGAAGTCTTCTATAGAAGGTGGGATTTTAGTTGGGATGGCAAAAGCTTTTGAGATCATAACATATAAGGTCTGGTTGAAAGAACTGGGGATGATCATCTTGGAGAAGAGAAGATTTAAAACAGATATGATAGCTGTCCTCAGTTTTTTGAAGGGCTATCAGGTAGAAAAGAGAATAGACTTTTTTCTGCTTGGTCACAGATTCCAGAACTAGAAGCAATAGGTAGAGATTTGTAACAGTTAAAGTTTAGGGAAACTGAGGCATGAAGAAATTTGTTTCTCTCTGCAAGGAGTATTATATTTTTATGAGGTTTATTAAAGGTTAAGGATTTAAGAAAAATACAAGTAGGAAAGGCACGTGCTAGGTGGGCCGAGAGGCCAAATTAAATTTCACTTACATCATGAAGTGCGTCTGCTTCGAAGCGGAAGTAGAAAGAGACTCGTGTCTTTTTACAACCAGGTTAAATACCCCATATTGCTCTCGGGCCCAGGTGAGGTTACAAGGAGATTACAAAGCATTCTGGGGAAGTGGAGCAAGGACTTCTGGGGATTGAAGTCCTGGATTCAAGTCTCCATTTTTACAGATTTCAGAGTCAGGTGTAGACTTGAGGTATGGAAAACTCGATAACAATCAGAATTATCTAATAATGGCATGGAATGCTTCAGAAAGTAGTGGATATTCCCTCTCTAAAGAGCATCAATGAGAGCCATAATTAGGGCCAGGCAACTAGACCCTTGTCCCACAGCCTTAACACAGAGCAGGGTGGGGGACATGCTTCTTTCCTGAAGAGACCATCATCCCCCTGCCTTGTCATGTGGTCTTCTACTGGCCTAGTCATAATATGGCATGATCATCTCCTGATCACTATTCTCAGGAGCCTATTGACATAGTGCCACTCTCTTGGGCCCATATCCTATAGGAACATGGAATGAAGTCTCTGAGATAGAGGCTACCGTCTCAGAACAACTAAGCCATATGATTGAACTGTTTTTTGTGCCACAAATTCTGTGCTTTTATTTTATTTTTTAGAACCCTTACCTTCCGTCTTAGAATCAATTCTGTGTATTGGTTCTAAGGCAGAAGAGTGGTAAGGGCTAGGCAATGGGGGTTAAGTGACTTGCCCAGGGTCACACAGCTGGGAAATGTCTGAGATCAGATTTGAACCCAGGACCTCCCATCTCTAGGACTGGCTCTCAATCCACTGAGCTACACAGCTGCCCCCTAAACTCTGTGCTTTAAAAAAAAATTTGTACCTTTTTTAAGAATTCCTAATTATGGCTAATTCATGTCAGGTATATTGTAAAGGGGATCCTTGTTGAGATATGGATGAGTCTATATGGCCATTGAATTCCCTTTCAACTCTGAGATTCTTCGATTTAGAAGTTCTATGAAGCAGAAGTTTCCGTGTGCTAAGAGTGAGAATAGAACTATGGACAACAATGACCCCAGTGGTACATGGGTAGGCTATACCCTTCCCAGATGAAGACTCTTAGGTATGTGGCTTAGTATTTTTATTCATTATGTCCCAGATACATTTTTTTTTTTGTTCCGCGGTATTGTTGTTATATTTGGCTCCTCTCAAAGCCTAGAGGCAATGGAGACAATGATCAATTCTCAGGAAGGATAATTAAACAATGAAAGCAGGAAGCCTTAGAGGCTTCCAAAGAAAATTTCATTCCAATTCAGCAATAGGAAGTAGCCTGTCAGTTTCCCCAACATATGCCACCAAAGTTTAAGGGTATTTCATCTTCTGGACAAACTTTCATTAGCTAAGTTTATTCTAAAGGTCAAGATATGATCTCTGGATATCTTTGGATATCTTAAACACCCCACCCCCCCTTTTAAAAAAATTATTACATGATGGAGCAGTCCCGGATGAAGATTCAAAGTCCCTGAGTTTGAATTATGACTCTATTTTCCCACTCTGTAACTTTGGGCAAGAATGAATATATGAAAAAAACATTTATCAAGCACCTTATATTTGGAAAAATTTGTTTGAAGAGCTGGAGATAGTGACAGATAAATGAAACAGTCTCTGTTCTCAAGAAGTTCATATTATAGACGGGAGAGATGATGCATATAGAAGGGAGGGAGAGCTGTTGGGTCCAGTGGTCCTGAGAGGGTGCTTGGAAAGCAAATTATATCTTCTTTAATATGTTTGCATTGCAAAGGTATTCTGTTCCTTTTTTTAAAAAAAAGTCTTTACTTTCTGTCTTGGTATCAATCTAAGACAGGAGATCAGCAAAGCCTAGGCGATCAGGATTAAATGACTTGTGCAGGGTTAAGTGTCTGAGGTCAAATTTGAGTGCAGGTCCTCCCATCCCTAGGCCAACATTCTATCCACTGAGCCACTTAGCTGCTCCAGTTATATATCTGTTTCAAATGTTAAAACATTTGACAGAGCCAAAAACTTTGGTGGAGAGAATTTCTCTTCTGGGTTTTCAGTAGCTGTGTTTGTTGAGGCAGTTGACAAGTCTCTCTTGGGGTTATTCCTTTCGGTGATGGCTGAGGAGACCTGGCTAGAAGTTTGACTGATGGTCAGAGGTTTGAATGCTGCTATTCAAGGAGTTCTGGGCCATAGGAAGCTGGGCTAGCTCCATGAGGAACTGTATAATTGAAAATCTGTTACCCTAAAAAAAGAACTACATTTCCCAGGATCCCATTGACTTCCTGTCCTTACATACTTCCTATAGACAGGGGATACTAGGCAAGGATGTGAAGGGTCCCAGTTCTTTACTTCCTGTCCTGAGCCTGGTGGTAGTAAGGTGGGTGTTTGAACTGTCTGATCAGCCATGGGCATGTGCTCTTTATTTTGTATCTTCTTTATTCCTTGATTTCTAATGATCATTAATAAATCTCTTAAAATATAATATTTTTATTAGTTTTTTATTTTTATTTTTATTTTTTGGATGAGACAGCTATAACCACTTTATTTTTTTTCAAGATGATTTCATCATTTATTTATTTATTTTTTCCATTTGACTAAATAAAGTCAATTTAGAACATTATTCCTTGGTTACAATAATCACATTATTTCCCTCCCTCCCCTCTACCCTCCCTTCCCACAGCCCACATGTTATTTCTTTGGGTATTACTTGTGTCCTTGATCAGAACTTATTTCCATGTTGTTCATGTTTGCATTTAGTCTACATCCCCAGCCATATCCCTTTGACCCATGTATTCAAGCAGTTATTTTCTTTGGTGTTTTTTTCTCCCACAGTGTTTCCTCTGAATGTGGATGGTGGTTTTTCTCATAGATTCCTCCAAGTTGTTCAGGATCACTGCATTGCCACTAATGGAGAATTCCATTACATTCATTTGTACCATAGTTTATCAGTCTCTGTGTACATTTTCCTGGTTCTGCTCCTCTCACTCTGCATCAATTCCTGGAGGTTGTTCCAGTCCCCATGGAATTCCTCCACTTTATTATTCCTTTGAGTGCAATAGTATTCCATTACCAACATATACCACAATTTGTTCAGCCATTCCCCAATTGAGGGGATCTACCTTTCTCATGTGTGTTTCTTGTAGACAGCATATGGTAGGGTTTTGGAATCTAATCCACTCTACTATTCACTTGCATTTTATGGGTGAGTTCATTCCATTCACATTCAGAGTTATGATTACTAGCTGTGTATTTCCCAGCATTTTGATTTCTACTCCTGGTCCTGCCTTTTCTTCTTTCACTATTTCCTTCTACACCAATGTTTGTTTTTAGTCAACCCCCCTAGTTCCCACCCTTATTTTACTTCCCCTTCTACCCCCATCCCTTCTTATTCCCCCCCTTATTTATCTTGCAGTCTTTCTAAAACTAACCCCTCCCTCCCTTCTACCGCTTCCCTCCCCACCAGTTCATTTGTTACCCTTCTACTCCTCTATAAGGCACAAATCTATTCTCTGCCCCAATGGATTGGATTGTTCTTCCCTCTTTGGGTCAATTTCAATGCATGTAAAAGTTGAGTATTTCCTTTCTTCAACCTCTTTACCCTTCCAATGTATTGATGTTCTCCCCCCTCCCGCCATGAGCTTCTTTGTGACATATAAATTTACCCCCTTTTGTTTCTTTTCCCATTTCTTTTAGTATTAGCCTCTTTTTTAGCTCTAGTTGTATATATATGTATATATATATATACATGCATATGCATTTATGCATACATATATCTATATACCTATTTATGTCTTGTCATTTCATCCTATGCAGTTTGCCACTGTTCCCTCTAAGTGTAATTCTTCTAGCTGCTCAGTTGAAAATAACAATTTTTAAGAGTTACCAATGACCTCTTTTCTTATAGGGATACATATCATTTTAACTTATTGAGTCTCTTTAAAAAAGTGTTTTGTTTTGTTTTGTTTTTCTTTTTCCTCCCCTCTTTTTTAATTACCTTTTGATGATTCTCTTGAGTTCTGTGCTTCGGCATCAAATTTTCTATCCAGGTCTGGTCTTTTCTTTACACATTCTTGGAATTCTTCTATTTTATTGAATGACCATACTTCCCCTTGTAAGAATATAGTCAGTTTTTCTGGGTAGTTGATTCTTGGTTGTAGACCTATTTCCCTTGTTTTCCAGAATATCATATTCCATGCCTTTTGGTCCTTCAGTGTGGGTGCAGCCAGGTCCTGCATTATCCTCACTGTGGTTCTGTGGTATCTGAATGACTTCTTCTTGGCAGCTTGTAATATCTTTTCTTTGGTCTTGAATTTGGCCATAACATTCCTGGGTGTTGTCAGTTGGGGATTAAGTACAGGAGGTGATCTGTGAATTCTTTCAATCTCCACTTTTCCCTCTTGTTCTAGAATATTGGGGCAGTTTTCTTGAATAATTTCCTGTAGTATTATGTCTAGGATTTTTCTTTTGTCATGGTCTTCTGGTAGACCAATGATTCTTAAATTGTCTCTCCTCAAATGATTTTCTAAATCCTCTGTTTTGTGAATGAGATGCTTCATATTTTCCTCAAATTTTTCATTCTTTTGGTTTTGTTTTATAGTGTCTGCTGCCTTGTGAGGTCACTTGATTCTAGTTGTTGTATTCTGGTTCTTAAGGACTGGATTTCATCCTTGGCTTTTTGGTCATCCTTCTCCTTCTGGTCTGATTTCCTTTGGAGGTCATCTTTCATTCTCTTTACATCATCTCTCATCTCCTTTGCCTCATCTTTCATCTATCTTCTTTGCCTCATCTTTCATCTCCTTTGCCTCATTTTCAAGCTGGTTGATTTTGGCTTTCAAGACACTATTTTCTGTTTCCAGATGACATCTTAGTTTTGAAATCCTTTCCCCAATTGTCTTCAGCCTCTCTTAATTGTGTTTTGAATTGCATTTTGAGTTCTTCCAAAGCCTGTATCCAATTCACTGGGATTCCTGTTTTATTACTTGCCTCATCCGGTGTATTGTTTGTTCTTGGTTCCTTGCCTGTGCAGAAGCTGTCAATTGTAATTTCTTTCTTCTTTTTCTGTTGTTTGCTCATATTTACCCCTTCTTTGCTCCCCGTATTTGTCTGTGCTCTTGATCCTCTCATTTTTTTGGTTTTGGGGCTTTCTGTCAGTCTCCCCTCGTGGAGCTTTGTCAGATCTCTCAGTGCAGTCTCTGGGGGGGGTGGGGGAGGAGTGTTGGAGTTTGAGCTTCCCTGTCCTCTGGAGGCTTGATTGGATTAATGTCTAGCAGTCAGTGAGGGATGGGTGTTGGAACTTGTGCTTCCCTGAGCTCTGAAGATTTTTGATAGAATTAAGTTCAGCTGGGTTGGGCTGGATGTGCCCTGAGGCCAAAACCTCCTGGAAGGCTGGAGCAATATGGAGGGTGTCAGCCATTCTGACTGGGCTGCCAGCTCTGCGTTCCCTCTCCAGCTTCTTCTCTGCCGCCTGTGTTCGATGCTCTGAACCTGGCACAACCCTGCCTTCAAGGTACACCCTCTAGACTAGTGCCTTTGCCCGCCCAGAGATTCCTGCTGCTGCTGGGGGCTTAGCACTCTAGGTGGGGTGGGAGGGGTCCTGGGACCTTCCTTCTGCCTTCCCCCTAAGCCTGAGTGTTCTTGGATTCTGGCTTTTGGGGGGCATATCTTTTGAATTGAGTCTAGCAGGAGGGTTCCTTGGATCTGTCTTATTGTTGGGTTTGATTTTCAGTCCCCTAGGAGCATTTAGTTTGTGATCGGTAAGAAAGGGTTTTCAGAGGTCTGAACTATTGATGCTCCTAAGCCACCATCTGGACACCCTATAATATTTTTATTTTTGAGATTTAATTTTAACTTTTACAGAACTAAGAGATGGAGGGATGGTTAAGGTTGTGGTGGTGGTTTGGCCCATCTAGCACATGCTGGTCCTCTTGTCTCATCCAAAGATGCATATTGCTGCCTCCCTCTGCTAGGTTGATCCTCCTGCCTGAGGCATTTAATTGTTGTCGTTGTTATTTTTTAATGCTTACCTTCTGTTTTAGTATCAATTCTAAGACAGAAGAACAGAAAGGGCTGGGCAATTAGGGAAAGTGACTTGCCCATGCACACATCTAGGAAGTGTCTGAGGTCATATTTGAATCCAGGTCCTCCCAACTCTAGGCCTGGCATTCTATCCACTGTGCTACCTAGCTGCCCCTTAAGTTAGCATTTAATTTTTGTCACAGCTAGAATTTCAGCCAGCCTCCAGAGGGATCACTTCTCTGGATCCTGGAAGGGAAATCACTTTCATAATCTGGGCCTCAGTTTCCTCATCAGTAAAATGATGGATGTAAACTAAATTATTCTGACTCAATCAATGAATGAGAGACTACTAAGTATTGTATTAAATTAGGGATTCAAGGAAAGGCAAAAACAGTTCCTGCCTTCAAGGAACTCACATTCTAATGGAGAGACAACAAGAAAATAATTAGGCATATTCAAGATATATAGAGAAGAGATGGAAACCATATCATCTGAGTTCTGTTTATGGCTTCAACAGTTTGGACAGAGAAAATTAGTTCTCTGTGCACTTGGCCCCTCCTGCCTCTAGTGCTCCTTATTCTTGACCTTTACCTTTATGAAACTGGCCAGCTCAGCATGTCTGCTAGTTAAACCCTGGGACCAGCTTGCTACCTCAAGTTGCCTTTCCCATGCTTCTCTCCTGGACCCATCATCTCCTTTGCAGCCAGCCTCCTGCCTTGGGGATACACAGCCTGCTTGGCAGTTAGTCCTCTGCTTCAGGAACAAACTGCATCCTTTGCCTCTAGGTCCTTGCCAAGAACTCCACCTCCCAGATCTGCCACATCTTTCCCCCTGAGATTAAGGTTGCTGCCAACTTCCTGGTGGGCCTTGTACTCCTACCTGTTCTTGGTTTCCTTCCTTCCTTCCCTCTCTCCTTTCATTTCCTCCCTCTTTTCCTTCCTTTCTTCTTCCCTCCCTCCCTTGCTTCTTTCCTTCCTTCCTTCCTTCCTGAGGGGAGTGGGACTGCATCCTGAATGTCATGGAGGCTGCTCATACCCTGGTGAAGGACCTGAACCAGACCCTACTGGAGCTGTATACTCTAGGTTCCAGCCAAGGGGACCCATATCTCTTAGAATTCCATCCTATGCTACATACAAGTGAATCCCTTGGCTCAGTGGGTGTACCTATTTAAGAGGCTCAATCTGAAATCTAAATAGAATCTGAGCCTTCCCCTCTGACTTGGTTCATCCTCATGCTTTGACTCTCACCTTGAACCTGAAACCGTGTTAACAATAAAATCTGCTGGGAAGCAGGGATAAGGTGGGTCTTATCACCTTTCCCCTGAACTACTGCAATAGCCTTTAAAAAAAAAACTCTTACCATCTATCTTAGAATCAATATTAAGTATTGCTTCCAAGGCAGAAGAGTGGTAAGGGCTAGATAATAGGGATTAAATTACTTTCCCAGGGTCACAGAGCTAGGAAGTGTCACAGGCCACATTTGAACCTAGAATCTCCCATTTCTAAGCCTCCAATCTCTTCCAGATTTCTCAATTCCCTGAGCCACCTAAGATACCCCCTTCAATAACCTCTTAATTGTTACTGTTTCAAGTCTTTCTCTACTCCAATCCATCTTCCATACAGCTGTCAAATTATTTTCCTCAAGTCTAAATATGACTTAGCTTCCTTCAAGACTCAACTCAAAGCCCACCTTCTAGAAAAGATTCTCTGTCTTTCTCTTTTCTCCTCCACCCCCACCTCACTGAGTCCATCTGTCAGAATGATGAGTATCCTTAAGTTCATACAATATGAAGATTGGTTGAAGGAATTGAGAGTGCTTAACCAGAAGAATAAACAGGGAAGTCCTATCTGGTGTAGAGACTTTCGATCGCTTCAACATCTCCAATGGCGTGAAACAAGGCTGTGTCCTTGCTCTGGTACTATTCAACCTATACTTCACCCAAGGATTACGACATGCTGTGATGGATCCAGACCTGGGCATCTACATCAAATACCGACTGGATGGCTCACTATTTGACCTTCGCCGCCTGACTACAGAAACAAAGACAACAGAGAGACTCATCCTGGAAGCTCTCTTTGCAGATGACTGTGCTCTCATGGCCCACCAAGAAAATCATCTCCAAACCATTGTGGACAGGTTCTCTACAGCAACAAAACTGTTTGGCCTGACTATCAGCCTCAGCAAAACAGAGGTGCTGTTCCAACCTGCACCAGGGAGGGCAACTCACCAGCCGTGCATTACAATCGATGGCACGCAGCTTTCCAATGTCAACACTTCCAAGTACCTGGCCAGCACCATTGCCAACGACGGGTCCCTAGACCACGAGATTAATGCCAGGATCCAAAAGGCCAGCCAGTCACTCAGGCAGCTGTGCTGCAAAGTCCTCCAACACAGTGGTGTAAGCACTGTGATGAAGCTCAAAGTGTATAACGCAGGGGTCCTCAGCTCGCTCCTGTATGGTTGCGAGACATGGACACTGTACCAGAAGCACATGAAACAGCTGGAGCAATTCCACCAACGCTCCCTCCGGTCAATCATGAGGATCTGATGGCAGGACCGAATCACCAACCAGGAAGTCCTCGACAGAGCCAACTCCACCAGCATCGAAATCCTGGTCCTCCAAACCCAGCTACGATGGTCTGGACACGTCATCCGCATGGACCCACAGCGAATACCAAGGCAGGTATTCTATGGTGAATTGTCAGCTGGACTCAGGAAACAAAGTCGACCAAAGAAAAGATACAAGGATCAGCTAAAGTCCAACTTGAAGTGGGCTGGCATTACACCGAAGCAACTAGAACTCGCTGCCTCTGACAGAAGCAGCTGGCAAACCCACATTAACCATGCCGCCACCACCTTTGATGATGAACGACGTCGACGTCTCGCCACTGCGAGTGTAATGTGGCAGTGAACGCCGACACCAGGCCACAACCGCACCTCCCGTAACAACTGGCGTCCCAGGCCCCATGTGCCACAAACTCTGCGCCTCAGCCTTTGGACTTCAAAGCCACATGAGGGTACATCAATAGATGATAATGCACAAAGACAATTGTCATTCTTGGTAACCGAGAGACTACCACTATACTATAAAAGACTTAAGAGGTATGTGGTAGTTGTCTCTAAGGGTGAGGATGAAGAGTGATGAGACTTTTCTGCTTGCCCTGGAAGGCAGAATTAGGAGCCATGGCTTGATGTATGAAAGATCTATATATGTAGGTTTGATAAAAGGGAAAACAAATCATCTAGGAGAAGATTCTATTTTAGGTTTGGAACAAACTGGCTCAGTGAACTCTGAGATCTTTCTGAACTATTAGATTCTGTGAAAAATGTCAGCCTTAACTTGGAATTATGCCTAAAGGGCTATAAAACTGTGCATACCCCTTGATTCTATATTACTACTGTTGCAATGTAATGCTTAGTACATAAGCATGATTGACAGCCAGAGAATCTTCAGAGCTGGCAGGGGAAAGATTCCAAAGGATTGGAGAGACAGTTTACTGATCTCTCTTGGGGGTTGGCAGCTACCAAAGAAGTTGGAGGTGGCTGATCTGTGCTCTTGTGGACATCTTTGGATCATCTTACAAGCAGTCCTCTGAAGCAGGAATGGATATGTGAACTAAGGGACTATTGGGAGCTCCAACCATTCTCTGGACCATTTAGGACCCCTCATCTGGACTTCAACCTCTCCTTGCTAAAAGACTCTATATGTAAGATCTCTGCCTGTCAATCATGCTTATGCACTAAGCATTACATTGCAACTCTATCAACTAGATTTGTATCCCAAAGAAATAAAAAAAGGCAGGGGAAGGAACTATTTGTACAATAATATTATAGCTTCCTTTTTTGTGTTCACAAAGAATTAGAAATTTAGGGATATTCATCAGTTGGGGAATGGCTGAACAGATTGTGGTATATGATAGAGATAGAATTCTATCGTACTATAAGAAATGAGCAGAATAATTCCAGGAAAAAGCTGGAAAGACTTATATGAACTGATGCTAAGTGAAATAAGCAGAACCAGGAGAACATGGTACACAGTAATAGCAATATTGTATGATGATCAACTATGAAAACTTAGCTACTCTCAGCAATAATGATCTAGAACAATTTTGAAGGACTTATGACAAAGAATGTCATCCTTCTCTAGAGAAAGAACTTTTGGATTCTGAATGTGGATCAAAGCAGACTATTTGTAGCATCCTAAGCATATTCACATCTATGAAATATAAATGACTGTATAACTACTGTGTCTCCAAGCATAAGGTTATACCAATAACATTTTATTCTTTTACTACCTTTTCAGTATTAGAGAACTTTTCAGTGTTTGTTCTTATTACTGAAACAAATGTATACATATTTTAAATTAAATTATACGACATTGATTACAGCATATTTTAGCCACAGATGCTCTTTATTGAGTTGTGTACTTATTTTTAAGTAATATCTTTTGCTTTTTTTATTCTAATGGTTTCATAATTAACTATGCCCATTTTTTCTCTTTTTAGAGTAAAAGACGATTTGAGCGAGATTGCAAAGAAGCTGACAGAGCTCAGCAGTATTTTGAAAAAATGGATGCTGACATTAATGTTACAAAAGCAGATGTTGAAAAGGTATATTCTGTCATAGTCATTGTTTCACTTCTTTATTTATCCTTGTCCCTATTTGTCCTTGTCTTGAATCATTCTTGCCCCAAGTTCCATTTCATATATACAGAAAGGGCATTATTTGTGATGTTTCTCCTTTGTTGTTATTACTTCCAGTTCCAGAATTTGAAATTCAGTAGTTCTCACCATTGTGAATTTAGGAAATATATTATTATTATTTGTGTCATCACTAAGAAAAAAGACAAATATTTTGGCACCTTATGTGAAAAGTGTTATGAGGACGCTAACCTTAATAATCTTTAAAAGGAAAAGGCCCCTTTCTATTATCATTGATTACCAAATAAAACAGTAATTCTCAGGTACTAAACATTTGTAAGTAGTTTTGAACTTTAGTTTACATGTGAAAATGAAATTTTGCTATCATAAAGAGAAGTCCTAGAAATGTGTTTTTGCTCTTCCATTTATTCAGATTGATAAATAATATCACTCATATGTTTTTTATTGCTAAATTAAAGTTACTAATTCAGAAAAGGTGCTTCTCAGAAGTTTCTCCAGAACAAAAAGGGTTTTGGAGAGGAAGTGAAGGAAGCCGTGGTCAAGTGTCAAGTGAAGTAAAACTTAAAGGGTCTGGACCCCTTCCTGAATCAATGTAAATGGAAAGAACAAATGCAATAAGAGTTTAAACAAAAGGCTGATAGAGTATAATAACCCAGATTTGTCACCAAAAATATATGAGAAGTCATTTTGCTTTACTTTTTACAAAGGAGATCATGAATGCAGATGATTGCATATAACATTAGGCATTAGGTTGATTTCTTAGTTCTGAACTTTTTCCTTTCTCTTTCATTATTTATTATAAGAAATGGTTCTCTGGGAGAGACACACAAGAACATAGTTGATGTAAAAAGTTATAAACATACATTTATTTTTCAACAATAATAGCTAACGTTTATGTTGTGCTTTTAAAAAGAATGTTCATTCATGAGTACTATAATTGAAGTAAGGAATATTGACGAGGAAAAGAGAAATTAGCCAAATGACTTTTTATTTGAAGCATCTGATCTTCACACGTTTCCCAAATGAAAGTGCATTTCATTACATTTCAAATTTGGACTACAAAAATAGTTTTGTAATTTGGTCTAGTTATTCTGTGTATATAAAATAACTAGCACTTTAGTGAAAATCAATGCATTCTTTCATTTTGAATGTTTTAGTGTAAGAGTTAAAGATTTAATTCTTATATTGTTATATTCCAGATAAAGTTGTTTTGTTTTTTCAGTTTACTTGATATAATAAGTGTGTTACTTGGTTAAATTTAGTATGCTAAAAAAAAATTGAACCTAATTTTCATCCTTAAGACCCAATTTAGAAAGATATAAGATGAAAAGTTTCCCTAATTCAACCTTTTAAACAAGAAAAATTCAGACAGAAAAGTTAATTTAGAATATTTTTTCCATAATTACATGAATCATATTCTTTACTTCCCTTCCACCCCCCTCCCATAACCAACAAGCAATTCCATTGGGTTTTACTTGTGTCATTGATCAAGACCTATTTCCATATTATTGATATTTGCACTAGGGTGATCATTTAGAATCTACATCCTTAATCATATCCCTATCGAACCATGTGTTCAAGCAGATGTTTTTCTTCTTTGTTTCTGCTCCCACAGTTCTTTCTCATGAGTCCCTCCAAACTGTCCTGGGTCATTGCATTGCTGCTAGTAGAGAAGTCCATTACATTCAATTGTACCACAATGTATCAGTCTCTGTGTAGAATGTTCTCCTGGTTCTGCTCCTCTCACTCTGCATCACTTCCTGGAGGTCTTTCCAGTTCACATGGAATTCCTCCAGTTCATTATTCCTTTGCGCACAATAATGTAACCTTGAACTGGCCATGCAGCCCTTGGCTAAGACAAACTCATTAACATGCTCGGACTCAATTCCCCGGGAAAGCATGGTTTCCCATCTACACGCCCAAAGGTGTTCCCTCTATCTTGCCACCCAATCTTAATTGTCTATACTTTGTGATGTGGGTACTACGTCCTTGGGAGTACCGCCCAGGCAGGACAGGAATAAATTCAGAGGCAATCCCATGAACTTCCTCTTGGCTCTTGGCCTTTCTCCCCTTCCATGGAGCTCCACTGGGCTCCTCAATGACTATGTCTCTCTCTCCTCTTGACCTTCTCCTTCCCCGAGGCTGTAACCATCTAGGCCTGCATTTCCTGCCTTAATCTCCTCCTCCGCCTTGTGTTCCTTTGTACTCATACTTTCCTATCAAAGGGAGTATCATAGGGACTGCCTGCCCTATCCTACCACTGACTTGTCCGTGTCTTTCATTTCCACCCTGGTTCTCGGTTCCTACCTCTCCTGGGGTCCCATCACAAAGGTGAGCCCCTTCCCTTGTGGGACCCTGCTGGTCAGGAACTCCATTAAGGAAAACCCCACAACTATTTTTTACTTTAGTTTATTTGGGGATTTTGTTTTTTTAGGAATATTCTCTTACAACAATGGCCAATATGGAAGTAAATTTTCCATGATAATACATGTATAACACAGATCTAATTGCTTGCTATCACCAGGATGGGGAGGAAAGGAAGAGAGGGAACAATTTAACTCTTATAATTTCAGAAAATGTATATTGAAAATTTTACTACATGTAATTGGGAAAATACAATACATATTAAAAAAGGAAATCTCAGCCTTTCAGAGAGTTCCTTGCTCATCATGGCCTACTATGAATAGACGTTTGGCCCACTGATTCATAGGAGCGTATTGTAACCTCCTGTGGTTACATCTTAAAATTCTCATGGGTGGACACCTGAGAAGGAGATTGGAAACTGAGGGAAAATGGATAGAGAAGAGAGAGAGAGAGAGACAAAGGAATAAAGACTCAGAGACAAGTAGTTAAAAAATATGGGCTACATCTTGCCGTGCCTCTCTGATGGTATTGAGAGAAGGCGCTACATGTGCCTTCACACTTTTATTGAAGAGTTTAGGAATGTGGAATGGGAGGTAGCCAATGAACATGTGACATGGCATAGGCTTTAACACTGGCTCAATTGACAGTCACGTAATCAAAGAGGAGGAGGTTAAACAAACATGTGACTTAGCAATGAATGTGGTCCAACAAGGTGTGAGCTAGGACCCTCTGGCAAATATTGTCCTGCCCAGGAATTCCTCTGTCCTTTGGATTGAAGATTTGGAAATACAATAATCAATAAGTAACATGACCATGAGTCTGGTATATGAACACATAAGATACAATATCAATACACCAATCATATTTCCAAGATGCTAATATACCTGGTATGCTACACATATCATCAAAGCTTTAAAGTGGGAAAGAATCTTAGAAGTCATCTTGTCCAACCTTCTCTTTTTACAGATGAAGAGACTGTGGCTCACTGAGGCGAGGTGACTTCCTTAGGGTCACATATTTATAAGTGGCAAAACTAGGATATGAACCCAGATTCTTTGATTCCAAATTCATTACTAAACTTTGCACTGTACCATAAATCATTTCTATGCTTTATGGTATGTGCAGTGGCTAGAGTGCTGAGCCTAGACAGGAAGATCTGAGTTCAAATCTAACCTTAGATTATTACTAACTGTATGACTCTGAGTAAAATCATTTAACCTCTGCTTATCTCAGTTTCTTTGTCTGTAAAATGAGAATAATAATAACACTTCCCTCCCAGGGTGGATGTGATGATCAAATGAGATAATTGTAAAATGCTTAGCATAGTTCTTGGCATATAGTTAGTGCTGTTATTATTATTAATCACAATTAAACATCTTTTATGATCTGAGGTGCATAGATTGGTCACAATGTACCACTTCTTTGCAAAATCAAAATAGATAATGAGAGAAGAGAACAAAAAGTTTCATGTGTTAGCAGTGGTTTATAAGTTTATAAGTGGTTTATAAGGAAGCCCCAAAGCTGCTTACATAATGTCACTGTACAGCTAAACTCAACTCACCTCTGCAGGAGGGAAGAATGATTTGTTGACTCAGGCATTGTGCTTCTCTTTTGCCTGCTTTTTTTTTTTAACCCTTACCTTCCATCTTGGAGTCAATACTGTGTATTGGCTCCAAGGCAGAAGATTGGTAAGGGCTAGGCAATGGGGGTCAAGTGACTTGCCCAGGGTCACACAGCTAGGAAGTGGCTGAGGCCAGATTTGAACCCAGGACCTCCCATCTCTAGGCCTGGCTCTCAATCCACCGAGCTACCCAGCTGTCCCCTTGCCTGCTTTTCCTGCACTAATTAATCAAAATTTTGTCTTGACTAGAGTAAAAATTAGTGTTCTATGACTTGTTCCATTGTGTAAAGTGCTACTGTAAAGTTGTTTGTAGGAGTGAGGAAGCACTATTTGCACTATTGCTTGTTGTATATTTCTGGTCTTACTGGGAATCTTGGTAAATTGAGGAGAGAAGGTGTGCAGACACGGACTAATAATGAACCAAATTGTTTACAGGGTCCTTGAGTGTGATTTCTGTCGAAACACTCAAATATGATCCCCTTCTCTCTAATCCCACTGCTACTATCCTAGTGTAGCTTCTATTACCACCTGCCTGAACTATTTTTTAAAAACCCTTACCTTCTGTCTTAGAATCAATATAGGGCTTGGCAATGGGGATTAAGTGACTTGCCCAGGGTCACCCAGCTAGGAAGTGTCTGAGACCAAATTTGAATCCAGAACCTCCCATCTTGAGGCAGGGCTTTCCATCCACTGAGTCATCCAGCAGCAACCCCCAACTATTTTTGTTGTTGTTCAGTTATTTTAGTCATGCCCAAGTCTTCATGACCCCATTTGGGGTTTTCTTAGCAAAGGTATCAGAGTTGTTTGCTATTTCCTTGCCCAGCTCATTTTATAGATGAGGAAATGGTGGCAAACAAGATTAAGTAACTTGCTCAGGGTCACACAGTTAGTATCTGAAGCCACTTTTGAACTCGGGTTTTCCTGACTTTAGGCCTGGCTGCCTGGCTGGTGTGACATGGGCTGGCACTAAAGAAAAAGTGCCAGGCTGAAGAGTGTGTGAAATTGATCACCTAGATGGGGGCAAGGGGCCCCAAGAGATTGGATTCTTGTGGAGGAGAAGATTCTGGCTGGTAGAGGAGTTGCTCTCCGTCTTGAGAAGCTGAAGACAGAAGGTGGGAAAAAGACTTTCTCCTGAGGGTTACCCACTTTTTCCTGCTGGTGACTGGAAATCCTTCTCCCCAACATTTCCCAATTGAAGGGACTTTCTGAAGAGAAAACCTAAGCAGACTTTATCTCAGCTCCTGTTGTCCAGGGGTGAGTCAACCTGACTTTCTCTCAGGGGGGCTTAGGCTGCCAAGGCTTGAGTTCCACCCAAACTCGAGGAGGGAGGAAAAAAGGGTTTTAGAGAGAGACAGGGACCCCGCTTTTCCCACATTCCTTTTCCCATTCTTCCCTACCCATTATTCCTTTCATATTACCTGATTGAGTTGACATTAAAAGTTATCTGTTCCCCCAGTGGAGTGTGAATGGACAGATCAAGGGGAGATCCTTTGGTCTCAAGTAGTGGAGGGGGGACAAGAGTGAATTTGGGAGAGCAGCCTTAGCAAAGGAGGGAAGTCAGAAGGGGAAAAATCTTCAAATCCCCTCTTTTCTCTCTGAGCCAAATGTAAACATCAGCTGTCTCTCCTGAACCCCACTTTGAGAAGTGGGGTCTCCTCTCTTTCCCCCTCTCAATACTGAAAGTTTTAACCCCTTGGTTGCAACGAAACAACACATCTGCTACAACTTAACCTCCCCTTTATAATACATATCTGTCCAGGTGATCAATTTCATACACTCTGTACCCTGGCACTTTTTCTTTAGTGCCAGTCTCTGTCACACTGGCACAATAGTAAGGTGATTAAAAATGATTATTAATTGGTTGATTAAAAAGCATGAATTGATTGGCTTTATTTTCCCCCCTCCCCCAAGTGCCTAGCACAGACTCAAGGACATAAATATATTGTTAAATATTTTCTAAATTAAATATATATATTTTTGCTATTTTGAGCAGAAGAGATATGAACACTTTTCAAAAGATATTTTTTCTCCTCTTTTTTAATAAGATCTTTGGCATAAAGCAACAGAATTACTAGAGCAAGTGGTATGACCAATTTTGGGAAGAGAAGCAAAGGGAAAAGGGAACCAGCATTTATATATAGCACTGACTATGTTCCAGACATTGTACTTCATGCTTTTTTTTTTTTTTAATTCTTACCTTCCTTTTTAGAATCAATACTGTGTATTGGTTCTAAGGCAAAAGAGCAGTAAAGGCTGGGCAATGGGGATTAAGTGACTTGCCCAGGATCATCCAGCTAGGAAGTGTCTGAGGCTAGGTTTGAACCCAGGACCTACTATCTCTAGCTCTGGCTCTCCATCCACTGAGCTACTCAGCTGCTCCCTTAATGCTTTTTACAAATGTCATTTCATTTGATCCTCATTATCCTGAAATATATGTATTATTGTTACTCCTATTTTGCAGCTGAGGAAAGTGACTTACCTAGAGTCTCACAGCTAGTAAATATCTGAGGTTAGATTTGAACTCAGATTTCTATCTTGAAGTTGTGATCTGACATGGGAAATGGTGGCTACAGAAGCTTGGGAAATTTGCTGTATAAGGCCTTAAAGTTATTTGGACTATTGGTTAGGAATAGCAGCTCTACTACCTTTTTTTTTTTAACCTTTACCTTAATATGAGTTTTAAGGCAGAAGAGCAGCAAAGGATAGGCAATTGGGGTCAGGGGTCTTGCCCAGGGTCATACAATGAAGACATATCTAAGGCCAGATTTGAATCCAGGTTGTCTTGACTCTAAGTCCAATGTTCTATGCATTGTCCATACTATCTCCTGCAGCCTGTTGGTTGTTTTACTTTAATTTTATTTATTTTATAACCCTTATCTTCTGTCTCAGTTCTAAGACCCCAAACTTGAGGTCTTAAAACTTATTTTTCCAGGGTCATACAGCTAGGAAGTATCTAAGGCTAAATTTGAACCCAGGTCCTCCCAACTTTAGGCCTGGCACTCTACCTACTGTGCTACCTAGCTGTCCTTGCTTTTATGTAGGGGGTCTTTTCCTAATTCCCGATATTCTTTGTAGTCTTCTCTCTCCATCCCCATGCCCCCAAATAACTTGTTTTATTTTTTTTTTATTTGCTTCTCTGTTTCCTCTAGTAAGATGTAAGCTTTTTAGAGGGCAGAAAACTGTTTCCTTTTTTTGTATCCCCAATACCAAGCACAGTGCCCTGGAAACGTAGCAGACATTTAATAAATGCGTATTAACTGACTCACTGGCACCTCGCAGGCATTTAATAAATGTCTGCTAGATTAGATTGAATCGCCACATCTTGGAAGGGAGGCCTTATTCCCAAGTCATCCTCAGTCAGCCTTTTCCTGTGTCTTCTCTATCTTCAGGCTGCAGGCGGAGATCAGGGTGAGGGCAGGGAGTTTGTGGCTGTCCCTCCACCCCCATTCTCCTGGTGGCTTACATGTGACTGCCAGCCAAACAGAGCCAAGGCAGGAGGCAGCTTTTCAGTTCCAAAGCAGGTGCGCAGGGAGTTGGCAGCTGCCCATAGGTTCAGAGGTTGGGAGGAGGATCCACTGGTCTGAGCCAGCCCCACAGGGGGCCATCTGGTATCTGTAGCCAGCAGCTCAGACAGGTAACTTCATCCAGAAAAGGAGACAAGTTGGGTTTCCTAACAGGACATTTTGAGGGCAACTTCCCCATGTTAAACCACGGAAGTGCCTCAAGGGGATTCGAATTCAGAAAACTGAGCGTGAGCCCAGGGAGGGAGAAGCCTTTGGAAGGACTGATTACAAATAGGTCACGATCTCTGAAGTTCCTGGCTTAAGCCCAAAGACCAGGAGTTCTCCTCCAGCAATTTAACCCTCCAAGGGCTACAGCACCTCCTCACAGGTCTCCTTAAGTCGCTTGTGGAGGGAAGGGCAGCTTCTTTATGCCCAGTGCAGCTCTCCATTTGAGCTTGGCTCAGTGAGAGAACACGATAGGGGAAAACCAACAGGAATAAAGTTTTTTGCAACCTCATAATCATTATATAACAACCACACAAAGTCTTTCTCCTTTATAGAATAATTTGCTTAGTAACGAGCAAAGGTAATTAATCCGTATG